>NC_134573.1:93386309-93988809 GCF_050947875.1 Dermacentor variabilis
TATCTTTCCCGTGTTCTCTCTGGCGCTGCGACGAAACGCTTTGCTGTTTTGGTCTTGCAAAGTATCTTCTACAAAGCACCCACCTGGATATCAGGTGATTTCCCTTGGGTCTTGAGAAAACGAATGCGCGGTACCTCAAAAAAATAAAAAAAGAGTATCGAAACGCGCCTTTCTCCTCTACGCCATCAAGGATCGCTTCGGAGCAACACTTCGTTCATCACTCTTGCACTCCACAGATCCAAAGGCGCTACTCGGCCATCCATAATACAGCCCGTCAGGTTTCTCCGACAGCTCGACCACCAGTCAATAAATGCAGCCATTTCTGTATTTTCTTTTTATGCGCGTGGGTTTCTCGTAGTTCCAGCAATTTATTTTTCATGCGGTGACTTTGGACAGCACAAAGTAACAACATGGCATAGCCGTGTTGTGTATGATGAAGTTCTGCTTTCATTTTCGTTTCTTTTACCGAATCTCAATAACCTGCACGCCAGGTGCGTCCACTGAAACAAAAAATCAAGTAAGGACAATCACCAGGCCACTCAAGAGAATAATTTCGCTCAGAAGTTCATTATTGCAGCACCAGCAGACTCTTAAGGCAGAAACCGCCTTGTTTCCAATAACTATATTCGCGGACAACTTAGCTTGGCTACATAACGTGGTGCATAACAGCTACATAATGCATATGGAGGCACAGCTTGTGCACATATATGCCTACGTAAAGTAGCCAGGTCGAGTGCGGCACCAGTTTCGATTTTAATCTTATTTTGTTTGACTTTGCATGCTTCCATTGTTACGAATACGAAAAGTTGCAATACGAAAAGTTGGGCGAGTTGGTAGGTGTTAATAGTAAAAATTATAGCTCTAAAGAAGTAATTCTTTTCGCGGTTATGTTCATGGTCATATTTTCTGTGCTGCAGTTTGCACTCCTACAATAGGGAAGCGGCTAAAGGGAATTCCAGTGTTTTTTTTTTCCGGCAGTGGTGGCGTGTCACTACTTAGTCGTTATTGATAGTCAGCTAGAGGAGAGAGTAACCCAGTCATGTCGGAGCCCTGAAACACTCACACGACCACAGCGTTGATGAGAGCGTGCAGCGCACGCCGGCATCACTGCCATTGCAACATGCCTCCTCGCTCACGCATTTTTACACGTCGACCGTAGCGAGTTTGAGTGGCTCTACCTGGTGCCCTTGTAGGCGTTTTAACACTTGTATTGCGTGTTTCAAAAGCCATTTCTCACTAACATTGGTAGCGAACCTCTTAGCCACGGTGACAGCCAGGACAGCAGGCGATTAACACTCACCATAAGATACGGACGCCATTTTGTCTATGAAGAATGCGTAAGACGCGGAAAGGACTCGTATGGGCAAAAACTGTATAAGGAAAGGGCAAAAGACATAAACAGAATAACAGTTCAGCAGCTGGTTGGCGAATGTTACGTATCGTTCCATGTTATGTGCTATACCAAATGAGACAGTCATGCTTCTATTTCCCACCGAAGAAAACATGAACGAAATTGCTGGATTACTTCAAGTAGTGGTGCTACAAGCGCGCATCCGTTCCGTAGCCTTTGCTTTATAGCTAAGAAAAGCTGTCTGTGAGTGTTTTTTTTTTCTAGGTACACACAACGGAATCCTCGACCGCTACTTCAGCGCACGTTGCGATCGCCAAAGCATACGCGGAAGTCATCGGGACTATCATGTCTCTGCGTGGCTGCATGACTTCGCACAACTTGCAGAAATTACGCGGCGCTAAAGCTGCCCGATAGCGCAGTTGTTAGCGGGTCCTGATTTCAACTGCGGACTATCGCAGTAAGATATTCTAGTGCCACCAGTGGGTGAAGCTGTTTGCTTCGCCCTGTAATATTAGTGAAGCCGAGGAGGAGGAAGTTGTGCCACGGCATGTTGATGAAGGCGTTGGGATTTGCCGTTATGGATTGCAAAAGCCAGTTTCAAGCTCTGCAGTGCTGCCTTAATAAAATGTGGCAGGTATAGTTCTCACAGGTAGCATATAGCGCCAAATAAAAATATATAGAAAGCTAAGCAAGAATGGCTCTCCTTCTGTTAGCGGGGTTTCTCTAGAAAAACCTTTGAAAGCTCTGGCTGGCGTTGCGGTTAAAAGGACATCGACTGACGCACGAGAATATTCTGCTCACATACAGACGTCTTATCTTCCTGAGTGCCTTTTATGTCAGCGCCTTCGTGCATAAAGTAAGCGGAAAGGTGAGTATGTGTGCACCTTCTCGCAGACAAAGCCTAACTGACGCAATCCGGGAACCAAGTTGTCTTGGTCCTTGCAACGGTCACCCCGCTGTTGCCTTTCTTGTGCTAGGGCAATCTTGCTGTAGTATGTGTGTTAGATAATTCGCGCTCGAATTTCAGGGCTAGGGGCATTGCTGTGACTATTCGTAATAGAAGTGCATGACCTAAAGAATGCACTCAGATAGGTCAGAAGAAAGCACACTTAGGCAAGGGTGTACTTGCTTTGGAATGGCAGTTTGGGAAAACAAAGAAGAAAAAATTTAGTAGCAAGTATACCGACCATTTGCTGTTATCGGGAGTGTATTGCAAAAAACACATCTTCTGCTGTGTCTTATTTTTACCCCGATTGAAGAAGTGCAACATGGAAGCTTTGTTACCTGGGTGACCTATTACGAGAATGAAAAGGTCATCACTTTTCTAAGGAGCGATTATTTCAGGTTGATAAGAAAACTAATCAAATTCTTTATTTTCCACACAATAAAACAAATTGGTTATTGCTCATCATGATATAGAAAAGCACTGTAGCAACGCTAAAAGCACAGATCAGAAATAATATTCCAACGTCAACGGTACTCCGTGTACTTCACAAATAAACACGTTGCCACCACTCTGGCAGAGCTGTATTTCTGTCAGTTGCCAGAAACAGTGTTGACAGCCTCATGTACTCAAACCGCATGTTACCACAAATCTTATTAAATTTGAAAAGCAATGCTTCAAGGTTATGTTAGAAGATTACACAGCTACAGGCACCATAATGCTGACAATAACAGGAGCAACGCACAACACGGGCGGTAATTACAATAAACAGTGGGATATCGCTAATATAGGCACAGAAGATACATATGCCAAATGTTATCTCACAGATGCGAAAGTCAGGTGTTGATGCTGCGAGATCAGGCAGCGCTAGAGATTACTTCGACCACACCCTCAAGAAATCACCCTGCAACTGCTACTACACAAAGTACGCATAGAGAAACGGTCATCACTTCACAATTCGACGCTCTATTAAAGCAGATAACTATGTTCCTAAAAAGCACAATTTATTGCAGAAAAGCATTTTGATTTTACCTTGGAGACGCTTAGCGGAACCGCCTTAAGTTCGCATTCCCGCTCTCCATTCAATGCATAACTCTAATGCTAAAAATCACAATTTATTATAGAAGAGCATTTTCATTGTAAGAATGAAATAATCCTGGTATTGTTTTTGATTTCATTGCTGCCAAACTTTGCAGCAAAATTTTGTAAACTCTTTGCAGTATTCAAACGTGTGGTTTCTTTCTTTAATTTTCTTTTCACCCTTTCATTTGTCTATAGGAGAAAGAAAAGAAACATTGCCCATATTCGCCGCAACATGATATATCGATGTCAAAGGGCGTATTATAATGGTGGCTTTCCCATTTTTTCGCCAATAATGCAGAACAAAAAAAATGCCAAGTGTTTCATTGAACGATGAAGACGAAACTTAAGGTATACTGATGGCAAGGCTTCAGCGACAACAGCACAAAACCTTTCTTTAAAGTTGGGTCACTTGAAAGTATGGACCGTGTATAGTCAACAAAATACTGTCGGCATATTCATTCAGGCCAGTGGAATACTAAGTGCCTGTTAGCAGCTTTTCAAAGTGCTCCGTGTGACCAACGTAAACAGGATAAAATTGTGTTTCCCCGCAGCAGGCTTTGCTTGAAATAGGCATAGCTGACTGCAGTTTCGATGCCGCATTCATTCGTTCCATGTACACTCACAATCTTTTTTTTCTCTGGACCGCAGGTCAATTGTTCTCATTGTTCATAAGAGCAGTATTGCCCTGACAACAAGCATTTACAATATGTAGGAGCAGTTTTCATGCGAGTGTTAAAAGAAAAAAAGTGCGACTTCCTCGAGAAATCTCGCAAGCAGCTTTCTACTGGAGTGATCAATCTTACAGAGTGTTTAAAAATACTTGTTCCTTAACCTTCTTGCAAAGCCGTTTTTTAATCAGAATAAACCGTAAATATGTGCATAAAATATTTAGGTAAAAGTGTATCCTGGATTTATATCTATGATTATGTGGGGGAAAGATATAACAAGATTACACAAAAATGACAAATTATGTTATTGTGCGCGTACTCTCTCTTGCAACCGAAGGAAGCATTACTATCTCAAACTTTTTGAATTGAGCGACATTTTTGAATACTAAGACTAACTATAACCAATATAACTACAAAAACAGCATCGGGCTGCTTGTTTCTCACACCTGGCCGGTCCTAAAGATTGCTTTAGAACACAATACTTTTACTGATTGCATCGGCGTATGGTGTCACGATCCACCCAGGTTCGTGAACAAGGGAGGGCTCGAGGCACACTGCGATAGACGGGCGCTCCGCAGCGTGGTGGTGCTGAACGATGACTGACCGCCGAGCAGCCGTGCTCGTCGGTGTCTATTGCGGTGCGGTGACCAATGTTGCTTGCCGAGCTTAGCAGGCCACCGAGCCTGGCGGCGAACGAACATTATGTCTAAGGGGGCGTCACATGCTTGCTACATATGGAGTAAAGGCAAAAAGAAAGATTCGAAGGTGGAATCTTGGAAATATGTAATGTAGCACAGAGGCAGGCAGTGCTTGCCGAACGATTCTTAAACCAGACGTCCGCTTAACTTGAACGCTGCCGTAGAGGCTCCTCTTGCGTAAGCAAAACCGAATGGCTTCTTGTTTACGCAGTTCTCAACCATATCAGCGGTCCGGCCGTAATTAGCTTCCGTTTGACGCAGAAATTTCGGCGGAGTGAAATAAGTGAGCTGAAAACACCACTGGCACCATCGCGACAATATTGGCAATTTGTGTGCCATTAGTAAGAATATTTTCATAGGGCAATTTTATGGGGAAGAAGAATATCAGTCAAGACAGGGTGCTTTCCCGACTGCTATTTCATTTCTTTCTCTACAGATATCTTAGTAATCACATTGGGAGACAGTAAGAGCGGAACGGAATTTTATATGCGAATAATTTGGTAAAACGGGGAAAGTAATATAGCGCTTTCGGTTTAGGGTGATTTTAAAATATTCTGGTGCCATAAAACCTTTGAATAACTACTACTGTACTTCACAGCCACTAAATATTTTCTTTTATCTTGCGGAGTCAGTCAATATAGAATTCCACATCGCAGCCTGGTTTGCTTATCATTTCCAGGGTAAAGCAATGGGGAAGATTGTTGTAGATTGATTATCAAAATGCAACGTGAGAAATCCAATTGAAGTAAGTTTAGTGTGTTCCAAAAGGGAATAGTGTGTGTAGAGAACACATTTCCATCTTCTCACCTATATTTAAAGAACATGAAACTAATAATTGACAACTATTGTTATAATAAGTCAACTAGACAAGCCCCCAAAAGGCAAATAGAAGCAAGTTTGCAACTAACTTCTGAAGGAAGGGCACGCCCGCTAGCTTGAGGAGTATGAAAAAAAAACGGAAAGACAAGGATTAGGGCGTAGACAAAAGCACCATATACCATAGAGAGTATGGGCCCCACAAGAATTCTAGGACTGCTTTGCAAGCCTCCTTTGCTGTCGAATTTCAACCTTTCCGAAATAAATGACTGTGCGCCCTCATGAAAAAGTCAAGCTGTTTTAACTTAGTGAACGGCACATAGATATGACCGCTGAAAGATGGCTATCCTCAAGAACGTTCGGCAGCATGCTACACTCCTGCAAAATGTGGTGGCGAAAGCCTGCTGTACTCTTGGAATCGCGCTGTGTCACGTCGTCGCGTTGCTGCTTTCGCAGCTCGGCTTCTTCGGCTCGTTTTTGACGCTTAGCTGCGGCTTCACTCGCTCGCACAGAAGAGTCAGACTCACGCCAACGACGTGTTTCGTATACTTTACGTACCATCCTCTTTCAGGATTGAAATGCATGCAGTTCTGTATGTTGTATGGGTGATTTCAATGAATGTATATACTGTTCACTTCTCTTGCTGATCGCTTGTGGCCTCAGCCTTACGGGGGTATGAGCCATCCCACTCTTTGCTTGCTTGCGGGTGTATGAGCCATTGAGAAAGCACCGTGGTATTTTTTTCACCACTCGACCAAAGAAGAAGACGACGTTTTCGAACGCACATGTGCGAGCGCGTCGGCTCCCGTTTCTACAATTCGTTTGAACCAGATTTCTTGCCTAAACCCACAAGTACTGTGCATCAATCGACGCATTTTGCTCCAAAGAACAGGCGGCTACCGAAATCTTACCGGTGGGCGGATTTTTCGGACTTTCCCGAAACTTTTCCTCCGCACGCCACGGTGGCGCGCAGCTACGCCTAACGAGCCAAACCATACGGGGTGGTCGGGCTGGCGTTGCGCCTAGGCCTAGCGCGTCGTCGAGCTAGAAAATGGCCTCCAACCCCAATACCTCGGTTGTAGAAGGCATGGAAATCAATCCGGAGGAAGCGGAGTGCTTATGCTGGATCGAAGTCGTGAGCAAGAAGAAGAAACTTGCCGAGCGGTGTGATCCTAACGCGCCCACGTCAGCGAAAAGAAGCGGTAATGGCGGCGCCTGCGCTGCCGCACCACAGAAGGTATTGAGAAGAGTTGTGGAAGCTTCCAGAATCGCGAACCTTCCTAGGAATCACTTTAAGACCATTATAAGGCGTCGTAGTGGGCTGGATGTTAAGAATGCGGACCCTATTATTTTCAAGCGCGCGCTCGCCAAGGCGGCTTCCCTAACAGCGGAGCAGGTGTTCGATGACACGTTGTGAACGAACCCCTTCCAGAACATCCTCGTGGTTGCCACGCCATTCGAAGTGAACGCGCGCACCTACGCCAAGGTTCAACAGATTTGTATGGCATGTTTCGTCGTAGAAGTGGCGGCCTACGTGGCTGCGTCGGACGACACATTTAAAGGAGTGATCCGCGGAATCAACGTGGACATCAGTGACGCAGAACTGGCGGAGATGATCGTCAACCGGAGAAAGCCCGGCGCTCTCGGGTTCGAAGAATCAAGAAGACAACAACAGTGATCGTGTTGTTCGACGAACACAAGGTCCACCTAGACGTTGTATGTGATGGTGTTCGCTAGCCTTGTTCCTTGTATCGCAGGCAAGTGGACGCTTGTTATGCGTGTGGAGAATTGGGCCACTGGTCCAACGTTTGCCCGAAGGGCGAAGACCAGAAAAAAGGCCGCGGATGTGGCATGTTCACACCATCAGAGGATCACCAATGTGATCCGAAGTGCGCCATCTGTGGTGGGGCACACCAAACGGCAGACCGAAAGTGCAAACAACGCTTCCAGGTGCCATACGTCGTGCGCCAGAGACGGCGGCGCCGCAGGCGCGCACAGCATGTGCAGCTGGCGGCAGGACCGCGTGGCTTCGACACAGCTAGCGGCGGAGAAGCAATGGCGGCAGAGAAGCCCTTCTACTCTTCCCGCCGCAACACATCGGCATCGAGAGGACGCTCCCGCTCCCGATCCAGGGGTCGCCCCGGCAGCAGATCGCGCTCTCGCTCCAGAGGGCACTCTCCGCATGACGCTCGTCTCGACCCAGTCTGGAGCATGCGGAGCGTGCTCCTGACGGGGTCCTACCGCTCTAGGGGCTTTCTGCACATGCTCCAGCCGGACATTGATCCGCTCTGCCCAGATTGTGGCACGGAATTTAGCTCATTTTCACATGCTCTGGCAGTGCCCTGTGTTACAGGATTTTAACTGAGAGGAAGACGGGACGAAGGCCATCACAGACCCGAAACAAGACATCCAGCTCCTGGCGGTCCAGATGGCCCGTGAACGAGCGGAGAGGCATGGCCTCTCTGTTCCAACATGGGACTAGCCAACGGCTGGGTAGGGACCTGCAGGCTCCTGCTTAGCTCCTCAGGACCCCAATAAAGTAGTTTGCTGCTGCTGCTGCTGCTACCGCTCTACTACTACTCTACTACTGCTGCTGCGCTACGAGTAGGAAGAGCCATTGAATTCTTTGCTTGCTTAAGGCGTATGAGCCATTGCTGATAATTATAGCTTTTGTACCATTGGACTGAACGACGCTTCTTTAAAGGCAAACGGGGGTATGAGCCACTTAACGCTTTCGCCTTAAAATTGTGACGCGTCGTGTCCACTTTAAGGGGCTTCAACGTCTCGGCATATGGCATTGCCTATGACGCTTATTTGCTTCATAAAAGACGATGTGTAAGCTCGACATATAATTTGCTACAATAAAAGTACGCATTCTGACAATATGCGCAATCGGCAATGCAAAGCTGAAAGAAATGAAAAACCGTAACAAGCACTATGTATGTCTATTATCGTCGGGCACGATACATGCCATATAAATGTAGCGACGACAAAAATATATAAAAGATATGATTGGCAACAAAAGTATGATAACACAATATTTCATCAGTAGTGCTCCAATGTCTTTTTCATGGTTTGAAACACAGCAGTGAAATTACATGCCATATTTTGACTTGCATAACGATACACAGGTGTGCTCTATACAAATATCGTTCCCCTACTTCTAATCAAGGCACCAATGTTGTCGACGGTATTTGCTTTGCCTATATTTTAGTCAACTTTCAAAACTTATTCGCAGTTATTCATTTAGGGTTGTCGTTGTGTCCTTCTCAAAAATATAATTTTACCGGCTACACGAGCAAATAAATAACTGAGAAAATAAAAACTCGACTGTGATCAGACATCAGTCATAAAAGTTCATAATGTAAAATTTTCCGTGTCAGCTTATTGTGCTCCAAAATCCCAAGCACATGATAAAATCGGACTCACAACCATGTTATCTGCAAGTAATATGCGAGAGAGCCGTCAAACAAGTCTTAAACACTACCGCATCAACTTTTCTTTCACTTAAATGCACGTCGAAGTTGCAGGGCATGTCACTCATTGAAGGCACAAGCTTCAATTTTTAGTTTTTCCGCACGCAGTTAGCTGGTATTCCGCAAGACGTTGGCTCACATTCATGCGATATTTCAGCATTTCATTAAGCAATAGGCGAGTAATTGATATTGCGCTGCCCACACAGCTGAACGAATTAGGCAGGAGAGAGAAAAGGTGACTAAGCACTACTCGAATAAACAAAGGGCTGTCTTTGTACAATTTCTTATCTGAAATTTAAAATTTGTTTTTTTTGTTATCTCACCTAAGAATACCGATTTCGTCCAAATATATAGCCTGTGTTTTATAGAGATACCGAACCCTTTTTTCTGTATGTCTTTACGACCGCAGTTAATCACCACTTCTCAGAACACCAAAAGCTCAGCTTATAAAAAACTCACATTGATACGAGCTTTCTGCTCTGTAAAGTACGGCACGCTCCAAATCGCAATCGCCTAATTACTTTATGTATTAAGCTGTCCTTTATGAGAAAAACGCCCACTTTTCTTTGTTTCTGCGCTGGTGTCGTTAGCTAATTTTCTGCTGCCTTGGGTGGTTCTTCACAAAGCAATCGCTAATGTACTGTCCCATAAATCACACGTTTCTGTTATTCCACAGCGAATAAATATAATATTTAATGCCTTATTTCCTACACAATTCTGGAGATGATTTTCTTTTGTTTATTTGCAAATCCAAGCTGCGTACACCTTTGAAGTTTCCTGAAAGGGAGCATGTTTCAATGGTGTTCGAAGTGCATTCTGCGACTCACTCACAGGAGCTTGATGAGCAAGTGCTCCCAACAAAGGAGCTCACTCTGCCAAATACCCTTGTTGCGAAGGGGTGCACAATGGCGGATAACAAACCGAATTATCTCGAGCTGAAGCGTGCAGCAGATGAACCTTCAGCTCGTCTCGCAGGCAAAGTGCTCCAATTCGCCCCACCTGTTCGTGCTGTCACGGCTCGAGCATTAGCTGGCACAACAACGGTTTAAACCCCGACAAACATTTGCAGTGATTACCAGTGTCCCCATCGGTCCGCATGCAAGGGATGAGTCAATAGGCTCTCTCTACGTAGCGCCTGCAACCTACTTGCGTTTCATTGATTATGAATGTCACTACAAAGCCAAAGCATTCACTGGTATCAAGGCTAACAAACGTGCGGCCACCAGCCTCTATTTGAACTAAGTTAAAGATTGATCGGTCTTAACACATCCGTAACGTCTTCCTTTAAACCTTTTACGTCCCTTTGTGCCCAAGTTACCTAGCAGCAGCGAATTACTCTTTAATAATATAGATTCCGCAAACAGAGTGCTGTAGTATGCTTCAAATCAGGAGATTGGGCTTGCAGTTGTTCGGCCAAAGTAGAAAAATTTTCTGTTTTAGCACTAACACGTAGTATTGGTTCTGCGGATTGTTCATTACAGCAGGTTAAATGGCTACCCCTCGCCTACCACTCGGCTACTTGGCGACCAGACTAGTAAAACTAAGTGCCATTTCTTTTCGACAGCCCCTCGCCTTTATAAAGACAAGTATATTAAAAATGAATGGTGCTTAGTTAAACTAGACCGGTAGTCACCAATATTTCGGTTGAAAGTACCTATCTCACATACATACCGCAAACGTTCTCCAAGTGGTCAATTTCCAGCGTTCTTGAGGTACTCACGCTCGAACTCTGTACATGAATCATTACAGAAGAGTCTCTTTTACTTCATTATGATCATGATAATGATTAGTTTAGTTATGGCCACTGCAGGACAAAAGTCTGACGCCGAGATCTCCAAATAGTCCTCTCTTGCGGTAGCTGATTCCATCTTATGCCTGTAAACTTTCCTTTTTGATCAGACCGCCTAATTTTCTGCGGTCCACAACTGCGCTTCCCTTACCGTGACACCCATTCGCTAACTCTAATGGTCTACAGGTTATGTATCCTACGCTTTACAGGGGCTGCCCATCGCCCATTTCTGTCTCTTACTGTATACTATATTTTCGGCTAGCCCCGTTTGCTCCCTGATCCACAACAACTTCTTCCTGTTTCTTAACGTAATGCCTAATATGTTTCGTTCCGTCGCTGTTTGCGCGGCCCTGTATTGTTCTCGACCTTTACCGTTAACCTCCAAGTTTATGCCCCATATTTTACCACTTGTAGAATGCTATGACTGCACACTTTTCAAGAAGTGGTAAGCTGCTGGTCATGATTTGGTAACACCCGCCGTTTCATTTATTCTCAAACTAAAAAATACCATATGCAGGCATACTTTACATGAGAGATGCGTGATGTCCACTCAGCTCTAGAATAATGACATAATTTTCTTTCGAGATGGGAATGCAGGATAACGTTTCCAGAAAAAGGGCTTCCGCCCATGGCCGTTTTGAAAACCAAGCAATGCAGACTCGTGATCAAAAGAATGAATACCGAGAATTCCGCTATAAAACTGAATTTCCTGGCAACCCACAACGAGCAGCATCCATCTAACCTACTTCTGTATGTGCAATGCCAAGTCTTAACTGGTGTCTACACTTTCTATTCGGAAATACCAAGGACATTTGCTTTTCTTTGCTTTTTTTCTCCAGGCCACTCAGCCCGCGAACTTGCGATCACAGTGGTACTTTGTTGTTTGAGCTTAGGTTGTGTTAGGAGGATCAATTATTATGGGGACGACAGCCTTTTCATGTGAACGGTGTGTTGCAACCGTGTTGAACGTGTCATTGCAGTTCCTTTCTTTTGGCAGTGTTCCTCGCAATATGGACAGAAACAAATGTATAGCTGTGAGATTGACAGTTTCCGCGATCAGGTTACTGGTCGTCGCGCTTTCTTTTCCTGTAAGCTGATTGGGGAGGAGTCACTCAAGGTTTTAGAACTAACCAACAAGTTTTCCAAGCGTTAGTGCAGTGCTATACACATTCTTTCTTTGTGTCTTCCACGATCGGGAATCAAGGTCAAGAGGTTGTTCTCATTTTCTCTAATGTTGAATGGTGTTCTGGCTTTGCGGAGACAAGCCTCGTTATCTCAAACCGGGAAACGCTACTGGTGTCCCATCTCTGGTGGAGAACGAAAAGACGGAAGCGGCGACAAACGAAGGCCAATGTTTTACGTAGGAAGCTTGACACGTCACATAGAAAAAGTGAGAAGCCAAAAAAGAGCAGAAATTTCAGTATTTGAAGACTGTGAAGTGTCGACGTGTTTTAGTGTTTGCCACACGCTATCCATGAGTTCGGCCGTAACGAATTGTGGTCCCCACTACGGTCACCACTGTGCGCAATTTATGGGCCCCGTCGTTGACTGCCTGTACAGTCGCGCTCACGAACAGCCACACATGGCGTCGGATACACACACTTCTCGCAGCTGGTGGTGGAACTCTACAAGCGCGAGTTTTTCGGTGCGCAAGAAGTTGATTACAACCCTAAGTGCGCTCCCGCAAGAGACTGCACTACAGACGCGCCCCATCTTCCACTTCACTTCGCCCAAGTAAAATGGGTTCAGCAACGCTCAAACCGAACTCGCGCACTTACCAACACGTCTTGTTTGGGCAAGTGGGGCCACCTATCGGCTCTCTTGAAAACCAATGGCATCTTTAGCGCGATATTTTGAACGTTTTCTCAGTGACGCTGGGCTTTTTACAGGTGTGTGTTACCGCGGTTTCAGTAATTGTCAGTAAATTATGTGAACCGCTCTTCCGAAAAATAAAGAATGCTCGACGTCAGGAAATGCAACTGATTAAACATTCTATTTGACACTATAAGGATTTCTTTCAAATGTTCTCGTCCCATTTAAAAATTATATCCGGCTTACTTGAGAAGCTCGCTCTTAAAACGTGAGCATTCCTAGCAGGTAACACTGACAAAGATATATTATGGCTTGAGCGGCCAGTCACGCGGTAATCTTGCGTGTGTTCGGGTGCTTCTTTCACGCTCTGAAAAACGCTTTTATGCAGCATGTATTGAGCACCAGAAAGCTGTCTCGGGAGTTTTTCATGCTTCTCTAAAATTTTCTGAATGACACTCTTTATCTAATTTTAATGTTAGAAAAGATGAACAATTAATTAAGAATAATTATGTAATTAGGCGGAATGCAAAAAATAATAATCCGAGTATCTCCAAGCAACGGCCAGCAACATCACCTTGCTTCTTTCCAGCTACGTGGCATTTGCATATATTTCAATCTTGGAGCACGATAGTTGGGACGCACTATATATTTACCCGCAGCAGATACCCTTACCGATTGTACACCTCGCAAACTCCGCTATCTGTCTATGTGGCCCACACTCTTTCAGGCACTTCAGTAGAACATTTGTGCCATTAACCATAGGTGAGTGCATAGCATAACGTCCACTTAGCTGCCAGGAATCGAGCTTCCGTTGGCATATTAATATTGATCCCTTTTTTCTCGACTATAGCGACTTGCACCTACAAGCACTTACTTTTGTATTCCGTAGGACAATACATAATGAAAGGCCTACATTTTGTTTCAGCGCCTCAAGTTCGTTGCATTACCAGTTTTATGAGCACGATATAGTTTACGTGCAGACAGCTTTTGAATGTGGCATGGGTAGATAGAGTCTGTCGGATATGGCTGAACTTGATAAATGTGTACGCTTGTTTCACAATTTAAGTTTTTGTGGATCCTGGAAACGGAAAACGAGGAAAATATTTCACTTTCTGTGTGTATACCATCTGGGAGCATATATATATATATATATATATATATATATATATATATATATATATATATATATATATATATATATATATATATATATATATATATAATACGTGCCTGTGTCACATAATTCTATCCAATGTACAGCATCTGCAAAATGAAAGGTAAGACTGAAATATTCTAAAAGGCGCAAGGGGCTAAACACACATTCCCTTCATAAAAGGGCTCAATGAGATTTAAGCTTCAACAAGAAAACTGTTACGTAGTAACTTCCCATATTTCAACCCATGGATGCATCACGGTTCTAGTTGGTTAAAAAAAATCCCTGTTCGCTTTCAGTTTGCTTACGGCTTTACGCCCTGAACAACAGGTTACCAATAAAATGCAGAAGGAAAGCAGTGCGCAATTGCCTCGAGCTTTAATTGTGTAGTCTAAACTTGGAAAAAAATTCGTCTGAACCGGTAATATGACGATGTAGTTTTAGACCCTGACCAAGTCATAGTGAGAAAACACAAAGGCGTTGAGGAAAGAATTGATTCTGGCTCCGAAACATCTGGGTTCTTTGACGAAGAATTAGTTTAGGTCAGTGACTGAAACTGCTTCTTCGTGGACTTTGTGTACATAGATTCTACCTACTATGTAACCTGTAAAGTTCAGCAAAACTGGGAATGAGTTGCAAGAAATGATTGAGGACATTAGCTGAGAAAGTATCAAAGTATTGTTGAAGATGAATATGCAGAATGTTCGATATCGTGGCACGGGAGCAAGGAATACCTTTATCTAGGTCAACTACTTCCTGGGGACCCTGATCATAAGAAGGAAATTTGCAGAATAAGAAAGGATCGCAGTGCATATGGCAGGCTTTACCAGATGCACTGGAAGCTTACAACTGTCGTTCAAAAAGAAAAAAAAATGTGCATTCGTTGCATTCAATAGGTGCTAACATGTGGGGCAGAAACTTGGAGGATAACAAAGAAGCTCGCGAGCAAGTTAAGCAGCGCGCAAAGAGCAATCGAACGAAAAATGTTAAGCGTAACGTTAAGAGAAAGAAAGAGACTGGTGTGGATCAGACAGCAAATGGCAGTAGCCGATATTCTGGTTGACATTAAGAGAACAAATAGAGCTGTGCAGGCCTTGTAATGCGTACCGCACATAACCTGTGGACTATTAGGGATGCAGAATGGGGGCCATGGGAAGGCAAGTGCAGTCGAGGACGGCAGAAAATCAGGTTAGGTGATGAGATTAGGCATTTTGTAGACGCAAGTTTGAATTGACTATCGCACGGCGGGGGCAAATGGAAATCGCTGGTAGAAACCTTCGTGCTTTAGTGGACTTAAAAATAGGCTAGTGATGTAGATTCTCACCGACACCGACAGTGATGTTAAAAAAGTATGTGGTTTTACGTCAGAAAAGGTAGGTCTGCACACACAGACACAAGCAGAGCGAGACTGACAACAGAAACGCCGGCGTTTGTGCCATCCACCTGCACACCTGCCTTCTGCTAACATAAACCCTCAGCAACAAGCTCCATATTAAGGAGTTCTAACTGAATGTTTTGCATACAGAACATTACATTATCATTACTCATACTTGCTGTTTCTTTTAGAAATTTTCCTCTGTAAATCTCATGGGGCGTTCTTGATTTAAACCATCCAAACATGAAGCTGAGCCATACGCGTGTCTAAAAGGCAAGACAACGTAAAAATATTATGTAGGAGAGCAGCCTTCCGAAGCGTCAGTGGCAGGAATATTCGCAGGCCTCACTATGTCCCATCGTATCTTAAGAACTGATATCACTCTAAATATGCAACATATTTATCTAATATTATGTCATGTTCATTCTTCTTGTTGCATAGTGCGGTCGAAGCACCTTTCCCATGTTCTGTCTTTTTATAAGGTATGTAGCCCCCTCCCCGTATCGTTGAATTTTGCAGTTTTCTCAATCATTGGACAACTATTTGCGCCATGTATATCTCGATATTTATATCAAATAAGTCTAAATTGCCTTCTTCGTTGCCCAGAAGTTGCTGTCAGCTCTCCCTTCGTACCTGTTTTCATATTCGAGAGCCAACAGCTTCCTGTATCAAGCTTGCATTTCTGACACGTGCCTTCTGGTTTTCGTGTCATCTAATTTCCTTTGACGCCGCTTATACGCCATGGCATCTAGCTTTTCCTGCATGCTGGGCAGTGGAGGAGGAATAGAGTGCAGTACACTGTAGGTGGATCTAGTCTTGCAAGACATGCTGGCGATTCCTTCACCAGAACGTCTGCTTTCCACTTCGCCACCAAGTTTGTCTTTTCTCCCCGTTTCTACTTTCCTTGTCTGTCTGGTCTATGTCAAGAAGTTTAGCCTTCACCTCGTACTTTCCTATCGACTGCGTGGGAGCAGCTCGTGGCGACGTCATTACGCCACGATGCCAGATGTCTCCCTTGAGCGCCGTCAATGTTCAGATCGTTCTTTGCAGCTGGACTGCGTCGGACATCTTTTGCTATACTAGCGCGACTAGTTGCCGCAACTCTAACCAGACCTCTTGCGCAAACTTTCCCGTCTAACTGTGACAGAACTCTGTTCCGACGAAGTTGGTGGATGTGTCGTCTCTTTGCCGTTCGTAGGAATTTTATTTTCGGCGAATACCTGTTGATTGCTCTTGGTACTTGCATCAACCTGAGACCTGTCACATCAATTACTATACAATCGGGATTTCTGCTCTTCAGTAGAGATAAAAAACGCTGGTGAAATAGATCAGTAAAATGTAAAGAAATTATACACTTAAAGTAACAAGAAACTGTGACAGATGCCTGGACACTGCATAGAGCGCCAAAATACGTTCAGTTTGTTTTATATTGGCACCAAATGTATTGCCATGCGCCGACAAAAAAAATCTTTATGCTCTGCGACTGAAATAAACTGTTAAGAGCATCTCGATCGGATGCTCGCTCAACCTGTGTCTCTTTTTAAAGACATTTTTAATGGTTATAGGTACACATTTGTTATTGGTTGTCGAAGTTGCATCATTGTGTCGACACACGCCAAAGGGATGTAATGCTTGAACGTGAATAGCTAAGAAGTCGCAAATGCACCCCAACATATGGGGCTTTTGTTATTTGCACAAGTTCAGCGAATGCAACATTGCTGGAATTCATAACCAGCTCCAATAATAACTCTTCAACGACTTCACAGCCTGGTGTAGTGAAACTCAGTACACCACACACTACCGTACACAAAAGACACAGTGTATTCTGCGCCATAAGCGACAGTCGGGAGTACTCGCAGCAGACCTCTGACGTTGCGTGAGTCGCTGGAATGGAAATGAAGCTATCTAGTAGCGATAAGAAACTTTTTCTGCTTTAATTACTCCTCTCATAGCCGGCGCATATCCGTAAATGAAAAACTTAAAGAGGCGCCGCATGACACTTGATCCGCACGAAATAAATGCCACCTTTTCAGAGTTCACGCAATTTCAAAGCAACGAATCGTGGTTTATAGCACGCACAGTGATTCGGATGCCGCAGCCACATGTGCCCAGGAAACCATAATGCTTCCTAACGAGGCAAAATTATTATAAGTGTTTAAGAGGCTGAGTGAGTAGGAGCATGCCAATTAAGCTGTTGGTACCAGTATAAAAACAATCTGGACCGCGTACAGCTTCCCGAGATACCCAATGTAAATTCGGGGTCGTCATTATGGGACAAAGTATTTCCTGGAAACCAGGTGCACGAAGTTTTGTATAACGTAACTGGCCACTAACATCGGGTTATTTTTTCTAAACCAGGATATATACCTGAAATTCCAACTTATGTTAATGTAAAGCTAGCCTTGTGCGATACATAACGCAAGCGCATTTTTAGAAAGACCGCAGATTATAAAATGTTCAATTACCCTATGTCAATGCTTAAATATTAAAGGGGATTCTCCACATATCTCACTGAGTGTAGGTTTTATTGAAAGGCATAGATTTTCCGTTCGTAGATCTTTGACTTTGTGTAAGCTTTTGAGAGGTTATGTTGGGGGCTTGTGTGCGTCGGACTTTATTCAAAGAATAAAACAGAGAGAACAGATGGGAAGATTTTAAGTTCTAGAAAACTGCGTGTTGAAACCTTACACAGAAATTGAAGCCCTATACAAATAAAAGAAAGCATCGGTGACAGCACGTCAGGCCTTGAGCGGGCGGGAACGATTTAAGCCATGGTAAACGCGTATTATCTTGGTTAAGCGACTCATAAGGGAAAAAAGGTTCTTTTATTTGAGTAACCTTCATTGATAGCTATCTCAGAAGAAAAGTTCCTTCGTCCAAATCGCACAGCTCCTGATTCAGCAAACACGGTGCTTTTGCGGCGACAATACACACGATGAGACTTAACAAGTTAAGACTGAATTGTCGGGACGCTTCCAGTGCTGCTGTGACTGTTGGGCTGGGAATTGAGCTCTGAATTTTCTATAATAAAAGCGATGGCTCTTACGGAATGAACGCCTACTTAAGCATGAGACAATGATAATGCGCTGAAACTGTGACATGTTTTAAGCACTGAACAATATTTATTGATTCCGGCGGGCATACACAAGGTATAACGTCTTGATTGTCAGTAGATCACAGAATCATCGCAATCCAGTAAGGGGCAGCGGTTCGGGTACGTTCCATTACCTCTGTTTTCTTGCCAACCTAATACCTGAAAAATGGTTCAACACCATAGAGTGGGTGAAACTTGTTGTAAATTTGTATGATTAGGTGATTAGTTACCAGTGTGTGTGAAGGTATTAGGTAAGATGCTTTCCCGCTCTCTACGAAAACATGTTCTGTAAATCAGAAGGTTAAATTCTTCTTGGGCATGTTCATGTTTACTTAACATGATGCCTTTTAGCGCAAAAAACTAAAAAAAAACACTGAGAGGCGAAAGGAAAGGAAAGGTAAGTGTAGCGCTCGTGTTTCCTTTCCTTTCGCCTCTCACTGTGTTTTTTTTTCAGTTTCTTGCGCTAAAAAGCATCATATTAAATCAGAAAGTGTTACGTGTGTGCCTACGTGATTGTTTGTGTGCGTGCCTGTGTGCATGCGTACGTGCGTGTGTCGAGGTAGGGACGTCGAGGACCGAGTGTAGGGTTGTCGAGGCCTTATAGCTTCGTGGGCGCTGTGTTCTCTCCGCATAGTTCACATTGAGAGAGAGAGAGAAGTGGTTCTTGTGGGGAAGGAAGCAGGAAAGGCTAGCACTATCTTCTGCAACCCATGCGGCAACCTCGGGCTTCCCGATCTGCCACTACTTCGCTTTTGCTCGGCCACCTCCTATACGGTCTACCTACAGCCTACTCCTCCGCTCGAACCCACTGGGCCCTCCCGGCCGGACTGCTCTCATGCTGCTAGGACGACCCTCTACCTTTCTCCCTCCTAGCCTCTCTCTCTTTTAATCCCATCTGCCCCACCCTCACAGTGAAGCGAGAAGCAGCACGAAGGTCAATTTTCTCGCTGCTCAGACTGCTCTTCCTCGAGCCAGCGTGTTGGCACAGAATGTTCGAGGTCATCGAGTCAGATGTGGTCATGCTTTCCTGTGTTTTTTTTATTAAGACTATGCTTTCTTTATTTAGTTTGCAAGCCAACGTTTAAAAGTCGATACGGCCGATAAGAATGGAATTGTTACTTCGTATCCTTCGCCTTTCCGGTGAAATTGCAAATTTTTTTCGGTACTTCGCGTGTTAACAAATAAATTATTACAAAATCATCATGTCATATTCAGGCATATCGTAGGAACTAGAAACACTTCGTTACCTGCTGTTAGTTTCGGGGAATACATCATCGTAGGTAAAACCAATATTGCTGCAACTGCAAGAGAATTGTAAGGCACTGCAAAAGGAATGTTGCTTGTGTTTTCAGCTACCATCTATTTTTACCACCAAGTTGTTACCGTGCGATAGCACAGCCTGTTAGATATATTGTAATACATCTGGTGCCAAGAAGTTGTGGCGTCTGCAACAGCATTACATGCTGGCAATGACGCTGCATTCAGTTTTCATAATTCCTGGGTAACAAAATACATATAACGCCAATCTCATCGGTCAGAGTACCCCGCTGAAGCGAAATCTCATCTTAAATAATACGTTATAATAACAGTGTATCACTTATTCAAAAGCGTTTAGAATTGGGTTGCTGGTTAAATGTTCATTATAACGGCAACTCAGACGCGAAGGTGACAAAGAAGGGAAACAAACAGGACAAGCGCTGAACTAACCGTTCTTGGTTCAGTATTTCTTACGATTGTTGCTCTTCTCAGAGTCTCCATCCGACTTGCGCTGCCGTTACGATATGTAACTCTGATTGCTGTTGTACATGAACCTTATTATAGCAGACATATTCATACCTTCAAAAATAAGGCAAAGCAGAGCGCCATAGAAGCAGAACGCCTTGTGACGTGCCTTTCGTGTGACAGGCGAAATACGGTGGTAATTGTTTTACTGACAACGTGGCATCCTTGTGTAATCTCAGCGGTTGGTAGTTCAGTACCAAAATTTTATTAGCGAACAGCTTAGCAGCTCGTATGATAGGCAGTCACGTTACTGCCCGCATTATTTTTCTGCCGTTTCTGGGTATAATCTCTGAGACAACCAAGATATAAAACCTACTGACGTTTAGTTCTGTAGCAGTGTTTTGTCAATAGTAGCGCTCCACCATATTGTGGCTGACCGTAGTAGGTCTTTGAAGACGGTGGCCAGCCGTGCCATAAGAGGTTGCTGCAAAGACCTGCGAATAATCGAAATCTGGAAGAGAATTGGAATGGGGCTTTGTTGATAATTCATAGGGAGTTTCTCTTCTTTTTCTTCCCTACTTCCTGTCTTCAGTTTCTGTGTTGCTGTCACCTCCTTTGTGATAGTAGGTACGCGTTGTGCCCCCTCAGGCGGAAATTGCCAGCCTGCTCCTTGCTTTCACATTCCTCTGTTTCAAGTGTATGTTTGTTTTCACACCAAATACCATTACTACTACAATTGTGACTACGGCTAATAATTATAATAAAATAACAACAGTAAATATCAATGCAGCTATTCTCAATATCCGGTAATCAATCTCGCCAACTTCGGCTCATTTTCACAACGTCGTAGTCACTGTGCCCCCACGTAAGGTCAGCTCTTGTTAGTGATTGATACTTGGTTCGAAACTTTGCTATTGTAAATTGTTGAATGTCTTTATTATTTAGTTACAACGCCGTACATGCTCATTCAATGGAATTGAGTAAGGTAGGTTACGGTGTGGAACATAATTACATAATACAATTTTCGGACGAGGTAACAGTAATAATTCAGAACCCTAAAAAGGAATGGTGCAAGTCTGACAAAGGCATAGTTCATAAGATATATATAAATGCTGCAACGAACCAACCAACCATAACATGGTAACACTGATGCCGTGAATCCACAAAAATAGCGTGCTAACGAGATATATTTGTTTCAGGTTACTATGTATAAAACTCACTAAAGTTTCGAGCCAGAGATATCGATGCAAGGGGGGACTGCTGGGAATATTTCTGCTGCAACAAAGCCGGTCTTTTTGTCCCAAGGCTTCAGTACTTGAGCGAAAATATTTAGTAGAAAACTTGTACTCAGTAACTTCTAGCCATTCAACAGAGAAGGAAGAAACACCTGGCCTTTTAGGCAGCCTCTAAATCAACTTGTTTTGTCAATTTGTGAAGAGCAATGTATTATTTCCCTAGTCTCAATATGTTTGCATCGCCTTGACATAACAGTGTGCATTACCATAGCATCATAATTGCCTACTCTAATGAACACAACTTTGCATACGTGCATCATGTGATACGCCGTCTCGTTGCTTCATTACTGTCCTTGTAGGGGTGCGCCACATAAACTAAGAACAGTTGCTTCTCATTTTCGAGGTCTTCAGTTCACAGGTTTCTACATTTCCGAGCTGAATTACTCGTATGTATCAATTACATTCAAGTCAGTAAATAGACACCCCATCAGTTTTATCTTGTAGTTTCTGAAACAAAATACCATTCAATTCAATATTCGGAGGTCGTCTTTGTCGAATATTGAAGTTGTATTAAGCAAAATACATTTTCCACCACCCATAAGCTGGATTTAATATTTCCGCTTATTTTTTAATATTTGGGGTTTTACGTGCCAAAACCACTTTCTGATTATGAGGCACGCCGTAGTGGAGGACTCCGGAAATTTTGACCACCTGGGGTTCTTTAACGTGCACCTAAATCTAAGCACACGGGTGTTTTCGCATTTCGCCCCCATCGAAATGCGGCCGCCGTGGCCGGGATACGATCCCGCGACCTCGTGCTCAGCAGCCCAACACCATAGCCACTGAGCAACCACGGCGGGTATTTCCGCTTATTGCGGCTGCATTCCAATAAGAGTGAAATCCGAGTGCTGTCATGTCGCGGGCTTTGCTTACATACAAGGGGAAGTACTTTCCCCCCCTCCTCTTCAATTTGGCTATGCGACCTTTAGCTTTCACTCTAAAGAAGATTCCTGACCTCCGATTCACACTGTACACGGATGATATTACGCTGTGGATGACCGGAGGTTCTGACGGGCACATCCAAGACACCCTCCAAGCCGCAGTTGATCAGGTCGAACAAGTAGGTCACAAGTTGAATCTCAGGTGCTCCCCCCCAAACCATAGCTTCCCCTTCTGCGCCCCACGAGACGCTTCAGGACTTCACCCCCGAATATCCAACTCACGATTGTAGGGCACAACATACCCCAAGTAGCCAGGATAAGAGTCCTACGATTACACCTTCAATGTAACCGAACAAATCAGCATACCTTGCGAGCAGTGCAAACAATGGTAGATAATACGCCCCGCCTGATAAGGAGGATTTTTAACAAACACGGAGGGCTTCGAAAGAAGGAGCTAATTCAGCTAATCAAGGCTTTTGTCTTAAGCAAAATCACCTTCGCACTGCCGTGTCTCTCACTCTCTAAGCAGGAAGAAGATACTGTGAATTGCTTGATCCGCAAGATACACAAAGTCGTTCTTGGTGTTCTAATTAGAGCATCCACACAAAGGGTGATGGTCACGGCCACAATAAATACCCTTCAAAAATTAACCGAAGCCCACCTATCATCGCAATACCACAGACTCACCACAAGTGAAGCTGGGCGTGACAACTTCATCATGCTCCACCATTCAACGAGAGCAAGCGACATTAACTTCCTCCGAACATACACGGCCAATACCACATCCACCCCCTACCCAGAAACATGCACTCCGAATTTCACGTCAAACGCCGTAAACTGCGAGCCAAGGCCGCGAACACGGTGGCCCGAGCACTCATTTACCGGGAGTCCCAGTTAGACCATGAGTACCTGGGATCCGAAGGCAGCTACCTTGTTACATTCAAAGATATCACGACCTTTTACAAAGACAGGCATCACCAAACCAACTCCTGCAGAAGGGCTGGACAAGGCTAATGAACGAATCTTGATCCGGCTTTTCCCTAACACTTTATTGTGCCCGGCAATCATGAAACATTTCGATTGTTACTTCATTGGCAAATGCCAATACTGTGGGGAGGTGGATGACACCAACCACATGGTTTGGGCTTGTCAGCTAAATTGAGCTTTTTCCCTCAACCCTAACCCAACTCGAGAGGAGTGGGAAGCGACGCTGGTTGGTTGTTCGGACCTTCAGGCCTAGAAGGCCTTGGTCCAGAGGGCTAAGCTGGCGGCTCGTACCAATGGGGTCCCGGAATAGGGACTCCACCCGTTTCGGAGCCACTTACAGGCTCCACCTCTCTTCTTGTTTTCAATAAAGGCTTTCGAGCAAGCAAGCAAGCCCGACTCTCCCTCGGGGTATGGAGGCAACCAGTCGAAGATACCATTAGTCACCCTCCATGGCTACGTATCAGCCTTGTCGTCTAGTCTATACTTAGTGTTTTCGTTTCTTTTTTATTTTACCATTTAGAATACGAGAAACACAAGGGCAGTTTGTACAGATGTAGGCGAAGCACGAACACGACTAATTTAATATAGACTACCTGTAGGAGTATTACAGCTTTACTCTTTCAGCAGAATCGCGTAATGAGGAGGATAATTTTGCAACAAACGGCAATGCATAACTGATTAATGAACAAAATCTCACTGTTCGCCTTCCGAGCTAATTACGCTGAGGTAGATAGCGCAATTTGCGAATTAAATGCAATCCGTTCTCTAGGCACATGCACTTTAAAGTAATCTTCAAAGTAGCGCCTCTTTCGAGATAAGTTACGTAAAAAGCACAGTACAAAATACTGGCAATCATGTCCTAGTAAGGGTTACTATACTTTTTTGAAGCTCCTAACTAATTTGAGGAGAAAAGTGATTACATTTCTGCGAATTGTCATGCAATACCGCTAAAGTTTTCGCTATGCCTTTTGAATAAATGTTAGTTTACGTACAGCTTTGAAAATCCTATAATGTGAGCTAACGTGGCGTAAATCATTCACCATATCGTGTCACGTTTCCCTAAGGTTAGTGTCCGTTAAAAATAAGCAGTTAATCAACCTGAAGAGTGTAGTACGCTTTTACTTTGCTAGTATTTGTATAACAATGGATGATGAAACTGATATTTGGTGTTTACCGTCACAATGTGCGGCGCCAATATTAGTACTATTCTAAAGAATGCGAGTAATCTGATTTTCCTGCCACACTAATACATATGGCCCATGTCATGCCTGCATATTTCCTTGTCTTAGATACTGAAAGGAGGGTTATATTGTTTGACACGCACTTGGTGACATGTTGTGACGGCAATTGCATGACCTTTATATTGGCAAATGTAATGATTCCATCCTCTAATCTATTGGGAATCTTCCCTCAATTTCGAGTTGTCCAAAAGCCAAGAGATTCAAATGAACGAGCCGAATTGTTCCAATACCTACACCTTTCTACAGTCTCTGTCTTATTATTTACCTGCTGCGTCATAAATCTCAACACAAAAAATTAGTGCAGTAGGTTCTAGTAAACTTATTTACTGCAACTCTTGCAAATTCCCAGCAATAGAACTTGTTTAGTAGAAGTGGAAGAACGGGAAGGGTTAAGGTCCATTGGGAGAATTTAGCTTTTTAAGGAATAAACAAAATAGAATTTTCCTAGTGCACTGTGAAGTTTGCTAACATCAGCTGTGAAGCAGTGTCAGTAGCATCAATTTCAGTGAAGGAAACCATGCTTTCATCATGGACACAAAGCCCACGCTTCGTACAACCAATTTCTGCCACTCAGATGTAGTTTTCATTAGTAAAGTGCACTCTAGCAGGTCATTCTTGAAGCAACTTTCCTCACGTTGAAGTCGCTCAAATATCACCGTCTGTCACATCACTAAAAGAAGTGCAGTGACAAAAACGCTAAAATGGCAACACTGGTACCGCTACCATGTCTCCCAGCCGGATGTGCTCCTTTCTTGTTAAAATGAGGGTGGCATCATCTTGGTGAAAAATCTCAGGCAGTGACGATGGAGAGGCCGCTAGATGGGTCGCAGGATCCTCACGGCTATGGAAGCTTAGAAGATCGTGTGGGATCCACTCGATAGATATTGGCTGCGGGATGCGTGCCGCCAGAAGATGCATCTGTTGACATATTTCAGGGCCGCGACTGACGCGTCGCACAAGCCGCGTCGCCTGGAGGGCATCAGTGCGGATGACGATGCAGGTTTTTCTGTTATGTTACAGAGTTATTGCTCCTATTGCCTGCTATTACTCTAAATTAATTGAGATCACGACAAAGGCATCGCATTTCTTTGGCAATAGCGAGACTGCTTACCCTGTAATGTATGCTTCGAGCGCATTTGTTTCGCAGTATGATCTGTGGCATGACGTTTAAAATTGTTCATGTTCGTTGGGATTGACGGTCGTGTTCTGAGAGACGTATGTTGGTAAAGCGTAAGCGTACAAATGAAATTGACAGCATTATTATTTGCGGAGAAGTGGAATGTAAGGCTTAGACAAGATTGAAGATGGCTAGTTTCTTCCCAGCTGCAGATAACAATATTATTTAGAGACCATCATTAGCGCGTATACTCAAACAAGTTTATCATTACGATCATTTAGCAAAAATATGTAGGCATTTGATAGCTGAAGAGAAGGATAGTGACTAAAATTTCATGCGTTTGTCACCTTTTCCATATGAAAAGGCGCAGCTTTTGCAGCCATCTCATAAGCCGTTTTTGTTCAATAACTGTGACTCAGTTTCACGTGAAAACTTCAGGTACTACTGGCCGCTCGGGGCAAATTTGATAGTTCGTATATTTTGGTAATAATGTGCATCCGCAATATTCATATATTACTTCATTTACGCATAAAATTTATGTTATTTTTCGGGTAAACCGATCAAACTAAACGAGACTACAATTGTTGGAAGATAGCCCCTGAAAATTAGCAAAAGGGCTACCTGCAACGTGATGATTCGTGCCCGGCCGCCAAATTGTGCAATCAGGGCAGCTGTTCGACGGACTTTGGACACAGTAAAAGTAAAAGCTATATGACTTCAAGTGCAGAAGCGGAATGGGGGCTGTAAATACTTGGCGGAAGATAAGGCTCTGTAATCTTCTGGTCATGGTGACCAAATTTCTCCAAAGTGGGATGGTGTTTCTGTGTGTCTCCAGTGAGGACCTTATCCTTACCTTATCATAAGTTATCTTACCTTACCTTACCTATCATACCTTATCCATAAGTTCAAGACATTGCAACCAATAGGCATAAACGTTTCAAAGGGAGCTTTAGAATCTATTCGCTATGCTAAACCTCAAGCTATAGGCGACAACACTTAGTTTGATTTCTTGGCGTATTCCCCCCCCCCTTTTTCCTTTTTCTTCCCTTCTTTTTCTTCTTCTTCTTTTTTTTTGTCAGCTGGCGTGTTAGACGCCCTTGACACGCCGGCTAACGCGCGTGGGTTGACAGACTGGGGTGAAGGGGGGGGGGGTCCTGGCTTTGACCTTGTACACAGCGTTCCTTTACTAATTCGACACGCTAACACACTTTCCCTCGTTTCCACGCGCTCCCGCCTCACACCCCCTCCCCTTTAGAAGAACCCCACCTATATATACTGTGGCGAGGAAAGCATATGTCGCCTTGAAGAAGACAAGTCCACTTGTCGAAACGTTGGCTCCTGCATTCACCTTGTTTACGTTTTGCTCATCGTCTTGAATTGCCATCTCCCGCATTCCCCGTATTTTCTCCAGTGAGGCTCGTGAGATGAGTTGCAGGTCTTTCCACAGGCACTCAAGCTCAATTCGTACGGTTACGGGGAGCCGTTCCAACTGTTGTGAAGCTTTGCATGGAGAGGGCGGCTGTCTGGTGACCTTAAGTGGGGAACCAAGACTGAACAGCTAGAAGTTTTGCACTTTCGCCGGTCTCAACGTTAAGCTCACTAACTGCTCTGATTTCATTCCTATTAATTAATACATGTAGGCCGTAATTGAACAGATAACCAATCACAATGCAAGCGCTGCGACATTTCCGACAATGCTGTCCAGAGCTGAATGGCGGCAACGAAAGAGACTCGTGATATCGGGAGAAATAAAATTAAACTTCTTTAGCCTGACATCTGGGCGAAACAGGATAATTCGCTTCGTTAACTTCATGACATTTGGAGTTAGGGACATTAGCTGGTAGGACTTGAGGTATCTTACCCGCCGTGGTTGCTCAGTGGCTATGGTGTTGGGCTGCTGAGCACGAGGTCGCGGGGTCGAATCCCGGCCACGGCGGCCGCATTTCGATGGGGGCGAAATGCGAAAACACCCGTGTGCTTAGATTTAGATGCGCGTTAAAGAACCCCAGGTGGTCAAAATTTCCGGAGTCCTCCACTACGGCGCGCCTCATAATCAGAAAGTGGTTTTGGCACGTAAAACCCCAAATATTATTATTATTGAGGTATCTTGCTAGAGGAAACAATCATTCCGCTTAGATTGCGCTTAGCGCTACAGACCTGTAGCAAGCTTTCGACACGGTAGAAGGCAATTGTTTTCGCTCTTGTAACCACGGCAGGAATTTCGGGTCGTCTGCTCCGCTTCATGCACAATTTTCTATTGGAGCGCCGGGTGAAATTGCGTTTCGGAGGGATAACAAGTGAATCCTGTGCTGTAATGCGCGGTGTACGACAGGGCAGCGTTTTATAGTCGCGTATGTTTAACACCGTACTCGCGGCGCTTCCAAGTCGCTTGCCTCGGGAAAGTGATTTCCCTGTGAGCATAACTATCTATGCAGATGATATTGCTCTGTAGATAAGCGGCTCTTTGCACCTTGCTACGCGACTTTTTGCAACCTTGCAAAGAGCTCTGAATGTGACTTCAGAGTACTTGGGTGAAGTAGGTCTTCAGGTATCACCTGCTAAGTCGGCTACAATAGCACATCACCCCAAACAATGCGCTCGTCGAATACCTAGACGAAAGGTCGATTAAGCTGGGTGTGGCACCGTTATTTGGGCTTAATTGTGGATGATCGCATCTCAAGCCCTGCTGCCGTTAAGTTTGTGTGATGCATGTCACAATCCCACCTTAATTATGGGGCCACCTTGAATGTTTCTTAGTGGTGCTGGCTGCGATCAAACAACGGCTCTGCAGGTGTACCAGTCATCTATACTCTCAGGCATGATGTATGCCTTACCAGTTCTGAGGGTACCACCTTGTTTGCTGACCCAAATTTAATGAGATCAACGCGTTGCCCTCGGCATAAGGCTCGAATCGGCTCGAAGCCGAGGAGCCCACGAACAACTAGTTCTAGAAATTAGGCTGCTGCTTCACCACCTCGTCTATCAAGGACACGACATCACGTTACAGTAGAGTCCAAGCAACTGTGGCATAATGGGCAATGAACATGCCGACGCAGCAGCACGATCTGCACATGAGGAGGGCTTACAAGACTCCATTCCATTCTCAAGAACAGACGCTGCAATGAAAATGCGTGTGCTTGCAAATGAAGCCATCTGAACTTTAGGAACACACCAAGCTTGCAGCACACACGTCTTCACCGACTGGACCCATCCCTTCGACTTCGACCCCCACCTGGACTCTCTCGACTTTAGACAAGAGTATTTTGCCGACTGTGGCTTGGTGTCACCTACACAAGGTCTTTCACCTTTCGAGTCGGTATGGACGACAGCGCGGCTTGCAGTCACTGCCGCGGCGAAGAGACTATCGAACACGAACTTTGCCACTGTCCTCGATGCAGCGCGCACCGGCTGTCACTAGCGGCCATGTTGATACGTCTTGACGACAGGCCACTTTCAGAACAAACAGTTTTGGAATGCCGACATGGACTGTAGTCGCAGCGAAAGTCGCTCAAGGCATTGTAGACCTTTTTACGTGAGAGTAGCCTGTTAGAAAGACTATAATGATCCCATTCCGTCCCTTTTCATATTTTTCACGCTTTTATTTTTGTCATGCTCTTCTTTTCGTCTTTACTTCCCCTTTCCATTCCCCTAGTGCAGGGTAGCAAACCGGAGGTTTTAACTCTAGTTAACGTCCCTGCTTTTATCGCATTTGCATCTCTCTCTCTCTCTCTCTCTCTCTCTTTCTCTCGCGTTGCCCTTCGACTAATGCTTGAATTACCTCGAGAGGCGTAATCTGTTGCATTACTCACTGAAGCACATCAGTTATCAGGTTGCAAGCATACCAGGGAGCTCCATATCATATTAAGCATCTGTACCGCGTGTCGAATGGGGAATCGCTCCTTGATCGTCTCATTAACCACCCGTTATCTAGCATGGGAAAAATGGCGGAATTATTTATGGACATTGCTGATATTCCTGAACATACTGCTTCAGTTATACCTCCTCCTCCAATAGATATCGCCAAACATGCATTCCCTATTTATCTGACAATCTCTGACATTCACAAACAGGCCAATATGCCTATTTCGCCAATATTACAATTGGCTCAGTCGTACATGTTAAAAATATTTCCAGATTATCTGCAAGCTTTCACAAATGCATCTATACAAAGTGATGGTCAAGGCGTCTCTGCAGCTTTTTTCTGCCCTTGGACTCAAGCATGACGTATATTCCGTATACCCCATAGAGCCTACCCAGGTAGCACAAAAGAGATACGTAACGTTTTCGTAGCGTTTATCCAAGACGATAAAAACGGGTTAAAGAAGACACGAATGAGAGACCTTCGGCGGGAAAACGTCGTATATCTCTGCTAATGTCCGGCTTAATTACTTTCTTGAGACGATCTAGAACAGGTCTGCAAGACGTATTCGAAAAGCTGGCCTAGAAATAGGATTGGGAAAGACACAAGTAATCCTTTTTGCAAAACTATTCGTAACCAATTTCTAAACGTTTTGAGGACGTTATCAAAAAGCTGGTCTAGAAGCGGTCTTGAAAGGTTTACGATCATCTGAAGCTAATTTTCGCGGGTGACAGGCGCGATCAGACATCGTTGTTCAAAACACGCGTTTAGTTTCGCCTCACGCGAAACAAACCTCATTGGCCTAGGCCGTTGGCACGGCCTAGGCCAATCGCGTGAGGTGAAACTGATCGGGCGTTTCGAACAACGATCTCCAATCGCGCCCCAGATGAGTAGAAGCGCCGGTATTGACTGTAAGAGCCATGGCGCAGTGCCAAGCACTGCTCCCCGCATGGCCGGCGGATCCTCTAATAAATCGCACGAAAATGAGCGAGTTAGGAATAATGAATCCTTAGTACCGCCTTTAGTAAGCTACGATGCTTACAACCACAATGGGAATGACATCCTGCAAAGAACAAATGGCCACGTCTTGGCAGGTGGCCAGACCAAGCCCTTCATGCCAAGAGTGCATGAAATGAGAACATTGTGACAAAGCAAAAATACTTTAGTAAAATGTAATGCTTATGCAAGGTTCGAACAAACTGTGTGAGAGAGAGAGTAAAAGTGTGTGTGAGAAATGCAAATAGAAGTCAAAGTACACCAACAATGACAAAAGTCGGAGAAAGGATTCGTAATGAACTCGAAAGTGAACATTCACTAGCACATAAACAAAATTCCAAGTACACATACAAAAATGAACAGAAAAACCTGGAGTGTACTAAAGTGTCTAATTTATCATAGTAAAGTACACGTGCTATTAGATGGACCAGAGTTATGCAGAAGTGACATCGGAGCGAATGGAAGAAGTAGACTGAAAAATGCAAGAGTATGAATCGGATGGTAACTGCCTCCAAGGAATGTTACCAATCAGCTAGAAGCCTGAAAAGAGCACAAAAAGAAGTACCACCGCATACCATCATAAAACAATCCTGTGGCGGAAATAAAAAAAAAATGGGAACAATGCAAAATTGGAAATATTGCCTTTACGATATATCAAAGAAGGTAATGGCGAGAAAAAATAACCATGCAACAAAAAAGCAATAAAGTGAAATTAGTGCAGAATACTTAAACGTGTAACAAGTGTAGCAAGTGAACACTACTGTAGTACAGCGAATGATGAGACAGTAATGCTGCATCTTGCCACTCCAGAACGTGAGAAATGAATATGCAAGCCTCATATTAGAAACTTACATAAACATGGAAATAAACTGGAATGCACTGGAAGCTGCACTTGTGTAACAAAGGAAGCAATGGCCATAATAAATAGTAAGTGTTTTATCTAAAAGGCCCTTTACAAGAGGCAAAGTTGTACCTCTCTGGCAAAAACAAAGTTGCAACGAATAATTTGCAAACCAGCAAATACATTAATTAGCACACTGACATGCCACACTTTGCGCACATCTCCATTCTCCTAAAGTAAAAAAAAACACTCTGAATGAGAAAAAATTACCGACGATTACGTTACTTCCTAATGCGAAATTTGAGCGCAGCAAATAAGCTGTTTCACCTTTTCGATAGATTGAGGCAAAGAAATCGAGCAACACATGTATGCGCTATCACAGAATTTTTTTTTTATTTTTCACACGTATTCCTTTAACAAAGACTCCACTAGGTAAGCTTCTGCTTCGGCGGCACGCACCTCTGGATTCTGACGGCGACGGCGCTGGGCCTCTGCTCTGGCAGCTCGTTTAGCAGCAGCAGCAGCAGCAGCAGCAGACGGAGGACTTCCATCGGTCGTCTCGCTCATGGCTCAGAAAGAACTGGCAGATAATTTCGCAGTGGCGAACGGCAGCGGCAATTTCGGCTCGGGCGGTGCACATATACAGATCCGCCGCCACCGATCTGGCTCTCTGATTGCCACCGCACAGGGCGAACGGCAGCGGCAATTTCGGCTCGGGCGGTGCACATATACAGATCCGCCGCCACCGATCTGGCTCTCTGATTGCCACCGCACAGGGGTTGCATTGGAGGAGGAGCGAAGAAAGGAATTAAGTTCGAGCCGGCGCTTTGACAACCGGAGACTCGCAGGAAGAGGGGGGAGGGGGGCGGCGTGTACGCCCAGCGGCAAACGATGGGGGCAGAAGCGCGCGCAGCAAGCGGACAACACGATAAAGGGAGGAGGGAAGAGATAGCAGCGACTGACTGATGCCGCTGACGCCGATAGTGAGTCAACCCCAGCTGCGGAGTTGGTTTCAGGGACAACGCCGCCGATGCCGACACAAACAATATGATACCCTCGCTTCCGCAGCGCTAAGAACCAGGTCTAGCCGTGGGAAGGTGGTCACGTATTCGTCGACGTGCCGGGGCCTACGTGAAATAACCGGCGCGTCGGCAACTGAAGAGCACCCTATCCGCCACACAAGAACAGGGGGGGGGGGACCCTTTCCTCCTCTTTCTGCATGGCGGCGACGGTGTTCTATGCAGTCACGTTATCTTGACTCTCTAGCGGCGTCAGCGGCATCCAGCGTTATCAGTCGGTCGCTGCTAGCGCTGGGGGGATGAAAGGGGGGCGGAGCTGGTTACGAGGCCGACGACAACGCCGACGACGACGCGAAACCCAGGAACGGACGCCAAAGAGCTGCGCTCTAAAATGTTTAACACATGTAGCCCAGAGCAAATTCTTTGCCGGTTCACTCACACTTTCACATCCAAAAACATTTGCCACAAAGTCCAGGCACAGTTCCACTGATGTTTACCAATTCACCCCCACTTTCACGTCCAAAAATATTTGGCACACAGTCCAGGCAGAGCTTCATAGATAAACAGCTTGAGAGCACCCTACTGATTATTGTAAAGTCCCGCTGCTGGAAATAGAACTGCCGCACATGCTGGTAGTGGTTTCAATGTAGACACACTTGCTGCCCTGGACAGGTATGCTCAGATATCTGCACTGGTGCTCTATTTTGTCGAAGTAGACACATTGATGCACTACGCTGGTAATTGAAATGTTTTGAATGCACAAGTATTGGATTCATCAGAAAGACTTGCCCACATACCACCACTGGCATATATATGCACTTGCTCTTCACTCAGTAGCATTGAACTTAAAGTGTTCTCTATGTGGGAGCCATGTGTAAAACCGGTGTCACACGACCACCCTCGATCGCGATCAAGCCCGATCCGGATCGAAATTATCGATGCGACCGGCTCACTCTAGTAGCTTGCGCAGAGGAGCCAATCACGACCGAGAAATTCGATTTGTAACGGACTGGATAGCGGCTAAAAGAGCCCCGTGTGAAACCGGTATCAAATAATGCACAGACGTACGCTAGGAAAATGTGTTGCACAAGGACAAAGAACTGCGACATGCCCTGTTGTGCGAAGCGCGTGAACAGAACACATGTATATATATTTACATATATATATATATATATATATATATATATATATATATATATATATATATATATATATATCTATATCTATATATATATATATATCAAACTGCCAGAGCGCTTCGCGAACTCCATGCCGCCGTAAAGCGCGAAGGGCGCACAGCGTACATTCCGACACATGTCCCAAACTGCAAACAATCGTACTACCTAAAGCATACAAATTATTTCATACCAAGGGCGTACTGGCCTCACGTATACAGTATCCACAAGAGAGTTATGCAGCGTACATGCTGTATCCATTCGCCAAATAGTAAAATTGATAACAAGCACAAAGCTAAAAGGGACTCAATACATTACTACCATTTGAGGCGTCAAATAAAATCCAATTTGGTCGTTTCATATATTGGACACAATATATGGACACATGTGGTACCCGGTAAGACCATGAAATACCCATCACGTGGGTAAAGGAGGCGAAAACACAATCGAGAACCTGAAGCGCGAACGATAAAAGCACGGTATGGTGCACGCAAAATTCTGTCAGTGTGCTGTAGCGCGAGGGAAGAAAATAGGGCGAGCACTTGACCTCACCTTTTGGGATACCGCACTAGTACTGAATCATTAAAAAAAAGCCTGTTTGAACCAGTTGCCTTGTCTGCAATACTCTTGCTAAACGGGAGACTAAAATACCACGATGACGGCTCTATTGCGGAGATCGGCAAGATGCGCACAGACAGAAATTTTGCCGCCTTTCTTCGCATTCTGCAAAATGCTTTCTTGTTAGGATCACGCATAGCGGCCGATCCTGACGCTAGGGACACACAGGCACGATTTCGTCCCTCTAACTTTCGTCCTTATACTGCCCTTAACGCCTTAATTACAGCGTCAGTGGAAAGGCGCCTCACATAACATGACAATGAACTTGAAGAGCTGATTAGTGCCCTCCACTCCGCGCCCTCCAATTGAAAACACTACTGATTTCCAAATTAAACTACACAAACAGATCGCACAACCCAAACTAATCACAGAACGTCGTTTTCTTGACGGCAAAACCTTGCGACACTTACATGACAAAGGGCAGCGGCAGCACATTCAGGACAGCCGCTATCATACCACAGCGCAACGCAAGTGCGATAACGCTGTTATGCCCGGCTCAAACAGATCGCACAACCCAAACTAATCACAGAATGTCGTTTTCTTGACAGCAAAGCACTGCGACACTTACATGACAAAGGGCAGCAGCAGCACATTCAGAACAGTCGCAAACAGACCATAATGTCATGCGAGTGCGATAACGCGACTATGCCCGGCTTCACGGATAACGTGGCCGCCTTGGTCACATAACAATTGAAAACACTACTGATTTCCAAATTAAAACCACACAAACATATCGCACAACCCAAACTGATCACAGAATATCGTTTTCTTGACAGCAAAACACTGCAACACTTACATAGCAAAGGGCAGCGGCAGCACATTCAGAACAGCCGCAAACACACCACAGTGCGATGCGAGTGCGGTGACGCGACGGAGCCATGACGACGCGACTATGCCCGGCTCGCCCGGCTGCCCGGCATCACGAATCACGTGGCCACCTTGGTCACATGATTTGACGACGGTATCGCCACCTTGCGCAAAGTTGGATCGCGTCGATGGGTTGTGAATATTGTAGAAGCCGCTAAAGAGGCTGACGCGCCGTGGCGTGGCGCGTTGAGTCGTTTTCAAAACGTATTCACCCCTCGTTTTTAAGCTGCCTGGCTTCCAACGTTATCAAAACATATTCACCCCTCGTTTTTAAGCTATCTTGTTTGGAACTTCTTTGATGCGTCGATTTTGCTCAAAAATCCGTTTCAGACATTGAATCCCTTAATACGACGTTTTCAAGACTTTGTGTGCTACCTGGGTAGTCAACAACTGCGGAGGTATAGCAGCGATTAATGTTGCCCTGAAATACGTGCGAGAGGAGTTAACCTCATCGAAGCTTATCATATTTACGGACTCCTGCGCTACCTTTAGAAGATTACAGCGCAGTCAGATAGAGTGTCCAGTTGTGCGAATCATTCCTGACCTTGGAAACAAAATTTCAAAATGTGGGGTATCTCTCGTTGCTCAGTGGATACTTTCACACAATGGAATCGCCGGAATGAAGAGGTTGATCGGCTGGCTTCAACTTGCGCTCATAAAAACTATATGGGTTCCGAAATTTTGTGCAAGCTTGATGACGCTCGTCTTCTGATTCGTCGCTACCTGCTGAAATAGCATCCAGACAAAAGCTTCGCAAATGCAACGTTCGCACCCCGTGTTCGTAGTCGAGGCTTGCCTCATCGCGCTAGATCTTAACTACTCAAGCGAAGGGGAGGGGGCCCGGCTGTGTGAACGTGTTCGAGCGTTTATACAGGCAATAACGTGTGGCCAGTCCATCGTGCACGTGTTGCGGTTGGTGAGAGACACTTCAGCACCTTATTTTTGAGTGTCCCGCTTTCAGTACGCAGCGTATGTCGCTTGTAAGGGACTATCATCACCTTGGCCTGCGGTGTACGAGACTCGATGAATGTCTTTACACCAGTGGTTGTGCGTCTTGATGCGACGGGTTCATCGTGCTCTCCTTACTTTTCTAGAATTAACTAACTTAGCTTACTGTTTGTGACTCAGACACTATTTCTTCTATTTGACATTACTTAGTAGCGTGACCTGCAATGACTGGCGTTGCTGTGTGCGACCAATAACAGTTATTCTACTGTATTGTTTGACGTTCGTCATCTTGCTCTTTCTTTTCTTTTTCCGCTCCACCTTCCTAGGGTTGCATTTCTATGTTTCTGTGTCCTCCTTTCTGAAGTGTACGTAGGCGTTGTGCCACTCCCGGTGGCAGTTGCCACCCTTCTAGTCGCTTTCCCTTTGCTGTCAAATATATAAACGTTTACAGAACCAATAATAATAATAATAATAATAATAATAATAATAATAATAATAATAATAATAATAATAATAATAATAATAATAATAATAATAATAATATTACAAGTGACACCAAGACCCATCTTATCAGCAAGGTTCATGCGGCTTTTTCGGCTCTCCCTCGGGATACCGTGAAAATCGCATGTGCCGGTCGCCGCAGCTGCCTTAAGGCAATAATGGATGCTGAGAGTGGCTTCTATTAGCGATTTCACTGTACCAACGTATCACTTGATGTGCCTTGTTCACGTGGCTAACAGTTTTATTGCGATAGCAATTATAGGAACACTCCAGGCGCATTTTGGTCATCGCCGTCACCGTGAGGTTTCGTATTAAGTCCAAGGGCGAAAAATCGTCGCCGCCCGCCGTATGCTGCATGTGCGAGTGAAAACGCGCGAGCGCGAGCCGGTGATGCCGGCCTAATCTGGTGCACAAGGGGAGGAAGGCGGGAAGGAAGCACGCCGTCTTCCGCCGCGCGGAAGGCTCCGGGGGGACAGTAGGGAGGGCGACGCGTTCTACTCCGGGTGGCCCGGGCTCCCGCGCGCCCCCGCCCGAGCCGCTTTACTTTGAAAGCAACCTGTAACAGACTCTGCCGTTCACTGTGTTTTCGCGGTTTAGTTCGCGTTGGGGGGGGGGGGACGCGAGACACAGCATCAAGGTCAATTCGCTCTCTGCTGGTTCCGCGCTTGCTCCGGCGTTTTGACAGCGAGTTTCTGGGATCATCGAGAGGGATGTGTTCATGTTTTCTTGTACGCGCGTGACACCATGCAGGTTAAGTTAGATAGTATGCCTATGTTTACAAGCCCTACGGCCGATAAAGCTACTATCCTTGTTTCGTATGGCTGTCAACCAATTTGCTAACGCAATGGATGCTTCGTCTTTTGGGTGAAACTGTGACTTTTTTTTGGGTATGGCTTTTTTTTTCATCTTTCACATACGAGTGTCATATTTACCCCGAATGCTCTGAAGCGAAGGAAATGAATTGAGAGATCCTTCCAGGAGTGCGCGTCTTTCCGTATGCACCTTTGATAATTGCCAAATATCCATGTACACATTCATTTGATTTGTTTTATTCTATGAAACATAGTACTTTCTAAAGATAGCAATATTAAAATATTTCAATATGCTCCGCTTACCGTCGACAATTTATGCAGAAGTTTGGCAGTAGTAAGCCGTAGGCATAAACGTTAGAACCTTACAATCAAAGCGGCGATCATCACGAAATGGCGAACTTGACAGTTCATCTTGACGAGCAGCAATCTCTGATAGGGGCCGGTTTAAGTCGTTGCGTTCAGCTTTCCTCCTAGCACACACACACACACAAATTATAAAATAACGCTGCAGCCAAGGTCACGGTTCTTTTCCTCGTAGTGCCTGTGTAGGATATCACCACGTGAAAGAGCGCGTTGCAATCTTGAAATGCTAGAACAGCAAATCTCTTGGTAAAAAAAAAAACAAAAAAACATTTGCCTCATATAATATTTCGCGTGCCGCTTATCTGAAGAAGATGGAACGACGTGCGATACGCGAAATATTATTTTACTGCAAACAAGTTATCCATGTTTTCACGATGAAAGTAAATTTCCATCATGTGTCTTAAGCGTGAGCGAAGCGGTGGACGAAAGGCCCTGACAAAAAAAGACATAAATAAACATGGAGCATTGAGTATGACTTTTTACCCGCAGATTGTGTGCCCGCTACCAAAAAAAAATTTTTAGACAATCCGCGGATATGATACGTTACTATAGCCCTGTGACTCATGTACGTGGAGTGTAAGTTACCGGCTTGTAGCGCCTAAAGTGTGCTCGTTTTCTATGATGCGCACATTCTGGGCAATATTGCAACAACGTGGGTCGCTTCTTCACTGCAGTACTTGCAGGGTCGCTGCTATTCCCTGTTATCTCCCTGCGAATAAAGACTGGGCCGGCGTAATCCCATCGTTTTGCTTTCTAGTGATAGTACCTTTAAGTAACGCTGACCGTTCCAGTACTTCTGGGAGCGAAAAAGCTGATGAAGCAGTCGGAAGTAAACTTCCGTGGAGTAATCTTAAAAGAATATATTTAACAAGTGCCGACGCTGCTTACACGGGGAAACTATATGCTCATTATAAAGGGATTGCTTCTGAATGTCAGCCGCTTCGGAAAGACAAGTTCGGATGACTCCGGACAAAGATCGTGAATGCCACGGCTACTTGATCGTCAGTGTGAGACACTCTGCAATTGCCTAACATTCGCGAACAGTTATTTATGTTCCATAAGGTGTGCCACTTCTCTTTACTGGGCGAAATAGCAGGTTAAAGCCAGTGAAACACGTATTGCTTGAATGCTACGCATTCCCCGACGAGGTATATTGTCATAAATCCTAATCGAACACCATTTGTTGCAATCCACTAGCGTTACATCCTACGTTATCCATGCAGTGACGGGCCTTGAATTTGTAGTCCCGATGCTCCAGAGAGATTTGCCTTCTTGGAAAGGTTTAAAGATGGTTCACTTTATATGACAAGAAAGACTGCATTTTTCGCAATCGTGACCTCTCCAAATAACATTATCAGGTTTACTCACTCAGTTTATAGTACCTTTTACTTTCCTTTCTTTTTGATCTGCTATGTAGTCCTTTAATTCACTTTCCTATCCCTATGCACTGCCGCACGTCTACGGTCGTCTTCACGCCTGCAAAATACTCTGCTATTCAATATAAAGCTTCGCTCCCTCTGTTTCAGAGATACACCAAAATGAAAAAACACAATATTTATTACAACTTATTTATCAATCTGATTGTTGTGTTCATATAGGAGGCTGTGGGCAAGTACTGCACCAGGGAGGCCAATCCTGCTCTAATGAGGGAGTGCGCGTTAGCGGTTCTGGCCACCGGGATCAGGCCACACTCCAGGCCTGTTTATGCAATTTTATCAATACGCGGATTTTTTTAATGCGATGGAAAATTGCGCGGCACCGGGATTCGAACCACGGACCTCTTTGCACGCGAGGCGGGTGTTCTACCTCTACGCCACCGCTGCAGCCTGCTGTTCCATGTTCACAGTGTCAATCAGGTGATAGAAAAATGTGCGGAACATAACGAACCCTTATATATAGCTTTCATTGATTACGAGAAAGCGTTTGATTTAGTCGAAACCTCAGCAGTCATGGAGGCACTGCGGAATCAGGGTATAGGCGAGCCGTATGTAAAAATGCTGAACGATATCTATAGCGGCTCCACAGCCACCGTAGTACTCCATAAAGAAATCAACAAAATCTCAATAAAGAAAAGCGTCAGGCAGGGAGATACGATCTCTCCAATGCTATTCACAGCGTGTTTACAGGAGGTATTCAGAGACCTGGATTGGGAAGAATTGGGATAAGAGTTAACGGAGAATACCTTAGTAACTTGCGATTCACTGATGATATTCCCTTGCTTAGTAACTCAGGGAACCAACTGCAATGCATGCTCACTGACCTAGAGAGGCAAAGCCGAAGCGTGGGTCTAAAAATTAATCTTCAGAAAACTAAAGTAATGTTTTACAGTCTCGGAAGAGAACAGCCGTTTACGATAGACAGTGAGGCACTGGAAGTGGTAAAGGAATACTCCTTAGGACAGGTAGTGACTGCGGATCCGGATCATGAGGCTGAAATAATCAGAAGAACAAGAATGGGCTGGGGTGCGTTTGGCAGGCATTCTCAGATCATGAACAGCAGGTTGCCATTATCCCTTAAGAGAAAATGATACGACAGCTGTGTCTTACCTGTACTCACGTATGGGGCAGAAACCTGGAGGCTTACTAATAGGGTTCTGCTTAAATTGAGGACGACGCAACGAGCTATGGAAAGAAGAATGATAGGTGTAACGTTAAGCGATAAGAGCAGATTGGGTGAGGCAACAAACACGAGTTGCTGACATCTTAGTTGAAATCAAGAAAAGAAATGGGCATGGGAAGAGGGAAGATAACCGATGGTCATTAAGGGTTACTGACTGGATCCCAAGGGAAGGGAAGCGTAGCAGGGGGCGGCAGAAAGTTAGGTGGGCGGATGAGATTAAGTTTGCAGGGAGAACATGGCCACAATTAGTACATGACCGGGATAGTTGGAGAAGTATGGGAGAGGTCTTTGCCCTGCAGTGGGCGTAATCAGGCTGATGATGATGATTTATCAATCACACAATTACACCTAAATTGTAGCGGTCACCAAATAAACATTGCTTACACCAAATCCAATATCCCGTATATTTACGACGCCAACATTTTTTAACCACTTAACTAGTAAGATAAGGAAAGCTTGGCCTAGAAAAATTTTATTGCTTTATTGCTTCATTACATTACTGAAATGCACACCAGCTGAAATATTGAACAGTTTGTGTAAAAATTAGGCGAAATAGAGGAAGTCAAAGATATTGTTGACCAGCACGTTTAAGATCAATGTATGCTCAAAAACTAATGTTTGATACTCGCTTTGGCAAGGCAAATGCGTCTTCTTGAGCTGCACTTCTATGGGGATAAACATAGTAGCTTGCTTAAAGAAAAGAAAAAAAAATTGCATTATTGAGATTACAACCACCATGAGAATGGTGGTTGTATTCTCACCATGGTTCTGAGAAGAGAATGACGAAGTCCTCCCGTTTTGCCATCAGAACATCTTCCGCTGCTCCCGAGTGACCTTTCTGGGAATGCAAACAGATGCAAATTAGGAGGCACATACTAATGTTTAGGTTTGTCTCGTTTTTGTGGATGTTTTTGTTAGATCATCAATATTGTTGAGTTATCAGTTAAAAGGTTAAGTGCTTTACCTATCGCTACTATTCTAGGAGTCTTACAAAGGCGCCAAGAAAAATTACCACGGCTGACACTTCCCAGTTTAATGTGGCGATAGATGTGATGAACATGAATAACAGTAAGTTCCGAAGTGTTACACAACCATGAATTCGGGTCTCGTAAATATATGACTTAGAATCATATAGCGATCCAATTAACTTCGGTGACGAACCTCTCTTATTTCAACGGACCTCGAAGCTATGTCACGCTTTCAACGAACTTGCAAGTGGTTCGCGGGGGAATGAATTAACTGTATGGTAAAAGCTCCTGTGAAACTTTTGTGCAGCAAGGAGGCCATCGTTGGCCTTACTTACACAATGTATGGTAAAAACGTCTAATGGAGAGTAAGCTGAATGCCAGACGAAATAACTATTACACTAGCTCAACCCTCGTTGACAGGGGTTTCAAACAGAAAATAACTTTCATAAAATCACCCAGCTCCTGAGCCAACAAGGAGTTTGGGCTGGAGCAATGTGCAAGGCGCACCTCAAGAAAATAGGAGCGAATTGTCGGTACATTGCGACGGTTGATCTGGCAGTTATGTTGCGAATTCAACAGATCTATGGCTCTTACCATAACGCTGACTACGGGAGGGGGGGGGGACGTGCCCCTTTGGAGCTTTTTTTTGGGGGGGGGGCGGAATGTGGCGATGGTCGAAGCCTGTCATTCCTCCCTCCTCGCCCTCAAAGTGTCATTACCCAAGCGTTCTGGTTGCCCGCATCGTTTGAGATTTTATTTTTAGTTACCTCTACCTTTCCACTTAAAACTTTTTTGCAGCTAAAAGCTTACTGCATCATTGTTGGATGAAATGTGCACAGCTGTTAATTCACGTTCTCGCTTCATTTTTGCAAATCCTTACAAGAGGAGATCAAGCGTGTCAAAGTACCACCAAGCGGCTGCCCCATAATTAATTTTTCACTTCAATAATGTTTTTTTTTAATTTTCACTGTGAACACCATGCGCAGACAGATTATAGAGGATGTTTTGTTAAGTTCAGCTGCGCAAAGTTTTTTTTTAATTGCCAATAGCAGATGGCACAGCTCTAACCCTTTATCTAAATTTGTCGATGAGGCTGCCATTATATCTACGAAAAATAAAAATGATCAGTTGAATAATTAAAGTAATTCCACTAACTCACTTTTTAATCACTCTGTGCCACATATTTCAATAAACAAATTATAGCCGCTGAGTTCGCACGGCCAATCCGCTCGGAAATAATTACCTACGCAGCACCACTTCCTAGATATTAATTTTCAAATTGTAAGACAAAATGCATTGGCGTGACAGCTTGTTTTTTAAGAAACCGCTGTTTATTCATTCAAGCACAAAAGTAACTGGAACATCAGTACATTTCGACAGAAACTTTAAAAATTAATATCATGGAAATGGTGCTATCCAGAGAATTTGTTTCAAGTGGATAAGCCGTGCGAACTCAGTGGTTATAATTAGTAGAGGGAAGTATGTGGCGTAAAGCAATAATCAGAAACTTGATTGCCGTCATTGCGATAATTATTCAATGAAATATTTTTATTTCCTGAAAAAATTGTGGCAGCCTCATCAAGGAGTTCACATCGAAGATTACAATTGTGCTATCTGCCTTAGGCAATCTCCCAAAGTTTGGTGCAGATAATAAACCCTGTAACTATACAAGGTGCCAGAACTATATTGCACCAAGATTTTAAGATATGCAAATGCCACGTAGGTAGACAGAACCAAAGTGAAGTTCTAGCCGTCGCTTAGAAATACTCAGATTATTCTTTACGTTTCGAATAATAATAATAATAATAATAATAATAATAATAATAATAATAATAATAATAATAATAATAATAATAATAATAATAATAATAATAATAATAATAATAATAATAATAATAATAATAATAATAATAAATTTCTATTATTATACTTATATGAGCACTATCAATGATAACATTGCAGAGCAACATGAACAAATCCCTATACAGCTTTCTATTGCTTAACACGTGCTACATAAAAGTGTTTTCCTAGCGTGAAGACGCGCAAAATGCCTCGAGCGTGCGCAGTCGTGTGGTGTGCGTGTGTATATATGTATAGACACCCCAAGGATGCACCGCACGTGTAAGTGAAGACGCGCTGTCGTGCCCAATCTGCAGCCAGTTGTTTTCTCATCCACTTTCATTGGCATATTATTTCGTGTAAATCACCTAATAATACACGTAATATATATGCTGTCCGTGTTTTCTATCATCTCTGTCTGATCATATATATATATAATATATATATATAATCAGCTTGGTTACGCCCACTGCAGAGCAAAGGCCTCCCCCATACTTCTTCAACTACCCCGGTCATGTGCTAATTGTGGCCCTGTTGGCCCTGACAACTTTTTATACTGATCCGCCCACCTAACTTCCGGCCGCCACCTGACACGCTTCCCTTCCCTTGGAATCCAGTCCGTAACCCTTAACGGCCATCGGCTATCTTCCCTCCTAATTGCATGTCCTGCCCATGCCAAATTTTTCTTGATTTCAACTAAGATGTCATTAACTCGCGTTTGTTCCCTCACCCAATCTGCTCTTTTCTTATCCCTTAACGTTACACCCATCATTCTTCTTTCTATAGCTCGTTGCGTCGTCCTCAATTTAAGTATAACCGTTTTCCTAAGCCTCCAGGTTTCTGCCCTGTACGTGAGTGCTGGTAAGACCCAGCTGTTATACACTTTTCTCTTGAGGCATAATGGCAACCTGCTGTTCATGATCTGAAAGTGCTCACCAAACACACCCCAGCCCATTCTTATTCTTCTGATTATTTCAGTCTCATGATCCGGATCCGTGGTCACTACCTGCCCTAAGTAGACGTATTCTCTTACCACTTCCAGTGCCTGGCTACCTATCGTAAACTGCTGTTCTCCTCCGAGAGTATTAAACATTACTTTAGTTTTCTGACGAGTAATTTTCAGACCAACCTTTCTGCTTTGCCTCTCCAGGTCAGTGAGCACGCATTGCAGTTGGTCCCCGGAGTTACTAAGCAAGGAAATATCATCAGCGAATCGCAAGTTACTAAGATATTCTTCATTACCTCTTATCCCAATTCTTCCCAATCCAGCTCTCTGAATACCTCCTGTAAAAACGCTGTGAATAGCATTGGAGAGATCGTATCTCCCTGTCTGATGCCTTTCATTATTGAGATTATGTTGCTTTTTTATGGAGGACTACGGTGGCTGTGGAGACGCTATAGATATCGTTCAGTATTTTTACATAAGGCTCGTCTACACCTTGATTCCGTAATGCCTCCATTACTGCTGAGGTTTCGACTGAATCAAACGCATTCTCGTAATCAGTAAAGGTTATATATAAGGGTTGACTATAGGCCACACATTTCTCTATCACCTGATTGATAGTATGATTGTGGTCTATTGTTGTGTAGCCTTTACGGAAACCTGCCTGGTCCTTTGGTTGACAGATTTCTAAGGTGTTCCTGATTATATTTACAATTACCTTAGTAAATACTTTGTAGGCAACGGACAGTAAGCTGATCGGTCTTTAATTTTTCAAGTCTTCCTTACGCATTAGGATTATGTTAGCGCTCTTCTAAGATTCCGGTACGCTCGAGGCCATGGGGCATTGCGTATACAGGGTGGCCAGTTTTTCTAGAACAATCTGCCCACCATCCTTCAACAAATCTGATGTTACAAGGTCCTCCCCAGCTTCTTTCCTCCTTTGCATAGATCCCAAGGCTTTCTGTACTTCCTCCGGCGTTACTTGTGGGATTTCGAATTCCGCTAGACTATTCCCATTTCCATTATCGTCGTGGGTGCCACAGGTGCTGTATAAATCTCTATAGAACTCCTCAGTCACTTGAACTATGTCATCCATATCAGTAATGATATTGCTGGCTTTGTCTTTTAACGCATACATCTGATTCTTGCCTATTCTTGTTTCTTCTTCACTACTTTTAGGCTTTCTACGTTCCTGAGAGCATGTTCAATTCTATTCATATTATACTTCCTTGTGCCAGCTCTCATACGCTTGTTGATTAACGTAGAAAGTCCTGCCAGTTCTATTGTAGCTGTAGTTTTAGAGGCTTTCATGCATTGGCGTTTCTTGATCAGATCTTTCGTCTCCTGCGATAGCTTACTGGTATCCTGTCTAACGGAGGTACCACCGACGTCCATTGCGCACTCCTTAATGATGTCCATAAAAGTGTCGTTCATTGCTTCAACACTAACGTCCTCTTCCTGAATTAAAGCCGAATACCTGTTCTGTAGCTTGATCTGGAATTCCTCTATTTCCCCTCTTACCGCTAACTGATTGATCGGCTTCTTATATACCAGCTTCTTTCGTTCCTTCCTCAAGTCCAGGGTTATTCCAGTTCTGACCACCCTATGGTCACTGCAGCGCACCTTGACGAGCACGTCCACATCTTGTATGATGCCAGGGTTAGCGCAGAGTATGAAGTCTATTTCATTTCTGGTCGCACCTTTCGGGCTCCTCCACGTCCACTTTTGTCTATCTCGCTTGTGGAAGAAAGTATTCATTATCCGCACATTATTCTATTCTGCAAGCTTTACTAATAACTATTCCCTGATATTCCTGGAGTCTATGACATATTCCCCCACTGACTTGTCTCCAACCTGCTTCTTACCTACCCTGGCGTTGAAGTTGCCCATCAGTATAGTGTATTTTGTTTTCACTTCCCCCATCGCCGATTCCACGTGTTCATAGAAGCTTTCGACTTCCTGGTCATCATGACTGGACGTAGGGGCGTAGACCTGTACGGCCTTCAATTTGTACCTCTTATTAAGTTTCCAAACAAGACCTGCCACCCTCTCGTTAATGCTATAGAATTCCTGTATGTTACCAGCTATATTCTTAATAATCAGTAATGCGACTCCTAGTTCTCGTCTCTCCGCTCAGCACCGGTAGCACAGGACGTGCCTGCTTTTTAGCTCTGTAGATGCTCCTTTTTTCCTCCTAACTTCACTCAGCCCTATTATATCTCGTTTACTGCGCTCTAATTCCTCCAATAGCACTGCTAGACTCGCAGCGCTAGATAACGTTCTAGCGTTAAACGTTGCCACGTTCAGATTATAATGGCGGCCTGTTCGGCAACACAAGTATTCTTAGCACCCTCTGTTGCGTCACAGGTCAGAACGCAGCCGTGGTCAGGTGCTTCGCAGCTGCTGGGGAGTGAGGGCCGGGGTTTCATTGTTGTATCCATATAGGGGGTTGTGGCCAAGTACTGCGCCAGGGTGGCCAATCCTGCTCTGGTGAGGGAGTGCGTTACCGGGTCTGGTGACCGGGATCAGGCCGTATGCCAGGCCTGTATATGGAATTTTATCCACACGCGGACTTTCTTTTTCTTTCTTTAATACGGTGGAAAATTGCGCGGCACCGGGTATCGAACCACGGTCCTATTGCAAGCGAGGCGGATACTCTACCTCTACGCCACCGCTGTACCAATTTTATATATATATATATATATATATATATATATATATATATATATATATATATATATATATATATATATATATATATATATATATATATATGTATGTATAGCTGGTCAGGCCCCAGCCCAATCCTCTCCCCCGCCCGGAAAATGCACAGTTTCTGCCTATGGTCGCTTACAAAACCAACGCATACTCAAGCACTCACAATGATACGGCGCTGAGACTGTGACCACGTTGGTGCACTGAACATCCTTTATTGCTTCCGGCTGTCAGACGCTGGGTATCTATTATTTATTCTTAGTTGAATCCAGGGCCATCGCAAACCAGTCGTGGGCAGCAGTCCGGATATGTTCCGTTTCCTCTGACTTCCGTGCAACCTTCTATCTGAGGATTGGGTGTACACCTGCAGAGCGAAGGAAAGGTGTTCGTAATATAAATGGGTGACTATACAACAGAGGAAGATATGCGGATCCCACGCACTGTGGGAAATGATGCATTCGAAGCTCACGGTGCTGTTTGCTTTGATTGACACTAATTAGTGGGTACGTTGACGGCACATGTTTAATTTCTTCAATGTTTCTTCCAACAAGGGAGTGCTGAGTTTATGACATACGTTACATTGCGTGCACCGTCGATGTTTGTCTGCGTAGTACACAGAACACACAGGGAGAAGTGTTTGCTTGAGGCGTTGTTTTGCGCCGTACTTGACAACCTCTGAGAGGGTTGAGCATATTCTTTGCCTCACACGGCACATCGCATCGTAGCAAGGTATTAAACTGTGATTGAATTATAGTACTGTACGTGCCAAAACCACAATCGAATTATGAGGCACGCCGTAGTGGTGGATTCTGGATTGAATTTGACACTGGGGTGATGTTTAATGGGTCCCTAAAGTGAAGTGCATGAGCGTTTTTATTTCGCCCCATTGGAAATTCAGCTGCCATGGTCGGGATGGAACCCATGACCTCGAGCAATGCCATAGCCTCATAGCTACCGCGGTGGGCACAGCAGTGTTAATTTCACGAGTGGCCGCTTACGCAGTGTCATATAGACCCTACGGTGCACATTAATGCGGCTCTGCTTCTGCACGCCATGAGTAAGTTGTCCGCTTGACAACTTTTGCATGGTGTTTATTTGAGAAATAGCAGACACGTACCGCTAATGCACCCCTTGAACTTCAATTTATCCCTTTTGCCCACGACCCCTGTCGTGTCTATGTATAGCAGTAGCGCTTCTTTGCCTTCTCAAGTCGACTGTTCCAATCACCCCACTCCGCTCCTTGTATGAGTACTGCGAGCGAAGGCTCACGAGGCGGTTCACTCGTTTCGCAATTGCGTCGCTTCTACCCATTCTCTGCCCCCCTCTCTCCCCTCCTGTCTACCATTCTATCTAGGTTTCCCGTGAACTTGCACCTTAGTAGAAATATATCTGTTATAATTTCTACAATGCTTTTTTAGGGGGGAGTAGGGGTGGAGGGGATCACGGATAATTGAAGTTGTCAAGAGGCTAATCCGGCGACGCCTAGGCATCTCCGGAGATTATTGTGCACATTCGACGCGGCGCAAAAGTCCAAAGGAGTCTCTGGGGTCGCTTTTCGTCGCTGCCGTACTCCTTTCATGTATACACATGCTCTAAACCAACCCCCGACGCGGTGCACCAGACAGCAACAGCAGCAGCACCAGCAGTAGCAGCAGCAGTGGCACATCCGAAAGAAGAGGCAAAGAAAGCTTCGCTTTTTAAAAGTTGTTTAGACTCTCTACGAAGATAGAAGATAGATAGAAGATAGATAGATGGAGAAATATAAGGCTTCTGTGTTTGTTAATTAGTTCGTGTGAGTCTGTGTGTGTATGTGCGCGTGCGTGCATGCTTGTGTGTGGCTGAGCGTCATAGATTTACAGCTGTGTGCTAACTGTGTCGGTAATCCGGCGTTATACATCTAGTAGCGGGTGGTGGTCGTATAGGACCCCGACCCGCTAAACGGGCAGGACTATAGTCAAGCCAGTGTAGCTACTTTTCGGTCGGGATCCTCAGCATCCCCAATGTTGGAGTAAATTTTGATTTGTTCCGCGACATATAAAATATCCGCCAATAGAGAACTTTCAAATAGGGGGCTCAAGAATTTAGTGTACGCAAGTGCGCATCGGTTGAAGAAAACCTGGAGCAGTGTTTGGGTGCTTGGGCATGCTAGCTACTTGCGTCCCTTGATCTAAAGCTAGCTAATGGGAAACATTCACTTGACAGGCTATATTACGACAGAAATAAGGAGCTTGAAACCATGCATTCGGTAACCCCTTAATGCACAAGGATTGTTTTATAAAATTTTGGCAAAATTTTCTGATGCTAGAAATTCATAAACAATCTTAAATTTTTAAAGAGACACATGGTTGCAATTACACTAGCGGAAGCTTACGCGTCACGTGTATATTACACCTTGCGGTTAAGAATATATTTTGAAAGGATAAAGAAAGACGTTTGCCAATAGAAGAAAACCTGCGAAAACATGAGAAGCACTGACAAACTTCGGAGTAATAAATCACCATTCTTTCACGCATCAAAGATTATCTCAGTTTTTTTAAAAATCTGTTTCGATTGACTAAATTATAACTTCTATATTCAAGCTAGATGCCTTATTGGGCTTCGTTTTATTCCTGATTTTATAATGGCGCAGAATTGAACAGCTTGGGGCTAGCATAAAGATACCCTAATCGTTCTTTGTTTTTTTTTTCCTCTTTTCGAGCAAGTTTGTTGTTACTCTTGTTTTCATGACATGCAAGGCTGCTTGCCCAATATTATGTCTATCGTAAAAAAGTAGCTTTGAAATAAAAGGCTTTCATTCTTAGACATGCCGTTAGTGGTGGCTATCACGAGGTGACGGGTGATCCAGTATAATTAGTCGATAATTAACAAAACATGTCCGACGATAATGATGCCCCGTAATGCAAAACTTGAGCTGAGGTTGATACGTGTTTTCATTTCAGGATATATTGAGGCAAAGAGTTTGAGACCTAAATCACCGCACCGACTGGAAATGGGAAAGTGACGTCAACGCTTTCGCAGAGGGAAGGGCAATATGGGAACGCCGATATGATGAGTGGCATCGGAGCCAGCTTTAGAAGATCACGACGAATGCGCGAGCTGCGGAAGGAGCGCGTTCTTACGGTTACGCCGAGGGACGCTGGCGCTCAGTCCAGGAACAGGTGCCTAAAAACTACGCTCTAAAACTCACGAATTAACTTTTAAGCTTTCAGCTTCAGCGGGATCAACGTATGCGACAGATTGAAGCGAGCTTTCCATACAAGCCGTATCAAATGTTGGATCTGGAAAGAAATTCTGCGATGATTACGATACTCCCTAGCGCGAAATTTTAAATGAGAGATATTGGGAGGCGCGGAAAATGTGCCTCGTGAGGCACGTTGCAAACGGAGCGAATTGTGGCACGACTACCTCACTTATCGGGAGATCGCGAGAGGCAGCGCGTGGGTGACGCGTGGCGCGATTCACAAAAGCCGCCGTACGCAAGCAGACCTTCACCCAGGGAGCGCTTTGTTTTCATATATGGTATCTGTGGCGTCATTGGTGAACAGGCGACGCGCGCTACCGTGGCGCCATCTTGTAACCATCGTCACCTCCGAGCCCGTCTTGAAAGGCACTACGCTTTTCTTGTCACGCTTTCGCCAGACCCGACTCTGCCACTTTCCGCCTGATGATTCCGTTGCACCCGCCTTCTCCGATTTTCTCCTCGCGCTCTCTTTGCTATCGCAGTCTTTCATTCCCCGCCGACGCTCGCCAGAGGAACGAGCGCCTGAGAGCAGCGCTCTAAAACACCTGTGTATTTTCATGTCATATAATAAATTACACTAGCTGGCACACATCACAATTCGTAACAGAATAGTTGGTCTAATAAACAATTGAGCCTATACAAATGTTATATTTTTCAACAACTATTGTTTTCTCGCCACAGAACTAATCGCTCAACTCGTCTATAAAACACTCCGTAACTGCATACTTTACTATATATGAAGATTCCGCAATAATGTTTTCCTCATAGAACCGCCAGCGCGTATTTGTCGTTCACAATATTGCAGTAGACTTATAAAGAGCAAACAACCCACTTTGTCTGCGCTACTGTAAGGCGTCCGAATCTGGAAAGTAAGCTGTTAATCTATAAAATGTTTGCCCATTGTGAGATGAACAGCTGCCACACATGTTTCTAGGAAAAAATAACTCAGTAATAATTTCCCAAATTACAGGGGCTACGTATGTCATTATTAGAGATGACACCGATCCCCAGTAAAAGCGCGTTGGCTTCGTTTGCGTTGATTCTACTAAGACAGAAGCTGTCCTTCTATGTCTATCATTTTAAAAATCCGTGGTTTTATGTGCCAATACCGCCTTTGAATAGAAGTCATGCCATGGCGGCAGACTGGGATTGATTTTAACCACGTGAGTTTCTTGAACGTGCATGGTACAGAGGGGTTCTTTTGAATGCGCCCCATCGAAATGCGGCTGCCACGGTCAAGATTCGCTTCCGCGCCTTCACAATCAGCCGCGCGATTATGTGTGCCATGTATGATACACCATGCGATAAAGGGTCCACTTTTGCTTGTTTCAAAACATCCTACGGACACCGCCAGAAATAAAATTTTAGTGCTGCAACTGCACCTAAAAAGTAAGATTTGCCGAGCTCTACAGCACTTCGCTTGCGCTGGTTGACAACCATTCTGTCTTTTCTCCGCCATGTGTTTTTTGTTTTGATATCTCATGCCGCCCGTTAGACATCTTGTGTCGTAAGGGGTGGGAATATGCGATAATATTACTTGTGGGCAGTGATACCGCTTTCACGGTTCATGATTATATGGTAATGGAAAATAACAGTATCATCAACTGGCTAATACATATACTACAGAAAGGAAATAGCTCAGAGAGAAAAAGAAATGAGCTGCGAAAGCTCGGGAGCTCAACTGGAAAACAAATACTCAACTCACTTCCCGGGACTTTCAAAGGGGTACGTGGAGACGGAAAGAAAAAGTGTAAATGCCCAGGCGGAAATTGAGAGAAAAAAGAAACCGTGCACATCATACATCATGGATTTAATAAGATATATATAACTGCCATGGATGTACTGCAGTTCGCCTCATTATAATATGCAATCCTCTTGGCGCAAAAAAGGGCCATGCAGGACGAAGCATTCTAATTAACAATATTGTTATTAATAATACCGCCTTTTTGGGGCCCTACTGCATTCCGCTGACTACATAAGTTTGAAAGGCGAAATTTCGCAAGGAGGCGGGGGGGGGGGGGGAGGGGTGCTTTACTTGATTTTATTACTTTAGTAGGGAGGTGCACTCGCAGATAACTGTGCATACTTTGCCCACGCACTTTTTTCGTGCTAAATCACATAGAAAAAAATTTGCTCCACCATTATCGTGGCTGTGTTCAAGCACTATTTGCACTTATACTTGCAGCTAGTTTTATTCTTAGGGTGTATGAAATTTACACCGTCAAATAAGAAACACCGTGACAGTATGCAACCAAATGCAGCTCGCAATATGCAAAGTAGCTGCTTTTCAGTGCTTTGGTTTGTGAATATATTCGCATAACCTAGGTGCAAAATGCGCTGCACATTTACACGTGACTTATTATCTATGCCGCCAAACACAACTCCTTTACGTAATGGCACCTTCATGGCATTTTTCAAGTTCTGTGTAGTAAAGAATTCGCAAGAACTAAAGATGCTGAAAGTGATGAGGAAATCGAGGAGGCTTTACTGGAATTCGACATGATTAACTTGTTTGGTTTTGGCTGTCCGGGTGACAGCTGTTTTAACGGCTTTTTGTAAAATAAATTCATGATTGAATTTATTTTAGTATTTAATATGCTGTGTAGTAAGGAACTGCGGTTTACTGCTTAGCTATTGTTTAATGATTGAAGACAAACTAAAGAAGACACCTATACTCTGTCGAATTTTGTCCCTGCGGACTATACAGCGGGCGCGGACTATAGTGCGGAAAATACGGCATTATTACTATAATAAAAAACATAAGAAGTCTTGAAAGTAGATTCTTTCATGCAAGACGCGGAATGCGACGATTATTGTTGTTGCCACGACAGAGTTTACTTCAAAAGAAATATTCATGCATGACTGACTGTGAAGCGACTTAGCTTCGTCGTTGCGTTCTCCAGTAGCCTTCATCAAGAAAAGGCGAAAACAAAAGCAGTTGACGTAGCAACGAAACATTCTGCCTGGCCCAGGAAGCGCACGCGGCAAACCGATGAGCCAAGCTGACCTGAAACAGGCTTCCCGTTAATCGGGAGCTACGTCGACTTCTACAGTCAAGGCGACGCATACGCCGTGGTGGAAAGAGCGCCACGTGACTAGCTTGCCACCGTCACAGCTGTAGCCTCGTGTAGTGGTGGCTGCTTAATAAGTTATGTGGAAAGCAGTCGATGGAATACCGGCGATCCCCACAACTGTAATGTCATCACTTCACACTTTAGTAGCTACACTAACCGCGATAAAGCCTGCGGCTCAAGTTATTTGACGTTGTTAGAATGCATGCAGCGTTAGTTGAAAGCACTAAGATCGAAGTTCTGGTTATTGAATTTGGAGGCTGTGTCGTTTTTAGTAAGTATAGCATTCCGTCGTGTCGCCAACCGTGGCAGTTCGTGGGATATTGGAAGCTGTTTCTGCCTACAGGGTCGGAGGTAGCATTTCCGTTCAAGTAGGCCTATTTTCTATCTTTGGTATACTTCTTGAGGCTTCCACAGTCAGACGTTGCCACGGGGACTGCAGAATTTGTTGTAAAGGTGGTTTCCGTGCAAATAATTAGTTCACGTCAACATTTCCTACGACTTTATTTCTCCATGATGTTTCTTTTGCTTCCAGACAGAACCCAGCGCTCTTTTCTGCATTTATACAACTCATTTGCCCATACCCGATAGATAATATGCACCATTCATGCAGGGCGACCAATCTATCTTAAACTCTAAAGGTGGTCATCTCTTTCTCAATAACAGACTGAAAACATAAAGATAGGAACATGCAGAGAGTGATCGGGAAGGCCCACTGCTCTTGAATTATTAGACATGAAAAAACGATATCCGAGGACACCTAAGCAATTCATATTAGTTGTGAATGCGAAAGCATTAATGAACAATTGAACGCTGCTGAGCAGTCCTTCGAGTTATGAAGTCGTCGCGGGGAAGCAAGCGTGTTCAGATGCTCGACGCGTTTTGCTTTGGCCTTGCCGGGTCGTAGTTAGAGAGCATGCGAGAACTTGCGCCGACAGAAAACACGCGCATAGCACAGTCTTCCGAGAGCGACAGCGAGGGTGATGCGGCGTCGCGGTGATGCCCTCTCCCCTCTCGCTACACCTGGCGCGCCATAACTGCTGCAGGCGTTCCCTTTAGCCCGCTTTGCTGTGTCGACGCCCGCCCGCAAAGTGGCGTCGCGGGCCAATGAAAATTTAGGTGCCGATTCGCTCCTACAGAGGACAGACGCTGGCATTTTCGCTCAATGAGCCATTTTCACACTTTCGCATGAAACGTGTAGTTACAGCAGCGCTAAGCTGAAACAAGGACAGAGGCCGAGATGATATAGCCGCAAGAAAAAAAAAATGCTATATTTCGTCCTGCTCAGCAATGCTGTAAAAATGGTCGAGTCACCCCTGCAGAACAAACGACAAATGTTGGCCGCGGTTGAAAGATGGCGGCATATGAAAGCGCTGGAGTTTTATTGTTTCACTGGTTTGCCTTCGAAAGTGATAGTCACACTCCCGTTCAAATGGCTAACTTCCTTGATTGTCGTATCTCGTTCTTGAGAATTACAAGATATACTTGACGACCGTATATGGGTAGGCACGCCGAATTATACCATGGCGTGCATGTAGTGCTAATAAGGCCACCTGTAGCATTTGTACAATTCCTGACGACGAATACTAACTTTCTTGAACATGTCTGTTAAGCAGATTTTCACAGTTTCTTCCGATTCCTTAGCAAAACTAATTATAAGGCGTGTGTCATTCCTGTACTTTCTGAGAGTAGACCTCAGGATTGCGTACGTGTTATTACACGCAGAATAACGTACACTCTCTGCGGTAAATTGCCAGTTCTTTTTTTATCGTTTGACCTGGTTGTTGCTCATGGATGCTAAATGACTTGACAGCACCTTAAGGTCGATAAGTTTCTTAGCAATAACAAGACTACTTACCCTCCGATGTACACTTTGTGTGTCTCAGTATTGCAGAACCAAGCTTGGCACGGGCTTTCAAACTGAATATTTTCGTGGTGATCAAGGGTCCGGTTCTGAAAGACACATTTGCCTAAGAGGCAAAGCGTACGTTCAGATAAAGTAAACATCATTGTGATTATGACATGGTTAATTTCTGTTCAGAAACCACGTCCAAAATATTTACAAGCGCTATCTAGCACATATAGCCAATTTGCAATAACTACACGATTATTTTGGAAACAGTAGCCCGTCTGCCATAATTTTTGGCGTTGATATCAGAAAAGGATGTCACTTATGGAATCTCGGCCGTTTGTAAAAATTTGCCAGGAAAAGAAGGCGCCACTATTTCAACCACCTTAGGGGAAATATTATTCAACAAATCGTTTCATTTCGCATAGGCGCTTCAGGTAGATAAAGCATCAGCAATCAATTAACTAACGGTTACAAATGTTGACGTCTTTCAGTACATAACTTTGATAAGTGCTAGATATTTGCTAGATAAGTGCTTCATATTCAAAAAGGGATTCATAGACACTAGAACATCTGTGAAACGGGCTACATTCGAAGGCCTGCATTAATTAAAATTTTGCGAATTGCACTACTTACCGTCGACCACTTCTACATACGATTCACCACTGTAAGCCACAGAAGGATTCCACAGTCTGGCGCTGAAAGTGGTGATGATCGCCAAAAAACACAGATGACAGTTCATCTTGACGAGCTGTAGCTTTGGAGAGTGCTTCGGTTAGACCGCTGGGTTTCACTTTTGTTCTCTTACCGCACGGCGACAACCAATTGAAGGAAAGGCTGCACCGAAGGTCGGGGTTCTATTCCTCGTAGCGTCTGTATGCGATATCACTATACCAAGAAAGGGTGCGTCGCCATGTGGAAACACGAGAACTGCGAAGCTACGGAGCCTGAAATTCGCTTGCTGCATTACTTGGCACGATGCTTATCTAAACGAGGGAAAAGGTCTTGTGATACGCGAAATATTGTGTTTCAGCGAGCAAATTATTTATATTTTTCCGTGCCAACTATATGTCACGTGTCCTGCAGGGAGCCAAGTGGCGGGAAAAGGCCGCGAAAAATAACGCTATAGAAGATAGGACCTGGGGCTGAATTCACTAAGTTGACTAACGAGCTAATTGTCGCGTAAGAAAACTATTACAAAAAATTGTATTCACAAAGCTAAAACTTTCGGTAAGATCAGCAAGCTTGCGATGCCCGCTTCTGCAAATACGAGAGCTGTAGTCTAAAAAAAGGCGTGTACGTAATGGTTGCGCGCGTGCAAACTCCAGTGCTCGCGACAACAGTAAGCGTAAGTAGGTTCACAAACCAAACAGCCGTCGCAGCTGCCCATAAAAGAAGAAATTTCCGCGATAGGCGGGTGACAGTCTTACGAGCCTAATTACGTCTATACGCGCCGTTCGAATCAACGCGGGTAAATGTTGGAACGCGTTGTAGCGGCCCATTGGTCAGTGGCGACTAATGCTAGCCGACGATGGCGGGACAGCGTTAAGGGCCCCGCGTTGGAGAAAATTCGGCGTCCCTCGTCCTGCGGCGACCGTCTTGTGAGCGATACATCCTTCCGAACCACGCGTATTCAACGAATCAAGCCTTCCGTATAGCGCAGAGCCGTTACCGATCTAACAGATTTCCTCAGAGTGAAATGCGCCCCAGAAAAAATCGCGAAGTACGATGAAATCATTATGGGGCACGCCATAGTCGGGGGCTCCGCAATAGTATTGAACAGTTATCCTTATGTAACGTGTATCTAAATCTGTGTACACGAGCTATTCTTGCATTTCGTTGTTACCCGCACTGAAAGGTGGCCTCAAATATGTGGCGTCGCAGCCGGCAATCGAACAGGTGTCATTTGTGCATAGAACATAACGCGATAGCCGCTAAGCCGCAGCGTTGGGTTAGTCGTGTTAACGCTATAGAGTTATTTGCTTGTTGTTCGAACGGACTAGTCCGAGAACAAGTTCTGTCAATCAACACAAGCAATTTCATAGATTGGCGCGGCAGCTATTAGAGACCGTTACGGTTGATGTTTGAGCATTGTTTGATTCTTCTCAGTGAATAAAGGAGCAGGTTACACTTCGCTCACTTGCTAATAGGCCCAACTATGACTCATATCGTGTTTTAGTTCAGTTTATTCATTCATGGTGGTGTCCATGTGGAACGCTTCGTATTGATGCACCTTCGCTCGCCACCGCAGATCAGTAACCAATATAGAATGGCACCGGCAGACTAGCGTCTGAAGCACGCCATCTTAGGGCAGCAGTTGGGATACGGTCCTTTACCGTCCATCAATTTGCAAGCCCGTCCAACTTGTGTCTTCGGACACCTAGAAGAAAGAAAAAGAGTAACGTGTACTCAGAGCTAAACAATAGCACAAACATTTTGCTCATTGTGCCTGTCGCAGGAATTCATGTGTAGAAGGAACATGGGCACATTAAGGTAAAGCTACATAAGCCAAAGAAATTGAACGTTATTTACACCCATTCAACAATGTGTAGAACTTCGTTTTATCGAATGTTACGAATGTTGCACTCTTAGAATGCACAGGGCAACGTGAAAATTTCCATGTGTACACACGTGAAAGGCGGTTGATGGCCTCATGCGAAACATTAGTCGCCAGTATGCGAAGCGTCTATTTAGATTCGAAATCAGTCACTGACGTTTCTGGCTAGTATCAAGCACGCTAGCAGGCAGGTTGCACAAGAACTTGAGAAACAAAGAACAGAAGCAGAGTGTGATATGACAGGACACCTAATATCCCCATTTATATGAATACGGTAGAAGCATATGCAAAATTTGATGTATCGCATATACTCATGAGCCACCCTTTACATGAATGTGCATTGTCCTGTCCAGCATGCTACGGACACTTAGTGTCATATTTGGAAGTTAGCACTCTCATTTACGTTGTGCGTGTTTGTCCTTTCTGTTTTGCACACGTCTCCTCGTCTGCGCTCCCTCATGTCTGATAATCCTAATTTCGCTATGAGAGTACGTGCGGGGTGTCGGATGCATTCCGCCAGGTTCTCTTTGATTTGTCCACACGAGCAAATTTACAAGCCGTTTATTTTGTGGCACGTGCCGTATTGCATAATAATATTAAATTTTCGCTGCATGTCCGCTACTGTTGTAATGTGCCGCGGTAGCCGAGCGCAGCCGTCTCAGCTTTTATCTCCTTAATGCAGACCTGGCTATGTTACCGCCGCAGATATAATAACTCGACAATAGTGCTCTCATTTATTGTTCACGAAGGAGACACTTTTTCAATTCGAGCAAGTTACCTAGGAGTGAATAGAAATCCCGTACGGGCTCCGCCACAAGCCACCGTTTTTGTTTCGATGTCCCGCAGTGCAGCAGTAGCGGCAGCGGGTTGGCAGGCCGGTTGTCATCCCGCCCCGAATGGCTACTCATATTTCTTGATATGGTTTGGTTATGTTCACGTGCGCTACTGAAATGCGCAGTTTTCATCTCAAGCCCCGGCTGTTTGGTGCATTCGATACAATACGCCTTCCTAGAGAATTAGCTCATTTATATGAGTTGCGATACGCTCGAAAGATGATGCGATATGCTTCTGTCGCATTCGTGTATAGGCAGCTAAGGATCAATTCAACAAGCTGATGTTGTATGTGCTTTTGTGAAAAATGTCCACCATGAAATTTATGCGCACTTAATAGTGCATTGAGTGATGGCACGATAGAATCAAAAAATTAAACACAAAAAATTAATACTCTTTTCCACGTGTCAAATCGAGTAAAAGCTCAACACTGTCTTTTGTGCATAAGATTATAAATTTTAAAGCGCTACACTGAATAAATACCAAGGACTCAACATCGTGATTAAGGGCAAAGCACTCCTCAACTTTTCAGCCACCTCTGCTGGGTATTTTGTTTTTTTAGTCTTTCCTAAAGACAGCCGGGAACTCCGCCGATAGCGCATCGGAAGTAAAACATTGTTGTAGTTGAAGCCTTATCTGTTTTGTACATTCGGGAGAATACGGTAATTTCATTACAGTTTAACGCCCTAAGACGATATCTTTTATTACACTTTTGAGGTTTCTATTCCATTTGCAAGGTGCCATCGCAATCTTAATAGATCCATGTCGGCTAAGTAGCAACTTTACGCATCGAGGTATCGTAAGTTACCGTATCGTATCTTAAATGCAACGGAGATGTAACCTGAAGAGTGTGGAAAAAGAAAATTTCCTCAATTGACATGTTGTGTCATATTTACTAGGCCAAAAAATTCCCAGTGCCATGGCTAATATTAGGAGTCATTATCGGCAATCTGTAATTTTAACGGCCTTTTGATCATTGTTGTATCAGTGCTAGCAGAAACCACAGCACGCTTTGTGGAGACATCTTCCATATGTAAGGGAAACACTGCTGTAGTGAGGACGTCGAGGTTCAACGAGAATAGTTTTTCAACCTAGAGTGGCGTTGCGTTTCTTATTTTCAGTCATAATGTAGTTGTTACACATCCACCGGAACTTTAATTTTCTTTTCCACAGTTGTACAAAAATCGTTCCAATGTATTTGGTAGTAAGCAGTAGTGCCGCGTTCAGTAAAGACGACAATGCGGCAATATTAGTAACAGATCATCACTGGCACACTGCTAAAAATACGACGTGAATAAGACTGGACGGCACAATCAATGCAAGTCGAATCTGTGTCGACATACAATAATTTGCCGTCCACACCCTTCGTTTTGGGGATTTATGTGATCGAACTGGCAAGCCGAGCAAATACAACTTTTGCGCAAAAAGATATGCACCTCTGCCGGTAAGCTTCAATAACGTACGTGTTCTAAAAACTTCCGTACTACGCTGCCATCAGCCATATTCTCTGTAACATTATAGGATATAAGAGAATGACTTCGATGCCTGCATTGTGTTCTGCGTAATACTGATTTTCCAATACGACATCTTGTTTCACTTGAAGACATCGTTGAGGCGTTCCGTGTCGAAACGTGGTCAAACGAAGATAAAAAGTTCGCCCACAATGCTAGCTAGGAATCCTTGTAGATTGGTTGTCATAATAATAAATGAAAAAGCCCTACATTTTGTAGTTAGATTGCGAAGTACATAAACTGACAACTCTGGAATAAAGTAGACCGGTTAGCTGCCGTCCTCTTTGTGTTGCTGTTCCTGACGAGCACTTATGATTTCCAATCTTAACTCTTATAGTTCGACTAAGTGTGCAAAATTTCACTGACGACCATTCAAGAGGGAAAGAGAACGGGTATTGAATGAGTTGGAATGCCACCTAGAATAGCAGAGAAATAATTAGATCTTGCCATGAGACACAGCAGATTTACAAGCACACAGTGTACTTCTGTTGCAGAGAATAACTGAATATCTTTGGGAGGTGTCCACATACACCAGCGTTCATGAAACATATTGGCGATGTGTTTGGCGCATTATAGTCTGCACGGCTGCTGCGCCATAAAAATCCCAAATCATCATCATCATGACAAAAAATTTGGTTACCTACCCAGAAATCACCACAGCTTTAGACGTTCCATCGCATCTCCATCTTTCACAAGGATTCTCTAGGCTTAAGGATTGATCCACTTCAATTGTTTTCCCTTTGTACGCACACTTACCTGAAAAACAAATGCGTGAACTTTTTTCGCTTCTCAAACATTGTTCTTAAACAGTATAAGGTGTTCTAGACTGCCCGGTTGTAAGTTTCCAATATATAAAATGCTTGTAATCAACCACAGCACAACAAAGCTGCAAGCTCCTTTTAGGGTGTCCTTTATTGCTCTAAGAAGGCTATCGAAGGCGAATTTTTGTGTGCCAGTCGTATATTCTAGACAAATTTCTATACATGACGTGGTCGCATGCTATAAACAGCAATTCGGCTATATAAGGGATACCACAGCAAAAGGCTCAGTATTAATTTTGGAATGAGTCTATTTTAACGAGCTTTTGTTGCTCTTCGCCCTCGCCCAATGGATAGGGCCTTGGTGGGTAATAGAAGCGGTGATCCTCTGGGACAGCTGAACGCTAAAGCCAATGAATCAACAGGAAGGGTAAGCCCACATAATCAATTTCATTGCACACTAAGCTCTAACATAATGATGTAAGGCTGCGGGTACAGCGCATGTGGCAGTCCTGTAAGGAACTAGGAGCAACATCGGGCTAACAAATGAACCCGAGGCAATGCCTGGCCCATTTTTCGAGGGCTTATTCAGAAAAATTTAAGGGGCCATATTTTTCAATTTCGACAGGAGAAATTAATTTTTTCTTGCTCAATGTTTGGAATAACATGAATTTTAATTTGGCAAACAGGAATTTGCCTTAGTAAGAAAAATAAGAAAAATAAATCAATAAAGAAAGACCCAGCAAGCCAGAAGCATATTGCATAGATTGTGCTGAAACAAGGTTTTGTACAGTCCCCAAACTGAAAGCGTTTTGTATAAGGCTATAATAATATTTATTGAGAGACTGCGGTGAAATAAAATCAATTCTAACATGGACGATCACCGCTACGACATGAAAAAAGAACAGTGGAAAAAAAAGGACATTGGTCAATGTAGGCCAAAGTTCGCATGTTTTGTCCGCATCTATAACGAGGACGTTTTACAAGTTCTCGCAGCTCGTTGCCATGAGCCTTTGAAATTTTAGCTGAGTGCTTTTGCCCTCGTTCACAGGAGAAAGTCGCTAAGTGTGCTCAAGTTTGTCGATGTTGCTAAATTAGCGATATTTAAAAAAGAACCTTGCATAACATTGTCACCATCCATTCTCGCTACAATTTCTTGGAAAATACTGCACTGGCATGAACTGACGCAATAATAGAAAAGATGAGGGATTGTTTATATTGCTTCGATTTATTATGCGAAAACTATGACCGAATAAACGGTGGCCCCACTGCGAACTATAGGGTAGGTGCGTTCCCGTTGTTGCAGTTTCTTTTACTTTATGTAAAGAAAACGCTTCAGGATGGTCAACTTTTAGGCGCATCCTTTGCGAGAGATTCATAGGAAAGGGGGAGAGCGGATCCAAGAACAATTTTCTTCATTGAACGCCGAGTTTCAACTTTAATAACGAGACAACGCGCAGCGGAATTAGTGCCTGAGTAAGAGTACACCTCACTCAGTAAGAGTACACGCGTCGAAAGTTGCAACTAGGGTAGAATACCCTATGCACTATAGTCAATGGAATCAAAATTGTAATGTGAAAGCATTAAATGGCTCATGAGGTGGAAAATCCGCCGTTGGCAGCATCACCACACGACGGAACAAAAGGCCACGAACACTTGACCTTTGGTAGGAGTCAAACCCGCCATTTTAGGTGTTAAGGAAACACTAATTAGGGTAGAGTAAATTAAGCTAGAGTTAATTAAGGCATCAAACCCATCACCTATGGTGGGAGTCGAACCCACAACGTTTAGCCTAATTGAGGCGAAGTTAATTAGGGCACAGACAATTAAGATATAGATAATCAAGGCACTCCAACCCACGACCTCTGGTGGGAGTCTGGCATGTATGCCACCTGTAGTCGTCGATTACACAGAGTTATAGCAAAAAAGAAATCAGTGTTTCTCGTTAACACACTGAGCATTCCTGGTGCTTTTGCACTACAGCCAGAGGTAATATTTAGCACAGATTAATACACAGTCACGACGAAATGCCTGTAGACCATGGATACTGCAAAAAAAAAATACTTTTTCTTCTTCGCAAACTAGGAGATGCAGGCTGTAATGATGTGGTACAGCCTATGTGTGGCTCTGCAGCCAGTGCACAGCAGTGAGACAATTCCGCGTTGCGCGGTTGGGCTATACTCAATTTTTTAAAAATTCCGGATGCTGTGACCTTGAGACTTTTGCTCCGGACCGTGCATTCTGGTGCACTTCATGCTTGTGGCATGCAGCGCTGTTTCGCACATCTTTTCCTGCTCTTGTTTTACTGCGTCACAATTTTGCCATTCATGCACCGAGTACTCAAGGTTCGCCAATTGGCCGACATATTTAGTAGGCACAGCCTTGGCCAAAGGGGAAATTTTCGCTGCGTACATCCCCATTCCTGGAACACAATCATGGAGTTTATTACACTGGACGATTATAAACTCACGGAAAGGCCAACTGCTTGAGGTGGGACGGGTTCATTCTATAAAACACGCACCTTTGATGTGAACTATTCATTCTATCGGTCATTTTGCATAGCATATTCCTTTCTAGTTGCCGCTGGCAATTCGCGACGCATTTTGGCGTTTGCTCCCACAAGTATACCGCTAGTTCCACTGAGGGGTCTCTCACTGCTAAATTTGCGGCTCTGCGTTCTACTGGGGAAATTCTTCTCGCGTTTTCTCTCTCTCTCTCTCTCTGTGTGTGTGTGTGTGTGTGTCTTAGGAACCACAAGCAGGGTATGCGTTGAAAACCCGACATCAAGAGGCACCCTTCCATGCAACGTGACAATGCCCCACCATTTTGTCGCAGCGTCCATGAACAGTTTTTGCGATTCTTTTCAGGAATGTGCTGAGAGTACCCATCGAAAAACATTCTCGTTTATTAATAGACGATTTACCAACTGCATTGCATTGCTTTCATGTCATAGAGCAAATACCCTGCAACAACGAGCACGCGTAGACCTCTCAGGATGCAGCGATGGTGCCATATATTTGATCACATTTTCCGCTTTGTAATTCCACAATCAGAAAAATCATGCAGCATATTTTTTCCATGTTACATTAGGTCGGGTCAATGCGCTACAATTGGGGAAATTTTATGAAAATCATAGTGGCTTTTGTTAAAAAACTTTTTGAAGTAGCGCTAATTTACTAACATGGCCCCACTTTATGCACCTCGGCCAATTCTCATGCCGACGAGGGCAAAAGTATTTGTCCTAAATTTCAACGGTTATTTCAACAGAGTGGCAAAATTTTAAAAAAGAATGTGCTCGTGATAGATGCGGAGAAAAATTCCGAGCTTTGGCTTTTATTCCGCAACATTGTATTTATGTGATTATTTTTCTCTACACTACAGCGGTGATAGTCCGTGGTAATGAGTTAAAATGGATGGTAATGGACAGCAGGCTGTTAGTAAATATTTTTGCAGTCGTAACCACAACAATTTTTTGGGAGCTAACCAACATGGGGATTCGACAAAATTTCCAAAACGCGCTTCTATGTATTTGATATACAGAGGCGCATTTTTTATATACTTTATATATAAATATATTCTATATATGTTGTCTTGTTCAAACAAGATTTATTTGATTGTCCGTGGCACTCAGGCACCAAAACATAATTTTTTGATTAAAAATGATCAAAGTCATTGGACATGCTCGACCGTACATATCTGAGCACACCCATGTGATCATCAGTGATTCAGTGATTTTGTCGCCGTCATACTCATACTTTAGGTATGTTTTACGCACACTTAATGAAAATTTCTCATCATACCACATAGGTCACTAAAGGCTACGCATACGATTGTTCAGCTTCTGATCTTACCTGCTTATAGGCAGCTGGTGGCAATAAAAAAACGAAAAACAAAAGTGCAGTCATAACCTCACAGCATAGCCAATGAACAGGATCTAGGCGTTCACGTGCTTGCTGTAATCCAGTTTAGAAAAATAAAGTTTGAAAAAAAAAGAGGTACGCGCGTGCTTGCCCAATCACGAACGCAATTACAGGCGCGCGCACAGAAATGGGACAGAGACAACGCCTAACTACTTGCATGAAATAAACTTTATTTGAATATGTTGAACTAGGGAACAAAGCGAAAGAAAGAGGACGCTGAATAGCCGCAGAACAACCACACGTACCGCTAACCAGCAACTGTTTATTGAGACGAAGGACGTACATATAGGTCCGCTAGGGCGCATCGTCAATATCACAGAAAAATATAAAAGAATGTGAAGATGCGGCATAGCCGACTTTACAGGAAGCGGTGTGAGCCTGGAGAAAGCGGGTCTCCACGACGGGTTAGCCGATAAATACACAATTTCTTTGTCAGTAACTAAAACAGATGTGGTTGTTGCGTGCCTCCTCTGCGTTATCTTATTTCGCGCCGTTACCTAGTTCAGAAATGTTAAAGCAATTAGCCGACATATTCACTTTATTTGAAAAGAGCGCGCGTATAGGCGGTTGTTACACATAGCTTGAACCAAGCATTAAAAAAAAGTGGTTAACCGCAACTGAGTGTCCATCGATAAATGGTATGCCGTCATGTGGCGCCCCTTATGATTTTTTTATATCACGCTTAATTAGTTATTTAACTAAGATTAATTGCGCAAGATTTTGGATATTCCCTTTAGGCCAAGCGCGTTTCGCTGCATTTTAGAGGGCGTTTTAAAACGACCGATCCCATTTTTTGTGGCAACGCACGTACATGCTGCGCGGCGATTTTTTTTTCCCGGCATTTAGAGAAAGCCCGCGTGAAGAAAACGAAAAAAATAAACCACGTGACTGCGCTGGGGCGCTATCGTGTTGCAGCGCTCTCAACCACGCTTCGTGCGAAAAAACCGTGCGCGCGGACCGCTTGGTGAAGTGAGAAGCCGCGGCTCTAGGCATTTGCCCCAGAGTGCGTCCGTATCTTTTGCGGTGGCACAGGGAAAGGAAACACCGTCATCCCTGATAAGCGATAGGCTCGACACACTGTTGAGGGCGCTGCAATACGATAGCCCACGAGCGCAGTAAGGTGGTTCTACTTCAGATTTCGCAGGATTTCTTTAAACGTCGGGAAAAACATCACCATGCAGCATGTACGGTGCCACAAAAAATTGGACCTGTCATTTTGAAATGCCCTCGACAACGTAATGAAACGCGCCTGGCTCTAGAGGGAGTATTAAAATATTTGTGTAACTGATCTTAGTTAATTAACTCGTTCAGCGTAATATGAAAACATACCCTACGGAGCGCCGCATAACGCCAAAGCATATGTCGATGGTTTCCATTCCGTTGCGGCCAACCGCTTTTTTCTAAACCATTGGTTCAAGTTACGCGAAACACCGTAAAATACGCATCTTTACCACAAATTTGCATTATGCAGGTCAACAACGCCACATTCAATCGGCTATCTACGCATGACGCTAGATATGGCAGCTGTCTTACTGAAAGATTCAGGGAACGCTATTACAAAGCAAAAAGCCAAAGGTAATGTTTTATTCTTTGCGCTGTGGCAAGTGGCATAACGAATGTACGGGATTTTCTTTTTTTTACCCTTAATGGAATTTAAAATTCACCCGTGACATTTAGCACAATGCTACTTACTGTCAAAGGCCAACATTACTTGCACGTCAAATTAAAGTGAATGCCTCATAATTACTACTTAAAAATTCTTGCTGATTACTTTAAACCTTACTTTACTTTCAATTACTTTAAAGGTGTCGCAATTCACGAATTGCAGCCGGTGACCTTAATGGTCATACCGACTTGGATCGCATTTTATGGATGACACCGGCTTTCGCATATGCGTTCACAAAATTTGTGACAAAATGCATTCGTGTTCCAGTAGCTCTCGAGCTTCAATGCATTAAAAAGCGTTTAATATATAATAAGTAGAAAAACTGCACTTCTAAGGCAAGTTTGAGTGCACTTATCATAAAACCGGCGCTAGATTTAAAAATTGTTCCAAGTGTATAGGCTTTGTTGAAATCACTGACTTCAAATCGTGTGTTGGAATATGCAGACGAAAGTAATTAGTGAAATTGTGTTAACTTTACAGTTATGTGTATTGACTTGCAGTGTAAGTAACCTATACCTCCCAGAATATTCCTATAATCAGTAGCCTCTGGTATTTAACAGATATATATATATATATATATATATATATATATATATATATATATATATATATATATATATATATATATATATATATATATGAGATCACAAACAAACTTATTGAGCTATATGTGTAGATTTGAGCCTAATGTCACCGGGTAATAAAAAATTTTGTTGACGTGAAAATAAAGCACTCGGTCTAATAAGTGCATGGAAGTAAACACGAGCATGAATTACTCGAAACAGAAAATAGTCAGCCTCTGGTCGTGCAGTCTCTGAACTGTATCTCTGTAAGACTATGACATAAAGAACTTCGGGGCGCGTGTTAACAAGAAAACTAATGCAGTAGAATTGTTCCAAATGATGAATTCCGACTCTTCTTGATGTTGGACACATCATTATCTGAAGCAGCCCAACAATGATAAAGATAACTTAGGAATGAAAAGGTTTGTGAATTCGGTCCCATTAGCAGAGATCAAGCTTCCAACGCTGATAGTGAATCGCGGTGTTGCTGACATAGTGGAGTGCAAATTTGTCATGAACTTGCGTATATACAGCGCTCTATTTCTTCGTAAAGTTTCTTGTAAGTCAGCGCTGTGACGTTGTATCTGCTCCGGATCCCGTATTCTTGTGTCTGCTATTTTTCATTTGTCAGATAGTTACCACCAAGCCCAGGCCTACTGCTTACTTCGGGAACGAGAGTGAGAGAAACGGGGGTTGTTTTAGGTCTGAGCACATGAAGCCCTCCTTGTAACAGCCGCCGAGCGTTCTCCTAGGAATAAGGTGCTTACTATTTGTGTCGAATGTTAACGTAGCGTTCGTACACAATCTTCAGTCCCACTCTGTCAGTGCATGTGGCCAGAGGTCTCATGTCAGCATCAGCGGCTTTCGAGACCCGAACGCATAGAGTTCAGGCACTGCAGTAGTATTGCTGAACATAACAAGGTACCCACAGCGTCATGCATTTGGCCAGATTTATGCGTCGGAAGGTCTGAATAGTATTGCTTCCCACACAGATACTAAGAAGGGCGACGTCTATGCAATTGCTTCCGACACCGCGACTGCCGACACTGTACCGAACGATAACGACGTTGCATGCATCTGTCGAAGAAGTTAGTCGCCCTAAATCGACGGTATGTCTATGAGAGCCTGCTGCAGTATAAGTAACTGAGTTCAGCGGAAAAAAGGGTACAGAAATCCTGCAGATTTTTCGTAACAATTTCGAGAAGGCGCGGGTGTCTCATGGGAACTATATGCATTATTTCTATACGCCGTTACAGTTTCGTCATAACAAGGAACCACTTGAAACAACCAGTATAATGCAAATGTTTTATACTTCGTTTCTACTATGAGCATGTAATCTTAGAGAGGTAGATTTTTATGTACTAAGGACGTTGCGTGGTTAAAATAATTTTGCAAGAACCATTACCGATGGTTGTCGACGCAAGCGAATAACTTGAACAAACAAACGAGCTACTGATCAAACGAGAGAGACACAGTGGCTGATCAGACGAGCGAACGAACAAGACAGAGAGCGAGAGGGAGCGAGCGAGCGAACGAACGAGCGAACGAACGAGCGAACGAACGAACGAACGAACGAACGAACGAACGAACGAACGAACGAACGATTTCCTGGCCGAACGCGACCGCCGACTATCGACCAATGACCGATAATAGACCACCGACCAACCAGGAAAGTGACCGAAAGAGCCAACGAAAGCTACGCAGTTTTAAATTTACCACGCTGCCAGAAACTTCAGACATGAATGCAGGCTCCAATGTTACATTGATGCTCGCTAGTTGCTTCTTCACATATAAAAAATTGGTTGCAGCTGATAAAGCGATAAAACGAGCTGCTTTTGACCCAAGATGGCGCATGTTGAAGAGTTTACCAGGTTAATTAATTTTTTCCAGCATAAGAGCGATTATCAAGTGGATTGGCTTAGTGATACAGTTTATACTCCTAGCGCTAGCACATGACAAACAATATATGCGTTTTTGAGAAACTCACGGTACAAGTCAGCAAATTAAATTTGATCTTCCGCGCTGTGTCTCGTCCACACAGTAGAGTAATTAATTCAACTCATTTTGTTTCAGGGCTGACAGAATGGTTTTTTTTTACAAGGATCTTTCTTTCCTTTGCGTCCGGCTTGCATACATCCTATCCTATTTTATTGCTCTTGTTTTTTCTTTCTCACTTCTTCCGCTTTGCTATATCTGTAGAAATCTTGATGTAGCTACAGCAGGTCCACAAATATCACTGGCTTTTTTGTGACAGTTCGATGGTGTTGCCCTTTTATAAAAGTGAAACTCCAACATCATCGCAGTGATATTTGCCTAGAACCATTCCGTCAACCTCAGTTACACTGGAAGCAGAGCGCGGGAAGGACGATCGGCAACGACAAGACAGGACTACGCTTCCAGTGAAACCATGTATCAGCAACCAGCCCAAGCCTATACTCTTCTGTGAACCTCAGCACCCAAACTCAAGAACCTTTGTAAACGGGCAATCGTCTGCATGTAACATGAGAAGCATTGTGGAATGCGTCTAGGGTCGCGCGCACAGGCAACCTACGGCATGCCTGTCAACAAGAAATTTGATGACTACTCTAGCGAATGTTCCAGCAATCACTTGTACCATTTCTGATAACAAATATCCTATCGCAGCAGCTGAAACTGTTCAATTTTGAACTTAATACAGAAGACATTCCGCAGAATGGCTGGCAGTGCCTACAGGTATTTCTTTCCGCAATCAAAATGCTTCCTATTGGCCCATTCCTTTAATTAGTGCTTTCGTTTATCTAGGAGGCGCGAACAATTTTTCTCGTTTCAGTTGCATTCAAGGCCGTGGCAGCACATTGCCGAGAATGGTCAGTTTGCATCCGCATCGCGCTCGCACTTGTTGGTACGGTCTCAAAGAAAAGGAATACCTACCGTTCTCGATTTCGACCGCTTCCCGCGCTGTGTAGCCACTGCATACCGCACATCTCAGGCAAAGGAAAGCGAGTATTGCCAACAGTGCGTCAGGGATAGAAATCATAATCACTGACGAGTAGATTTTTCTTTTGCACTACACCGCACGGTGACTTAACTGGAGAAAGCGTAGCGAACCAGTCAGCCGCTTACCCGCCGAGGGTGTCGAAGATATACCAAGACACAAACAGGCTGCGCGCCACTTGCGCGAACTGATCCTTTATCGTGCGCCTAAATTGGTTTCTGCTTCAATGTACGTCATGCGTGTAGGCCCACAGCATTTTTCATTCGCAGCCACCCACCGTAACTTATACACGAGGAACTGTGGCATTCGCCATGCTTGTTTCTTTTAGATGCCTTCTGAAACACTCTCAATATCTGAGTGGCAACGACAGGACGTCTTCATTTGGAAGGTCTTACCTTATTTTTAATAAACTCGTTCGACTTGAAACCTCGAAACATGTTTGAGTAAAGAAGCGCAAGCGCGTAAATAACAAGCTGGTTTTATTACAAGTCCAAAATTAAAGTGTCAAGGCGCTGCAGCGTTCAACAGTAGCTTGTGCAGCAGTCACGAAGTGTGTGTACAAGCAAAGCTCCATTTCTGTGAGATTTTGAAATCTAGGCTTTATGTTAGAACAAACTATGTCACCATCTCCGGGCGTTCTAAATGAAATTCGTGCATGTCGTCGCCGCGAATGTCACGACGTAGAAATAAACCTATATCTTTGAAACCTCGGCTACTGATTGTATTGCTACTAGGAATTCTAAAAACCTATGCGCTCACAACTGTAAGAAAAAAAGTGCTAATGAATTTTAGAACACTGCGCGTTGGCTCACGGTGTCACACTTTCTGCGTGCCATCGCATTCAATGACAGCGGCTCCTGAAACATTCTATTCCAAGGTTTACTGTTTTTAACTGACCGACAGCCATAGGTCGCCTATAGTGAGCTCAGAATTACCACTGCCCAGTGATGGAAGGGGAATATACCTCTGCGCATGCGATAAGTGGGATCATATGGCGCACGCTGTTGTTGGAGACGTTACTACTTGGGAGCCTTGTCCAACCCATTCAAAGGAAATTATAACGATTGTTCCCTTTAAGTACAGGAAAAGAGCACTGCAGATATTTAGTGAACAAAGGAGTTAATACTTTAAAAACGTTCACTTGTCACAGAAGACTGGCCATGAAGATATTTGAAAGACACCCCCCCCCCTCCCACCCAGATAATTTACCTGCTGGCGAAAGCAAAGTTAAGTTATCGTAAATAAAAAAATGAAAAGCATAATTATTCTTTCTGGGGAAATTGAGACGGGTAATTGTAACTTTACTGCTCGTAAATTCATGCAAGCTGATTTCATGTATTAAATTATGAGCGCCCTTCAGTGCAGCTCCCCAGCTAGACGAAACAGTCCACTAACCAAGTGTAATGTTGCGGCTACGGAAAAAGAAGTACTCTTATGGAATACATCACAACTGTAATTTACACGACGTGTTTCCAGCGGCAGAAATATGCAATCGCTTAGCTATATAAAATAAATCCTATGTATATTTAGTGCCGGAAATGCTAAGAAACATTCTGAACTGCAATTGAATACAAATTCGATTGTATCGCCCAGAAAGCTACTAGAAAACTTATGTGAAAAAAAAAATGTGCGGGAATTTTGAATCAGAATACTGTCATACTCGTAAATATTCCGTTTCATGTATTTTTGCTGTACTAAAACAACAAATGTAAATTTTCTCCTATTTCACAATTTATTAGTTCATTCTTAGTGACCCCTATCAACCAGTGATTCTTGCGCAAGACTTGGCAAGGCTGTGCAAACAAGCTATCATCTCGCGCGGAATGGCGTTGCTCGCTTGAACGCGGCGGTGTCGCCTAAGTTCTTTTTTTTTCTTGCGTGCTTGTTCAAAGTGCGGCGCGCGCTTCACTCCAAATTTTGCGTGACCCAGCGCAAGGCATTCAATGGCGAAAGGTGTGAGTGCAGATTTTTGTTTTATCGTGCAAGTTCACGCTGCAGCATCTGACGCGCTTGCGTCGGCATGGCGATAAATTGCAACGCTTCGCGAAGGAAAGTCACGCTAAGTTCGTTAACTTTCCGTAAGACAGGCTCTGAGTTTCCGACGGGCAGCGGGATTAGTAAGTCGAATGTTTTCTAAATGATAATCTGGGGCAATGTTGTCTGATAACTGTTGCATGTGAACACATAATGCCGCAAGGAATTACGAATGATTCTGTGAAAAAAGAAATTAAAATTAGATTATGGGGTTTTACGTGCCAGAACCACTTTCTCATTATGAAGCACGCCGTCGTGGAGGACTCCGGAAACTTCGACTGCATGGGGTTCTTTAAGGTGCGCCTAAATCTAAGTACATGGGTGTTCTCGCATTTCGCCTCCATCGAAATGCGACCGCCGTGGCCGGGATTCGATCCCGCGACCTCGTGCTCAGCAGCCCAACACCACAGCCCAAGAGCAACCACGGCGGGTTCTGTGAAAACAATCCGCATATGTTGCTATACATTAGGGCTGTCTGCTGGCTATAGTACTTTTCATCTATTTAAAAATGTTTTGTTTGGTCAATTATATTGGTTGTGTAATGAAGAAGACGCGCCCCTGCGTATGTGCCCTCTGAAGAGGAAGACAAAGGGCCGTGCCGTGATCGCGAGCGAGCCCCGTGCTACGGACTAAATTCATGTAACAAAATTTTAGGTTGTTACCTCCATTTTCTGCACACTTAAGCAAAATCTGCCCGACTCTTGGCCAATCCCCGCGAGTGGGTAAGCGCCAAACTCATCAAGGACATCATCATCATCATCATCCCTTCCAGTGCCTTGATTTATCTAGCGTTCCACACCGTTGTGAACGACAATAAGCCTCGACGCAGTTGCATTATTCTAGACGAATAAACCAGAGGTTGCTTTTTAAACCTCTGTGGTAGCGTCATTTATTTCCATCCTATTCGCTCACTTCCCTAAGCACGCTACTGGAGCAATTGCCGTCAAAAGCATAATTATGTTCACATTAAAGGCATACGCCACTCCTATAGCTAAAGGACATTTTGACGTTTCAGCTGAGGCGAGTCGCAAGCTCGCCTCAGCCTAAAAAGGAAAATAACTGCTGGCGTAGCTATCAAAATGCCGGACGCTAAAGAAATTCAAGCATTCGCGCCAAGCAGCATAAGATCTTAACGTCACTGCCATTTCCGGTTGTGACGTCACTTTTTATTTTTTATCGTGACGGTTGCAACGAGCCGCCATTTTCTTGACATATGGGCTTCTATGGAACCTTCGCTATGCACGTATACCTTGTCTAGCGCTCCAAGTATGCGCAAACAGTTTCATTGAACGGCGGTACTTATCCAGTTTGGCATCTGCAGTTCACCATGTCGGCCTGAAAGAGGTTCATTGAAAAGCGGCACATATGCACGACGTGCTATAGTCTGAGTGACTGAGTGAACAGAAGCTGTTCCGAGCGTTGCTTCGGAATTTTGTTCCCTCATCACAGCAGCCCGATGCGTTACAGATTCGACCATGGACCACCAAGACACCCGGCTAGGCGGAAACAAGGTTAGAGAGAAACATGCACAAATAGAAGTTTATTCCCTAGAAATTGTGTAAAGTAAAGGCTAACACACTTATAAAGCTATCACATTTGAATATACCGGGCAAATTTAAAAATTTGCGCATTTCATTTGAGGGAATGGCTTAGGGCGTTGCACTTTTGCCCTTTTGCTCTGTGCCTTTTTCTTTCTTTCTCTTGCGCCAGTGCGCGTGCGTGCTGCTTGATAAATGGAATCGCTACGTTTTCTCACTTTTGCAGTCACAGTTTCCGTAATTCTCACAGCAGAAGATGCCTAAACATATGGGTAGGCTATATGGGGGGCGGCGCCACAGTAGGGCTCGTAAAATGTCGTGTGCGTGCAATCTGCGGTCGCACGTATGGACCACTGTTAAACATACAGAAATGACATTTATTCCAGCATTGCCATTTGTTAGGCGTGTTAGTAAACTGACTTCCTAGCGGACAAGGATGGAAGGGAGACGACACCGTCAGGCGATTATGGTTCCGTCTCCCTTCTGTCCTTGTCCGCTGGCGCTGAGTATGCTTTCGAAGACGTTTATTCCCGCACTAGAAAGCTTACATGGCAGCTATGATGTCCTATGGTCTAATCTTTCAATCATGATCGCTCCCTATTTGTTGTGTGCCCGGCGTGGTGAAAAGTTGTGGGCCCGGGGATCCCCAAGTCTTGCTGCCCAACTCTCTTCCAACCACATCGTCAACGCCGGTGCACCATAGCCGACAAAAACTCATATCCAGCACATCAGAAGGCGCTCGCATCCATGAAACCGTAACCCCTCCGCCACAGTGGTGGAAACAGCCGCGCAGGAGGAAAAAAAACAAAACCAGACAGCTGTGTGAAGTGAAGTGCAGTGCTGTAACTGTCTCTCACAGGAGGACACCTCAACAACACTGCACGGGGAAGGGGTATGGGGAGAAAAAGATGAAGGAGATAGAGACCGGAAGTGAAAAGGAGAGAGAGAGTGGAATAGTAAAAAGACGGCTCACCTTCGCGTATAGCGTTCGCCGCAAGCGTTTCCCGGTTAAGATTATGATTGCATAAGCTTCAGGTGCCGGGCAACGGCAACTGTCACATACAAAGCAGTGAATTACGTAACTTCACTTTGGTATGTGAAAGAAGAACCCGCCAACAAATTATTCGTGTTGGGACAGTGCTATGGGAAGAAAGAGCAACGTACATAGGAGGCGCGGCGAAGGTGTGGTTAAGTGTATTACTCTTCCCTCTGATCCACTCATTGTAGGTGCACGAAGCAGCGGCGCAAGCCGTTCTGGAGACCGTTGAAACCTATTGGACTAATAATCAGGTAAAGTGCATGTGAATATCTCCATGTGCCTAATTTCATGCTACGCCGGGGTGGGTAATCGTTCTAGTTGTTGTTTACAGCTTCGCTGTCCAACCACCTTACAGCGTGGTATTTGTTTCACCTCAGTGCTTGTATATAACGTCCCGCACCACGTCTCAATCACGAGCGCCTGTTGAGTTCGTCGGGACTCATTATTCAATGTGTGGTGCAACCTGTTTTATTTTTATATGCATACTGTTGTGCATATCGGACTATATCGGGATCTCGCACTCTTCGGTCTTTTCGCCATTCGTTTTCGGAACTTCTGAAGTTCCGGCTTATCTTTTCTGTTTTGTTTTGATATATGCGAAGGCGTTGCTTTCACTAATAATAGCCGACTGAATATTTCTTGATTTTCATCGCGGAAAACGAAAAAAGAAAAAAATGCGGAAAAATGCCGTTTGATGTAGTAAACGACAATTTCAAACTGACAAAGTACTCGCATGAAATTCGGCCCTTTTATTGTTTCAAAGGACGCTGGAGATTTTTCAGCATCAACACCTGGTTGCTAAGCTCCAAAGTGACATAATTCATATTGTCCATTATGTTGTTAGAGGGAGAACAGATGTTTAGGATATATTTAGAAGCTTTTTTATGGGATGTCCAGAGGCATAGGAGACGGAAAAGAGTCCGCGCAAAATCAGCGAGCATCGTCGTCTTCAGTTCTGCCCTCAAATTCCTCTCTGGCAGTGTTTCCGAACATTACCCCCAACAGCGAAGTTGTCGTCATGGTGATTGCTAGATCATTTCTAGTGTTATCGCTTGAGGCGGATGATGTGGACGACATCGGTGGAAGGTTGAGTCATGGGGTACAGACAGGCGTGATTTCACATGTGACGTGGGTCACTTGGCGCCAAACACGGTACGGGCCAGAGTAACGCGAAGTTAACATTTGCCTAGGTCATCTCACCTTGACGTTGCCCATAGGAGGGCGATATCTCGAGGGCTGAAGTGTGCATCGCGGTGACAGACGTCATTGAACCATCGTTGATTTTCCTGCTAAGTGGTAAGTCGCAAGGAGCAATCTGGCGTGCCTCTACAGCTCTATGGAGACTTCACGGGCTTATTCTAACGTTGTATAAAGAACAGCTGGAACGAGCATGCCAAATGACAGCGCGAGGTTCTGTCCATATACAAGAGATAAAACGTAAAAAATCCTGCAGAGCCATGTCATTTGGAATTACAGGAAAATGTCATAAAATGCACACCGGTGTCGATAGTAGGCATAACCATACAAAATAAGCATCTTTCTTATATTTCTATTAAGACGCTCTGTATGGCGGTTCGTTTGAGGGTGATACGCAGTTGTCAAGCCTGTGTTTTCTAGCGCTGGACTTCAAGATGTCGTAGGCAACATTTGGCAAAAAATACCTGTGCGGGCTGTGAGGAGTTGTCGAGGAGCGCCATGCTTAAGTACAACGTCTTCGAGGAGGAAGCCGGTGACGTCGGTTGCACAGCTGTTTGTGAAAGATGGTGTGATCGCGTACCGGGTAATGTCGTATGTAACGACAGCACCTCACATATTTCTTCGGGCAGAAAGTGAGAAAGATCGAAGAAGGTCAAAACCAACCCTTAAGAATGGCTCAGATGGTACGTCCATACGTTGAAGGTGGCCGGCTGGGAACACTGCTGGCCGTCTTTGCGAAAAGCATAAAGAATTGTCAAAAGACGCCCGAGGTGTGTGGCAAAAGTCGGTGAAAAGAGAAAAATGTCCTCGAGACATCACAGGAAAAGTGTACACTTAAATATGTGAAGGAGAGTCACCGTCATATGTTCAAACATATCAGGAACATTTGATAACACGAACGGCATCACTTTAAGTGAAGTCATCAAGTACAATAAAATAATTTTTCATAGTCCATGTAATCAACTCCACATTACTTGCAACTGGATTAAATATCTCGAAGAAATATTAAAGAACTTTATTTACGCGCCATGTACACAATCTAGAGCGTTATCTATTCGCGAAGCGCAAAGTCGTCTTTTTTGTTAGTTTGTTGCGATGGCGATAGTCCACAGAGAATTGCCCTCTGTTATCATTATTTCTGACGACCACGACCGGGCCAGTCCAAGGGCCAAAGGAAGGCTCAATGATGTCTCGGGCAAGCATCTGGTCATCTTCTTTCTCTATGACTGGGTGCTCAGTGAGGGAGACAGTGTCAGGCCCTCCATGTATGGGGCTGGCGTCGCCAATGTGTAGCTGATGTTTCACTACCCCCGTTTGACCCAGTGTGGCATGTCATCCAGGTCATGAACGTACCAGTACGAGGCGAGAAGCCTTCGAACTGCGGCCACATGTTGCACAAGAAGGTCAGGAGCGATAATTGTCGTGAAAGTGACTAATACCTGGGCAGTAAGGCCCGAATCAACACTGGTAGCCGACCCAGTATCACCAGTTAGGGCAGGAATGTTGTGGTCGCCAGCTGGGGGCAAGCACTGCAACTGATATGCTCTAAGGTCCCACTTGAAAACAGATGCCTATATTCACCATAGGAAGACACGTGGCATTGTATTTTCTAGTCACGAAAGTGTGTGACAACGCGACCGTCTGCGAAAGGTGGACTGCAATGTTGGGAGACACGGAGCAAGCGCTGTCGGCAACAGGTAAACCGGGTGAAACGGAAATAATAGGTCCCAGCTGGATGACGTACGCGAACATAATCGGTGGAGCACAGTCGACTCGGTGTAGGATCAGGAGGCTCAAGAGCATACTATAGGACGAGTGAGACAGCAGCCCCTGAGAAGTCAATAAGGGCCGAATGTGTTGACGGAAAATAAAGGCTTCAGGTTATTTTACGTGGACACTGTTCCAAGATGTGAAACAAAACAGAAGCATTGCATGCAGTCACAGGGACATGGGTGATACACACCTCAGGGACAGCTGGAGTTCCACTGTCGGCTACGTAGAAGACGGCGAGTGGAGCAGGCATTGGGACTTTTTTAGTCTCATACACAGGTTCGAGTTCACAACCGATGTGTGTACTCCTTTCCTCCATCAGTGCTATTACATGTATGCTGTCCCCGTCCACGTTGATAAGGTTCTGATAGCCAGGCAGTGTGAGCAGAGGAATTTCATGTCGGGTCGTCATGACGGCTTTAAATCTCTGAGATGAGACCTTTCGCTTTTAGAGCAAGAACTCTGGTACGAAGGAGATGGAGAGCGAGCATGCAGCGGGAAGCGGGAAAGCCGACTATGTGTTTATTTGTTTCTTTGTTTATTTATACTGTCAGTCCAAGAAAGGACTATTACAGAAGTGGATAGAAATACAACAAAGAAAAGATACAAAATATCCGTACATATTGAACGAGAAACAAAAAAAAGCTACACAATAGCAGTGTCTGTAAAAAGTGACATGCGGTGATTATAGACAAAACACGCTGCAGCATGCGCACCCGAAACAGAAGCAGTTGCTATGACGCATTCATATCCCGGAAGATAAGATTCTCCAAACCAGCAATGAAGGCACTGAACGAGGAACGTATGACAAGAAGATTGGGTATTTCATTCTATTCATTGGGGGGATTGCCCTCGGAAAAAAAAGAAAGAACTGTACTTGAATATATCATTCCGTGTGACTGGCGGCTGTATGTATAAAATGTGCTTGTGCCTGGAAACGTTGATCTGGTGAAATTACATAGAAATCAGCTAAATTAATTTTGACCTGGTTGCGAATAATTAGGTATAAAAATTTCAGTCGGTCAAACAGTCCTTAGTTCTAAAGCGGAGAGGTTTGCACGCCTGCATTGTTCAGTAGGAGAGTGCACGCGCTGATATTTATTAGATATGAATCTGGAGGCGACTCATTGAACTCTGTCCAAATTACGACGGCTGGTTGCAGTGTGTGCGTCCCACACAATCTTTGCTTATTCAATAATTGGCCTTACTAATATCTTATATGCCAGGCTTTTCACTTCAGGAGTTGCGCTGTACAATCTTCACCTGAGGCACAATAAGATTTTATTTACCTTGCTACAGACCTGATTGATATGCGTATTCCACCTCGAACCTTGAGTAAATATTATTCCTAGTTATTTATATTCTGTTACTCTATTTAGTTCGTGTGGACCGATGCTGCATTTGTACTGCAAGGTCGCCTTCTTTCTTGTTATGGTCATACAAACTGATTTTACTGGGTTCACAGTGACATTTGCCATTTGTTACACCATTTTAAAATTCTTTGTAAATTGTCGTTAAGGTCTAACTGGTCACTTAAAAATTCGATCCTACTATAAATAACGCAATTGTCAGCAAACAACCTTAGTGGAACAGTTACATCGGAAGGCAAATCATTATTCAATGTGAGAAATAAAAGAGCACCCAGGGGTACTTCAGGCCTTGGGGTACTGCCTTGGAGTACTCCAGACAAAACCGATTAGGACATAGATTAAATTTTTATTTATTTCAACATACTGCTCACGCGACTCAAGGTAGGATGTAAACCACTTAATTTAGTAATATTTGTATTTCTAAATATTTCATTTGTATTTAGCAGGAGTTTAGGATGCGATATTTTATCAAACGATTTGGCGAAGTCTAAAAAGATTATGTCAAACTGTCCTCGGCAATTTATAGTTTCTTAAAGATCGTGAAGAAATCGAAGCAGCTGCGTTATTGTAGACAACCTCTTACGAAAACCATGTTGTATTGGTGATAATAAATTGTAAGCTTCCAGATAATTCGACAGATACTTACAAACTATATGCTCGAGCAGTTTGTAGCAGGTACCCGTAAGCGAAATAGGCCTGTAGTTTCTTACCTCAGATGTGCTCCCACTTTTGTGAACTGGAATTATTTTAGCTTGTTTCCAGGCTAAAGGATGTGTTCCATGACTAAGCCAAAATTGAAAGACTACGGTAAAATATTTAGCAACCCACGGAGCATATCTAAATAGGAACTCATTCTGGATGCTGTCGGGGCCGGGTATTTCTTAGTGTTAATGCGCACAGGAAGGTTCAGGACTCCTACCTCGTTGATGAGAAGGTTAGATGCTCAAGGGCGGTCAGAGGAGTCATGAAAGTACGGAAGTGTGCCGTCATCATTGGTGAACATGGATTAAAAAAAGGAATTGCAATTTTTTGTACGTTGTCGGATAATCCTTTCATCCTCATTTTTGTGTTGTTTTTAGAAGCGTTTACATATCTTCAAAATTTACTAGGTGCTTTATGAAGGAAATTTTTCAGTGGTGCATTAACGAATCTGTCTTTGGATTCATTGATAAAACGGTTTAAGCCTAGCCTCATGTTAGGAAGGAAAGTCTTGTTCTGGGCGCTAGTATCCCGAAAACAAGCTTGTCGTTTCCTTCTTACCCTCCGTTGGACATGAATTATTTCCCTTATAGTCCGTGAGTTTCTTGGTTTTCATTTTTTGACGCTTATAGAGATAAATCTCGCAATGCAATGCACCGTAACCTTATGAAAAAAGTCCCAGATATCGTCAGTGCCACCATTGCATTCATAAGTAGACATAAAGTTATAAATGACCTTTCAAGGTAATCGAAGACACTAACATCATCAGCAGCTTGAAAGGTTAAATATTGGATGCTTGAATCCTGGTACAGGAGGTACGAGGACATGTTCAAGGACAAAATAACCATTTTGAGGTCAGATAACCCTTCATCAACAAGATAGTCAATCACATGCGGTGTTAAAGCATTAGAGATTAATATATAAGCAAGTACAGAGTACCTTGTTGCACACACCCTAGTATATTGGTCAACAAGCTGAGTTAAAAGGTAAGAATATATTAAATCCAAGAACAATTCAGAAGATGTAAAATCCATATCTTCGGCCACATATGAATCCAAAAAATCATATGAATCCAAAAACCAACAGCCGGCTGTTGATTTTCTGGAAAACTCGGCCAAGGATGCGAGTTCCAAGCAATATGGTAATGGAGGAAAATATGTGCAACGCGTCCACAGCAGAAGCACATAGTCCGGTTATCGGAAACGTGTCATTCTACTAGATTTCGATAATGAGGACGAGCTTACGAACTTCGGGGTAGATTGCGCACGCCGGGCGAGCGAAAGTCGTGTTTTTTGAGTCGACAACTTGATTAGAGTCCGACGTTGGCCAATTCTTGCTGCACAATGGCCGGTACAGGGGATATTGTTGCGTGGGAGTCGGCTGGGGCGTGAAAGTGGCGAGGCATTGGAAAGGCAGCTTCAATCTCCCCGCGAACATTGCGTACAATACTGTCGAATGCACCAGGAATGGGTGGGCGACGGAGGTGTCCGCAAACAGACGCGGAAGCCGTGATAGCAAGGGCTGAGAAGTGGTGAGTAATGGGACGGCTTCTTCGAAGCGGCATCGTTCATCAAAGATGTCAAGCACTGTGGGAGAGTGCCTGAGTACGAAGAGAATAAACGCTTCATCCGGCTATTATTTTGACGATGTTTGCTACCTATTTATTATTATTATTATTATTATTATTATTATTATTATTATTATTATTATTATTATTATTATTATTATTATTATTATTATTATTATTATTATTATTATTATTATTATTATTATTATATAGCTTATTCATTGTGGGCCTAGAGGAGAGAGTTAATCTGCAATCTTGTTGACCTCTTGCATAGATATATAAACCATTTAGACACATCCTATGGTCACAGAATACCGTACATCAGAAAGATATGATATCTGGTTTTTTGTCATTAAGATACATGTAATTGATATTTCTTGCTCTCTATATAGCGTAACCTGTACCGATTTTTCAGATTATGGCAATCGTTGCTGAACGCTGCAAAAAGAAAATATCAGTTTCACCAGTAAGATGATGCCGTGGTACAATAGCTGGTGAATTATGTTGTGCAGTAAGGTTTATACTGCGTCTAGCCGTGTCTCTTCGCGGATGCGAGATAACAATTCCATTATGTGAGGTACAAGAATTGTAAGTTGTTTTCGCTTGTCGGAGGTGTGTCTCCCGGTGGTGAAATGGAAAGACTCCCGTTTTCTCTCTGCTTTCACTTAACCATACACAGTCATTGGTTTCTACTAAAACAACCTTTTGGCTCCTTACTTCTGCATTTTCAGCGTTTCTTTTTTCTGGTTTACATTTGGACTCACCTAATAGCGGGCATCACGCTATCTAAGAAGGAAAGCAGACGACGTTAGGGTCATCCAGTGAAAATGTGAAAAACCGAGCGCTAGAGAAATACTAATGAAGATGCAGTAGACAATCTTAATCATTGTCGCTATATCCATAGAAATAAACTGAATTTAATACCACCTCCGTAACGTCGAAGATAACCTTCTAGCCCACGAAGAGTGCGCTGATGCCAGCTCTATTTGTGTCCAAAATTCATAGACCTTACGCCGGTCATGGCCATTACTGGGGCAAAATCATGCTCTGAAGAATCAGTATTCTGCAATGCTGTAGCATCGGCAGAGTGACTGAGAAGTGTAATTTTGAAATGCTAATCGGTTCTTCGTCGATTTAAATTCTTGGGGCACGATAAGAGCTTTGTTTTGTTGTAATTTTCTGTCAACGTATTTTGTAATTCTTGTGGCAATACCGGTGGACGTATAAACGACCAAAGGAACGGGCCTATAGCAGCTATCGCTGTAAAAAAAAGAAGAGAAAAACTTACGGCGCCTGGAAATCACATCTTCGCTAAAGTGTGACATAGAAGTCTCTAAGTTTGTGAAGTAGCCATTCGAAGAGGAAACGCTTACATTTTCTACAATAGTGATTTATGGAGCTATTCCAGGAGTGATGCTTACACCCGGCTGCCGTAACACCATATCTAGACGCTAGCCAGGACTCGCACTTGAGTAGAAGACGAGGGGATCGAACACAGAAGAAAACCAAAGGGTGGCTTGCGAAACGTGCTTCATCGCAGCTTTCCGGAAAGCGGGTGGACGGCGAAGGGGTTAAGCTCCGGTGAAGAGTTGGGCCTCAGTAATGGCTTCGTGGACTGCGGCCCTTGCTACCTCGAAAAGAGCAGTCACCTCATGTACGCTCGGCTTAAACCCATGCTGCAGAGTTTTCAGGCACTTTGTTGAACGCGTGGGAACAAGAAAACATTCCGTCCTCTTGTAAAGAGGTGATTTGTTTCCGGTAATATCCTGGTTCTTGCTTGGCATGAAAAATGAAGCTCCTGTGCGAAGCATGCTTTGACTGCGATCTCTATAACGAGAACAAGCGCTTTTTTACCCATGGCGAAAACGTGTTTTAAAGGAGAAGACGTAATCTCTCGAAGTCTTGCAGAACAGCTCCCTGAGGCGTCAGAAAATATACTGCGAACCTTGCGCACAGATAATCAGGCAGCTTAAGAGATCCGGGAAGACAAATTAGGCGCCTTAAACGTGTAATTGAGAACAATGCCCTGACAGACGGTGAGAGGTGAAAGTAAATTCATTAATGCCAGCACCACTCTGGTAACTGTAGTAACGCATAATCTTAGAAGTAAAATATAAGACAAAGGGTAATAGCACACGTGTCCTTTTCAACACTTCGAACGCCTTTAATGAGTTGCAACGTGGTTATACAGGTGTTTAATCAACTGGTGGCTCATTGTCAAGAGATTACTATATCAGAATGCCAAAGTTCCAACTCTGTATAATTACAGCAATTTGTTAGCGCGTGTGTGTGTGTGCCAGCATCGTAAGATATTTTTTTTCCCTTATGGTGATTGCTACGCGTCTGAAAGTAATCTACTGTTTCTATCAACCACATATTGTACCACAACTCGTTCATACTTTACGGAGGTGAGATAGCTTTCCCCACTTTTCGTATGACTGCTCGCTCATCGCACATATTTTTGCTTCAGAAAATTCCTAGTCAGCGTTAGTATTCGCACATTTCTGAATCCCCATAGCAGCAAATCTAGCATTGCATTCTTTTCTTCGCTGTAATAGAGAGCAACATAAAGTAGCGCAGTCTTTTCACAGCAACCCACGAATAACCGAAAATAAACAAACATTCGCTGCCTAATTATTCTTATTATTTTATATACTGATGCCTTGTAGTTTTTCTTTTCTCTTCTATGTCAGCGCTTCGCTAAGTTCGGCTATATACCTCTCTAGACAAGTGGACCCGTAATACTTCGCGGCATTCGTTTCTTTGATCTCTTAAACGAAATCGGACGTGCATTTGGTCGACCTCCGTGACTTTCCCAGACCTCGTTCCAACTTTCACAACCTTCATGAAAGCCAAATGTATACGTATAGCAAAACTTGACAAAGATATAGAGCACGTAAATGAAATCCGGCAGTGCCCTCAATTTTGAATTCGGGTTCCAGTGCTCCTAAGAAAGGAGACGGCAAGAACTGCGCCGTGCTTTAATAGGGGCTGACGTTTCGCCTCGACTAATATATTACGCTCCTGTTGGTGCGTTAGGTTTTCAGCTGACTGCTGCATTAACTCGGAAATTAAACAAAAAAAACACGCACAAGAAAGTTCTCTAGCGCAGAATAATGCTCTTGCTCTCTCACTTTCTCGCACTTTGCGCAGACATTCGTCTCTAACTCTGACAGCCTATAAGAACGAATGATTGCTCTCGAGCAAAGTGCCGGACAACTTGGATTATCGGAGCCGTAGGTAGGCAGGGACACTTTAATTTGCCGCGGAATTCAGAGCGCACAGCTTGAATTTCACGTTCCAGTTCTCCTTTCGTGCCTTTATGTTTTGCCTCTTGAGACTGAGCGTTCCTTCACTCGTGGATTTATTTGCCGCCTAGGGAAACGACCACGCTTGCCGAATTCTGGCTGTGGTTCCCCTGAGCTATGGCTGCAGTAGCGCAGGTATTCGTAGCGTGTTTAATTCTGCATTCTAATTTTTTATCAGCTTCACAGATACCCATTATGCTTAACTGACTCAGCAGCAAGAAAAAAAGAAAGAGAACTGTGAGCTTCACAAGACAAATAAAAGTAAATGGAATTGAAAAGTATGTACAGCGCTTTGGCCAAAGAGAAGAAGAAGGTTTTTAAAGCAACGTGATGTAAATATGATTGGAAAACGACTACGCACGAAGCGTTATATGGGTAATTATGTACACGTAATTAGGCCGGGATTATACATAATACATAATAATACATAATTAGGGCCGGGAACAAAAGGTAGAAATGGGCCGGATGCTCGTGGAATGACATTCGCGAGAGTGGATAAATATTTGTTCAGCTATGCATTTGTGTGTATATATATATTTGCGATTTTAGTTTACTCCCCCCCCCCTACCTCCCCACACTGAATTGCCAACAAAACTACGCATCCTCACCTTTATCGTGAACATGTGAATTCTAAACCACTGAACTGAAGCGCACCGTGCAATCAATAACTGCTGAGGTTATCATTAAACTGAACGTATAGCAGTGTAAATACACTTTTTCCATTATAATTGTCTTGCAACTGCAATTTCAATAGATAAATCAAACTAACACAAAACATCTTTACTAATATTGCACGATAGGAAACAAGGCCTAATAGACATCATGCGCCCGATGTTGTTTAAGGCTTCCCAAATGATTCCTGCATAGTAATTTACGATGCCTAACTGTGCACGTTTAGTATCAATGGTTTTTATTACCTCCAAGGTGCAAATAATGCTTAGCTTTGTTTACTCATGGGATTAATTGATTTTTACAGTTTATTTTCTTTCGTTCTTCCTTGGGGCGGGGAGGGGCAGGGTGGACGACAATGTTTTTTTTTTTTTAATTCGCCTGTGGAAGATGGCCTAATCCTAGTCGTTGACCTGGATTATTCGAAGCGACGAATATTGTACCAATTCACTTCTTAAAATGCACTAACTCCCCTTTTCATACTCCAGTCACAGGGGTAAATTTAATGGCACTTCGAACGGATGCACTTTGCCTGTAGTATCACACGCAGTCTTCCAGAGGGAAAGGTCTAGTGGCGCTTGCTGCGAAGTGCACTTGCCAGCGAGTGTGTTCGACGAACTAACTTCGCTGTGGTGAAGTGTGTAGCCTCGATAGCAGTGTTGCGAGAATATATAAATAAACGCTCATAGCAGAGGCGGCACTAATTATAGAATCACTTTTTTTCTTGATTTCAGATGTATGAGCGTCTTTACGACATCAGTGGAGCCTAAATAAGCTTGAAACGTTCATTTTGGGCGGAATCCATTTTGTTGACCGTTTCGATTTTTGGTTGCATTCTGCTCGTGTATAGACTCAAGGCAACTTGATGTGTTAGCAAGAGTATGACATATTTCATTGCGAAAATTCTTCAAAAGAGCCTTTTCTTTTTGTGTTAAAGGAGTAAGCGTTTCTTAAACGAAAAAATTCTAAGAATCGTACCAAGCTCTACAATACTAAACCGTCATTCGCATTCCCAATGAGACTTCGTTTTACCGTCCAGCACCACGCCGCTCAATTGACACTGAGCCAAGTAAAGAGCATTAGCTCGAATTGTCACTAAATTTGATCGTTTGATGTGAGCATTAAGCACTTTAGATCACGCATTGAGATTTGCGAGTGTAAGTGAGTTTGCAAGGCGTATCCGCTTCAAGCGAATACTCAGGATGGCACCGGTTTTGAAGTACGCGCCGCGGAACTTGAGGTAACACTTTCCTGTTGTTCCCCTTACTATTTGGTATGCCGTTTTATCCACTGAAGCACAAAAGTAACTGGTTCGCCAGTGTATCTTGTCGTCAACTTAGACGACTGTTACCTCTAAACCAGTGTCATCCTGAAAAGTCGTTCCACGCGCATTCATCTGACAACCTGGGCGGTTACAATTCACAAGCTACAATATATTCCAAGGACTAAAATATTCAATAAAGTAATTGGCAATGTGCGTGGTTGCGAGCAATCCAGCTCTATGACAGAAATCATGAAGTCCTACAAGCACTTTTAAAAGTTCTGAATGAGCTAAAAAAAAAGTCAGAGCCATTTCACTCTGTGAAGGTGGATGACCTGTGGAGCGGTATATAAATACAAAGAAATTAAAATGATATAACAAAACAATATTACGCAGATATGCACGTTATTATGTTCATTTGTATTCACGTTTATATCGGGACCACAGTAGTTATTGCTTTATCGTCGCTATGATAGACAGCCATGGGCTTTGTGAAGACACTGGAAAGATTCTTAGCGAACGTTAGGGCTGTGCACGACCGATGGCGCGTCGTGGAGACATTGGTATCAATGTCGCATTGAACGCCGAATCTTTACGAGAGAAACGCCTAGAACCGCTCTCCGGCGGGACGAGACACGTCGACGTTAGCGTCACCCACGATGTCGAAGCGATTGGGGTCCACCGGGAGGATCCATCCAAATGTGTCGATCATAAGGACTTCGAGTACCCTCTCTGACGTTCCGGGATGAACGTATACGATAGCGACAACCTTTCCGCACCAGTCTGTACGGCGCACGCGACGGCACAGTCCACGGCAAGGCTCTTGCCCATCGTTGGTATAAGCCACAGGGCGCAACGGACGGGCTGTCGTTGTTTGCGCAGATCGCAACGCATCAAGTCATCATCCATAACCGGTTTCGATGCATCTGGCCTCAAACGCAGCTGGGACACATACGCTGATGCTAGTTTTCCTGATGCTTAAGAAATTGCGGCTCTACAGACGCCGCCATTGTTTTGGCCTACTCACATCCCGAAACGCCGGAAACTAGCCTAAGACTGCAAAAACACCTTGGGTGTAGTCAACTACGGCTAAGGAACTGCTCGGTTCTCTGCAAAATTGTGCAGTGAAGTGACAAAAGCTAAAGAAATCTGCCATGCGACAAATGTACCCCTTCAAATACATCCTTTCTTTATTGAAGCGAACAAATTTTCACTAGAGCTCGCTTATTTACTAAAATTGATAAGCATCTTAGATGGTTTCTGCACAATTTCTTTCTTTCACCCTATTCGATTTCCCCAAGTGAAATCACCACAAAAAAATGAGCTTGGCTGGACTTTTGGGGCACTATCAGTGTTCATTATTATGTTTCTTTTTTTTCTAATTTTTCTTCAGTGTACACACCTAAAGGTTAAGTGTTGCATTTTCTTTGATAATAATATATGCCTGCATTTTCAATCAGGTTATTATGTTTCTTTAAATAACCGTAGTGCACGTGCGTCAAATTAATATTTAAATGAGTAAAAAATGAAAATGTCGCCAAGTCACAGTATCGCTAATAATCAAAGCAGTATTCCAGCATACTCTTTCTTAAAATGTCATCATTTCTGGAAGCTGCCATGAACATAAGAACTGGGATTTTGAATGTCATCTCTGGACCTCGTTTCTAATAAAGCAACAATGTACGTGTGTTCAAATAACCTTGACAGGTATAGGAATCTAACCACTATTAATTTCTATTAAAAAAATTAGTCTGGCTGCCGAGTGCGAAAAACAACCAAATCGATTATAGTTGTGACAGAAAAAAAGTGCACTTCACGAAAGAAATGTAAAATCATCCCTTCAAAAGAAGCCATTTTTATGTAGTTTGAAGAAACACCATTTTCTTTAATTCCCAAAGAAGAAGTGTTGTAACTACGTAGTGTTTAGACAACGAAAGAGAAAGAGAGAAATGTTTAATGATACGAAAGGTAGACAAATCGATCCAAGTTACATTTCTATAGCCAATGAGTAAAACGAGAGCAAGGTAAAACTGGGAGTCAGCGTTTCGGCAAGTAGACTTGTCTTATTCAAGGTGGCCTTCAAAAAGACAAGTCCACTTGTCGAAACGTTGGCTCTCACTATGACCTTTTTCACTTTTTGCTCATCGTTTTGAATTTCCATCTCCCTCCTTCCCGTGTTTTCCCTGGATTTCTCTAGTCAACTACTCTGTGGTAGGGGCAGGGGAAAAGAAGTAAAAAAGGAGCATAATCGGTGATGATGACGATGGAAGGAAGATGCAGAACAGATTAGCGGCTCCGTAGCATTCACCCCAACTAATTAACACGTATCCCCGCTGTGACCGACGAGAAAAATTGCGAAAAGGTAACGTTTCAAGATACTGGCCTAACTTTCTGTATTTTTTCTGCTCATCTAGAAAGAGCACGGTTTTCAAAATTTGTCACCCTGCTTGCAGGAAACTCTTTCAAATTAAAGGCAAATATCTTCGCCATCGTCCGCTTTTAAAATCAACAGATATAGAGCTAAAGTTAGGGCATGTTCGCAAGGTAGCGCTACTGCAAAAATTCTTTTTTTTTCTATAGGCGATATTCGATTCTCCGAAATTTCCCAAATAAAGTGCCCTCACTTGAACTAACACGACCTGGAAAAGCACGTTCCACTATTGGTTTCTTTACGCAATTACAAAGCGAGAAATAATAAAGAATGAGCGGTACTGCCCTCTTCGACATATTGGGTTCACTCTCGCTCGTTTTTGAACGTTACATTTAGTTACTGCACAAAAATGCTTCAAAATTGTTCGGGAATTACGACGTTTATTCCGCGTCAAAGATGCGGCGAATCGACCACGCCCACAGCACGGATCACACTCGAGAGCCAGCCCCACAAGCGATGATGAAGAAGCACCCCATATGAACCCCACATGATGATGATCATGTACAGATGACAAAGAATAGCTTATAAATTCCCACGCTAATGTCCCTTCGCGCGAAAGCGGCCATCCTGGCAGCAATTCAAAGGGGCGGCGAATGCCTCGTGAAAGGCTTCATACGGGAGACGTGGACAACCTCAGCGGAGCGGCAGCGGCGGTCATTTGGAACAGTAACTGGTACCACGCGATAGTTAACCGGAGAAGTCTGCTCCAAGGCTTTGTAGGGGCCGATGAACCAAAGCTGAAACTTGTCACTCAAGCCAGGAGTACGAACTGGTGTCCGGAGTAGCACTTCCTCGCCAGGCCGGACGCACACGACGCGATGAGAGGCGTCGTAATGCTGCTTGCGGTCCTGTTGCCGTGCTTCGGTGTTGATGCGGGCGAGCTGGCGACAACGCAGAATTCGGGACACATGTTCTTCACAGGAGGATGGACATTGGTGGACAGTTGGCACGAAGAAAGAGACGTCAATACAGGAAGAGGGCGAACGACCGTAGACAAGGTAGAATGGCGAGTAATCGGTCGTGCGTTGAACGGCGGTATTATACGCAAACGTCACGAATGGCAAAATTGCGTCCCAGTTTCTGTGATCCGGTTTGATGTGCATGGCTAGCGTGTCTGACAGCGTGCGATGAAATCGCTCTGTGAGGCCGTTGGTTTGCGGATGGTAACTGGAGGTACTGTTGTGGGTGGTTCCGGAGGCTCTGAGTACTTCGTCTACTAGTTGCGAGAGCAATGCTTTTCCACGGTCGCACAGGAGGACGCGAGGAGCACCGTGACGCAGTATTAAGGATTGAAGTATTAATGCGGCAACTTCAGAGGCTGAGGCAGAACTCACACTATTGTTTCGGCGTAGCGTGTCTAATGATCAACGGCTGTCACAATCCATCGTTTACCGGTGAGAGTCACAGGAAGAGGACCATACAGGTCAATGCCAACCACTTCAAATGGTTGCGACGGACAAGGAACCGGTTACAGTTGTCCGCTTGGAACTGATGTGGGGAGCTTTAGACGCTGACATAGGGTGCAGGAAGCGACATACCTCGCTACACTGGCGGACAATCCAGGCCAGTAGAAGTGACCTTTGATGCGCTAATAGGTTTTCTGGAAACCAAGGTGACCAGCAGTCATGTCGTCGTGAGAAACCTGCAATCTATAAAGATGCGTGCACCTCTTTTCCGAAAAAAAAAGACATTTGCACTTTAAGAAATGGTACTATGCAGGAAGGCCTGCGTTTGGCGAAGACCGGTGTCTACGCGTGCTCTGATGATGCCCTCAGATGAGACGTGGTGAAAGCGTCGGAGCCTTCTATAACATCTGTTCATCGTTCCACCCACTGCATTATACCTGTTGCAGTAAGTTATAAAAAAATTCTTTTAACGTAATCGAAGAAAAGGAAAAGATTTCCGTGAGAATGTGCCAGGCCTGCACTGTTCGCATTCGACGGTGAATAGGCAGATAATGTCACAAAAAGGAGACACACCCGTGACGCAGGATTGGCGAGGATGGGCGAGCGGCTTGCGCCGAGTGTGGCGACATATAGCGGGCTAGTCATGGTGTTTCGATATTGCGTTGATTCCAAAAAGCGGAGATGGCACTAAACATTTGGCAGTCTTCTGTGTTTCAATAGCGAAAGCAGTGTGCGTAGGGTACTCTCGTGTTGACGTACGTGGCTTTATCACGACTTTTTTTTACTGTTGCTTTCGGGCGTTCCGCGCAATCTTTGTTCGCTGTCGGCCATTGAGAAAACTCCAGCGACGCGGAACATCGTGTGTAGCACACCATGTTTGGATATCGCATCCGTGGACCAACGTCTTTCAGGAGCTGTCACTCGGAGCTAAAGTGTAGCCTTGTAGATGGCAGCGTTACGGTGAACTTACCGACAAATAGAATCGCAGCTGAACTATGTAGGAAAATTATTTCCGCTTAAATCGCTAAGGCGGCGGAGGTTTCACAAGAGGGAAAAATTGCCATTGTAAAAAAGACTGCACAAGTCTGTTGCGCACCACCAACAGCTATGGCAAGCTCTACGTTTGTTTTGCGGGTGTTAAGCAGATATCTCATAATCTAGAGTAGCGGTTCCGTTTTAAACTACGTGAAATCTCTTAGTGAGGATCTAGTGTATAAAGGCTCCTGAAACTTCCGTAAATATTTGAGCACAGTTCGCCAGAATCTATCGCACCACTTCTAGAAAAGTATTAGAAAAATTGATGTCATCTTAGCGAGTAGATAGTCCACCTCTATCAAATGTCAATCATCATTGCTTGACGGATGCCGGGAGCTTCTTTCGGAATACATGGGAATAAAAATTTTGTTTTTCTCCCAAACCCTGAACAAAAGTCAAAAGAACAAGTGAAATCTAGTTACTGTGAGAAGTAGATTTTTATTCAAGCTTTCAATTTGTTCATGAAATCCTGCACAATTAAAAAATATTAAATCTTAATCTATCAAACTTGCAATACTGTAACCCTATTCTCAAAAATCGCATCACAATTTAATTAACCGCACCTGATCATACATGTAAATTGAATAAAATTTAGGTATAACAAAAACAGCAGAAATATACCCTTATTTGTGGTAAGGATGTTGCAGTAACCTCGTAAATCCATTTCTGCGTTTTACATATATGCCAGTAGGAAAACCAGAGTAAGCCACGATTTAGATCTTCCTCTTAAATGCACCAATTCAACAGCTTTCGTTTGACAGCCGTGTTCAAGTGCAGACACAGCGAATAACCTACTAATATTACAATACTCAAGTTTTCTTTTTTTCTAGTCTTTCAACATTTAAGAAAAAATAATGCCAATTCTAATATTGACACGTGTACTTATCTTTATCTAGCGACCACGTTTCGCCGCGTAACAAATGTTATCGCACAGCGCAGGACGCGCCTGCATGTAAAAGGAGTTTCCGGAATGTTATCGATGGTTCCGTCCACTGTCTTTCACCGCAACTTGTGTAATCTGATTGCATGTATACGCCACGCGAATAGTGTAGAACTTTGTGGAAGACACGCGGGTCCCAGCGGTTAATCTGGAACATTCGATGACTGATCTATAAAAGCCGACGCGCTTGACCCGCTGATCAGGTTTTCGACGATCGCCGACCGTGTTCGCCGCTATCGTTGTGCTATAAGTGTAGCCTCTTTTTGTGGGCACAGGTTCGCCCAATAAAAGTTAGTTTTCTCTTTCACAGTATTGCTACTGTGTTCTTCAACGTCACCACCACGTGGCAATATTCATATTACAGATACGTACACCGTTCTATACTGAATAGTCTCTACAGAAGAAGGCTCATGCACATGTGTTGCTCCCCCCCCCCCCCCCCACGCATAAAAAATAAGACAATTTGCTTACTCGTGATGAGCCACAAGCAGGTGGCACTCCTAAAAACGATTTCGTTCCGAGTGGGCTAGGATGAGGCAGTCAGATAATTATAGAATTCCAGGGAAGAAGACGGCAAGTCAGCAATCTATGAGAACTGAGGTATGAACCTACTTAAGTACAGAAACACAGTAACAACACGACAAAAAATGATACCTGTTTACGACTGTCGAGGAGCGCATTTTGATACGGTGAGGTCGTCGCCGCTTGCCGTCACGATGTCGTGCGCCAAGAGGTGAATACACAGACACACCGGGTGTATGACTCAGGCAGACGCAGCGTTTGCTTGATTGCCAGAGGAGCCGTGAATCATTCCAGGACTATGGAATTCCGAAAACCGTGCTTATGTTCCTGCTAAAAGCGTAGGTTGGTGCGTGCGACGTCGTGGAACTTTCATTAAAGAATGTTTTCTCAGTCTAGAAATGGTGTGCGGTGTTTATCGACAAATGTTAAGATAGTTTCTCGAAATATTACCCGTGACGAAAAGCTCTTGTATATGGCGTTCTTGCTTTAGCCCGGTAGGTATCCGGCCAACCAAATGTGGCGTGGGCCTGAAGCTAAGTGCATAAGCCGAAACTATGCCTACGCCGGACGAAGTCCTGTCAGTGGCAAGCTAGCACTAACTTGCTTGCGTTCCATTTGTGCACGACAGTACCGTGCACTAGGTCAAGTTTTACATGACTGCTTTGAAGCATAGGTCGGCATGGTCACGCACGAGTAAACTGGCTCGCGCTGTATTTTTTATTGCTACCAAGGCTTGCCATAAAACATACCTTAGCAGGTATATGTATATATATATATATATATATATATATATATATATATATATATATATATGTTGTGAGAACCCTTATGCGTGGGAAAGCAAGCAGTGTTCTGTGGTATTTCTTGTACATGTACCCGGCGATCATGGCCGGTCGTGGCTCTGTAGCCTCAGTCAGCTTACGCGCAGTAGTCGTGTAGTAGCTATGGTGTTGCGCTACTAAGCTACTAAGATTCGCGAGATCGAATCCCGGCTGCGGTGGATACATCGATCACTGGCGGTGAAACACAAAAAGCCACTCTACCGTGCTTTAGGTGTACGTTAAGGAACCCCAGGCGGTCAAAATTTTTCCGGAGTTGCCCACTACAGTCTGCATGATAAAGAAATTGTTGCTTTAGGCACGTAAAATCCAAAAATGGCATAAGTCAACTTGCATTGCAACAGGAGACGGGAGCATTCTGCTTGCAAGCTGCGACAAGTCCATGTTAGCTGGCACGCACCTGCCTACATTACTGCAAGAGAACATTCTAGACATGTTACACCCCATAGAAAGTTCGGTGAGTACTTTACGAATGTGACAGCCGGTGTAAGAGCCGCTCCAGCCCGAAGCGTTCTAAGCGTCACCTCTACCGCATTAGTCAGGGGACGGGGGAGGGAGCCAACACACGTTGGGATAAGCACGCGCATGTCTCTCAGGAGGGAATATTTTATAGGCCCAGAGTGAGGTGAGGGATAGAGGTGACAGGTGGACTAACGGAGGATCTCGAGTATGACGTCTGCGCGCCAGCTGGTCAGTGGCGATGCTGTGACGATTCGCAGCGGAGCCTTAAATCTAGTGCACCTTGACGCAGGTACCTGTATTGCCCGATTTGAGGTGTGCATGGACTCAAAGATTTTTGACGGTCTTGTGTACCTTCTTGACTTCTTGAACGGCTGCTAAGGAGTCCGTCAAGATATTAAGGTGTTCAAGATATTCAGTGAGTACGAGTGTTCAAGAATTTTAGTGAGTGCGAGTAGGAACCTGAGCGAATGACCAACGAGTGTTAGTGTGCATGTATATTACGGAGTGTCTACCAGCCACAATACATGTGAACGAGTATGAGTCACTATCGCTTTATGCTACTGACTTATGTTTCGAACTTTGTTCCTGAATTCAAGCGTATTATTGGAATGGTTGATTCTCGGTAGTGGTAAACGGCACCAAAAAACACGATGGACAGGAAGTACTATGCAACTTATGACTTTCCCGATCGCCTTTTCTTGCCCTTTGTATGCTCTGGCGCCATTTACTCCAGTCCCTAATTTACTTTCCCATTACAATTCGTTAGTTTATCAGGCATGCGTGCGCAAGGTAAACTAGTTGTGCTTTGATAATCAAAGTGGCCAATGCTTCCGTGAAGTCTGCAACAAGCACCAATAGTTACTTTCGTAATGATTTCAGCTTGTGGGAGGAAAAAGAGCCCGTTGCAAAGATTCGGAGGTGCATATGAATAAAATTAGGCCGCCGGTACAACAAGAACTACTAATATGTGTACGACGTGTCTAAAACATCCGTACTTCAATTAGTGCTGGTGACTTTGGTGTTTATTAACACTTGCAGTTGGCCAGGCAGAGCCTAAAGCTGATAAAGCATAACTCTCTTACGTAGGCAGAGCCAATAGTATGGGCGCTGATCATATTTCATTGAGTACTCCTGAGAAGTTATGTCACTGAGGGAACTTTTCTGTTAGCATTTCCAGGTACTTCCACCCGCCCCCCCCTACACCTATTTGCCTGTAGTTTTCTTATGAAACTATGCTACGAAGGGATACCAGACACTTAAGGTGAAACGAAATAAGTTCTGGCCTTTACCCAGAGGCGAGAAGATAAGGTAAACTGTGTAAGTACGCGTGCTGTTTCGCGTCGAAGTTAGCTGAACAAGCCTAATTAAAGAGTGTCAAGGCACTGGGATTTAACCACACCTCTTTTTGTCCTAGGAAATCCGTAAACGCGGCAATCCCCAGGACGAGTTAATTTCTGTCCCGTAATGGTCATTATCGCTCATTATCCCCTAAACTCGAGATGCTCGGGGTAGATAGATCTGGAGTGAGCTTCTTTTTTTTGTTTATTTTTTAAGTGTGAGCCGTCTTTATTGCCGAAGTGATACACCGACCATACTTCCGTTACTGTCAAAGCATTCTTTGCAATCGCATACGTTTAATTTTCGAGCAAGAGCACCGACAAACAAAAAGTTCGCCATGGCTAGAAAAGCTACATTTGAATCGAAAGACACTGTGGCTGTAACTCACACAAGCCAGGTACAGTGCTCACTAAATTTAGAAGTTCAGTAGCGAAGTCACCAGGAAGGTAAATGTTTTGTCTATATCTGGGCTTCAAAAACTTGCGGACGGCCTACATTGCAGTGTTACTCCACATATAAAAGAATCACCGTGAAGATAACAGGATATCGCAAAGTGTAAGAAAGCGCCGGAGAGGGATAACTACTGTTATTAGTTCACTCACACGCATTTCGTTGGGTCCTACTGAATTGAAAGTATTTCATATTGTGTGCGGTGGCAGTAAACGGTACCTAAATGTACGGATAGATGTAACGAGCGCGGCCGTCTTTTAATGTGCTCATCGTACTATGCAAGGAACCACATGCGCCGTTGCTTTGGGACTGCATTACAAGTACTACTGCAGCAAAAAAGGAAAAAAAGAACGAGCGCAAAAGGACATACGCAAAGGGTATATGCAAAGCACTAAAAGTAGGCTTTTTCACACTATTTTCCCACACCAGATGGCTGATATCCCACTCACGGCATCATTGACCTTAGGCTGGAAAAAACGAGGCACTAGTAAATTAGAGATGCTAGCATGGAGAACGGTACGAGCTCGTGCGCTCCCTTTTCATTGACTGCCACCTTGAGGGCTACGTCAATGAATGAATAGAATTTATTGATAGGAAAGACAGAGAGGTCGACCTGAGCTAGTGCACTCTAGTCTGCTACTCTGCACTAGGGAAGAGGGAAGGGGAGAAAAAGTATTGGAATGGATGACGATGATAAGAGAAGTGGTGAGTGCTTATGTACATGAGACAGTTGCCTCGCTAGAGCCGCTCGTCGAGCTTGGTGTCCTGCAGGAACTTCAACAATACTGTTGTTGCACGCATTGAAATTGCAGTGTCAGGCCATGGGCCGAGGATAGCTTCCTCCGACAGTAGTTGCCTGCCAACGCTGGCTAAGAAACTGTCTAACGTCCTTCGCTCCAGCATATATGCTGGGCAGTCGCACAGTACGTGTTGCAGTGTTTCGGGCATCTGGCAGTAAGAAACTGTCTAACGTCCTTCGCTCCAGCATATATGCTGGGCCGTCGCACAGTACGTGTTGCAGTGTTTCGGGCATCTGGCAGTGTACACAATCAGGGTTGTTCGATTGGCCGATGAGGTGTGCATAGCGACGGGTGAAAGCAACGCCGAGCCGAATCCTGTGTAGCAATGATGTTTTGCTCCGTGTAAGCTTCGGGGGCAAATAGAATTCACCGTCTGGGTCAATCATATGTAGACGTCTGTGAATGTTATCAGAGTGGGCTCTGTAAGCCTTTGTAAGGTCCTGCATGAGTGCCTTGATCATGGAGTTGGTGTCAGGTCGCGAGTAGGCAATCCGTACTTCATCAGAGGAAGAGGAGGCCGATCTTGCCTCACTGTCAGCGAGTTCATTACCAAAAACACCACAATGACTAGGCACTCATTGAAAGGTGATCACGTGGCCACTTAACTCGGCACTGTGATAAAGTTCGACGATTTCCAGCACGAGCAGATAGTATGGTCCTTTGTTTAAAAAGTATTTTAGCGCCTGTAGCGCTGATTTGGCATCGCACAATATTGTCCATTTATGGGGTGTCTGCGTTCTCATAAAACGGACAGCCTCCCGTATTCCCGCAAGTTCCGCAGCCGTAGATGTCAATTTGTGGTCTAATCGAAATCGTTGAGTAATTCCAAGTTGTGGGATGACAAATGCGGCCGTTGTGGTAGATGGCGTGACCGTACCATCGGTATATGCTTGTACAGTCCCACTATATAAAGTAAAAAGAGATATGTGGGAAACTGCATTTTCTGAATTGCGCATATTTCGTATTGTTGAGTTTACATTATTCGAGACACGAAATTCTCCAGTAGAGAATACACGCTAGTAACACATTATGTGTTAAAAAACATGTTCCATTGTTGTTTGTCGTGAATGCATCAGAACCACCCCATTAATGTCGCAAACGGCTGGTTCAACCCAGCTTTTTGTCCCACGCTTCGTGAAACGTGTTTTTAAAGGGTAAATTGCACTGGATTTTGAGATATAGCAGCTGACAGTTGCCTCTGCAATTGAATTGGCGCTGAATGTTTTCCTCTAACCGGGTTACCTGCGATAAACAGCGAACCACATGGGAGGCGTTACCAGTTTTAAGATTCGTGGCGGCACCTACCGATCGAGGCGCGAGGACTGAAAGCTGCACGTTTCGAAACTCAGATGTCCTCACTAGCTCCAAAGGAGAGACCGCGATATTGCTAGCGGGTGAGGTCGAAGCGCCACCGTTCGACTGGGAATGAAACCACTCCGGCATATTTATGGAGCGGGGACCTAGTCTGCGCTGGCTTCACTTTCTGTCTAGACAGGTGTCTGCATCGTCGTCGTCATCCAACTCATTAGCGCGATGTTGAAACCCTCCCACTTGCTCATAAAAAAAAAAATCGATAACCCGCGCATCCTTTATAACATGAAGTCATCTCCCTTTCGTGACAGCTCTTGATGGAACACGGCGAGCAAAACATACCGTCGGTTTCTAGCGGGGAGAGCAAAAAAATTGGCTGAGGTTTAACTCTCGTAAACCTAGCTATCACGAGCGAAAGGTCTGTTCGGCTTAGTTTTGCAAAGGCCGTGCGCACGATGTTTCATTAAAGTTGGGCCACACCCTTTCACACACGTGACACACACTGGGCTTCTTCGATTCTTCCACTTCTGGTTACCCGCGGGCTGCCAGAGCCAGCCAGACCATCTTCGTTTTTCTCGGGTTGCTCCGCCGACCGCGCTACGCACTTCTGCCGGGCGTTCGTTTTGCTCGCGCTGGACGGTTCTGGCTACCCGTGGGCTACCAGAACTAAAACCCCTCCATACACGTTTCCGCTGACCAGGTTAAGTACCAACGTTACTAGATCCTTTCAGTTGTCAAACTCCCCTTGCGGCGGCCGTCGATGCACGGCCCCTTTTCGTTTCCACTCAACAGGTGGCGCGGCGGCCGCTGTTAGCCCGGCCGTGCTCGGCGCCCTACGCTGAGAAGCGCTGGCGATTGCTCAGCGAGTGGCGCTATTTTTGTTGAAATCGCCAAATGTGCCCAGCGCGTCATTAATCTATTTGGAGCTTATTTCGTACCCATTCCGAAGTTTAAAAAATGCCGCGACTTAGCCAACTGAACAAGGAAAGCACTTGCGCCCAAAGCTGTGACGGACCACTCTTCACTGCGGCCGTCGTTTGCGTCTGCTAGAGCACGGCCGCATTTTATCCAGCGGCCGTGGCTAGTTACTAGCAACTAACAGAGAAAGAAATAAGACAAGATCTTTTTTTTTCCCAACGAGTTCAAAAGCTTTTATTACAGGAGCCGCATACGGCTTATGAATTTACCGCGTGGCTTTACAAAAGACGAGCTTTTTTGTTTGCGATGGCTACTTTCTCTCGTGTTTCCAGGCGGCGGTTCGCATCTCTCGCATAGAAATGCATTCGCGTGGCAATGAAAAAGTTCAGTATTTGGCACGTGAACGCGCACATGTGCTCATCGCAACCCAGCCGAGCAAGACTGCACTTATCTAGTTCATCCAGGACTTTCCAAAATAGGTCACCGCAGAGACCTGCCTGATCAAGGGAAAATGATACGGAGTCATTTGCAATTCTTACGAACTGTAGCATCTTCATTGTTGGATGCTTGAGGCTCCCTTCCTTAAAGCTCCGATATGTTGGCAAGTATGCATCGGAACCAACGAGTGGGACAGTTGAGCTGATGTCCTGCAGGCACAATTCACACTCTGTGTGCTTGCTCATTTTGTGTATGACATAGCCACATAAGTAGTATGTCACAGCATCGTCTACACCGCCTCTGAAATAGCTGTGTTCGGTGTCCATTCGCTCAAGAGAGCTTGAAGGACCAGAAGTAATTGCTAGCAGCCTAGCCTCAATCTCATTTCTCAAACTAGCTCTGTTCAAGCGATGGACCGCTCGAGCAGTGTTCAATGCCTCTTCCACGCTGACAAGTACAGCATTTGGTTCGCCTTGTACACTTCCACGTAGTGCTGTTTTGATGGGTGTGTAGAGGCTCAGCAGACGAAATATCTGCGAGGAATTCATGACGCTTGGATGCGACTCAGCTCCTCCAAATGATCGTGCAAGACCAAAATGCCGCTGAAAGAAAAAATATACGCATTAAAGTGGATATGTAAAACATCCATAAATTATATATTAAAAGGGAAACAAGGTCATTGTGGTAGGTACCTCCAAGGGGTCTTGGTTAGGCTTGGCAGTGAGCACATAAAGCGCTCCCTTGTTGAACAGATAACTGATAATATCCAGCGTAGACAACAATGTGACGCGTAGAGTCTCCGTCGTTAGTTGCGACGCGAATAGCTTTGTACCTTTCTCAACTGCATTTTGCTCAGTCACATTTAAGACTTCTAGAAACTGCTTCATTATCTGGAAAGAAAACGTTTCAACAGTTCACGATAACAAGAAGCAAAACGACGGCATATGTAAGATCAAGCTTAGGCTCCAGGATGAGATTTGGCCACTTGCCTGTATCTCTTTGGAATGACACCTGATTCCCCTGCATGGAAGCTTGACGTTGAGTGCATCGAAAACATCGTTCAGTATTCTTGTGAATGTCTCAGTCCCTTCAGAGTCTTTCAAGGCGGGGACATTTGCTTCCCTGTACACACGCAATCCAATTGACGTTCCACGGCTAAAGAGCTGTGCAAAAAAGAGAGAGAGATCGCATTCTTTAGTTTACGAACAGAAAGGCAACATGCTTGGACAGCAGCAAGTTATACCTGTGTAGCCAGCCTGACGCTCATTTCGCGCAGGTTGTCAGGGGAAACATGTGCTTCACTGAGTTTTGGCACAACACGTACATGCTTCATTTTTTCTGTTTCGTATAGGGACGCATAATGCTGAAAGTTGATGCGAAGGTCACCAGCCTGGAAATAATAAAAAGAAATTGTTAAACTGTTCGGAAAATAAGGAGATTTTTTCCCTTACCATTCCGTATGTGTGCTTCCTCAGGTGATTTCGTATGCACTTCACAATATGTGGAACATCACAAATGAAGTAAATATTTTGTGACGGTTCCCAGGGATGCTCAATGAAGTGGCATGTCGCATCCATTTTTCCTGACACTCCAAGCTGGCCCCACATAGATCTGTTGTTGCCAGCACCATCACTGATCACAGCCAGCACTGACGCATTGTTTTTGTGCAGTTCCAGGACGCTGCTCATTACCAGTTCTGCAAGAACTTTCCCAGGAGCCGCTCCTTTTGTAGCAAAGCTTGCTATTGGCTGCACTCAGTCTTCGAACAGTGGCACAAACATCAGTACCAATGCATGATCAGCAAGGTGGTTTGCATTTGTTGCCACGACTTCACCATAGTCTATAAAGCCATCCATTCTGCATGAGGCCTTATTGAAGGAGACACCTCGCTTCAACTTTATCTCGTCTAGGAGCAATACTCCTAGCCGTGTCAAGTGACTTTTGTTGCTGAAATGGCTTCTGACATTGTTCAATGCAACTTGGTTGAATCCATACTTGCATGGTATTCCTGCTATTATTTGGCGAAGGCGAGCCTTTGATGGCAGTGGTAGCAGCTGCATATCCCCAAGTAAAGTGTAGGCCTTCGGGCTTGAGATTTGCAGTAACAAACATGTCATAAGCCATTCATCATCATATCGCCTCCCATTTTTTTACTTGGCTTTTGCAGCCATGAAAGCTGTTTTGAAAGCTAGTTGCTGCCTGGCCGGAAGAATATGAAGAGAGCAGTCAATTGTCTCTTCCGTAATTGCAGTAAGCTTCCTCTTCATCAGAACGACTTCTTCCTTCAGTTTTTCTCGCCTTGAGGTTGCACGAATTGCTTTGCTACGCAGTAACTTCAAGCGAGCAGGCTGCTTTTTCTTGGTATCATTTGCTGTTTCGTCCGCTGCAAGAAAAGCTTCTCGAGAGTCCGGCACTGAGCACATATAGCATTGACACTCAATACCGTGCATGTGTTGCGCCTCCACGTTTTACCATGCTTTGTTGCCACCACTGACGAAGAGATTTTTGGGTACTTCTTTGCAGGACAGCCCTTACACAGCTTCAGCTGTTCCACATATAGCACGAGGCATGTGAAGTCTTCCATACACTTGAACTCAGTGGTCTGCTTCCCGGCACACACACTGCGTGGCACAACTCGACCATCTGCGCTGACAATTAAATTAAGGCTGTCTGACAACACCACAGACATTTATACATGCGGGATATTCTTTCTTATCCCGAGCTTGTACAAAACGACCGTTGCCTTAACAACGTCAAGGGACGAACCTCGAATTTTTCGTCCCTCTTTCGCCATGCGACTGAGCACATGAAACACATTCTCCGCCGGCATGCTGTCATCGGTAGGCAAGCTCGCTTCGTCGTCGGCAGCTCTGACAGCAGCATCCACACACTCACCTTGTTTCTTATGCCGCTTTTGTTGTGCTGGTGATCGTCTGGGAGCTGGTGCTCTGCGCTTCCGTGTGGGTTTCGAGAGGTAACTTGGGCAGTTCGGAAACAGGCGAGGCACGGCGTCATCTTTCAGCGTCCACTTGTCGCGCGGTATAACCACAATATCACCACAAATGTTGTTTTCGAAGACCTTCAAAATCTCATCATTGATGAAGTGGAGGTCGCAGACGGAACACGAGCTTGAAAGCTTCTTGTCCAGCCGTGGTATAGCGCGCTACCACTGTTGAAGGCGCTCAGCATTGCGGGGTGCCTTGAAAAAAAATTGGAGGACGCTTAAGCTTCGCCTTCAAGAGTGGAACGCGACAGCGTTCCCGTCGATCCGCCAAGGAGTGTAAGACAATGGGCTACGGCGCAGCGACTACGCGCCCCGCATCGGACGCGGTGAGCGTCGAGCAACGCAGCGTTCGGCGCGACAACGAAATGTGCGCCTGAGCCTTAGAAACAGCTCGTTTCTAAGGCAACACCGCGTTCACTAGAGGCGCTTTTGTACCGTTCCGAACGGTCGCTTTTCTCATGTTCTCCGCTTCAAAGGTTTTATCGGCCCCTGGCCGAGGTGCTGCTCAGGCTTCAGCCAGCAGCAATGACTACCGTGTTGTGTTACCCCGTCTTCCTACCGGTAAGCTGGTTGTGGACTCCGTTTTCCTGCATGCTGACTTAAGTGGTCGACCGTACAGAGCCCAAGACTTCAGAGACGCCCTTCGGAACGTTATTGACCTGAAGGAAATAAGTTCCATCGGACAATTTCAGATGTCGCACGTGTGGATGGTGACGTGCAAATCAGGGATGACAAAATCAAAGCTAGTCGCATGCGGGGAATTATCCGTAAAAGGTAGACGCTGCGTCGTCATTGATCCTGAGCCCACGGAAGTTCAAATGAAGCTTTTGTGGCTTCCTGAGCGTTTGGAAGATGACTACATTCGAGATGCGCTTCAGGCTTACGGGAAAGTCAAGTCTATATCAGCAGAAAGCTGGAGAGTATCGGAGATGGAACAAATGCGTACGCTAAATCGGGACGTGGTGTTGACTCTTGCCGATGGAGTGAGCGTGGGGGACGTTCCACATCTACTACCTGTTTTTGGAGTGCAGAGTCTCGTATTAATTCCAGGCCGGCCCCCACTTTGTCTGCGCTGTAACAGGGTGGGGCACATTCGTCGAAACTGCAGAACCCCGCGTTGTGAAACCTGCCGACGCTTTGGTCACACATCTGAAGAATGTGTCGTAACATACGCCGATAAGTTACGACACAGAACAAAGCCTCCGGATGAAAGCTTGCAAGAACACATAATGGACATTACGGAGGTTCTTGACGCGACGGGAGACGTTCCCTCTTCCGCGGAGACCCGCTGTGCCAGTAAGGCCCCTCTGCCTGTTAAAGACAGTCACACTGGCATCGCAAACTGCCCGTGAAAAACGAAAGTAGCGAAGAGAAAGATGACCAACCGAAGCAACAACCCAAAGGAGCACCCGCTACCACGGAGCCAGCTGCTGCCCAGCAAGCGAATGAGGGAGCCGGAGACGACTCACCTGATGCACCCAAGCGTCTCGACACGTGCGCTGAGCCGGCAGAGGACAGACGAAGTAACGCGGATACTTCAGTTCCGAAGCGCCGTGCGACTAACAGATCGGAATCAAGCACAGACAGCGAGACGACCAGTACCACAAGAAAAGCACGTCGCCGCAAAACATCGAAACACTCAGGAAAGTGCCGTCGATCACGGTCCAGAAGGCCAGGTGGGGTTTCGGAGGGAGCCTCACCGTTGCCCTCTAGGACCGATCACATAGATCATTAGGTCCAAATAGTTGGTAGTCACCATGGCCCTGTCCCAGCAACTTCTATTCGCAACCTTGAACGTACGAGGCCTTCGGTCTTTGCAGAAACAGGCGCAGCTTCGCCGGCTTTTGTCTAGGAAGCGCCTCGACTTCGTCGCCGTGCAGGAGACGAAGATTGAGCGTGATGACGAGACAGAAAGGGCTTTGCGACCTTTTCTGTCTGAGTATAATGTTTGCGTTTCACACGCTCTTGGTTTATCCGCGGGCTCTTTCCTGTTTCTGAAAAAGAGCCTACTTTATTCAGCTTTTAGTTATCATGTCGACACTGAAGGTCGATATATATGTTGTGATTTTGTGTTGCAGGGTGTGCCATGGCGCATAGTCAACGTCTATGCATTTAATGACGCTGCAAAACGAACTCTTTTATTTGATACTGTGTCTAGTCTATTGGACTGTGATCGCTGCATTGTTTTAATGGGAGATTTCAATTGTGTATGTGATCCCAACGATCGAAGCGGCATTAACACTCAGCGGGACAGGAGTGGTGAAATTTTGTCTAACATAATAGAAAATGCAGGGCTCGTTGATATAGGAGTGTCGGGACAGGGAGCTCGCTCTTATACAAGAATTCAAGGTCATTCCTACGCCCGCCGTGATCGGATTTATGTTTCTTCATCGCTCCTCTCTCGAGGACTATCCTGCATTACTATCCCCGTTTCATTCTCTGATCATTGTATGGTTATCGCAAACATTGGTGAAAAATTTGTAACTAATTTCCGACCACAGTGGGCACTCTGGAAGCTTAACTCTGAGCTCCTAAATGATCAGGAATTTATTAATCGCGTGCGCATGGCTCTAGCCAATTCTCTTTCTAGTGACTTGCCATTATTTGCTGCTTGGGAACTCTTTAAACAAGAGGTTCGTGCAGTGGCTATAGAAATTGGATCAGTGAAATCATTCTATAGAAAGAATGAAGAAAAAACGCTTCTTAAGAGCCTATGTAGCCTTTATGAGATTGAATGCGAAATGCCAGGCACTTACATTGTTGACATAGAAAATATTAAATGTGAGTTACAAAAGTATGACGCGCTACGTTACAGAGGTGCGCGAATTCGATCTCGAAACAGGCGTGCTCTGCAATCTGAGCAACCAACACGTCAAGCTTTACTTGACGAGCGACGTCACGGTATTTCCAAAGTAATTCCGGAAATATACTCCGAAGGTAGTCTTGTAACAAATACTAATGACATAATTTCTCAGTTCGAAACTTTCTACACTATGTTGTTTAGTGCCCCTCCGGACGATCACGATGCAAAAGTTTTAGAGAGTTTTGTATCTCTTGTCAAACCATTACAGGATGATGACTGTGCAGTCATCAGTGGTAGCCTTACGATTCAAGAAATTGAGCTAGCTATTGATCAGCTGCCTTTGTCGAAAACACCCGGCCCCGATGGACTTTCATGTGAATTTTACAAAGCTTTCAAATCAATTATTAGCCCCATATTATTGGATATTTTTATTTCAAGTTTAGAGATTGACGCCCTTCCGCAGTCTTTTTGCAAAACCCACACAGTTTTAATTCCCAAAAGTTCAGATAAAGAGAAACTGCGTTCCGTTGAAGGCTATCGACCAATCACATTGTCAAACGTGGATTACAAAATTTTTGCGAAAGTTCTATCTAATAGATTGCAATTTGCGATGTCAATTCTAATTGGTTCCCATCAGACATGTGGAATCAGGGGCCGATCAATTCAAACCAACATACATATCGCCCGTACCCTTCTTCAATACTGTTATGGTTCCACTGAGCAGCTTGCAATGCTCCAGGTAGACCTTGCTAAAGCTTTTGATCGTGTCAGTCACTCCTATTTATTTTCCCTTCTGGAGCATGTCAATGTTGGCTCCATTGTGCTTAAAGGCGTTAGGCTTTGCTACACCTGTTGTACTACTCGTTTAGTTATTAATGGCCAACTCTCCGAACCCATTTCTATTTGCTCATCAGTAAAACAAGGCTGCCCAATGTCCCCACTACTATTCGCCCTTTACCTGGAACCGCTATGCTTAAGCGTAATTCAGTCGAGTAACATCCATGGCTTCAATATGCTGGGTAATGAAGTTAAAGTCTTAGCTTATGCAGACGATCTAGCGTTCTTCTGCACGGATAAGTCCAGTGTTGAAAAAGTAGTATCGAAAATAGAAGAATTTGGCAGCGTATCAGGAGCGCGAATGAACTCCTCCAAAAGTTTAGGCTTATGGTTTGGCTCATGGTGCTATACACCAGAACAGTTTGCAGGCGTTAAGTGGACTGATGTCCCGCCAAAGTATCTTGGCGTGCCGCTAGACGCATATAAATTAAGCGCACACTATAGGAAAGAACGGGTTTCGGTACTGCAAAGTTACGCCCAGACATTCGTTCCACAACGACTTTCTATTTTTGGGAAAGCCGCAGCCTGCAATAAGTTCTTGGCAACAAAAATTTTCTATGTATTGCAAGTTATCCATTGTGCTGGGCTATAAATCCAACGCTTTCACCGTATCTTTGCAACCTTCGTATGGTCTTCAACTTTTGAGCCCATGAGGCGCGATAATATCTTTAGGCCTGTTAGTGAAGGTGGGCTGGGCTTAGTACATCTTTATGTGCGGCAAATAGTGTCTCGTGTCTTCTATTTTCGCGATACTTCCCATCCTGTAATTCGTTCATACATGCAAGTCACACTTGTTAATGTGTTACCTGATTTAGTTGTCTCTTCAAGTTTTTCTTCGCGCTTATGCTTGTGGGGGTTCATGCAAGAAGTTTACTTGGCGGTTCGTTTCCTGACAGTTCGGTTTTCCACTGAATACTTGTATTCTGTGTCGCGCAAAACGTTGTACAAAGACTTACTATCCATGCTATTTCCGCCTCCACTTTACCGATCAATATACATTAAATTGCCAGGCCACGATGTGCTAAAGCGAGTTCGCAAAATGTATTTATCCCCTTGCTGCAAAACATTCTTCTATAAAGTTCATAGTGAAACCATACCGGTTAAAACATGGCTACAAAAAAAGGGTATCTTCGTCTCTTCTGTTAACTGTCGCCTTTGTGATGTACCAGAGACAATTGAACATTGTTTTATTAGCTGCACCGACGCCATCCTATTTTGGGATGTCCTCCAACGGACTTTAAAGAAAGACTTTGAGATTAACGCTCATACTGTGCGATACCTGCTACCAACCTGTGATAATAGTGCGCCTTTCGATATGTTTTTTTTGTAATGGGAATGCACAGTTTGTGGAAAACGCGAATGATGGACCGCAACGCCGAAACGGTTGTACCTACAAGGGCAAATTTCATCCAAATGACACTACACCTAAAGCAGGTTTATGATGGACTCGGTGTACAACCGGACTGGTACCCTATTTTGTTGAGGTGCTTATCCTTGCCACGCTTCTAAAGTGACACGAACGTTTCTACTCACAGTATGAACGCTACCTTTTCTGTGTGTGACTTTCATTGTGCCCTCCATTCTCTGACTATGCAGAACTGGTGAACGTCTGGTTGAATGGTTGAATGCAACTATAATAAATACCATGAAAGAAAGAAAAAAAAAGAACTCGTGGCTCAGTGGTAACGTCTCCGTCTCACACTCCGGAGACCCTGGTTCGATTCCCACCCAGCCCATCTTGGAAGTTGCTTTTTATTTATGAAGTGCCTGCCGTGATTTATCGCTCACGGCCAACGCCGCGGACGCCGACACCGACACCGACGCCGACGACACCGGCTTTTCTGCGACACGAGCTCCTTGACGCTATCGCGTTAAAATGTATCTTGTCCACGGATCGCGTGGTGTCGTAGCCGCTCCTACAGCCTGGAACGAAGCAGCTTGGCATAGTGCATACGATTGGCAGCGCGATGCACAAAACATTAAATACCGCGAGTGCGAGCGCAAACGTGAGCAAACGACGACTACACACAGCGGCCACCTCTGCACAACGTGCTGCTACGCTGCGCCTTGCCGGGCTATCTCCGTCGTGCACGCCCTCTCGCGGCGCGCAACGGAAAGGGGCCAGGCGCCGCTCAGCAGTTTGAGAACTGAAAGAATTTAAGAGCGTTGTTAAGTACCGCCAACTTGCCCTCCTCCTCCACGCCCCTCTCCCACTCATCCCCTTAGCTTCCGGCGCCAAGCGGAACTTACGTAGCTGCAGCTTCCTGTTCCGAGTGGAAGTGACATTTTGTTTTTTAGCGTTGTTAACTTTCGCGTCGCTTGAGAGGCTTTAATTGCACCAGCTGCGGTTGAAACTGTGAATGCGATCCCATCCAAGAACCACCGCCTATTGTAACCAGCGATCTGCTCGTGTTCGCTGCTTTGCGTGAACCTGCGACCGGTTGTGGCACGAGCGACAACGTACAGTGGAATGTAGTGCCTGGGTGCTTGGAGACCACTGCCGTTTTTCGTGCATTTGGAAAACAGTGACCGCGAACTACTACTTCAGCGGAATACAACAACTTGTTCCCTTTGCATTCTTCTTATGGTGACTGCCACAGCTCTACTAAGCACGCGAGGGCGTCTCACCATCGTCTAACAGCAGCCAAAGCGGAAATTCCCGCAACGCAACTCCAGGAAGCGGAAACGCCGGAACCGGAAATTTTTAAACAACCGGAAATACCGGAACCGGAAATACTGGAACAGGATTTGGTGTGAGGAGAAAAGCGGCGCAAAACAAAGGTTGTCGCTACTTAAGAAAGCGGCGGTGGCGCGTGAATGCAGGAGTTTTAGCCCGAACCTGCCAGGACGATTTTCGTCTGGCTGCTCTCTGGAAGTTCTCTGGCTAGCAGACGACTAAAAGAGGCGATGGGCGCTCGCCGCCATCTTTACGGGGACTTCACGGATTGCAACGCGGGCGCTTGAAGACTTAAATTTACTTCGCTCAGCAAACTGTCTACGGTCATCTTCGGATTTCCTTACTTCTAGCGTTATCTTTTTAGGTGCTAACGCTCCGTTACGCATCGCGAAGCCGTCTGATACGAGCCGTGTTGAACCGTTTGAAGCTTGTGTGTGTGTGTGTGTGTGTGTGTGTGTGTGTGTCTTAGGTGGCAGCTCGAAACCGATATGTGTTTGAAGTGCAAGCCGTTGATCTAAGAATACACTGATTGCACTCGGTACACTTAGACACACGTACATTGGCTTATTGCTCTCATGATTGCGACCAATGTTGTTTTTCGTGTGGAACGTTTCGCTGGTCACAGGCGACGTGCATTTTCACGCGCCAGCCGCGCCACGAGCTCCTTAAATGAGAAGCACCATCAGCCGCAACAAACTTTCTGAAATCGAAGCCCAAGCAGGTCGGCGCGAAATTTTATGCGTATGAGACGTACCCGATAACCTGCTTTTTCATGTCTTGTGATGACACAACGCCAACTCATCAATGTCGCCGGTGGTCGACGTGATCGCTGCGAGCCGGGATCCTCCAGCCATCGCTTTCGAGTATAGAATCACGATTTTGCGTCTTCTCATCCGCCGCGTCGGAGGCCATCTGTTGCGCTGCGCAAGGCGAGGTTGGCCGAGTCCGCGTCCTGCGCCGAGTCGCGCGAAAGTGATCGTATCCCTAAATGCAACTATATATTTTGAAGCTGGCAACGCATAAATAGGCCGACTACGCCGAGCGCACGCCGGCCTCGCCGGGCGCTGCCATGCTGGTAGCATGTTTACATTTGGCCAGCTGTACCGGTGTTCAATTTTGCAAACATCGGGAAGGTTCGGGTTGTCTTGGGATCCCAGCCCAAGTGACTTCCTGTCAGAGCCGGAACTAGTTGGCTGCAATTTGGCTGCCAGCGGGCTGCCAGAACTCCGAAAATCGAAGAGGCCCACTGGGCCTCTTCGATATGTATAATGACAAATTTGTCTGTCTTTATATGCCCACGGCCTGCCGTGAATAAACCAGTTCAAAGTTCCCGCCCGTGTCGTTTTTGTGTTCTCTTCCGCTGTTCCCTTCTTTATTTGCGGTCAATATAATATGCAGTAAAGGACACCTAGGCCAAACTGAAGTTCATCTGAAGCCATGGGCATATATAGACAAATTTATTTGTTTACATATATGCCCACGGATTGCCGTGAATAAACCAGTGCAAAGTTACTACCCGTGTCATTTTTGTGTTCTCTTCCGCTTTCCCAGTCTTTATTTGCGGCCAATATGATATGCATGTGCTTGTATGCGGAATTAGCTAAAGGAGTTGATTAACTGGAACCGTGGTGAAACAAATCGACGGAGAAAAGAGTTGACAAATTTCGTGACAGATGTAGACGCGAATTAGGTTCTGCTGTAACACTTGTTGACGAGTTGCACGCATAACTTGAGAACTTGCCTTGACGTGTAAAGCTATTCACTCCTTTAAGAGAAAGCAGTAAGGCGGGAAACGCTAGTCTGGAAATCGCCAACAGTTTACTCAGGTCTGAAAATGAAACTTTGGTGAAGTGAGTCGCCGAGCTGAAGCACTATCCTAGGGAAAATAAAGTTTAGTTTAATGTACTCTATGGTCTTAAACTCGGAGATTACGGGCGCCCTTTGACTGTGGCTACAATTTTATAATCATAGTCAAAACTCTGAACACGAAAATAAGCTACCCCATCTACGACACCGGCACTGACGTCGTGTGCCGCGCACCGACTAAGCGAAGCCCTAACAAGAAACACACCGTAGCTACATTATGTTCTTGTGCTTAAATACATGAATTCCGTAGGGAGTCACAAAAGGTCCGCCTGGCCACGAAAGACCTAAATATCTGAGGCCCACAGGATTTTTCTGTTTTTGCTAACAACCACAAAATTCCTGAAAACAAAGCGTTCTTGGCTAAAGCTGTGTCGTTTAAAAAGGACGCTCAAGCAGCATTTATGTAAAGATAATTCTGCCAGATGCATGCTAGGAAAACAAACGACAGCCATGTTCACCATAAAACTCCGTAGGCTGATCTCTCTATCTTTCATTAGATAGGAACCACGTGTGAGTACCCTAACCTATATGCATGATGACATATTTTGCTTCTCACCAAGTGAACAGAATCTTCTATGATGATGGCGAAAGTGCGGTGCCCGGACATCATGATAAAATCCATGAGATGCTGGCTTCATTTCACCATGACTTTTCGTTCATCTGCACGCCTGACACATAGCTTTTTACAGCGAAGATGTATACCTACCGTCCAAAGAAATTTTTGTGTCTTTGTGGTAAGCAAAAAACTCCCCGCACGTGAGCCGATACCGAGGATAGTGCAATGCCGGGCCGACCCGTGGCCGAGGTGAAACAGGCGTTAAGCATTGCCCATACGTGGCCCGATCCCGAAGATATTGCAATTCCGGGCCGAACCGCGGTCCAGGTGAAGCTGTCGTTAAGCGCCCCCCATACGTGGGCTCATCCCGAAGATAGTGCTACGCCAGGCCGACAGGCGGCAGAGGTGCAACTCGCCACTAAGGGGCCCTCATACACAGCTCCGCTGGTCATCCTTCTTCACAGAATGGTAGGGCACTGAGATTCTTTTTCGGACAAGAAGAATTTATTTTGTTTCCCGTCAAATCCTTTCTAATATTGTTTTCGTTCCGCGCGCAATCACGATGAAATAGTTTTACTCATTTCATCTACCGTAGTACAAAAAAAGACGGTCGACCTTAACCTGCTCTGCAAGAACTGTGAATCAATATGGATAGAAATACCTGCACCAAGTCACGAAGCACTAAGAAAATATTTTTTGGGTACATCTGTTGTTCACCACAATCATTAGCGTCGTAATCTTGTGATGTGTTAGATACGGTCATTAGCACCTTGGCTGCGGAACAGAAAAATGTCATTATGGGGGATATCATCATCATCATCACCATATTATGTTCACTGGAAGACGAAAGCCTCTCCCTGTAATTTCCACTTGCCCCTTTCCTGCACCAACTGATTCCAACTAGCACAAGCGAATTTCTTAATTTCATCACCCCGCCCAATGTTCTGCCGACCTCGACTTTGCTCCCCTTGTTTTGGCACCCATTCTGTAACCCTAATGGTTCACCGGTTACCTAATCTACGCATTACATGACCTTCCCAGCTCCATTTTTTAAAATCTTAATGTCAATTAAGATATCGGCTGTCCCCTTTTGCTCTCCGGTCCACACCGCTCTGTCGCTGTCTTTTCACGTTACACCTACCATTCTTCTTTCCATCGCTCTTTGTGCGGTCCTTAATTTCTTTTTGAAATTCTCTGCAAGTCTTCAAGCTTCTGCCCCATTGGTTAGCCCCGGTAGAATGCATTGATTGTATACGTTTCTTTTCAATAACTATGGTAAGCTTCCAGAGAGGATCTGACGATGTCTGCCGTATGGGCTCCCGCACATTTTTATTCTTCTGTAAATTTCCTTCTCATAATCAGGCTCCCCTGTGAGTAATGTAATGCGTGACCAAGGTAAGCGCACTTCTTCACCACTAGAGGCTAACTGGCGACCCTGAGCTCTTGTTCTCTGGCCTCGTTATTGATCATTGATCAGTAATGTTGTTTTCTGCATATTAATCTTCAACCCCACTGTTACACTCTCTGTAAAGGTGCTCAATTATTTGTTGGAAAACACGGGGAATGCGGGAGATGGAAATTCAAGACGATGAGCAAAACGTGAACAAGGTGAAAGCAGGAGTCCGGAGCATTAGTCTGGAACATTCGACGACTGCTGTATGAAAAGCCGACGCGCTTGACCCGCTGATCAGATTTTCGACGATCGCCGACCGTGTTCGCCGTTATCGTTGTGCTATAAGCGTAGCCTGTTTTGTGGGCACAGGTTCGCCCAATCAAAGTTAGCTTTGTCGTTCACAGTATTGCTACTGTGTTCTTCAACGTCACCACCACGAGACAATATTCTACAATGGATCATATTCATGTCATCAATCACGTAATCGAGAAATCCGCGGAGTACAGTCAGGCTCTGTGTACGGCTTTCATAGATTACGAAAGGGCATTTGATTCAGTAGAGATAACAACAGGCATAAAGGCATTGGGTAATCAAGGAGTACCAGAAGCTTACGTAAACATCTTGGAAAATATCTGCAGAGATTCCACAGCTACCTTATTTCGCCACAAGAAAAGTAGGAAGACACCTTTAAAGAAAGGCGTCAGACATGGAGATAAAATCTGTCCATTGCTGTTCACTGCGTGCTTGGAAGAAGTATTCTAGCTATTAAACTGGGAAGGCTAAAGAATAAGAATTAACGGTGAATATCTCAACAGCCTTTGGTTTGCAGATGACATTGTCCCGTTCATGAGTAACAACAAGTGATTGACAATGAGCAACAACGTGAACAAGGTGAAAGGAGAAGCCAACGTTTCGACAAGTGGACTTGTCGTCTTCAAGGTGACATGCTTTCCTCGCCACAGTATATATAGGTGGAGTTCTTCTAAAGGGGAGAGGGTGTAAGGCGGGAGGGTGCTGCGACGAGGGAAGGCGTGTTAGCGTGTCGAATTAAGAGTAAAATTAAGCTGTGCACAAGGCCAAGGCCAGATCCGCCCCCCTCCCCCCTCCCCGGTCGGTCAACGCACGCATGTTAGCCGACGTGTCAATGGCGCCTGACACGCCTGCTGAAAAAAAGAAAAAAAGAAGAGGAAAGGAAAGGAAAAAAAGGGAGCGGGATACTCTAAGAAATCAAGCTAAGTGTTGTTGCCTATAGCTTGAAATTTAGCAGAGCGAATATATTCTAAAGCTCCCTTCGAAACGTTTATACCTATTGGTTGCAATGTCTTGAACTTACGGATAAGGTGTGATTCTTTGTATTTTCTTTCTCGTTCAGAACGGAAATTTGACTGTAAGATGTAGAGTTTAAGTTCATTAAAGTTATGACCTGGTTGGTTGAAATGCTAGGTGACGGCTTTGGAAAGCTCTTTAGCTGTGTCCGCGCGATGTCCGTTTAATCTGACGTTCATAGATTGTCCTGTTTCACCGATATATTATTTCCTACAGAAATAACATTCAAGCATATAAATCACATCGGAACATCTACAAGTGAAACTAGATTTGACTTCATGTGTATAAATATTTGCGGTGCTTTTAATTTTCATGTCACTTTGAAGGTGCCTGCAGGTTTTGCACCTAGGGCGACAACATGCTTTTATTACGGGAGAATGTTGTTGCCTGACTTTTGCGTGCACTAACATGTCTTTAAAGTTCCTGTTTCGGCGATAGGTAACCCTAGGTACTTCCGGGAACGCTTTTCGCAGACGCTCGTTACTTGATAATATTGGGTGGTATTTTCTTAGGATGTTGTTTGTGTTTGGGAGGCCATTAGAATATTTTGTTAGGAAGGCCGGCGGTCTGTCAGATTCTAGTGTGGGCTGTCTCTTCGCAAATTCCGACTGTCTCTCCAATCTTCACGCGGCATACACTGCTAAAGCAGTTAGGTCGCAGCACCCTTCACGGTCATCAGGGGGAGAGGGCCTGTATAGAAGAGCTCGGGCATGCCTGTGAGTGGCTTCGTTTCCTCCTGGTAGTTCCAGGTGACCGGGAAACCAGATGACTCAAGCTTGGCTGGGTGGATGCTTAGTCAGTAATGACAACCCTCACCTGTGAATTAATCCATTATCGAAGTTGCGACAGCAGTGTATGCTGACAATCTCGCACCATACAGAACAGCCAGGAAGGAGTACCCAACACCACATAAATCACTCATTAAGTTGGAAGAGAACACTCTTAGGAGACTACAAACTAATACATACCCAACGCCAGCTATGTTACACAAGTGGTACCCTACACTATACTCCCCGCAATGCCCACACTGTGGAGAGATAGCTAACCTCTACCACATGGAGTGGGCTTGCCAATTTAATCCCATAGTTGACCCCATCCCAAATCCCTCAAAAGAGCAGTGAGAGGCTATTCTGCTCAGCGATGATCCTGACCGCCAGCACTGGCTGGTGGGGAGGGTCAGCGCAGCAGCAGTAACCAGTGGGCTACCGGACTTGGTGGCCCACCTACGAGCTCTACGAATATCCTGCAAATAAAGATGTTTTTAATCAATCAATCAATCAATCAAGCGGCATCATAAGCTCTATCGAGAGCGACTTGGGGATAGTTCTTTTCTGCTAGCATTGTTTTAAGGTCATTTAGATGGTGGAAATAATCGTGGGCTTCGCTGCAGATTCTGCTTACCCGTTTCGCTTGTCCGACAAAAATTCCTTGCTTACAATGTCGTGGGTGATGACTGTTGTAGTCCAAATATTTCTGGCTATATGTAGGCTTCCGGTAAAGTGCCGTTCTTAGTTTTCCGTTTTCTATGTAGACCGTCGTGTCCAGGAATTTGATCTGACTAGGAGAGTGGTGAGCAGTAAATTTATTACTCGGGTGAAAGCGATTCAAATGGCTAATTAGGTCGGTTAAGGCGCTTTTGCCTTGTTCCCATATTATAATTATGTCGTCAACGTAACGAAGATAGATCTGGGGTTTTAAAGGGCAGGATTTCAACAAGTCTGCTTCAAGCTGTCCCATCAAAATGTTCACATACTTGGGAGCGAATGGCGTACCCGTGCTAGTGCCGAAAGTTTGCAGGTAGTGAATAGAATCGAATTCGAAAATGTTGAGCGCGAGAACTAACCTAAGGAGCGATAAATAAACTTCAGGAGCATGCGCTTAGGGATTGAGTGCGAGGGATCTAGAAACGGCTTCAGTTCCTTCACTCATGGGAATGTTGGTGTAAAGGGCAGAAACATCCAAAGTGACTAGAATAGTGCGGTCGGAAAGGATTTGGTTGGCGTTGATGCCGTCGATAATTCATGCATCGCTCTCCCTTCCTGACATTCTCGAAGAACACTGCAAAGAACAACTTATTATGATTGCTGATCAACTCGACAGCATAAAGTTGTCTGAACCGGAAAAAAGGAGAACTTAAAAAGAAAAAAGAGAGCCTAAAGGGAATTTAAACAATTTGTCCAAACTAAGGAGGAAAAAGTACTATATAAATACCAGCGCAAATATATTAGAGCTGCAGATGCACCCAAAGAAACTAATGTAACCCCGGCAGTACGTAGCTCCACCGACAGTCCTACAGGCAAGCATCCAGAGCACTGCAGCAATGTAGCAGACATATCCCAGAGTCTAACCCCCGAAGAAGTTGATCTCCTGAAACGTGGTCTAACGTATTGTCCGACGAACAACGCAGTAAACGAATACGAACTCCACAAAGATATAACAGAGTTTTCACGACGCATGCGTATCAAGTTCTTTTTCGATAGACCTGATGTAGGAAAAGAATATAGAAACTCTTAGACCACCTAGCACGTAGACACCGGAAACCGAACAGTGGCCAGACCTCGATTTATACTTAAAACTGATATCAAAGACAATTGCAGAGTCAGCGCGGCATTGTCGGAAACGCAAGAATTTGACCCCCGATCAACACCAAATCCTTAAAGAACTTGCGAAAAGGAATGATATTGTAATAAAACCAGCAGACAAAGGTGGCAGTATCGTAATCAGGCCTACATGAAAGTACAAGGATGAGGCCTCTAAACAGCTGAGCAACCACACTCATTACAGAAAACTCGACTCTAACCCGACTTCAGATTACAGCAATATTGTGATAAACACAATAGCGGAGCTCCTGTCCAGGAAATTATTCACGCAATCTGAATATCGCTTCATGATGCCAAAGAACAAAAAAGCAGGCTGTTTTTATCTTCTAAAAATACATAAAGTACTGGTCGAAGAAATACTTACAGCAGAAATCCTAGGTCGGCATATTGTGTCTAATGCCAACACACCTCCTGAGTCACTATCTAAATTCTTAAATCCCCACCTGTCAAACATACCCACCACCCTCCCATCTTTCGTTCAAGACACGCCGCACTTCCTTCGAATTATCGACGGCATCAAAGCCAACCAAATCCTTTCCAATCGCGTTATTCTAGTCACTTTGGATGCTTCTGCCCTTTACACCAACATTCCCATGAGGGAAGCAATTGAAGCCGTTTCTAGATCCCTCGCACTCAATCCCCAAGCGCATGCTCCTGAAGTTTACTTATCGCTCCTTAGGTTAGTTCTCATGCTCAACTTTTTCGAATTCAATTCGATTCACTACCTGCAAACTTTCGGCACTAGCATGGGTACGCCATTCGCTCCCACGTATGTGAACAATTTCATGGGACAGCTTGAAGCAGACCTGTTGAAATCCTACCCTTTAAATCCCCAGACCTATCTTCGTTACATTGACGACATACTTATAATATGGGTACACGGCATAAGCGCCTCAACCGACTTAATTAGCCATTTCAATCGCTTTCACCCGAGTATTAAATTTACTGCTCACCACTCTCCTAGTTAGGTCAACTTCCTGGACACGACGGTCTACATAGAAAACGGAAAACCGAGAACCACACTTTACCGGAAGCCTACAGATAGCCAGCAATATTTGGACTACAACAGTCATCACCCACGACATTGCAAGCAAGGAATTTTCGTCGGACAAGCGAAACGGATAAGAAGAACCTGCAGCGAAGACTACGCTTATATCCATCACCGAAATGACCTTAAAATAACGCTAGCAGAAAGGAACTATTGCGAAGTTACTCTCGATAGAGCTTATCAGGCCGCGTGAAGAGTGCAGAGACAGTCTGAATTGGAGAAGAGACAGCCCACACTAGAATCTGACAGACCGCCGGCCTTTATAACAAAATATTTTAATGCACTCCAAAACATAAACAACATCCTAAGAAAATACCTCCTAATATTATCAAGTAACGAGCGTCTGCGAAAAGCGTTCCCGGATGTACCTAGGGTTGCAAATCGCCGAAACAGGAACATTAAAGACATGTTAGTGCACGCAAAAGTCAGCCAACAACATTCCCCCTAATAGAAGCATGATGTCGCCCTAGGTGCAAAACCTGCAGGCACCTTCAAAGGGACATGAAAATTTAAAAAACCGCAAATAATTATACACATGAAGTCAAATCTAGCTGCACTTGTAAAAGTTCGGATGTGATTTATATGCTTGAATGTTCCTTCTGTAAGAAACAATATATCGGTGAAACAGGAGAATCACTGAACGTCACATTAAACGGACATCGCGCGGACACAGCTAAAACCTTCCCAAAGCCGTCGCCGATCATTTCAACTAACCTGGTCAAAACTTTGATGAACTTAAACTCTACATCTTACAGTCAAATTTCCGTTCTGAACGAGAAAGAAAATACAAAGAATCATACCTTATCCATTAGTTCAAGACATTGCAACCAATAGGCATAAACGTATCGAAGGGAGCTTTAGAATCTATTCGCTCTGCTCAATTTCAAGCTATAGGGAACGACACTTAGTTTGATTTCTTAGAGTATCCCCCCTTTTTCCTTTCCTTTCCTCTTCTTTTTTTCTTTTTTCAGAAGGCGTGTCAGACGCCATTGACACGCTGGCTAACATGCGTGCGTTGACCGACCGGGGAGTGGGGAGGGGGGCGGATCTGGCCTTGGCTTTTTGTACAGCATACCTTTTCTCTTAATTCGACACGCTAACACGCCTTCCCTCGTCACCGCACACTCCCGCCTTACACCTTCTCCCCTTTAGAAGAACCCCGCCTATATATACTGTGGCGAGGAAAGCATGTCACCTTGAAGAAGACAAGTACACTTGTCGAAACGTTGGCTCCTGCTTTCACCTTGTTCACGTTTTTGCTCATTGTCAATCATTTGTTGTAACTCATTAACAGGACAATGTCATCTGCAAACCAAACGTTGTTGAGATATTCACCGTTAATTCTTATTCTTTAGCCTTCCCAGTTTAATAGCTAGAATACTTCTTCCAAGCACGCAGTGAACAGCAATGGACAGATTTTATCTCCATGTCTGACGCCTTTCTTTAAAGGTGTCTTCCTACTTTTCTTGTGGCGAAATAAGGTAGCTGCGGAATCTCAGTAGATATTTTCCAAGATGTTTACGTAAGCTTCTGGTACTCCTTGATTACCCAATGCCTTTATGCCTGTTGTTATCTCTACTGAATCAAATGTATTTTCGTAATCTATGAAAGCCGTATACAGAGCCTGACTGTACTCTGTGGATTTCTTGATTACGTGATTAATGACACGAATATGATCCATTGTAGAATATTGTCTCGTGGTGGTGACATTGACGAACACAGTAGGAATACTGTGAACGACAAAGCTAACTTTTATTGGGCGAACCTGTGCCCACAAAACACGCTACGCTTATGACACAGCGATAGCGGCGGACACGGTCCGCGATCGTCGAAAATCTGATCAGCGGGCCAAGCGCGTCGGCTTTTATACAGCAGTCGTCGAATATTCCAGACTAATCGTTGGGACCCGCGTGCCTTCCACAAAGTTCTACACCGTTCGCGTCAGGCGATGAAATCAGATAACACAAGGTTCGGCGACAACAGACAGCGGATAGAAGCATCGATAACTTTCCAGAAACTTCGGATACATGCAGGCGCGTCCCGCGCTGTGCGATAACATTTGTCAGGCAGCGAAACGTGGTCGCCCGATAAAGATAAGTACACGTGTTAATATCCCCTTCTGCAACCAACCTCTTCGCTTTGTCGACTGAAGTCCAATGTTGCAGGTATTCTATAGGAGATTATCTTGCTGAATATTTTGTATTATGCTGAAAGTAAGCTGGCCTATATCTTTTAAATTCTTTAACGTCTCCCTTTTTGAGAATCACTATAATGTTGGTATTCTTCTAGTTCTCTGGGACCCTTTCAGTCGATAGACAGTTCGTATAAGGGGCCGCAAGTTTTTCAAACATTGTGTCCCCATCATCTTTGGTAAAATCGACTAGTAGTCTGTCTTCTCCTGCTGCTTTTCCCCATTTTTTTTTCAGTTCAGTTTTGTATATATGATTAGAAATGCTGCTGAATATCACCTGGGCCCTTAGCAATACTACTAGTTCTGGGCCCTTGTACATGAATACAAAACACCAGTGCAACTCAGGGTAACAGGTACTGTGATTTGTAAGTGCAGATTCCGCTACCATTGTTGTTAAGATGATAATTTTTTTTAATACAAGAGAAAAGCCAACAATAGCAAAATCCATTAATATTGCACTTTTGATACATATTCATTATGAACCATGAGTTGTTTAGGAACATACGAAAATCTTGAACTCTACCTTATTGTCTTGGGAGGATTATTCCATATTTTCGTTCCCATGTAGGCTAACCTGCACCTACCGTACAAAGTCGTAACAGGTGGCACGCTAAAATGTATGTTCAATTGTGTCCTCGTGTGTCTGTAGCGTGATGAAAATTGTACTTCGGAGGGGATTATTGTCCGAAAGTATGGCATGAAGTGAGCACGCTCTTTTGAAGTCCCTTAAAATGAGGAATGTCATAATGTTTGTTATTTTAATAGCGGTTCTGTGTGTTCCTTATTACCAGAGAAAAAAGTAATTGAAAGCGCTCTTTTCTGCAGTTTGAATATTGGATCTAAGTAGGATGAATATGCATGCCGCCATGTCTCAATACAATAGGTTAATTGACTTGAAAATAATAAATCAATCCTTCGTAGTGTACATGCGGGAAAATGCTGACGCGCCTGATATAAAGTAAATATAAAGTGAAACGAGCTTGACTCAGCCGGCTGGAAAAATTTGCTATGCGTGCCCTGTAATGAAGGGAAGAATCTGGCGTTATACAGAGATATTTATCCCCCTTCAGCCTCTGAAATTGTTGCCATCACAATCTTCAAAGTTAATCGTGGTATTTAACTTTATTGGACGAAAATGTAACGCAATTTGTTTTAAATGTATTTAGTGTTATTTGTTGTCCATAAACCAGTGTCTTAGTTTTTCTAGTTTTCTTTAGCAGCGTTTTCCAAGTGACTGATATCTTTTCCTGTGATTAGAAATTACGGTGTCATCAGCATCCATGATTGCCTCACCCTTATCAATTAAGCCTTTGGGGTAGGTCGTTTATGTAAAAGAAAAATAGTATCGGACCCAAAACTTGGCCCCTGCCGTATCTTTCTTCTTGGTAATTTTGAAAGTACAAACTGTTTTGTCGAAATCCCTAACATTGTAGTTTTTTTAAACCGAATATGATGATTGACAGTTTCGAACGCTTTCTTAATGTCTAGGAATATGCCAATTACTACTTCGTTGTTATTAAGACAAGTGTCAATATAGTTTGTAGCATAAGTACCTGCGGTGCTGGTCAACTTGTTTGGGCGATATCCACGCAGCTGCAGTCTTAATATATTGTATTTTGCCCAGAAGTTAGTTATTCGCTTGACTATAAGCTTCTCGAACACTGTGTTAACGGTAGAGCTTAAAGCAATGGGACGGTAGTTTTCTAACACGTTATGATCACCGTTCTTAAATATGGTTTGACGTCTTGCAAGGCCCTTCTCAGTTCATCGCTAGTCATAGAAGGAGCCTCCGCAACTTGTTCATCACCACTTCGAATGGAAGTGTCGTGGTTGCTCTGTGTACTGTACAGTCAGTATAGAATTCTTCCGTTACTTTTACTACATCTCCGACATAGCTGATATTACCCTGCTTATCCCTCAGTGCATACATTTTGGTTAGTCCTTTGCGAAGTTTTCTTCTCACTGATATCATGCTGCGTCCATTTTTTATAGCTTCCTGAGTCTTTCTCACCGGTATAATTTCGAATATCCAGTATTTTGTCCTTGCTGATCAGTTTTGAGAGTTCCACTATTTTTATCTGATCTGTTGAGTTGGACGCATTCATTCTTTGTCGTTTCTTTATTAGGTACTTTGTTACTTGGGAGAGCTTACCTACTGGTTTTCCTGGTGCCTTACCTCCCACTTCAATTGCTGCTTCTGAAGCCAGCCTGCTTATGGTTTCATTCATTACCTCTATGTCTTCTTCACCTCTGTTTTCTAAGGCTGCATATTGTTTGCAAGTATCAGCCTGATTCCGCCTGCTCTAACTCTTACTGCGTCTAGGTTGTTCTGTTTCTTCTTGACAAATTTTACTCTTTCTCCCTCTAAATTGAGGTGAATTGTAGCCCTCACTAACCTAGTATCACTGTACTTTACCCTACCGAGTATTTAAACATTCTGCAATATGCTGGGAGTGGCATAAAGAAAGTATGAAACCAGTTTCATTTCTTGTATCATCATTAGGGCTTTGCAGGTCCACTTTTTGTTCTTACGCTTCCTGAACAATTTATTCATTATTCGCAGCTTATTCCTTTCCACAAATTCTACAAACGTCTCTCCTCGAGTGCTCCTATAGTGGACGCCGTTGTTGCCAATTGCTTGTACCCCAGCTTGCTTTTTCCCCACTTTTGCATTGAAGTCGCCCATTGCTACAGTATGCTGAGTTTGTACTGTTCTCATAGCTCATTCAACATCTTGATAAAACTGATCTATTTAATCATCATGATGGCTGGTGGTTGGGGCGTAGGGTTGTACTATATTTAATCTACACCTCTTATTAAGTTTTATTACGAGTGCTGCCTTCCTCTCGTTAATGCTGTAGAATTCGTCAATGTTGCACGCTATGTCCTTATGGACATAGCGTGCAACATTGTTTGTTCAAATACAACAACAACAACATTTTGTGCAACATTTAGTTCGTATTCAAATACGAACTAAATTTCACATGTTACTACATAATCGATTCGCATTCCTCCTTTTTCGATAAACCTAGCATTTCTTTTGCTTAGGGACCGGATTTGGTTTGCAATTCACGCAGGTTTATACGCTGGTGCACCATTCCTTCACGTTACAACTTTCATTCAATCAGTCATACGATTTTTGAAACAAAGTTGTGGCTTTAGAAAATTGCTAGACCTGGTATTTTCACATTAAAAATTTAGAGGACAGACGAAAGTCTGTTTATGTTCCTAGAGTATTATCCAACGACAAAGTTACCGGGAAAAGCGCACCTCAACGCTATTTAATGAGAACAGTTATATTTCCGATTTATGCAACGATATAACCAACTGTGTTCATAATGCCATACATATTATCTACACTGACGAAACTAAAATATTCGCGGCAGATTAATCAACAGATTCTTAATTACGAGGCTTACGAATGACTTTACGAGCTTGACAGAGCGGTGTAAGCTCAGCTTTCTCCAGAATATGCCATCTAAGACTATAGTTATGGTTTTTTATTCTACTTTAATAGTCCAGTCTACTCTATAGTACATTTCAATCACTTAAATCGTACGCTGTTACCCACTGCTCTTTTCCAGGTTTCGCCCTGTAGTCGAAGTTATATCCAAAATATGTTTTTATTTAAAGCGAAAATGTCGTATAACATAAGAGATCTGAGCCATCCTATTTTGTTGTTATTGTACTACGCCTGAACTCAGAGTCATTTTACAAATTGCATATAATCGTAGCAATACCGAGTGGCGTAGCCAGAATGTTTTTGTTCGGGATGTGGGGGGGGGAGGGGGGAGTGGAAGCACTTCACTGAAAACGGGGAGGGGTAGCGGGGAAGAGGGCTTGGCAGACATCATGCAAACAGAGTAATTTCCAGGAGAGATAGGCACTGCTTCTGTGCGACCTGGGGGCTATGTCACCGACGTAGAGTTATAATTAAAGCTTATGCGGCACGTACAATTACAGTACTTACAGAATAATGCCTTCCAGCTACTCAGCTTATGTTCTTTCCACGTCAACGCGCCTGCACCCTTGCGGAAATGTAAAATGATTCCATATAGCCATACTGTTACTTAGCACGTAGTCATCACCTATACCAAAAAAAAACATAAATTGCCTTATCCTTATAAACGTGTCGACAAACTATGTCCCTTTATGATTACGACTAACAAATATCAACTTTTTGTTAGTAAATGTAAGAAATAACTATGGAAAACAAACTGCCCAATATGCAGCAGTAGTACTTGTTAATAATTTGCCTAGAGATTTAAAGCTATCTCTACATTTTGTTACATTTATGAAGAACTAACAATATTTCTAATAGAAAGTTGACTTTCTTAGCTATCATGTTTACAACTAGCATATTTCAATCATTTGTCTTTGTTTTACTTAACAATATATTCGTGGTATCGGTTTTGCTGAACTCACTCATACGAAATAGGATCACCATAGGGAATTTTTACAAAGCAAACTTTGCAAGGTCTTGGGTGTACTCAGAAAATTTCATCGTGTATTGCTACTTCCTTAAGATCTTTCGGTATTTAACACAATCTTTCATCCATCTGCACTGCAGTAACTTAAATTGGAGTAACAGAACAAAACAATCCATAAATAACATTATTATGCTACAAAAACGGCTCTATGTTCTATTGCAAACGTACGTTTTGATGCACACACTTCAGAACTATTCGTTAAATGTAATCTAATTAAATTAAACGCGCTATATGAATACATTCTATTACTTCCCTTTAGAACAGACACTGTAAGAATCGCGATTATATGCACAATATAGCTGACTTGCTACTAAATCCTTCGTCGCGCCTACGCCAACGCTCGGAACAATGGTGTGCGCCACAGCCCTGCACAAATTATGGCTTCCAAACTTTCAGTTATTGCTTGCCGAATACTTCAAAGGAACCACACTTTCCTACGAAAATATTCGCACACTCTATAATTCTTCTGTTTCAAGCATGCTGTTTTAATATGTTCGTAGCTAAATTCTCTTTTTTTTGTGAAATAGTCTTTTTTATTTGCATATCATCTGTGTTCTCATTTGACACTAACGTTGTAATCTACGTTTCTTTTACTACCATGATGCCATAGTCAACCGGGGACGTAGGGCTAGTCAAGATGTTCTTGATGCAGCCTTTTTTCCTCGTCCCAACGACTTACGTGAAACTCCATGTGTTTGGTAAAAATAACTGAACTCAATCCGAAACTCATACTCGCTTTGTATTCCGAAGTATGAGAATTTCACACACAATTATTTGGTTCATTGATTAAATAAAAAGTTTCACGTCTGTAGCCTAAATATCTGTTTTAAAAGTCTGCCCAGCACTCCTTTTCTCAGCATTTTAATGGGGTATACGAAACCCTAGTAGGTAACCCTGTAGTATTTTTGAACGAAGCAAAGCAAGTTGCTCATTTTTAGGGAACATATAGATAATGCTACAGAACAGGTATTCGGCTTTACCTCAGGAAGAAGACCTTAGTGTTGAAGCAATAAACGACAATCTTATGGGCATCATTAAGGAGTGTGCAATAGAAGTAGGTGGTAACTCCGTTAGACAGCATACCTGATGCTGTCGATGTATACCTTAGACAGCATACCTGCAGGCGCAGCCATCGCAGGAGACAAAAGATTTGATCAAGTAACGCCAATGTATGAAAGCCTCTAACCCTACAGATAGAATAAAACTGGCAGAACTTTCCAAGTTAATCAACAAGCGTAAGACAACTGACATAAGGAACTATAATATGGATAGAATTGAACATGCTCTCAGGAACGGAGGAAGCCTAAAAGCAGTGAAGAAGAAACTAGGAATAGGCAAGAATCAGATGTATGCGTTAAGAGACAAAGCCGGCAATATCATTACTAATATGGATGAGATACTTCAAGTGGATGAGGAGTTCTGTAGAGATTTGTACAGTACCAGTGGCTGTACCGTGCATTGGCTGCGCCGTTAAAGAACCTCTGGTGGTCAGACTTTTTCTGGGGTCCCTCACTGCAGCATTCCTCATCATCAAATCATGTGTTTGGCGCGCGTAACCCCAGCATTCAATTGAAAGTTTACAAATCCATAATCAAAGTCATGAAGATCTGTAAAATCTATATGCCAGCCATAATTCCCATGGTGGCTTTGCGATCGCACCGCCATTGTTCCCTCTAGTAATTACTATCAGAAACCTTTTGTCGCACACCATATGCCTCGACTTCAGACTGTCAGGGCGCTATTAAATGCGACTGGCCGCAAAGCAAAGCCGGTTCACTCACCTCCGCTGCATATGAGAGGGTGGTAGCACTCACCTGTATACCGCTTTTGCAGGTTCGTATAGCCAGAAGCCAATCTTTTACGACATATAGAAGTTAGGGCGGTTGGAGGTTTGACAGCGTCTAACTATTACTTGCCCCGACATCCCGCCGTCAGCGCGCTATTTTAAGCAAGCTTGGCTGAGATGACTCTATCACCCGTTCACGGACAGCGGCGGCAGAAGCAGTGACGGCAGCACTCGCTTTCGCAGGTTGGTGTACTTGAATCCGCATGACTAGATAACCCGCAGATGTGCTGTTGCTGCTGGTCGGTGCTGACACTTGGTTTTTAACAAGTCTGAATGCATCTGTTTGGCCTTGAAGAAAATTTAATTTGGAGTATTCACATACTTCCACACACTTCAGCTAAAAGTTGATGTGTGTGGAACGTTGAAGCAAGACAGTTCTTCAGTACAAAAGGCTAAACAGAGTGCCAGCACAGAAAAGCGCAGGAGTTCGATTGCCGATGATCAGTAAGCAATTGACTAGAATTATGCTATTGAGGCATACTGTTCTTTACATGGAACATAATCCAGAGTATGTCTGAGAAATGTGCGATGTTGTGAAGCGGCAGGATTAGGGAGAGGGTATGAAGTCAGTGGAACAGTGAGTTGATAAGTTGAAAAGCTGGAAGTCTGAAATGAAGTAAATTATTTTCTCTCTCCCTTTCTCTCTTTCTCTCTCTCTGGAAAAGGAACGTCTTGGCTAAACTTTAAAGTGAAAGTTCCCGTACAAGATTTAGAATAATGGAGCACACGGCTTAAGCTCGTGTTTCACAACATTCTTGTCTCAACTGGTGGAAATCTACTTCTGTGAGTCAATCAACTTGCCTCGCTTCTCGAGCTGTTTGTGCTTAAGTTTAAAGTCACTTGTGTCATGATAAGACGTTGGATGTGATTGTTGAATACAACCGCCAATCATATAGGCACTTGTGATTGGTCAAACATAAAACATTACAGTAAATCATTAGGAATGGGCACTCCCGTACGGCTCAGCGGCCAACAGTGGTTCTGTCTCGAATCTAGCGGCTAGGGTCAAATCAGAACAGCCTCCGAGATGTATGCTACACACTGCTGAATCTCTGAGCCCGTTAACTAAATTTATTTTTCGTATTTACGACAAGTAACGTTGCATACATCGTCAAGTTGTTTCGTGCAAGCACTTGCACTGCCGTTTGCATTTTGCGGCAATGAGTGCACAAGGCAAATGTTTCATTTTATGACAAAATTTTATTTGAATTCATACTGATTATGTTTCAAGCTTCACAACAATAGACCATATTCACACTATCACTCCGGTGATAGGTGATAGTGATGTGTGGAATATAACCAACCCTTATATATATCTTTCATTGATTACGAAAAAGTTTTTGATTCAATCGAAACCTCAGGAGTCATGGAGACATTACGGAATCAGGGTGTAGACGAGCCGTATGTAAAAATACTGAACGATATCTATAGCGGCTCCACAGCCACCGTAGTCCTCCATAAAGAAAGCAACAAAATCCCAATAAAGAAAGGCGTCATTCAGGGAGATACGATCTCTCCAATGCTATTCACAGCGTGTTTAGAGTAGGTATTCAGAGACCAGGATTGGGGAGAATTTGGTATAAGAGTTAATGGAGAATACCTTAGTAACTTGCGATTCGCTGATGATATTGCCTTGCTTAGTAACTCAGGAGACCAATTGCAATGCATGATCACTGACCTGGAGAGACAAAGCAGAAGGGTGGGTCTAAAAATTAATCTGCAGAAAACTAAAGTAATGTTTAACAGTCTCGGAAGAGAACAGCAGTTTAGGATAGGTAGCAAGGCACTGGAAGTGGTAAGGGAATACATCTACTTAGGGCAGGTAGGGATCACGGATCCGGATCATGAGACTGAAATAATCAGAAAAATAAGAATGGGCTGGGGTGCGTATGGCAGGCATTCTCATATCATGAGCAGCAGGTTGGCACTATCCCTCAAGAGAAAAGTGTATAACAGCTGTGTCTCACCAGTGCTTACGTATGGGGCAGAAACCTTGAGGCTTACGAATAGGGTTCTGCTTAAATTGAGGACGACGCAACGAGCTACGGAAAGAAGAATGATGGGTGTAACGTTAAGGAATAAGAAAAGAGCAGATTGGGTGAGGAAAAAATACGCTGGTTAATGACATCTTAGTTGAAAGCAAGAAAAAGAAATGGGGGGGGGGGGGACATGGGCAGGACTTGTAATGAGGAGGAAAGATAACCGATGGTCATTAAGGGTTAGGGACTGGATTCCAAGGGAAGGGAAACGTAGCAGGGGCCGGTAGAAAGTTAGGTGGGCGGATGACATTAAGAAGTTTGCAGGGACAACATGGCCACAATTAGTGCATGACCGGGGTACTTGGAGTAGTATGGGAGAGGCCTTTGCCCTGCAGTGGGCGTAACCAGGCCGATGATGATTATGATGTTTCAAGCTGCAACTTGGATAAACGTTGCTATGGTGTGCTAATGAAGGAGCAGAACTTAATAGTATGACAAACTATACTCTTGTACTTCAAAACGAAGGTATTATAGAAAAGAAACCTTGCCCTGCTCCGGCAGTATAAGTGAGATCGCTGGACCACGAAAAACAAGAAAATACCACATAGTAATTTATTTCTGTAGAATTGCAAGCAAGGTGGCAGACGCAAGGTATATAGATGAAAATGAGGAGAAACTTATAAATGAAAATGTTGGACACTAATCGAAACTGAATGACTTGCTAGCAGTAAGCCTTTACACAACCAAGAGAACGCGAACAAGCAATGTTACAAATGTCGAGATGATGAAAAAAATAACTACACAAACAAGGCAGCAAATAATTTGCCTGGAATTAAGTTTTTCAAGAAAAGCTACATATGATGTTTCTTGTGCTACTTATTCTTCGGAGAAAGGTGAATTCAGGAAACTAAATTACGGGAATGGTTGCGTGCCAGGAACCATGTCAAGTTTCTAGCCACTTTGATGTTGGGCAGCCAACCGATGATTGAATGCTAATGCAGACTAATGGCCGACTGTTTTTTATGCCTGACTAAAAAAAAAAAAGAGAAGGAGTTGGGAGCGCTGAAGCTGCTCTGGGTAAGTACGACGGCAATAATGGAACACAGCTGTACCAATGATGTCCGCAACACAATAATAAAAATAATAAAATAAATGCAACGAATGCATACTAGTAAGATCAAAACAGAAAATGCGACGTACCTATTCTCATTTGCCTGTATAACACTTGCGGTTAAAGCATAATTAAAATATTACATTTCGCTACAACAATGCGAGATACTGATACTATTGTAGGAAACAAATATCTGGAACTAGTATTCACCGACGCATGGTGTTCCTGCCTTCCGGAATCTCCCAGATGAGCGGCAGCAGCTGCCTAGACAAGCGGGAACGCGCACGCATCACTGTAACGAATGTAGAATCTATTGAGATTCTCACAAGACAGCTGGGAATAATTGGCAGCAAAAGCACTTCGAATGTGATAGGAGACTTCACCTGCAGTCTTCACCACCTTGCAATCATCTTCTCGTACTCTGAACTTTCACGATGATGGCGCCTGATCTCCTGTCTCTGTGGATTGTGTCCTGCAGAAAGCGTAAGGGATATTCTTGCAATACGTAGAGTAACCGAGGCCAAATGAAAGCAATACTACGCCTTTAAAAGTTGTTGAATGCAAACGCTGCTTCGCCTAATGTATATATAGCTGGGCTTGGTTATACGTGTCTCTAAAATGCCTGTAAAGCAAGCACTATTAAATGTCCTAGAGAGAAGAAACATTCTATGGCAAGCGCTCATACATGTTTGAAACATGAGAGGCGCTTATCTTCAACGAAACTGGGAAAATATGCCTACTGAAATTTTGTACTTGACTCCAAAGAGGAGCTTACGGTATTTGTACAAGCTTTTGTAATGAAAGCGTTATAAAATCGAAGTCTCCCAGGCAGGGATGTTTCACAGTAGCCTGCGTCAGACTCAGTCGCTGCATTGCCCTCCGAAGGGCTTTGGCTTTTGAGATTGTTGCTTGTGGTTATTTTTGGGTTATCTGCCAACAATGCACCTATTGGACACGCAGTAGCTGATGTAAATAAAATGTCTCTCTATTAGGTTCAATGGGTGACGGCTGTGCAACGTCCTCAAAGAAACTGTCACCTCATTGTGCTTGCTTCGATGTCTGCAATGGCACAACTCAGATCCTGAGTCGCCCTTATAGTTGTTTCGCCTCTATGTATCTGCACCTGCGTTTCTTGTATAAGTATTTAAATTAGTTTAATGTTTCCTGCATATATATTTGATGCTGGATTGCACTAAAAGAGTGTCTGAAACGTTGGAAGGGCTTGGTGTTTTTTATTGCGCAGCACAGTCAATAAATACATAATTTGTTATAAAACTTCGGTATAAATTATATAACTAAGTTATTGAACCTCGCCTAATAAAAATTTCCTTATTATGAAACATTAGCATTACGCTTGGTACGATCCTAAGAAAGCTCGTTCTTTATTGGGAGTTACTTAGGCCAGTTCTCTTGAATCGTTGATGCCCAGATTAAAATGCAGTAATTACCTTTTGATTCGAACAAGGCGGGATATACAATTAACAGCCTACTACATAGTAATAGTTGTCGGTTTTTATAGAAAAGCCCAATAATTCAAAACAGTCTTCCTTAAGACTGTCTTGAATATAGACTGTCTTTACCATTCATCTAGCCATTCCAAAGTACAGTTTATAATATCAATTAAATCGTCTATATTTTCTCTGGTCAAGAATATTCTGGTGTCGTCTGCGTATATTATGAAGTTCGCACTTGATGATGTCTGCCCGATATCATTAAAATTTGGCAGCCGCTTTAGAATACGCTAAAAGGGATGAAGGATGAAGAAGAGCCTGTGCGCTCACGGGACGTTCAGTAAATTATTTGACGTTCTCATTCGAATGCGTTGTTACTTCCTATTACTTTTTTTCTCAAAATCAAGAGTTCGACGAAAACTCGTCTGGTCGGGAATTCTCATAGTCAAAGGTAAAATGAACGCAAACCGAAAACAAAAAAAAAAGAAAAGAAAAGATGTTCCGGCTCCCATACGGGAGCCTTGCTCACAATGAAAGTAAACGAAAGTGGGATACGATTATGTACGTGTGAATATTTGGCGCAAAACGCATCCTATCGTCACTTGTGGGCTGAGGCTCGATACATGTGCGTAACGCAGGGGACTTTATCGAAAAATGCATGAACTTCGGCTCGACGATGACGCCACGATGGTGTCGTTCGACGTGACGTCCCTCTTTACGTCTATCCCGATATGCTTCGCATTTTGCGTGTGTTCTGCTGCCCTCCATGATGACGCTTCACTATCCCGGAAGGCACCGTTGGAGGTAACAAACCTGCGAAGCTTTTGCAATTCTGCCTTAAAAATGCTTATTTCGCATTCCAAGGTAGCTTCTACAAGCAACTTCAAGGAATGACCATGGATGCCCACCTTTCGGTCATCGCTGAAAACCTCATTATGGAAGCAGCTGAACAGCGGGCTCCAGCGACGTTTGTGCTACAACCAAGAATATTTCTTGCATATGGGTGCGACTGATTCTGCGTGATAAAGAAGTATATACTGATTGGTTTTTTCGTTGCATTAATACTCAATAAAACACGCCACAATTTTCACGGTTAAATTGGACGAGATTTATCGTTGCCATTTCTTGATGTTATGGTGCACACGTGAAGGGACCGGACTTCGTTTCAATGTGTTCTGAAAACCTACGCACACAGGACACTACTTAAACTTTGTGTCAATTCACTCTGCTTGCCACAAACTTTCCGGCGTTCCATCCGCTATACAACGTTCGCAACAATCCTGCAGCACTCCTAAAGATTTAGACAAAAGATTTGGAAGCCATTCATTTTGAACTTTGAAGTAACGACTATCCTGCTTCATTTATTGCTTCAGCGCAGCGTCACCTATCCCGTGTGCTTAGGGCTTCCTCCGCCACGTTTGTCCCTCGTAAACGTTCTGCAATACCTAATACTCCCGGTACTATCGATGCCTTAGCCAGTGCGATTCGTTCTTTTGGAGTTAACGTTGCAAATGTCTTGAACTAAGTATGTCTTGAGCTACTGTGGACAAGAATCTGTGGCTGCAGTCAGTGAGGAGCTGCCAGGCGGCCCCGTGATGGAGGGTGACGTCATGTGAAAGAAAATCTGCCACCTCAGTTGCACAGCTTCTGAGCAAAGCTCGCGTGATCTCATACTGAGTCGCTTAATCAGTCGCGACACCGACCCACTCGTTGCCAGATTTAGACGTCACAAAGGGGCCGAGCAGAGCGAGGCCGAAACGAAAGAATGGTTCTGAGGGCACATTGATGGGGTGATGGCGTTCAGCGGGCAGCACAGCAGGGTTTAACGGCGCTGACAGAACACACAGGCCTCAACGTAGCGGTGCACAGAGCACTACAGTCCTGGCCAATAGAAACGGCGCCCTATGCGGTCGTAATTACGCAAAACGCCGAGGTGGCCTGCAGCAGGGGCGTCATGCAACTGGTCAAGAACTGATGTCCGGAGATGGCGTATTCGAACGCGTAAAAGTTCTGGTCCTTCAGGGCGTAAGCTGCGACTGTCGAGAACGTCGTCGGTAGAGAACGTCGTCGCGGAGCACGAACGTGAGCAGCGCGGGCTCCGATTGTGCATAATTGAGACGATTGATGAGAACACGTAAGCTGTCATCACACCGTTGTTCAGATCGAATGTCCTGGAGATTAGAAATGACCAGGACGGAAGAGTCGGTGTCGTGCGCGTCATATTCAGAGCGGTAAATAATCCTGTTGATCGCCGACGGGAGAAGCAGTCGGCGTCATTTTGCAAAGGCCCTGACTTGTATAAAAGAGCAAGTTAATAGTCTTGTTGCTGTAACGCCCACTTACCCAATCGTCCAGTGATATCTTTAAGCGAGGAGTACCAGCACAAGGCGTAGTGATGTGCAACCATGAAAGATGTGCGGCCTTACAAGTAGGGGCGGAATTTGACGACTACCCAAACCAACGCTAGGCACTCCTGTTCGCTAACTGAAAAATTACTTTCGGCGGGTGTCAGGAGGCGGCTGGCGTATGCACTTACATCCTATGCGTTACGCTGCCATTGAACAAGTACAGCCCCCAATTCCATGGCGACTGGCATCAGTGTGAACTTCAATGGTGGCAGCTGGACATTATGAGACAGCAACGGAGGACCCGTGAGCAAACGTAGGAGGCCAGAGAAGGATCGGGTTTGCGCAAGGCTCCAATCGAAAGCAACGTTCTCTTTAAGTAAATCGTGAGTGGGCCAGTGGCTTCGGCAAAATTCTTGATAAAACGACGGAAATACGAGTATAACCCAACAAAGCTTCCTATGCCGGCGGTGGAAGACGGAACCGGAATGTTATGATCAGCACGAATATTGTCAGGATCGCGTAGAACGCCAGCGGCACTGACGAAATGGCAAAGAGCGGTAATTTTAGGACATCCAAAGTGACACTTGATGAGTTCGATTGCAGGCTGACGCGTCGGAAAACAGCAAGAATAGCCAAGAGACGCTTAAGATGACTCGTGAAAGTTGGTGAAAGGCTATGACATCGTCTAGATAACACAGACATGTGGACCATTTGTAGGCGCGAAGTAAGGAGTCCATCATTATGTCGAAAGTTTCCGCGGCATTACAAAGGCCGAATGGCATAACCTTGAATTGGTAGAGGCCGTCAGGTGTTACGAAGGTATTTTTGTCGCAGTTCGTGTAATCTACCGAGATGTGCCAATAGCCTGATAAGGAGGTCTATCGATGAAAAGTACTTGGCTCCGTGTGAAAAGCCCAAGGCGTCATCAATACACAGCAAGGAGTAGACATACTTGCCTTTGATTTTGTTGAGGTGTCTGTAATCCACAAAAAGGCACCAACTACTGTCCTTTTTCTTGACTATTAACAACAACAGGGGACGCCGTTGGACTGCATGATGGCTCGATAACGCCTTTAGTCCATATCTTATTGACTTCGTTGAATTAGTTGCAGTTCAGCATGCGAAATCAATCCGATACGCCGGCGGCGTGTGGGATTGGCTAAAGGGCGCTTGTGTCAAAGATTGATGGTGGGGTAATTCGCACTCTCCGAACAGGAGGGGATGGGGCGACAACAAACCCACCCCGCGTGCGTTATTGAAGGTTCGACTGCTGACCGGCGATAAGGTCCACGCCTGATCGACCGTGAACCAGAGGCATGAGACGGGAGGCGACGTACAACACACACATTCAATTTAATAAGATAAAATCATGCGCGAGACATAATGAAAGAAAAAGAACATACAACTTCCAGTAGTGAGTCCTTGCTCGCGGAAGGCGTGCGGGTCACACAACACACGCCCTGACGCCACTCGCGCGACACTAAGCCCACCACGTGGGAACCATTAACACTCGCGAAATAAAAAATCCGCGACACAAATGAAAAATATACGCGACAATAAATACGGCAAACACTACACTAACAGAACATACAAAAATTAACACGCGATGGATAAACAAATGAAAGATTAAACGCGATTAGAAAAGAGAGTCCGGCGGAAAGTTCTGAGAGCGGGCTGGAACACGAGGCTTATCTGGGGCGTGCTTGCCGAGGTCCCGATCTGAAGAGCGTCGGGCTGCTGCAACCTCGCTGCCGAAGATCCTGACGGACTTGCACCGTCTGTCGCTCGGCCGGCGAAGACTTCGGCCTGGAGATTTCAGCCTGCCGACCACATCTTCAGCTGTGCCCCGCTGCCCGACCAACCTGCTCCGTCTTCCAAGCCGCTCTGCCGCTCGCCAAGCCGCCTCGTCCCTCCGCCGCGCTCAGGCGACACACGTGACCAAACCGGTCTGGCGAGCTCGGGACAATGGGAAGCTCTCTTCCCCATCGCCGTGCAAGCGGCGTTGCTGCTGCTGCGGCAATGGCGGCCATCTTGAGAGGGGCGCGGGCATGCACTCTGTGACAGCTTGTCAAGGCCGAAAATGTCGCGGTAAGTTTCCAAGAGACGGTGTAGGCCAGCAATTTGTGCCGGAAGATCAGGTGAAATCATATTGCTAATCCGTCCGTCTGTGAGAGTCGGTGAATCGGAGGTTGCTGTAGACGGATGCCGATATCTTTCAATCGCTCACAGGCGAGATTTCGCCGAAAGAAATGCCTCTGGGAAAAATTTGAGCCGAGCAGCTAACATTAAGGAGAGGGAGCGAAGTCGCTTTGCCTGTAACGGTGAGCATGTTATGGGGAACAGCCAGATTTCTATCAAGCAGTACATCAGCGGTGGGAAGTAGTACATAGACGCCGTCAGAAACAGATCGGAACGGCAGTAGCGTGACGTACATAGTGGCTTGAGGCGACAGGCGGGTGTCTTTGGGAGAGCATAACCGTGGTTGTGTAACCGGTGTACTACTGCAGCCATGGGGCAGTTCAAGCTTAATGACACTTGATGCGCAATCAGAGGGCTGAATGAGACGATAACAAGTCTAAGCCGAATGCAACGTAAGGCTTAACGTAAATGTAAGGGCATTGTCGTAAAACGGCAAACAAAGCAGTCGTTGGGCGCCAAGCGATGCCAATGCGAGCGGTGCACATAACATGTATGGTAGGTGTCCCTCCGTCGGGGACGCGGAGGGTGCGTGATGTAGCGGGTGTGAGAGCTTTATTCAAGCGGCGGCGCCATTGGGCACACATCATGGATACGTGCAGGCCAGTGTCAATGAGTGCTGGGACACTGATGCCATCGACTAAAACGTCCATCAAGTTCTGTTTGGTCGGCAAAATGACCAGAGGGTTTTGCGGTCTAGTCGTGAATGCAGCGTCACCTTCGGCAGCTGCATCGCTTAGTTTTCCGGCCCGCCGTGGTTGCTCAGTAGCTATGGTGTTGGGCTGCTGAGCACGAGTTCGCGGAATTGAATCCCGGCCACGGCGGCCGCATTACGAAGGGAGGGGGCTGAAATGCGCGAAAAACTCGTGTACTTAGATTTAGGTGCACCTTAAAGAACCCCAGGTGGTCGAAATTCCCGGAGTCTTCCACTACGGCGTGCCTCATAATTAGAAAGTGGTTTTCGCACGTAAAGCCCAATAAAAAAAGTTTTCCGGACGCGGGCGTCATGGCTGCATCGGGGATGGTGGGCGACGAGCCTGCGACGATAGGCACGGAACTGGTGACGTCGGAATGACGATGAAAGACTGTTGCAGGGAGCGCGCGCATCAATGTTTGGCTGTTGCGGTGTCAATGAAGGCTGGTAACGGTGCTCGCTCTGTTCGGGACGATAGGTGGTGGGTGGCGGTCGCAGATGGGAGGAGACAGTATGGTTGAACTATTGAACTCAGAACCATTCTTTGACCGCCCGTCTCAGCGTGAGAATTTGCCTTTGAGCAAAAGTCTCTCTCAATGCACCCTCCTCACATCCGACGTCTCAGCCTTCCGCGGCGCATCAGTAACAGTTCCGTCTCTTTCGCAAAGGCTTCCCCGATGCATGAGACAGACAGTCTAGACCATGAACTATTTGGTGTAAGTCCCTCCAGACGCGACTAGTAAATTCGCGGTAAGCGCTGAAAGCTTTTGCATTTTAGAATTCTTTTCCACGAAAGTATCTCGTGTATCTCGCCGTGTTCATGGCCACTTGCGTACTGGTGAATCCGAAATCACGTTCTCAGAACCATGGAGTATACCGTAAACCGTATACCGAGGATAATTCAAGCATGTTTTCAGGTATTTGAGGTATACTAAATGGAGTTAATCTGAATCTATCGACATGCCTGACGCTGACTTTCTAACTAGACATCCCCCTCCCCGCAGGGGCGTCTGCGCCAGCAGGCGTTTGGTGTGTTGCGACACCACGTACCCGAGCACACGAGGGTTGGACCCTCCCGCGTGTAGCCATGCGCGGCTAAGCCGTGTCTGGGGAAAGGGGGATCCTGGGGGTTGAGCTGATGCTGGGTGTTTGGACCTTTAAGGCCCCCGGCGGAGGCAACACACCCCTTTGGCCTCTGCTTCACATAGACGGCACCCCCGGACTGACCCACCCGGGGGAAATCGGTAGTTGCCTTTTCCTGTCTCTCTCTCCCTCCAGCCTTCGTCTTTCTCTTACTTTTTCATCTTTCCTGTCTTCTCCTAGCTTCCGTTTACTTCCAATTTTTCCAGGCAGCCAGGGTTAACCTTGTGTGAATAGCCAACCTAGGTTATCTCATATTTGGCTATAGTGATAACGTACAGCTGGCGTTTACAGGACCTGTTTTTTACAGTACCTGTAGCGTCCCCCTGTAGGGCTCCACGGTGGGTGGCTGGCGTTATTGCCGAAAATTAAGTTCTCCTATGGCAAATTCCTTCCCACCCCTCCTTGATCGCCCTCAGAAAAGAGGGCGCACCGAAGATGTATTCAAGTTCTTTGGTCGTGAAAGACCCAACTTCCCACGATTTCACGTGATTCACTCCGAAAAGTCAGACACACAAGTACGCACAATCTCCCCATTTCTAGTTTCAAAGTCTTTAACTGAGGCTCTTGGTCAAGGTTACAAGGCAACAAGGATGGCAAGTGGAGATTTCCTCTTGGAGCTCCAGAATCTGAAACAATTTGAAAAGCTACCCAGCCTCGTGTCATTTGGGGACGTTCAAGTGACAGTGACTCCGCACCGCACTATGAACACTACCCGCGGCGTTGTCTCAGACGATGATTTGCTTCAGCTAACAGACGCAGAGCTCTTGGAGGGCTTTAGTGAGCAAAATGTTGTCAATGTGAAAAGAATAAAGATGAGGCGCGACGGTAAAGAGATTGCGACCAAACACATAATACTCACCTTCAATTCAAGTGTCCTACCCGAGTCAATCGAGGCCGGGTACATCAAGCTCCGTGTCAGGCCGTACGTGCCAAATCCACTGCGATGTTTCAAATGCCAGCGCTTCGGCCACAGTTCGCAGAGCTGCCGCGGCCGCCAAACATGTGCAAAATGCAGTGCCCACGAACACACATCTGAAACTTGTGAGAATGCTCTCCACTGTGTAAACTGTGATGGGGAGCACGCCGCGTACTCGCGTGCGTGCCCATCCTGGAAAAAAGAAAAGGAAATTGTAACAGTTAAAGTAAAGGAAAATATATGTTTCAAGGAGGCACGCAGGCGGGTATCGTACCTGCCCAAGAAAACCTTTGCCGAAGTGGCGCGTCAGGGGGCAGAGCCACAACGGCCTCCGGCAACTGTCCGACCCACAGGCAGTGAGTGGGCAGTTACGCCATCTGCCCCCGCGGCGGTTGCAGCTAGCGCTGCTCCGTCGACCCAGAATGAGGGACCATCGACCCCGAAGGTGGCCGCCGCCGAGGCTGTCCCAACCTCCCCGGCCCCTTCCAGCGCTGGCAACAGCCGGCGCAGCCAAATCCCGCAGGGTGCCCCATCGACCTCTGGGCTGGTGGGCGCAGGGGTCTTGCCCTCCAAGGCAGGACTCTCTCTTGTAACTTCTCGCTCGCAAGAGCACGTGTCCGGCGCCTCGCAAGAGGCAATGGACACAACACCTATCCTCAAGGCGCACCAAGCGCCTAAGGAGCGGCGAGGCTCCCTCGAACGCTTCAAAAAGGGCAGAACTCCCGTTACAGGGCCTCGAAAGAGCTCTGTAACCTAAGACATCACCACCGTTTCCGTAAACACAGCACCAATTTTTTCTTTAATATGGATACACAAATCATTCAATGGAATGTCAGAGGTCTTCTTAGGAATCTCGATGATCTACAAGAACTCATCTACCAACACAATCCAAAAGTGCTGTGTTTACAGGAAACACACTTAAAATCCAAACACACAAACTTTCTCCGACAGTACATAACTTTTCGTAAAGATCGCAATGATGCTGTCGCATCATCGGGCGGTGTCGCCATTGTTATCCATAAGAGCATTGCGTGTCAACTTTTCCCGCTACAAACGCCTCTCGAAGCAGTGGCGGTTCGAGCTGTTCTCCTAAACAAACTTATCACCATTAGCTCTCTTTACATACCCCCACATCACATATTAACGAAACAAGAATTTCAGTCCTATATAGATCAATTGCCAGTACCTTATGTTGTTCTCGGCGATTTCAATGCGCACAGCTCCCTGTGGGGCGACTCTCGTACAGACGCGCGAGGTCGTCTCGTTGATCAGTTCCTTTTCTCTTCTGGTGCTTGCCTTCTGAATAAGAAGGAAGCGACATACTATTCTCTCGCAAACAAAACATTTTCTTCAATAGATCTTAGCCTAGTCTCCCCGTCACTACTGTCTGAACTTGAATGGGAAGTAAACGATAATCCTTACGGAAGCGACCACTTCCCTATACTACTAAGAACATATAAAGAACACGAATGTCTACCACAGGCTCCCAGGTGGAAAATCGATACAGAGGACTGGGAGAAATTCCGAACTCTCACCAGGATCTCATGGGATGACATGTCCTCTTTAGAAATTGATGCTGCCGTTCAGTATTTTACAGCCTTCATTATAGATGCCGCGTCTAAATGCATATCTGAAGTGAGTGGTTTCGAATGCAAACGGCGGGTCCCGTGGTGGAACTACGAGTGTAGGACCGCCCGTAAGAAACAAAACAAAGCGTGGGGGTTGCTACGCGCCTCTCCCACTGCGGAGAATCTTATTAACTTTAAAAAAGCAAAATCTGAAGGAAGGAGAACGCGCCGACAGGCCAGAAGAGAGAGCTGGCAGAAGTTTTTATCGGGTATCAACTCTTATACTGAGGAGGGGAAAGTCTGGAACAGGGTTAACAGGATAAAAGGACGACAAATTTATTCACTCCCTCTAGTAAATACACAGGGCGGTACACTGAAAGATCAGGCCGACTCACTTGGGGAGCACTTTGAGAGTGTATCAAGCTCAAAACATTATTCGCAATCCTTCCTAAAATATAAACAAATAGAAGAATGCAAGCCACTCGTCAATAAATTCCGACAGAATGAACCGTACAATTGCCCTTTTAGTGCTGCCGAGTTGAAAGCTGCCTTGAGCGCATGCAAGAGCTCTGCACCGGGATCCGATAGAATCATGTATGAAATGCTCAAAAACTTACACAATGACACGCAACTTACACTACTCAGACTTTTCAACACCATCTGGGATGCAGGGTACCTTCCAACCGCGAGGAAGGAAGCCATTTTGTCCCTGTTTCGAAACAAGGCAAAGACCCTTCCTCAGTGGCAAGTTACCGCCCGATAGCCCTCACAAGTTGCATTTGTAAGGTGTTTGAAAAAATGATAAATCGGCGACTCATTCATTTCCTTGAACAGAGCAAAATGCTTGATCCCTTTCAGTGTGGCTTCCGAGAAGGGCGCTGCACAACCGACCATCTTGTACGTATTGAAGGACATATTCGTGACGCGCTTGTACACAAACAGTTCTTCGTATCGATATTCCTCGATATGGAGAAGGCGTACGATACGACCTGGCGCTACGGAATCTTGAGAGATTTGTCAGAAATGGGCATTCATGGTAATATGCTAAACGTAATAAAAAGCTACTTGTCCAGTCGTACCTTCCCGGTGAAAGTCGGCAATGTGCTGTCACGTCCTTTTACACAAGAAACTGGTGTACCCCAGGGAGGCGTGCTCAGTTGCACACTTTTTATTGTTAAAATGACAACGCTTCGTGCGTCCTTACCACCAGCCATCTTGTATTCCGTCTATGTGGACGACATTCAAATAGGCTTCAAATCCTGTAACCTCGCAGTATGCGAGAGACAGGTACAGCATGGCTTGAACAAGGTGTCAGGGTGGGCAGAGAAAAATGGTTTTAAAATCAATCCTCAAAAAAGTTCTTGTGTGCTGTTTACAAGGAAGAGAGGCCTAGTTCCGGATCCTTGCTTACAAATGTGTGGACAACAGATTCCTGTAAACAAAAAGCACAAATTTCTAGGTATTATACTCGACAATAGACTCACTTTCGTCCCACACATTAAACAACTCAAAGAAAAGTGTCTGAAAACAATGAACCTAATGAAAATTCTATCCAAGACTACGTGGGGTAGTGACAGGAAGTGCCTAATGAATCTGTATAAGAGCCTCATCTGGTCACGATTAGATTATGGTGCCGTGGTATATAACTCTGCCGCCCCAAGCGCGCTAAAGATGCTAGATCCGGTTCACCATCTAGGCATCCGTTTAGCCACGGGCGCTTTCAGAACAAGCCCAATTGAAAGCTTATATGCCGAATCGAATGAATGGTCTCTCCACCTACAGAGATCATACAACAGCTTTACATATTTCCTTAAAGTACGCTCTAATCCTGAACATCCATGTTTTGATACCGTTACCGATATGACGTGCGCTACACTTTTCAGCAACCGTCCCTCCATAAGACAGCCTTTTTCGCTGCGTGTGAAGGAGCTTAGCAATGAAATGCATGTCCCACTCCTCGAGCATCGCTTAATGCACACAATCAAGCTCTTACCTCCTTGGGAGTGGAAGGTGATACAATGTGACATATCCTTTATAAAAGTTACAAAGCACGCTCCTGAGGCCGAAATCTCAATGCATTTCCTAGAACTCCAGCACAAGCATCCCTGTGCAGAGTTCTACACAGACGCTTCGAAGTCAAATGCCGGGGTATCCTATGCAGCCGTCGGCCCATCCTTCTCGGAATCCGACGTACTGCATCTGGAAACAAGCATATTTACGGCTGAGGCCTACGCATTATTCTCTGCTGTGAAGCATATAAGAAAATCAAAACTTCCAAAAGCAGCGATCTATACAGACTCCCTAAGCGTCGTGAGGGCCTTGATGTCAGTCTATACACACAAAAATCCTGTACTTAGTGAACTCTACACCGTCTTGTGTAAAGCGTACATATCTAACCAGCGTATCATTATATGCTGGGTGCCTGGCCACAGGAGCATTGAGGGTAACGTTCTTGCGGACGAGATGGCCACGTCAATCGCATCGCAAACTGTTAACCCTACCGCTGCGGTGCCTGTCACAGATCTGAGGCCTTTCTTGCGAAGGAGATTGCGGGACCACTGGCAACGCATGTGGGACGCGGAAACGAATAATAAGCTCCACCTGATAAAACCACAGTTAGGATTCTGGCCCTCTACTACAAAATCGCGCCGAACAGATGTCCTATTCTGTCGGCTCAGAATAGGACTCACGTTTGGCACCCATAATTTTCTACTAACCGGAAGTGAGCCTCCAACCTGTGGTAGATGCGGGGAGAGGCTGACCGTGCTCCACGTCCTTCTGGAGTGTCGGGAAGCCGAATCTGAAAGAATGAAACATTTTAGAGCGCAGCTCTTTGGCGTCCGTTCCTGGGTTTCGCGTCGTCGTCGGCGTTGTCGTCGGCCTCGTAACCAGCTCCGCCCCCCTTTCATCCCCCCAGCGCTAGCAGCGACCGACTGATACCGCTGGATGCCGCTGACGCCACTAGAGAGTCAAGATAACGTGACTGCATAGAACACCGTCGCCGCCATGCAGAAAGAGGAGGAAAGGGTCCCCCCCCCCTGTTCTTGTGTGGCGGATAGGGTGCGCTTCAGTTGCCGACGCGCCGGTTATTTCACGTAGGCCCCGGCACGTTGACGAATACGTGACCACCTTCCCACGGCTAGACCTGGTTCTTAGCGCTGCGGAAGCGAGAGTATCATATTGTTTGTGTCGGCATCGGCGGCGTTGTCCCTGAAACCAACTCCGGAGCTTGGGTTGACTCACTATCGGCGTCAGCGGCATCAGTCAGTCGCTGCTATCTCTTCCCTCCTCCCTTTATCGTGTTGTCCGCTTGCTGCGCGCGCTTCTGCCCCCATCGTTTGCCGCTGGGTGTACACGCCGCCCCCCTCCCCCCTCTTCCTGCGAGTCTCCGGTTGTCAAAGCGCCGGCTCGAACTTAATTCCTTTCTTCGCTCCTCCTCCAATGCAACCCCTGTGCGGTGGCAATCAGAGAGCCAGATCGGTGGCGGCGGATCTGTATATGTGCACCGCCCGAGCCGAAATTGCCGCTGCGTTCGCCCTGTGCGGTGGCAATCAGAGAGCCAGATCGGTGGCGGCGGATCTGTATATGTGCACCGCCCGAGCCGAAATTGCCGCTGCCGTTCACCACTGCGAAATTATCTGCCAGTTCTTTCTGAGCCATGAGCGAGACGACCGATGGAAGTCCTCCGTCTGCTGCTGCTGCTGCTGCTGCTCCTGCTGCTAAACGAGCTGCCAGAGCAGAGGCCCAGCGCCGTCGCCGTCAGAATCCAGAGGTGCGTGCCGCCGAAGCAGAAGCTTACCGTCGCCGCCGTCGAGATGATCCAGGAGTACGCGTCGCCGAAGCAGAGGCTAAGCGCCGCCGCCGAGAAGACCCTGCCGTTCGCGCCGCCGAAGCGGAGGCTCATCGCCGCCGTCGAGAGCAACCAGCAGTAAGCGAGGCTGAAGCAGAAGCTCATCGCCGCCGTCGAGAAGACCCTGCAGTTCGCGCCGCCGAAGCGGAGGCTCATCGCCGCCGTCGAGAGCTACCAGCAGTAAGCGAGGCTGAAGCAGAAGCTCATCGCCGCCGCCGAGAAGACCCTGCCGTTCGCACCGCCGAAGCGGAGGCTCATCGCCGCCGTCGAGAGCAACCAGCAGTAAGCGAGGCTGAAGCAGAAGCTCATCGCCGTCGCAGAGAAGACTCTACCGTTCGCGCGGCCGAGGCCGAGGCCAAACGCAAACAAAGGCTCGCAAATTCTGTGATAGCGCATACATGTGTTGCTCGATTCATTTCAGTGGCTTCCAAGTCACTGCGGAGTCATAGGGAATGAACACGCTGACAACGCTGCTCGGTCGGCTCTTCAAGGGGACGAAGAGGAGCCGATACCGTCATCAAGGACAGATGCCGCTCGAAAACTTCGAATGATCAGCCGTGACATCACGTTCTCCTTGTGGAACGCTGGAAGTTTTCACGACTACCGACTCCACAATCTTGACTACTCTCTACGCCTTTGTATTCCAGCTGGACTCTGCCGTCGCGAAGCTACCCTGCTTTGTCGACTATGGCTAGGGGTGGCTTTCACCAAGTCTTTCGCTTACCGAATTGGATGGGCCGACGACGCCACGTGTGAGGACTGTGGTAACGAGGAGACTTTTCAACACCTTCTTTGTGACTGTCCTCGATATAATTTACAGAGACAATCACTCGCAACCGCGATAGCGCGCTTTGACCAAAGACCTCTCACAGAAGAACTTATTTTACAATACCGCCATCACAAGCCATCGCAGCAGAGGGCGACGAGGGCACTGTTGCGGTTTTTGAGGGCGACAGGATTGGACAGGCGGCTGTAGCCTGAACAAATGTTGATAGTGTGGCAATTGTCACTGTGCTGTGCGATGACAGTATTCGGTGCCAGTGACCGATGGTGACTGTGTGTCTAGGCTCCTTCCTTTCCTTATCTCTACTTTGTTACCACTTTACCTCCCCCTCCCCTCTCTCCCCAGTGTAGGGTAGCCAACCGGATCTTTTTCTCTGGTTAACCTCCCTGCCTTTCCCCTTTCCTCTCTCTCTCTCTCTCTTGCCTCAATCTATCCAAAAGGTGAAACAGCTTATTTGCTGCGCTCAAATTTCGCATTAGGAAGTAACGTAATCGTCGGTAATTTTTTCCTTAGCTTACAGACAGCACATCCCTCTTCATCCAGTAATGTTCCTCAGCCCAGAACCGCTTTTTAACACAGACACAGTCCTAGGTTTTCTGAGAGATGTGGTCCTACATGTTATTAGCCCCATGCATTCCTAGCGCTTCCTCTCTTTAGAGGATGCCGCTGGGATAGTTGTACGGTATAGCACATGCCTCCAGACCCTTGTGTTTCAAGGGCTCTAAGGAGGCAGTAGTGGTCTAGCATTTATTATAATCTGATATATTTTACCTATTGTATCATTCTTTTTAAATGCATCGAAATGTTCATAGTACAGGTCATATGTCATCGCCATAATTTTATTACACAGATTTTATGCACTGTAGAGCGTATATTTAAGGCCCCTTTACAGCCACGTCACACCAATTTCATAGTAATCATAGTTACACTGCACACCCACTACCACAGACATGGCGCTCTTTGGCCATTCCTGGCCCTTGCGCCATAAAACCCCATACATCATCATCATCATCATCATCATCATCAGAGATCCCCCTCCCCCGAAAAAAAATTGCTGCGCTAAAGGAAGAGAAATAGTGATGAGAAGGTTTGCAGTAGCACACAAACAATAAAAAACAAATAACGTAACGTCAACAGTGGCGAAGTTCACATACAAATTTTCATCAATTAAAAAAAATAAAAGACGTAGTTTACGTCCAGTAATGTCTTCTACGTTTGCACTTATTTCAGTTTTCGCGAGTTTCCGTTTGCACTACTACAGATCACGAGCATGTATCGGCTGCAAGGGTCCCAGAAAAGTAGAATAATGCAAAGATTATACTACTCCACAAAAAGGGAGACGTTTAAGAATTGAAAAATTATAAGACCATTAGCTTACTCCAAGTATTATATAAAATATTTACATGAATAAGTTCCAATCGAATAAGGGCAACACTGGACTTTCGTCAACTAAGAGAACAGGCTGGCTTCAAGAAGGGATACTCTACAATGGATCACATCCATGTTATTAATCGGGTTATCGAGAATTCGCGGAGTACAGTAAGCCTATCTATAGGGTTTTTACAGACTACGCAAAGACATTTGATTCAGTAGCGATACCAGCAGTCATAGATGCTTTACGTCATCATGCGGTACAGAACGCTTACGTAAATACCTTGGAAAACATCTACAGAGGTTCTACATCTACCTTAATTCTACACAACGAAGGCAGGAAGATAGCTATAAAGAAAGGGGTCAGACAGGGAGGCAAAATCTCTCCAATGCTATTCACTGTGTGTTTCAAAGAAGTATTCAAGCTATTATACTTTGAAGGCATACAAGTAAGGATCGACGGCGAATATCTCAGCAACCTTCAGTTTGCCGATGACATTGTTCTGTTCAGCCACAATGCAGACGAGTTACAACAAATTATTGAGGACCTTAACAGGGAGAGTGTAAAAGTGGGGTTGAAGATTGATATGCAGAAGACAAAGATAATGATAAATAACCGGGCAAGGGAACAAAAGTTCAGGATCGCCAGTCAGTCTTTAGAATCTGTGAAGGAGTACGTTTACCTAAGTCAATTAATCACAGGGAACCCTGATTAGGAGAAGGAAATTCACAGAAGAATAAAAATGGGTTGAATCCCATACTGCAGACATTGTCAGCTCCTGACTGCAAGCTTACCATTATCATTGAAAAGGAAGGTGCACAGTCAGTACATTTTTACCAGTGCTCACATATGGGGCAGGACTTAGAGACTGACAAAAAAGCTTGAGAAAAGTTAAGGACCGTGCAATGAGCAATGGAACGAAGTTTGCTAGGCATAACGTTAAGAGACAGACAGAGAGCGGTTTGGATCAGAGACCAAAAGTTAGATTATGTTCTAACTGACAACAAGAGAAAAAAAATGTAGCTGGGCAGGTCATGTAATGCGCCGGTTAGGTAACCGTCGGACCATTAGGGCTGCAGAATGGGCACCAAGAGAAGTGAAACGCAGTCGAGTATGGCAGAAGCGATGAAATTAGGAAATTCGCGGGTGCTCGTTGGAATCGGTTGGCGCAGGATAGCGGTAATTGCAGATCGCAAGGAGATCTCGAGGCCTTCGTCCTACAGTGGACATAAAACAGGCTGCTGATGATGTTGAGTATGACTGTTACAATGGCGATCAACTTGAACTAAATGCCCGCTGGCAAAGCCGATTGGTCGAGCATCTGCGGTTTTCCATTCGGCTGGATATAGGTAGCGTGCAGGACGCCGCGGACTAGTTGATGGACCTGGAGCATAAGAAAGTTGTGTAGCGGCAATGGTACATACAGAATGCACTCCAAGATTAAGTAGTTCTTCGCGGACCATTTCCTGCCCAAATAATCCTGTTGGCAAGTTGTTTGACTAACTGGAGCGGGAAAAAAGGGCTGCAGGAGCCGTGGCTTCAACTTCTCGACGCATTATCCGCGTTAGGTCATATAATAATGATTGTCGCTGCCCTCCCAGCCTGTCATCACCAAGGGCAAGTGGCAGTTATATTCGGCAGACGTGCGAATGGCATTGAAATGCGGCGACCCTTGGCCTGCTCAAAGCGTCGACACTCATTTATGACGTCCTGCACTGTTCCAAAATCTTTGCACATGACCAGGTTGAAAGCGTCGTCAGCGATCTTCTTCAGCATATGCCCTGCCTTGTTTGACTCAGCCGTATCGCTGTCGGCCTTACGGCACAGAGCCAGCACGCCCAAGATGCAAGAGACCTATGATTCTGTGGACGTCTGGGCGCCGGTCGCTAGTTCTTTCTTAGCGGTGCTACTCCACCCGACGGGATGGCCGACCAAGTCCCTCAACTTCTGTTTGCACGGGTCCCAGTCGTTGAGCTCTTCGTGGTATTCGTCACACACCTTCGCCGTGCCTTGTAGGTAGAACAAATTAGTCAACAAAAATGTCGCATACCATTCCTTGTGGGCACTTAAAACGCTCATACGTGGCGATTCAATCTTTCGCGTCGCGGTGATTGGTGCCGCAGAACGTTCCTGGTCGCCGTAGCTGAGCCAGCACAACCGTTGGGGTTGCAGGCGTTGATTTGGACTGTGACATGTGGAGTCCTGCTTCTTGCGTCATGTTTTCCAGCCCGAGGTGACGACCACTGCGGAGCTCCGTTGCTTCTAGTGGGCACCCCGCACCTCTCACCAAATTGTTACGTTGCAGAAGTCACATATAACGATGTGTTTACAATATCTGCAAGACCGACAATGATGCATAAACAAGATGACTGTCGAGACCGATTCCACCTACACACGGTAAATCGCCTTCTGACTGGCGCCACTCTTGACTATACCGTAACAATATGAACAGGTAAAGAACATCCATGTAAAGTACAAAAGTGAGAAAGACGGACCACAATTCACAACTTCAGTTCAAATTAGCCGGGAAACGTAAAAACAAAATACTTTGATAATAAAATTTGAAATCTCTTTGCTTCATCCTAACGACATTTATACCACGAGAAATTACTTAATTCAAATGTCTGCTTAGTTCATGTTCTATGCTTTTGCAGCCGTGATTTATCCTGCGGAAATGTATTAGCCAGGTTGTATTGCTCCGGAAACTGCACAGTTTTCTGGAGATCTCCTTAGGTTACAGGGAAACATATTTGACTTGTTGTAATACGTTAAAATAGTTTGGCCAAGCAGCAACAATCTCTACTTGCAGTAAAGCTGAAAGTGTAATTTCCTGTACGTAAGGAATGGATGATGTGATGCTAAATCCCAAGGAACATTAGCTTGCAATTTGACGTAAAGCTCTCCTAATCTGTAATTTCTCTCTATACATATGCGTGACGTCACACCCCACACTGAACAGTAGTAATCTTGTGGGCGAAATTCAGTCTATTAGGTAATACATACCGGCAATTGCACAGCATCCCAACCGTTCAAGCAAGAGCGCGAGAAATATGCTCAATTTCTGAATTCTAAGTTAAGTGCTCAATTACAGCAGAAATTTTATTTTCTGACACTACTTCTACTTTATTTAGCCTTGCTTTATTATTAAAGTGTATACGCTTTACGTATGACATAAACAAAATTGTTTGACTTTTTAGAGTCGATTTGCGGTGCGCTTTCTATACTCCAGTTACTTAGTTTATCAAGAACAATGTTTACGCTAGCGGAAGGGTTATAAGAGATTCAAAACCTCAAGTTAAACAACATTGTTTGCTGGAACTAATTGTATCTCAGCTATGCAGATCTTGTCAGCCTGTGCCGTCGTTTTCCCACTTGTAGGAGCGTGGTAGCCGCTGTCGGTGTGGGGTTGCTGCAGAGAAGCACCGCGTCCCTCAAATCGCACAGACGTGCATCCGCGTGTTAATTGTCAGAACGCCAGCCGAGGAGCTCTGTTAAAAGCTAATGGCACTGGAACAACGAGAGCCCGCATACGCACAGAGAGCGCTACATGGTCCAGACGCAGACACGACGTGCTGTTGCGTGTGCGACGCACACTGCAGCAGTGTTGCCACGACACATAAAAAAATTGTAGATTGTTTCGCGAAATATCAGCAGAAATCAGCAGATTCTTAATTTCAATTTTCGCACCGAGTCAGTTTTTCAGCCCACGAATTCAGCGCTTATATTAGTACTCTGTTGCAGTATTTTAGCTTCTAAGAAATAGTACAAAAATTGACCCCGAGATTCTTGGTGATACTCTTGAAAAACCCAGGAATCCAGAGATGCATGCCACTCAAGCGTTTTTGCATTTCGACCCCATTGAAATTCCGCCGCCGCGGCGAAGCATGTGGTTTCGAAATCACGATCTTTGCAGCGCAACGCCAAATCCACTTATAACCACGACGGGTGAACCACTAAATTATTAGTACTAACCAGGGGCGTAGCCAGGGGGGGGGGCTTATGGGGCTGCAGCCCCCCTCCCTCGAAATTTTTTCATGCTGTTCATGCATCGTCGACCAAAGAACCCCAGGCGCCGGAAATCATTCTAGATTTTGTCTTGAATGCCTTTTTCACGCTCAAAAAGACATTTCACCGCGAAAATTGCGAACTCAGGCTGGATTTCGCGGCAACGCCCATGCACCATAAGTCACATAACGCCAAGCAGCCCTATTCGAGCACACGTGCTCGGATGGGGCTGACAGACAGCACCAGGCAACCAAGCTCTCGCTTTGCATATCCAAGGTTAGCTGAGCTGAGCCGCAGCCAATTTTTTTACAGTGGAGCTGTTAAACTATTAGTTCCGCTGTAGAGCGTTACCAGAAAACTCTGCCCAGCTGTGTGCTGCCTCGCGTTGCCTAGCAACCACCTGCGAGAGTATTGAGCCACGTAACCTCCTCGCCACCCTACGCGCGTGGCGCGAAGTCGTGACGTCACAGGCAAGTAAAATTTCGGAACCCCCGGTGCGGCTACACACCTTTCGCCTCCTCTACTCTGTGCGTATGCGCTGCTGCCATGGGAAGACCGAAGTGCGGACGCCCGAATAAGCGGCTTGCCAGGGAGAGCGCCGTAATTCCAAGCGAGAAGCGATGCGTCGCCGCCGAGCTGATCCGGAAGACAACGCGGAAGCTGCTGCTGAGAATAGGTGACGCCCAGTCACCTATTCTCAGCTATTCTCACCTATTCTAACCTAACCTAAACTAACATAACCTCCCAAAACCTAGAAACAACTTAGGCCTACCATAACCTCGTAAAACCTAGAAACGACTTATGCAAGCCTACCAAAAACTTCGCAATACCTAGCATAACTTGGCGAAACATACAAACAACTTAGGCAAGCCACGTAAAAGCTAAGTGATCACAAGCTCCAGTGTTGACTCCAGCTCCGCACGCCTAGTGCAAGCTGCACACATTTTTTATTACTTGCTTTTGCTTCCGCCACCATCGAGGTGCCAAACATTGCGATCGTCATATGCAGGCACTACGTGTAGCGCCTTCTTTGCCCTTTTGTAGCGTAGTTCCGTGTTCGCGATGGCGCGTTGCTGAGCCTGTGGATGTACTACATGTGAAACGGATGGCATGCCACTCTTCCGGATTGTATCTGCCAAGGGCGAAGCAGCACGGAAGAAGATCGCGCTTCAAAAAATCACGCAGGCTGATTTCAACCCAACGCACTGGTTCCGCCTCAGTGAGGTAAGGGAGCTATTATTCGCTCATAAATAATTTCACATGCTGCCACTTGTACGCGGTTTCATTAGTTTTAGGCTCTCTGTAAGCGGCGCATGTTAGTGCCGTGATTATTAGCAGCTTTCGTACCCGACTTCAATCAGTTATTCAAACACGCGTGCTCTTTGTCGAATCAGTCAAACATTTCATGGCATTGTCTTTGTTTGGCCTGAATGTATGCGAACAGCACCTTTTTAGTGTAGCGCCGTACGTTACGTAGCTGTGACGGTAGGTAAGCAAACATGCGCGGTGATGATGTTCCGATCATTATAAGCCATTATCGCTCTTTAGGGCCATATTCATTCGCGTCGAGCCGTTATGAAACGTGACCAAACGTACTTGGGCGGTGGCACCGCCGCGCAGGCCGTACCTTGAGAGCGATCTGCGATTTCGACAAACAGTGCCCATGGCGTGCCGACTGCTGATATAGCTTTTTGGGTTGTGTACTCGTCGCTTAGTTAGCGTTGAAGGCAGATGCGCGGAGAACGCGGAGAGCGTCTTCGGAGAGCGTCTGTACTCGCGGACAACTTTCTGTGGAAATGAATGGAAAGCTACGGCGGCAAAGCGCGCACAAGTGAAAGCGCTTCTGAAAAGAGTCCCGTGTTTTCATCCACGTTAGTTTAAGCTGGGGAATAGAAAGCATAAACATCATGTTATCAACTGTCGAATATAAGGTAAAACACACCACTGAATGTAAATGTTTACTTATTTTGCGGCTTTTCCCATCAGCGTCTGGGCAAATATCTGAAAGCGTCGCACGTGAGCTGCGTCTATTCAGCGTCTGTTCCAAGCAACCGAAAGTTCTGTGAAACGCTGGCGGTCCACTTGGCGCCGTAACACGTGTGCAGCAGTCACGCGTTCGTTGCTTTGCCTTCGTTGCCACAGAAAGTGGCCCACGAGTATAGTAGAGAGGGGATGGCACTACCTTTGTTTCATTTAGAGGCATTAAACACTGCAGTTATGAGCGCGAAGCGGACACACATCGTGGCCGCCTTGCGCTTGCCGCACTACAGGAATGCGAGGCCGACGCAATGCGATAACACCGACAAGACCGCGTAGTTCTAGCCGATCCTTCTCGCAGTCAACGAGTTATTTCTGTCCATGTGTGTTCACGCACGTCACACAACAGTTGTTTGGATAGCCAGGTTGTGCTTACTGCAATTCATATTGTCGCTAAAACTACGAGCCTTACTGCATTATTCGAACGTGGTGCCATCGCCTTTTCTGTTTGACACTTATAGTGACATTTTACTTCAATCAATCAATCAATCAATCAAATCAATCAAAAATCAATCAAAATAATTGTCCAATCACGGGATTTTAACAGGGGACCTCTAATACAGAACCCTGATGCTGTGGCCATTATGCCACGGGCATTTTCCCCCATAAAGGCGTGCCCCGTAATCAATCAATAGTTTTCACATGCTAAATTACAGAAATTATATAAAATTATTTAGGAAGTCGTCATACGTCAAAATGTGCGCCGATACCTAAGATGGCGCAGGTTCAAAATGTGCGCTGATATGAAAAATAGCAGTAAACAATTTAGGAGCCTGACGTTCCTCAATGTCGCCTCTCGCAAGGAGGGACGCGATAAAGTGTCATGCGAAGTGACCTCGCCACTATCTCACCCCCAGCTCCCAGGGTAGACTGTGTTTCATCGACTTCAACTGGAGGTTGGAGTGCCTTTTTTTTTTTCTTCTACCTATTTTATCGAAACGCTTAGGTTTAACCTGAAGACAGATAAGTATTCAAATGAATTCTGGCGGTTTACGGGCCAAAACCACGATTTTATTAGGAGGCAGGCCGCAGTTGGGGACTCGTTAATTTTGACCACCAGGTTACCATTAAAATGTCTCCTATGTATGGGGCAAGACATATGCGTTGGACTTTGTATCTCTCTAAGGAGTGGTCATATTGATACTTATTGCGTGATGCATTTTGCGCAGGTCAGTGTCATCTCGCTAACTTGTTCAATAGCCTTCCAAATAAACTGTTTTCACACGCGCAATCCAAGTCAAGCACTCATGACCCTGATATCCGAGCTAAATTTTTTTCTCTCAGATATATGAACAAGTTAATACCTCTGCAGATTGACATTTCGATAATTGCGGCGCCTGTTTTATCAACGACATGACAATTAGGCGAACAATATTCGTGTTGGCCTCTTACAATCTCAACCTCATTTTATCGACTGGAAATTTTCCGGAGGTATTCAAATTGATTAGGTACTATTATTTCATAAGGCTGGTGCCAAATATTTATTGCAAGACTAGACGCCTATGTCACTTCTACAATTTTTTTTTCTGATGCGATGGCAAATACTTTATGTTACAGGTTATCGGCAGCAGTTTTTCAACCACCCATGGCTGAAGAACTTTCAACAATATATCCACTAACACTGTTAAACCAAGGCGGTTCCACCAAATTAAAAATTTGCCGACAATCCCATACCCCCTAATGCGAAATTTGAGTGCTGCTCTATACGTGTGTTTAGTTCGCGATACATTGGCTGGCGCAGAAAATCTTTCTCGTGCGGCGCGTTGCAGACAGAGTGGAGTGTGGCGCGACTGCCTCGCTAATCTGGAGATCGCGAGAGGCAGCGCGTGGGTGACGCGTCGGCACAATTTGCAGCAGCCGTTGCAGACAGGCCTCCTAGACGACGCGGGCTATTCTGGCCCCATCTCGTAGCCATTTTCGCCGCACTACGCTTTTCTTCTAATGCTTTCGCCATACCCTCCTCCTCCACTTTCCGCCTCATGGTACCGCTGCACCCTCCTCCAGCGCTTTCCTCCTCGCGCCTTTCATTTCCTACCGCGCTCGGCGTTCTCTCTTTCATCCTTCGCTGTGTTCGTTTGCACGGTTACGCTGACGCTCGCCGCAGGCATGGGTGCCTCATAGCTGCGCACTACAGATCGCCTACAGTAAACAGTGAAAAAAAGAGCAAAAGAAATGCTGTTACAAAATTCAGCTAAAGTAATCTTTGGTGCGCGATCAATCGAAGAAGCAGTAAGTATGAAAGTACTGGGAGATTATTTGTCGAGTAAGTCGCACTGAAATCTTCATGCCGAAGACACCATGTAACCTAAGCTAACGGCTGTGTTGGCCTGTGCCATCAACTGTAATGGAAGATTGTTAAGAGAGCGTTTGGTTTGCTTGCCTGGTTTGTGTGTTCCGACGCTGCTTGGCAGAAAATTGATTGAGAACGCAGGTGCCGCGTTGAATTTTTCCTGTAGAGCCTGCTACCTTCCAAGGCAGTCCGAAACTATCCCTTCACAGAGCACACCGTACCTCCAACCGCAACACCCATCAGTATAGCAGACCTGCAACCAGCTGTTTCCTAACCTGTGATGGCAGGCCTGAACAAATACCTTGGCACTTCTCATAAGTGTGGTCAACCAGCGAGCTTTCTCGAACCCATTTTTTTTGTGTTCGTGAAGCGACCTAGGAGAAAGACTTTCTATTATGGAACGTTTGTACCAGGAATGAGCGACCTTGATGGTGTAACGCGCGGCTGCTCAGCGCACATAAGGGAACCCTCATTGATGACAATATGGTGTCATTTGAGGCAAGTCGTTGTTGTTAGGCTAGATTAGGTTAGGTTAGGTTCCTGTCGACATGCCCACAGCAACATGGCGGTATCGTGGTTGACGACACGCTCGCTGATGACGCACTTCTGGAAGAACAAGATGTTTTCAGAAAAGTGGCTGACCGGGCTTCTTGGCACGAACCCATTCTTTAGCAAACAACGCGAATAAGGGGACACAGAAAAGACGCACATGACACAGGCGCTGACTTCCAGGCAAGATGTCTTCGACACCGACTTACGGCAAACAGTCTTACCGGCCGATCAATGGAACTGCCATGGATGCTTCCGCTCCGTTACTACGTCCAAGTTGGTCATTGAAGTCATTGACAGAAAACCCTCACTGACTTCGCTCCCACGCCAAAGGTTTTCATCTGCTACGTAGACACCTGCTTCTGCATCGTGCGAAGGCAAACGCTCCACGCCTCCGGCGTCTTCTCAACTCACCGGAAGCAGCCGTACGAATTACTACAGAATAGGAGAGCGACACTAGCCTGCACTCCCTCGACGTCCTCGTTTAGCGAAGCCCCTCTCATTTGCTCTGCTCGTGACGGTGAATCCATACCATCCGGTACTCAAACATTAATTTGTGAAACCTGGCTTCTCAGAAGCAATGCGTTGTCTCACCGCGCGTGACGCGGGCCTCATGCCTCTGCTCAACTGACGACAAAATGCAGACGAAACTGAAGGCGATTCGTGACGAATTGTCCACGAACGGATATCGAAGAAGTTTATTACAAAAGCTAAGCTAGTGTTTTCCATCCCAAGAAGTCTCTAGTCGAAGTGTTTAAGAAACACACTGGCGTTAAATATGTGCCTAGCGTCAGCGAAGCTCTTAGCTGCGTATTCTCTAGAGATCTTAGAATAGCAAACGTGCCGTCCATTTAACTGAGAAATGGGCTTGTTAATATAAAGGAAATCGGCTAGAAGCCAAGAATTACGCCGGTGTTGCCTAAAAGATACCATGCGAAGACTTTAGCTGCAGGCACATCGTTGAAACGAGCAAGTTCCCAAGATTAAAGGACCACAGAAGGAGCGTCTCCCACACCAAAAAACGTCAAACGCCCTTGCCGAATGCGGAGATAATCGCAGTTACCGCCTCGATTGGGAAAACCTTGCTTTAATGTCCGAGCAACATTGTCCAATGACACTCTTTTTGTTGGAATCTTTATTTATACAAACGATGAACTGTAGTCACAATAGGACCAATGAAAATCTGCCTGTTAACTACGCGTGCACCTTACAGCATATTTCGGCACAAAAGTGACTTACCGCCCTTCCCCGCTTTAGTGTTATCAAGGAACACATACGGACCCGAAACATATTTGTGTTTTTTTACCTTGACTTGATCTAGATGATGTAATATTGTTTTCACGTAGGTGTGAAGGGTTTCTCGATCATTTCAACAGCACGTAGCAGTCAATGCAGGATGCAGCTGTACCAACACACTCTGGGAGAATATAGATGGTGTCTTTTTCTTCTGCTGCACCAAATTGGAGTTCCAGTTACTTTTGCGCTTCAATGCACAAAACAGTGGGTGCTTAAAAATAGTAAATAGAACGCCTGTACAATATGGTGGACACTTTTAAAATTAATATCTCGAACCTAGTGCTGTCCAGGGAACTCGTTCCAAGTGGATAGATACGCCGTGCGATCTCAGCGGCTATAATTCGTAAATTGATGTATTTGGCGTATAGTAAATAAATAAAAAAGCAATTAGCGCAATTACGTTAAGTGTTCAACTAGATAATTATAATTTCTCCTAGAAGTAATGGCCACCTCATCGACATATTTAGATCAAGGGTTATAATTGTGCTATGTGCCATAGGCAATCTCTGGAAAATTTGATGCGGCTAAAAGAAAGCACCCCGTATATGATATACACTTTGCAACTAACACAGTAAATTCTTTGTTTTGTTGTGAATAACCGCACGCTGAAGTCGAATCTAGATAAGCTGCCTGCGATAACACAGTTGACGTCTCCAAAAAAACATGAAAAGTTGGCAGAGGTTTCTCCGTATTGCTGCTTTTCACGGGCACTTCATTCCGTGCTGTGCTGACATACATCGGCCGCTGAATCATCTGCTGCGAAAAGGGGAAAAAGGACGATTGGAAAGCGAAAAAGCAAGCGCTTTTCGAAGCGCTCCTGGGGCTCTACGCTGGCCATTCTGCCATTTTCTTCGAGGCGTGACGTACACGTAGACGCGACGCGTACAAAATGCTGCTGGTGGGCCCATTTTGCTTCCGTTACTTGACGGGAACTTTACATTTCGCCTAAGAAGCTGTATGAAGGCACTGATTCCAACGTTCTTGATAAAGAAAAACACTTCTTCTCCTCCGTAAAAACGAAGCAGCTAGCTGGAATCATGTGACTACTCCGTCGGAAACGCTCCTCGCATCCATCGTCTGCTGCGTACAAGCCGTCGTATGCTTCATTAGCTAGGATGCGTGTCCCCGGGAAATGGAATGCGTCATCGTATGTTGGGCACCAATGCGCTTGTTTTCAACCATGATACAACAGACGCGACCCGCCAGTGGTGAGGAGGGCATGTTCTAGGCCACGTTATCGCTATCTCGCGAAACGCAAGTGACTCACTCAGCCCGACTCGGCTGGCTAAAAACGGCCGAAATTACTGATAGCGTTACGCGCCCCGGTGTATTCGCTTGCACGACGCAAACGCCGGCGTTGCCACCTCTCGTTCACTTCGCTGTCGCATCGCGTGAGGGAATTTCAAGACGCCGCCTTACGCACGTTACTTCTTATAAATTCAAAAGACGCCGTTGTCATAACTTCTGATTGTGCGAAAAGGCATTAATCTTGATTGCAATACCAGCGCAAAAGTGAAAAGTGGACAAAGTTGCAGAAAGTTTGCTATGTTCAACCAATATTATTTCATATAAACACGTTCCTTTAAAATATGATGGCCAAAAACACAAATGCCAACACCATCCGAGGCGATGCAAATACTATAAGCACGAGTTATAAACAAAATATTTTCATGATACCAAACTTGGGGCCCGACAACTGGCGAAATTCAATTTTCTTGGCCGCCATCTTATAGGATTGCACATCAGCATAATTCGCACAGTTAGTAAATTGGTCAAGAAGGAATTACTTGGAAATCAACCTAAAAAAACACAGACTATATTTTGTCGCACTAAGCACAGAGTTGTTTATTTGACAGAAACCTTATATCTGGATAATTATGTAGTTAACATTGTTAACGAAATGAAGGCGTTGGGAGTTACATTTTCCGACACTATCATGGAACAAGCAAGTGGAACATATCTGAAACAAATTAAATTGCGTTACTGGACTGATTCATAAAAACAGTCTAATATTACCAGTAAAAGTGAAACGTATTATTTACAATGCATGCATTATTTTTACCAATACTAACTTATTGCCACCATCTGTGAGGCTACATAATTAGATAACATTAAGCAACTCAGTCTATGTCAAAAGCACGAAGTTCATGCAATTGCAAACGTTTCGTATGTTACTCATACACCTCGTTATTTTAACGCATTTAAAATACTAAAAGTGGAATTTATCTACGCGTTCCGCCTTTCCTGTACCGTTTTTCAATTAAAACGATTAACACTGACTTCATCGGTTCCTTTCGTTTAGCAAAGCGACACTTACTATACAACACAAGAATTTAGGATCCTTGGCTCCAGCGATTATACCGCACAAATTACGGAAATCAGTCGCTATCGTTCAAATTAGCTTCACTCCTAAACAAATATGCCAAACAGGGGATAATCGCTGAGGCTGCATCTACGCGCACGCTTTACTTGTTCTTATCGGGTCAAGATATGACTCAGCTCACATAACCTATAAGGTGTTGGCAGGCTGATGCTTGCTTTGGTTCAGCAACACTGCCTAGAATTTATTGCAGCGGTCGCAGAACTCAGTAAGTTGCATTCGTCAATGACTGTCTGATTCCTTTTTTTTCTCGAGCGCTGTTTTTAGTTTTGGTGGTACTAAATTCTTGCTATACGTCACAATTCCTTTTATTTTTGTGCGTTTCTGGCTTTTTCTTCATCTTTATTCTTTCAGAATTCTGAGCTTATATTATTTTTTGAGGCGAGTGCAAATGCCAAACTCATATATTGGGAGATTTTTTTTCCTTGTCGTTTATTTTATTTATCTGTCTTTTTTTATTTCACAGCATTTTAATTCATTTTGATCCTGTATTTCAGATATTCTCACGTTGTATTCCTAATTCAAACCCATTCTGCTCTTTTAGGTAAAAATAGGTTGTTTGTCTATATTTTGTCAATAAGCAAGTTTTGTTGTTTACTATACACATTCATTTAGAAGTGGACCGCGACTCTCTTGCTGCTGTACTTTGTAGGGCGTCGGGGCCTTGTTGAGCAACAGTTGGCGGCTTTTTTTTCCCGTCACCCCATATTTCTCGTGGAGAAATGAAAGTACGGTTAATTATTAATTCATTAAGTAATTAATTATTGTTCGTGCTCCGAGATATCCGACTCCAAATTTTAATCGTCGTTCGCATGATTACGCGTGCAAGAGTGAGAATCAGCGCAAAGCTCCTCCCTGATGTGACGTGCCTGTTGCGTGCAGCGTTTAGTCTGTCGACGGGGTGGAGGCGTAGACAAATACGATAAGTGTTCCCCTTCCGCTCTCGACTTGCGAAATCAAGATATGACAGCACGACGTGCTGTGCCTTTGTTGCTCTTAATTACAAGAAAACTTTCAATACTTAGCAATCAGTCGTCACTTTACTTGCGTAGCCCAGGCGAGGACCCTGCTGGCTCATCTAGTCACCCTTACGCATGCGCACTGTCCTCCGGCGTCTCCGCACGCGCCATGTTTTCGGCATGGCAGCCGGCTGCCGTCGTTACATCGCGCGTCAGCGCAGCGCTTCCGGGTTCGCCCCCTTGCCAGACGAAATGCCGCACGCAACAGACGCGTCACATCAGGCAGGAGCTTTGCGCCCATCCTTTCTTGCATGCGTAACCACGCGAACAACTATTTAAAATTGGAGTCCGGTATCTCGGAACACAGACCCGCTAGAAGAATTCTTCCAACTGATATTGAGTAGAAACACGACTGCCTCTAAATTTTCAGTACAAACAAACCCCCTTACTGCAGTCAACAAAAAGTCAACAAAAATGATTCAATTTGAGTAATTTGAGCTGTTAAAAGCGAAAATTATCATCTCACTTTGTGCCCCCCTGGCCACATAGCTTATTTGCTCAGGTGGTCATCGCGTTCATCCCAGTGCCTAACATTAAGAAAACCATAAAGCTTAATTTTGAACACCCTGTATAGCTGGGTTCCGGAACAAGCGCGCTCTTCTATCAAACCGTGTCTAGTTGTTGACCACGCCTTTGGCGTTTATAGTCCATCATTCCATAGTTTGCTGTCATTCTGTCCTGACGTAGTCATTTCCCTAGCGACGTTACCAGTTGTACTTTGGCCGCGCTATGGGCTCGACGCGCATCATTCGCTCCGAAGAAGGAGCGGCAGCGAGAACAGAAGCGCGAATGGGTGGACCGTTCGGTCCCATCGAGTATCTGTTTTCTCACGGACGAAGAACAGGTTACCCATCTAGATCAACAACAACAATAAATCATATATAAAAAATCGGCACATATTATTACGTTCAATATTGAGCACGATATCGAACACAAATTGCGCTCGATATTGAACAACTTTCTTTCTAATTTTCCAATATTTAAAATATTGTGTTTGCGTTATTCGTGGGCCACTGGATCTGTTCCCTTAGAAAAATTTTTATAGAAAGTCCATAGACAATTTGTAGACAATTGCCCATGAAGTCTATAAACTGTCTATATATATATATAAACTGTCTATATGAAGTCTATATAGACTAGTCTATAGACTTATGGCCATACACTTTTATAGACTAGTCTATAAAAATTCTGGGTCTATAGACTGTCTATACACTGTCCATAGACAGTCTACAGGCTTATGGCCATACTTGTTACAGACTAGTGTATAAAAAGTCGGAGTCTATACACTGTCTATAGACTGTCTATAGACTTATGGCCATACACTTTTTATAGACTAGTCTATGAAAAGTCTGAGTCCATAGACTGTCTATAGAGTGTCTATGGAATAATTAAAATTCATGTCTGTTGACAGTTGTCTGCATGAATGTCTACGGACAAGTGTATACGCTTACAGTTCTACTTTTGTAGACTGAAGTCTATAGAATGTCTATAGACAAATGTCTATATACTATCTATATACTTTTCCTATAGACCAGTCTATAAACAGTCTATAGACATATGGCCATACATTTTTATAGACTAGTCTATAAAAAGTCTGAGTCTATAGACTATTGATTAATGAAAATTTGTTTGATACAAATATCTGCATAATGGCTATAGGCTAAAGCATATAGGGTTATACAGTTCTACATTTGTAGACTAAGTCTATAATATGTCTATAGATAGTCCATAGAAATTCTATAGACTTCAGTCTACAAAAACAGATTTATACAATCCAATACACTTTTTCTATGATATTCTGCAGACATTTGTCAACAAACATGAATTTTCATTAATCTATAGACACAGACATTTTAAAGACAAGTCTACGAAGAGTGTATAAGGCCATAAGTCCATAGCTATCTGCTGTCTACAAGTTAGTTTACATCTTTGTTAACATATGGTAGCAATAAAATTTTGAATGTGTTATGCATGTGCACCTGTTGGTTTTAATCTGCACTTATGCATTAATGTTGGTACTTTAATAGTGCTCCTGAACCAGCTGTACTCTCATGTATGTTGCATAAACAGAAAGAATTGAGTGCTGAATCATGCAGTGCAATACCTGTCTTTACTGCTCGATATAATAGATGAATTTCTTAAAATACATGTCTTATGCAATTATGGAAAGAGACCAAATATTTACACTACTTCCCCTTGGCAAGCATGGTCGCCAGGCCGGCCTTTAACTTTGTGTCATTAGACCCAAAGGTGAGCCAGGTGTATGCTGGAAATAAGTAGATACAGCAATATTACACAAAAATAGCAAGTGTGCATTCTTTGTATGTTCATTAAGCAGCTTAATATATTTGCTCAAACGATATAAGTCAATACTTCATGTGGTTTAACTATGACTAATGGCTGCTTGTCAATACAAATCAGTACCATTAAACAATATTTATTTATGGTGTGGTGAACAATTACAGTCACAATTGCTGCTCGTGTCAGCAACTGTATGTTCCCTTTTATGACAAGTTCATATATGATGCATTAATGTACTTATCCCGAATGATCTCTATATTTGTTGCTGAAACGTTACCCAGTTGGACTGTCTGTACATCTTTTTGGCTGGTAGTTAAGTATGCCCGTGCAGAGGCATATGCTCAGAAGACGTGACTGGAGTATTCACAGTGTCATGCCAAAGATTGTAATTTATTTTGCTTAACACACATTTACATGTCTTTCTCCTACTCTTAAATGAATGGGTCTTTGGCTATAACTGCAACAGAAGGCAGATAGATTGATTGTATTGATATGGTCACTTAGTTTCTTTCTGGTAATGAGGCCTCTTGGGCATGCTAACAGGTTTCCAAGTTATGTATACCACATAAGCACCCGAAATACCACGCGAGGACTTTGTGTCATGGCACGACAGACATGCACCTCCTGGGAAACAGAACTGATACTATAGTTAGAATGAATTCTATTACAGTAAATTATTTAAGGTGCTTTCAAAGATGAAAATGTTTTCTAGGGTTTCGAAGTTCAGGACTTATAGTTAACACAAAAAAGAAGATAAATTCAATAAGAAATACCATGTCAGTATGGTTGACTTTAATTTTTCTTTCAATGTATGGGTAAATTTCCCTGAACTTTTTATGAGGTGAAACGTTCTAAAAATATATTTACCAGAGTGATTCTCTGGAAACTTTGTATGGCAAATAACAAGACAGCATACTTATGTGGCCATTTTAAGATTTCCCGATCTTTTTCCAAGCCTTCCGTGGCTGTTTTCATGAAAGTTTTCTGGCAATCTATGATGCCCGCAGGTTAAGTGCAATAAAAAAATATTGTGATTTAATGCTTGCCAAGTACTGCCAGTCCAAAATATTTAGATAAAACGAATAACACGTCATTCACTTAACATGCAGTATTAGATGCAGCTGATTTGAATCCCTTGTTTAATAAAGCTGACAAGGGCTTGGGCAAGTTCGTAATTGATGGCCACACGAGTACAGCACGGAATACAAGGACACAGAGACACACACGTAAAGCACATGCAGCAAGGTGAGGGAAAACTATTCAATTAATTATTTTTACGGTTCAATAGCAGTTTTTGTATAATTTGCTCTCATCACTTTTGCCTCTAGTTAACTTTAGGGAGTTTTAAAATAGGGGCCCCAATAGTTTGGGGCTCCAAAGGGTTTTGCGGGTGTTAGCGTTGGGCCACGCAGGAGTGAAGAGCTTTAGAATAGGGTTTTATGTTTGCGAATAGCGTCTTGCGCTGACAGCGCGCCACTATGGCGTCAAAGAAAAGCTATTAGAAATAATTAAATAAAATATACCATTTTATGATAGGAATAATAATTTTGACTTGCATGTATTCGCGTTTAATTACAATTTAGAGGCTATTTTGTAAGCAGCAAACAGTTAGTTGCGCTTAGTTTGGAGCAAACCGACTTTACTAGCCTTCACCAGCCAAGCTTATCCGTGTTATGCCTACGAGCCATAAAATCCACAATCGAATTCAAAATCAGCGGCGTCTAATGAGTCAATCTTCATAACACACGCTAGTTGAGAGAAAGCAACAACCGCGGTCACTTCTCCTAGCTTGCGAACTTCACGCGTTACCGCGAATCGAACCCAGTTTTGTGCTAGGGTGAGCCGTCGCTTCGATGGGTGCCGCCATGTTTGCCGAAGCAAAACTTTTGGGGCCGCTATTTGGGCTGCCGCTAAATCGGTGAAATAGCGTTCCCAACGCAAAACCCAAACGCAGTTTGCCTCTTGCGCATGCGCAGTTGCTTCGACGCTATTTCTTGGGGGCCCCAAAACGTCTGGGGCCCCTATTCTAAAACTCTCTATTGTTCACCTCTGACTAAAGACTACATGGCAAGATGAATCACTACCATTATGACATTACGGTACATTATAGTATGATAAGCAGTTAGACAACCGTAATGGTCGCCGGTGCCAGCAACGGTACGTTTCGTTTCAAGACAGGCTCATGTGACACACAGTGAACTTATGAAAACAAAGCAATGCGAGAATCCCAGACGATTCGTATAATAATAATTGTTGAAACAAGGTTACCCGGCTGGACTGTGCACATTTCTCAGGTGTTAATGCAATATGCCCGTGCCGAACGAACATGCTCAGCATAGTGAGTGCAGTTATGAACAATAACGTTAAGAATTGCAATTTATTTCCCCCTTAGAACAGTCTGCAATGTCTCTTTTCTCATACTTAGAGATGAATACATTTGCCACACTTTCAGTAGAATGCACATGAATGGGGACGTATTGATAAGGTTACTTACCAACTGAAACATGTTACGATCTCTTAGGTGTGTTGACAAGGGTAGAACAAGTGCAATGTCCACTAAATTATTTGAATAATCTGTGCGTTATCTACTAAGAAAACACCACCAAATGGATAATCTGTCATTATTTTTTCTTTTGTACAGCCCATATATTATACAGTCTGTCCAAGACGACGGCACTAAATGTAACAGCAATGAAAAGCGGAACACTTATTACGCACGACAACGGCTTACCCCGGGGCTGACCCCGGAATACTGTTTCCAAGATAAAAGTTTATTCCTCCTCCTCCTCCTTTTTTCATGAACGAAGGAAATGCTCTGGCAAGTTGTATTACAAGCGCTGTGGGCTATCGTATGAGAGTGGAACGACCACATGGATGAATGCGCTGTTTGTAAAAGCCGTTACAGGGCCCTTCAAGGTGCTTGCATTATCGCCAGCGACGATGAGTAATACAGCGCATTTGTAGCATATCTTCCAGCGTACGCCAAATGTGATGCCCGCCTGTACGTTAGTGCTAATTTTCCGCTCCGATGATAGGTCAAAGCAATCAGTACGGCAATGAAGTACTCATATGCGTGGCCGTGCAGGCATACCGCCTACGAAATACTGGGTGGGCTCAGAGAATTTGGCACATATTTTAAGTGAATGAGAAACCTTGATGAGTTTATAGTGCAGGATATCAGTCAACGAAAAACCGCGCGATGTTAGTGATACAGCCGAGATATGAAGACAATGTGAAAAGTATCTCGACACACAACGCGCACACCACATGCGCGACATCGGTTCATCGCACACTCACAAAGTCCGCGTTGTCAGCTACAAACATTACGAGTCTCTGTGCTGCTTGCTTGATGCCTGTTTGGAATCCGCTTGTAGCCAAAGTTGGCGTTCATACCTTCTATTATCACAATCGGATCGGCGTTTTGCTTTCTTTATTTTACTGCCGCAAAAGTCATGCTATGACAACTGTGAAGACTGTCTTGGGATTGCCGAGAGCGACTACGTAGATCATATCATGTGGTCAACAAATGCGGAGCTATACACGATGTGTATACTAAAGTCTACAAATTTTCTACAGCAAGCTCAGCAGTGTAAAACTTCAGTGGCTTATATCAAACGCAGCTCCGTATTATCCACCGGTACCTGCGCTTTGATACAGCGTTCACTGGTTGGGCCCAGATAAACGATTTTTGTCTATTGTCAATCTATAGACAGCATGTAAACCTGAAGTAATAAGAATTTTACAGTATCGGCTGTTTTCTACTTCACCTCACGCCTTACCACAATCGGTATACGGGCTGTTCGCACATGTTAACTTAATCTTTGGTGACGTCCCACCCTGTGGCCTTTATCGACGGTGATATAGGAAGCCGTGGAGATTAATTGGAATTGCAAAGCCGTATACGGGATGTTTCACTTAATTTGAGCCAGACTTTAACATATGCAAATGCTACGTAGCTGGAGAGAACCAAGGTAATGTTGTTTGCCATCGCCTGGAGATACTACGATTATTTTTTGCATTCCCCTGATTAGATAATTAGTGCTAATTAACTTTTCAGTTATGTTAATTAGATGAATATACTCAATGAGGAACTTGTAGAGCAGCATTAGAAACTCCCGATACAGCTTTCTGTTGTTCAATGCGAGCTCCATAGAAGTGTTTGTCCGAGCGTGAAGAAGCCCGAGATTACACGCAATGTGACTCGAGCCGCCGGTCGCGCAGCAAGATATATATATATATATATATATATATATATATATATATATATATATATATATATATATTGGGGGTGTGGTGTACGTGAATGTGTGCAGTTGCGTGTTTGTGAGGAACTAGGTAGAGCGGGAATAGACAAGAAATGTACGATCGTATCGACTGTCGTCTATAGACAAAGACGAAGAATGAACAAGAATAAACAGACTGTATCGACCTTTTTCTATGGGCCGTCTATAGACTGCGAATCTACAAAAAGAAATATAAATGTTATCGACTTTCGTCCATAGAAAGTCTACAGATAAATAATAGAGAAAAATAAATAGAGCGTGTATCGACTTTTGTCTATAGGTAGTCTACGAGGGGAAGTAGAGAAAAAGAAACAAACACCATATCAAGTTTTTCTATAGACTGTCTATAGACTGCGTATAGACAAGAGGAAATAGAAATCTTATCGACTTTCATCTATAGAAAGTCTATAGACAAATACCAGAGAAAAATAAATACAGGCTGTATCGACTTTCGTATATTGGTAGTCTATAGACAGGAAGCAGACGAAAAAGAAACAAACGCCTTATCAACTTTTTTTATAGACCGTCTATAGACTGCGAATAGACAAAAAGAAATAGAAATCTTATCGACTTTCGTCTTTAGAAAGTCTATAGATAAATAACAGAAAAAAATAAATAGAGCCTGTATCGGCTTTTGCCTATAGGTAGTCTACAGAGGGGAAGTAGACAAAAAGAAGCAAACACCTTATCGACTTTTTTCTATAGACCCTCTATAGAATGCGTATAGACAAAAAGAAATAGAATTCTTATCGACTTTCGTCTATAGAAAGTCTATAGACAAATAACAGAGAAAGATAGAGGCTGTGTAGACTTCCGTCTATATGTAGTGTATAGAGAGGAAGTAGACGAAAAAGAAACAAACACATTATCAACTTTTTTCTATAGGCTGTCTATAGACTGCGAATGGACAAAAAGAAATAGAAATCTTATCGACTTCTATCTATAGAAAGTCTATAGACAAATGATAGAGAAAAATACATAGAGGCAGTATCGACTTTTCTCTATAGGTGTTATTTGTGGGAATGTAGACAAAAAAGAAACCAACGCCATATCCACTTTTTTCACTGTCTATAGATTGTGAATAGACAGATATAGCAACTTTATCGACTTTTGTCTATAGACAGTCTATAGACTTTGTATCAAGAAAAGTCCAAATCTATAGAAAGGCAAGGTAGTCTATAAAAAGTCTATAGACTTTCTATAGACAGTCTAAAGTCATTTTTGTAAGGGTTACCTACAATATTGGTCCATTCTTCGCCATGCCCAAGAATAGGTGCGAACATGAGCCCTGCATTACATGAAAGCGGCGAACACCACGGCCCATTAACAGAAACGTTGCGCAAAATCACATGTTTCATAGGCTAAACAAACAAAAGTGCACGCATGGAATTTAGTTGTATATATTACGTTTATTTAGCAGCTTCACGAAAGCCTCGTTTGGCATAGACTTCAACGTATACGTTGGATAGACAAGAATTTTGTTAGGTGCAGGAAGATACGTCATAACATTATAAATCATACCATTAGTTGATGTCGACCCATATCGACGCAAGTCCCACGTCCGCGCTAAGTTTACAGATACAGCCGGGGTATTTGTACGCCACAGGCTATGTTCTTTACTACGACTGGACTTGCTGTAAGGCTTTAGAAAGTGCTCATCTATGACTCCATATATCAAGTAGATAACTATTTGCAATGACGGTGCCAAGCCTGCTATAGCGCTGGCCTATATTCATCAACTATATTTAAACTTAAAAAATTCGCTTCAAGTTTTTTTTCTTGCACATTGCGCACATTCCGTATAATTCTAATAACTGTGCAGGAAAAAAAATTTCATCGCTAAGAAGTAACCTCTGGGACCCGTACAAGTGGAGCGAAAGCGCCAATGGCGCAGTTGGACGGCATCATTTTTGAACTTCTTTATGGGGATAAAGCGACACCTCAGTGCTGTGCTGTATGAGAGAGATTGATCTTAAATTAGTATTGTGTCACGCAAAAACTTCACTTTAGTGGGAATCGTCAAAACTCAGACGTGACCCTCTTGACGGATGCTCTCCATCTGGCGCTTTCGAACTAGACTGCTATTTCCAATCACGCCCAAAACGTCAGCCATTACGAAATTGAGTAGCTCGATGGTCCTTCGTGGTTGTATTGCGCGTACTGCTACACTTACGGAAAACTAATCAATTCCAATTCTGGCAGTGTAACAATAAGCTCAATACAATCAAGAACGTCCGCCATCTAGCCCCATTTATTCACTTACTAAAATTCTACGCTGTTACTCCTTGAACAATTGATAGACCGAGCGATATTTTTTGCAGACGTGTCTGGAAAGAGTACAATGTCAGAAAACTGGCGCAGCAGTCGTGTTGTTTTTTCTCCCCTTGCCGCAGGATTGAGTCCTGTGATACTAGCCAGCCTAGCTGTCCAACCTAAAATGGACAAGTATACGACAACTTGTCAGAGGGAACTCAATTGAAAATCGAGCACGAACTCAGGTGCTGCGAAAGTTTTTTAAATGCATGCTGGTACAGAAAGCTCGGCCCTGTATCCACGCATTTTAAAAGTACTTTGGTGTTGTCCACACCGTGGTATCACTTCTGAACAAGGCTTAAAAAAGACTTTGTACAGGCTCATTAGAACTCGCACCAATCTTTCCTATTTTCGCTTTCTTGGAATGTGGAGGTAATGTTCTAAGTGCAATATTCGTATGAATGTGCTTTATTCTTGACCGCACGAATGTTCTTTTTTTGTGCGTCTGTGTTTTCGTGCAGGCACAGTATGTACAGTGGCTAATACACTAACATTGGCTGCGACTGTGCGTTATCGTGCTGCCGATAGACCGCACTCAGAGTACGCGTTTAGCATATCAATGCAGGCAGTCGGTGAGTTAGTTGATTCTTTATTCCTTCGTTGTTTGTCCTTCTGATATCGTTCGTCTTTTGTGCGGTTTCGGTGGCGATTTCACAAGTGTCAATTATTTAATAAGCAGCCACAACGGATCCTAAGATTCTGGTAAATATTCGTACGCACTTCCCTAAGGATAGGCCTTCTCATATACATTGTACTAGTTTATTGTATTTTTTTCTTGTTCAACCAATCTTTCCAGGGGTGCGCTATGGCATGTTTACCACCGCTACGGTATTGAGTAACCATGAGAAGCAGACCACATATCTTTACGGATTTATAATGTGTTATTTTCCTCACTCACTCACCTAGGAGGCCCTAAATGAAAGACGCTTCTCTAACGGACACCTAAAGTAATTAGCTGACCCGAGCGAACGTAAGCACTATAGTACACATTTCTCAAAAGTGTTAGCGCTGTTCAGATGCTACTTCTACTGTACCTGACGTAGAATTTACAATTGATTTGACAGCTTTCTGCCAAACTTACATCGCAAGGAGGAAGCCAAGTAACCCATGGCACTAGTCCTGGAGTACGCCATCTTCGGCGCCTTGATTGCATGCAACCTCTCGCTGGGGTTGTACTTTTCCTTTCGGAAGAAGAACGCCGGAGTCGGGACACGTGCGACGACGGAGGAAGTGTTTCTCGGAAGTCGACTGCTGAAGACCATTCCTCTTGCGGCCTCATCGGTGGCGTCGCTTTTTTCTTCGACGGGACTCGTCGGCTTTCCCGCACACTACTACGCATACGGCTGGCACATGTCCTGGTGCTACGTAATGCCTCTGGTGTTCATACCATTGTCCACCCACGTGTTCGTCCCAGTGCTGTACCGCCTTGGAATAACATCCATATTCGAGGTGAGGTCGCCTACTGAATGCTCGTGGCCCCCTACGTACAATGTGTATATTTTGTGTTTTTCTGTTTTTATTTTGTTGCTAATTAAAGCCAGAGAACGCTTACGAAGTCACGCTTCAGTGGAGCAGGTCAGTAGCTTTGGTACCCGTACTACGTGTTTGTGCAAAAGTTAGGAGTAGCGCGATGAATGTTAATTTATGGTGGCCGGCGTCAGGACACTCAGTACACGAAAAGTAAAGTTCGCAGTCCTTTCTTACGGTTCTCACAAATTTATAATAAGGTGAAATAGCTGGAATGAAAACATGGGTTTCATCTTTGTTAAGGGTCGCCTTATCGCGTGTTACCTAATTACCGGGAATCAGCACGGATTTTCTTATGCCTCCCTTTAAGTTCTATTCAAGAGCGCACATTCAAAACCCTGGTGCAGTAAAACTGTAAAAAAAATCTGATAAACCATTAATGCAGAAAACGCACGTATGTTGCTCGACCATTCGGAAAACCATCAATGCAGGGACAGCCTCAGCAAATGTTTATTATTTCATACGTAGAAATCAAATAAGCACGGTTTCTGCCGAAATTTCGGCGTTACACGTATAACTCTAAATTATTCTGACATATGTCACTATAGTAAGCTACCAAATTGCAACATTTCTACGAAGCTTTCTTTCTTACATGGATTATTGTGAAAAGATCTATGTTGTTTATCCGTCGCCTGCATTGTTATAACTGCGTGGTGACGGAGCCCGTTGCGCGATGAGTGGCCCCAACTCGATATCATTGTCCTTATGAAAACGTCTGCTCATCCTAATGCCTCCTGAAAAAAAAATGCCGGAGACTCTATGTAAGTCTGTGTCTTTTGCTGACAACATACGTGACAAACGGCCTAGTTCTACGAGACATTAATGTCTTTTTGACTTCATTTGCTTGATGAACAGCGGTAGGATCGACCCGGAGATTTTCCCAACGGAAACTTCCTCTAGAAAACAGACTTACATCTTCATCCAGACGACCTAATTTGCAAACGATACGTTTAAATTCATCCGGTGAATGTCAGGAATCATGTCATTAACACCAATCCGATCCACGACACTTACTTCTGCTAGGTCCTGGTAAAAATAGCTGGATTCCGTCTGCGAAGCTAGTGAAGGCAGCACAGCGAAAATAACCGTGCAAATTTCTTGCCCTCTTTAGGGCTTTCAATCATCGTCTCTTCTGTAGCGGTAGTTGGTTTGTAAGTACGTACAATATTCGAAGAGATATCTTATGAGATACAAAATTCAGATTAAGTACGAAGGCATAGAATGTTCATAAGCATATCGCGAATCTCAGCGGAAGTTATGGGCGTATTAAAATAAGCCAGCTGGTTATGAGGACCCGTGTTGTCCGCATAAAGTGGCTTATTTGCTTGTGGGACATAGCGCTGTAGTAAGTGTGTAAGACATTGTGAGTTTTTGATGTTAATAGTATGGCGAAGTTTTGGAATGCTTTTTTTATTATTTTGATTCGTAAGGCTCTATTAGATGACCTCGCGTAGATTAAGTGCGCTCGTTACTGAGATTACCTCTTGGTTTCTGATAAAGTTAGTGCCAAATATTACTAGTAAGGCTGAGTACAGATATTTTGAGAGGCAGTCTCAGCTTCTTGTGACGCTGGCGGTGCCACTAATTCGTTAAGGTAAAAGTGCGCGTCTGTCGCACTAGCTCGCTTTGTAAGAACTGCACTCAAGTGTTGAGCGTGCCAGGTGCCAAATTTAAGAAAGAGGAAGCGCGAAAGGCGGGGCAGTTTTGTTAGACTCATCTGCATGCCTTTCGAGCAAAGGATTCGGTAACGACGTGCTCTTCGGGGCGAATGTAGATATGAAGCAAGCGAAGAAGCCGCCTCTCGCACTTGCGGGAGCTGGTGGAAAAGATAGTTCAAGCAGGACATGCGGAAGTTATTGGCTCTGCAATGTAGAATCGACCTCAGTATGGTACACGCCTCGTTACCGTAGCCACGACGTAGTCCGGATTTCTAGATACGTCAATGTCCAGGAAGAGTATGTGAACGTGTACGGGACTCCCTTAGAAAAAGAATGACGTCTCGTTAAGAAATGCATGTGTTCAATATGCCGCATGATGCTGTCGCGTTTGTCTTTGAAGCTACAGTAATGTTACTGCTATGCGATGAGTCCTGAACAGGAGTGTTGTATGGCAAGTGCACCTACAGGTGAGAATGACACCATCATCTAGCATCTCCTTGACTTGGGCTTGAATTGCCTCACTTTCTTTCGGCGAGACACGATAAGGCTGTTGTTTGATGGGGCGTGCGTCGGCGTATTTCGTTATTCAGTGCTTTGTGATTGGCGTTTGGCCCACCTTAGTAGACCGAGCGAAGCACGCGCGGAATTCGTTCAAGAGTTCCTGCAGTGCGCTCTTTTGGTCATCCGTAAGCTCGGAGTTTACATCGACGTCTCTGGGTGAACGGTCGTCTGTGTCCACTTCAGAAGTAACGCACTCGACGATGTCCATTGATGGTTCGGCGTAGGCGACGGCAGTGCCACGAAAAATGGGCCGATGCTCAAAGGTAAAGTTGGTAATTAGGACCGCTGTCTGGCTAGCACAAAGTTCCACAAGGCTTCGCGCTACACAAATACCTTGGGTCAGCAACATAGAAATGTTGCCTTCTGCAACGGCTTCACCGTCTTGTAGCTCGTCGGACTTGACCGGAGCCATAACACTCGCACGCGGCGGTATCGTGATGCTGTCGTCCCAAACGCGAAGTGCGGATCTGTGTCCAACCGCGTCCGTCTGTGTTGTTGCCTTTTGCGTCGAGAAAGTGATGCAGCACTCGCGGAAGTCAATATTGGCGCCATATACCAGGAGAAAGTCCATCCCAAGAATTAAATCGCGGGAACCAGACAAGTGGCGAGAAAAGCAGCACCGCGAATTTCTACTCTCGCCGTGCATAAGCCTAGCGTTGTGAAGACGTGGCCACATGCAGTGCGAACTGGTGCCCCGTTCCAGGGCAACGTAACTTTTTTAAGAACGCTCGCCAGTTTGCCACTAAGAATAGAGTAATCGGCGCCGGTATCGACAAGTGCACTTATTTTTCTGCCGTCGATCAACACAGGTGTGTCCAGTGAGATCTTGTTCGCGGGAACTGGTTCTGGCGTCAACTGGTGCCCGTTCCAGGGCAACGTAACTTTTTTCAGAACGCTCGCCAGTTTGCCACTAAGAATAGAGTAATCGGCGCCGGTATCTACAAGTGCACTTATTTTTCTGCCGTCGATCAACACAGGTGTGTCCAGTGAGATCTTGTTCGCGGGAACTGGTTCTGGCGTCGTCGTATTTTCGTTTTTCTGCGGTCGGCACGATACGAGGTCTTCAGCGCGTCGAGTATCAGCGGCACCGCCTCGGAAGGTCGCTGACGTCAGTTTTCCCACGTGGACTTGGTGATCTCCCTTGCATCGTCCTCGAGGTCGTACCACGAGCAGGGAAATATCGCCGCGGTGAGGGTGAGCCTGACTGCCGCTGCGATGTGCCCGGCCTGCGCTGTTGTTCGATGAATTCTGCGATGTCGCGAGGCTTATCTGACCAAACCTAGGTCGAGGCGAATCGATAGAAAAACCCCGCAGTCCGAGTCGTCGATAGGGGCATTCCCAATACACATGACCAGCTTCGCCGCAGTGGTAGCATAGTGGTCGTCGATGGGGTGGTTGCCAAACCTCTGATTTCCTCGGGGGTTCTCGGCGGTCGTCAAAGTACGGTGGCGGAGTTGTCGGAGCGGCTTGCGCCGATTGCAACGTGACTGGCGACGCAACGTAAGTAGGTGCGAAAGCTTGCGCGGGGCTCAGTAATGCTTCTGCGTAAGTCTTGCGCCGGGACTAACTTGGTAGGGCTGGGGCTTCACTGCTGGAAAGAGATGCCTGCAGTGCCTGCTGTACTTCGTTGCATACGACGCTGGCGAGGGAGCCGACTGGCAGTGGCGACGTACCGTGGTGCTTCTGCAGCTCGCGCGAACCACTGAATGAATCAGCTCGCAAAGCAAGGCGACGTCGCACCCGAAGCCTACCGGCGTGCAGGCAGCACTTACTTGTCGGTTGTACATGTTCGACCGTTGCTGAAGCGTCTTCTCCATTGCGGTGGCTTCGGTGAGGAACTCCGCGACAGTCTTGGGCGTATTCCGAACAAGACCACGAAAGAGCTGTTCCTTTACGCCTCTCATGAGATGACACACCTTCTTCCCTTCCGATATGCTCGGATCGGCACGCTGAAAGAGACCCGTCATGTCCTCCACGTACATCGTGACGCTCTCGTTGGGGTTTTGGACGCGTGACTGAAGGGCTCGCTCCACTTTTTCCCGGCGATTGGGGCTGGAGTAAGTCTCCAGTAGCTTGCGCTAGAATTCAGCCCAGGATGACAGGGCACTTTCGCGGTTCGTAAACCACGTGCGAGCACCATCCTGGGGGCCGAAGTAGACGTTCCTGAGTTTGGCGTTGTTGTCCCACTCGTTAAACGCAGCCACGCACTCGAACTTCGCCAGCCAGTCTTCCACCTCTTCAAATGTGTCGCCATGAAAAGCCGTCGGCACTTGGGGGTTCAGCAGCGTTACGTAAGTCGGTGTCAGCCTTTCAGTAGAAGTCGCAGTGGTCGTAGTCATCACTTTTCTTGGAGGTTTCCAAATTCTGGGGCGAGGCCTCGGATTCGCCGGCTTGTGCGGTGAACTGGAATCAACTCCAATTGTGCGAGGTTCTTGTTGCCCAGTGGGGTCTCCTGCATAAGTTGGGTGTACCCCGCACCTCCACCAAATTGTCGCGTATACCCTGCATAAGTATCCCCGCTGAATGGGGATCCAGGCATTTGTACTTCACGAAACGTAACCGTGGACGCGCGATGCCCCGAGACGAACCTCGTTCCCTTCTTCATCAGTCCCCCTGCTGTGCCACACCATGTGGTAATATTTCGGCAGCTGTGCGGCTAGGGCTAAATGACAGGATAACCATTAGCTGCATGCTATTCACTGTAGGATGGCGGCACACACGTATCAGTCCGCGTGCTACAACCTCTGCAGGTCCCAGTGAGGTCAGTACAGAGCCCCTATCCGGACATGTGTTTGTGGATCGTGGAGGTGAAATTTATGGTGGCTGTCTGGCGAAATTCCAACTTTTCCGCCCATTTGCGATTGTCCATTGTTCCCAACCAAGTACAGTTGCTATGGAAGCAACAGTTGGGGCAGGTCACACTGCGTCACTGGCGGTTGCGATACCTTGTGCAGAGACTCATGGTCGTTTACGTGGTAGCTGACAGGCGTTCGACATGAGCGGGTTTCGACCGCAGCTTAAGTGTTCATAGCAGATGCTGTGGCTACTTGCCCCCGAATTTTTGCCCAAAGAGGAAAACATTCTAAGTTGCAGTGTCAGTTACCAGGCATCTCAGAATTTTGGCCTGATGTGGAGTGCCACCAGTGGCATTTAAGGCTTCGAACCTCGTTGATACATGAAAAGAGACTACGTTGTACAAGCATCGTTGGAGAAAATTTGTGCAATATGGTTGGAGTTTGAAGCTTCAAGTTTTCCGACGATTTCCCTCAGACCACTGTATGCACTACAGTCTTGTATGCACATAGCTCTGCAGCTGGAATGCTGTTATCGGCTGACACAATGCTCATGACATAGAGTTCCCTACAATAAACCAGAGGGAATTCTGGCACTGCCTTCGTTGACCCATCATGGGAATGACTTGCAATACATGGATTTGTCTGATCTTTGTGCTTGTGGATTCAGACGTTCTTCTGGTTTTGTTTATTACACTTTATAAGCCTTCATTGTCGTAAGTTTCAGAGCTATCTATATTATTCGAAGTGCAGAAGGCGCTGAGAACCAAAATAATAGCTACTAATTGCAACAATTAAGCATGTGGAGGTCACCAAATCGAAAGGCGTCAAGCGTCTCAAGACGGCAAGTGTCTCAAGGCACTGGGATGCCCGCCATAAATTCCTAAGGGTGGGACACATCGCTCGTCGATGCATGCGACAGTTGCGTAATGGTTTCAATATCAGGCTTCTGTGCTGGAGGTTCTTTGCTCGAATCCTGCTCTCGGACAATTTTAGTAATGTTTATTTAATTATTTAATAAGCAGTCCATTGTGGAAAACGACGAGTTTACAAAGTCACGAAGCTCTCACGAAGCCAGAAGGACGAAGTTTTGCGAAATCCATATAATTTCCCTAGTTCCCATGCTCGGTCGACCGGTCCCATTGCAGCTACCCTAGACACTAGCACCAGAGCTCCCTCTAGTAATTACTGTATGATATTCTATGGCTCGTGCCACCTGCTCAAAACAGAACGCTGCGCTCGCTGTGCAGCAGAGCCGATTTAATGGATCTTGAGTGTGTGACCACTAGACGTCGTCGTTTATACAGCCAAACACACAGCGGGTCCATGGTGTTGCCAACCCAGCAAGCACGAGCCGCCCATGGTCCGTTGATACCGTGACAGCACGGCAATGGCGACGATGTCGATGGCGCAAACGTGCTTTGAGTGCCCATGCAAATGATTTCTGATAAAAGCCGACGTCACGTCGAAGCTCTGCGGAAGCATAAAGACACTCCGACGCTTCCGGGCAACACAATGATCGGCGCCCAAATGTTACGGGTGTTAACACCCGCACACCAAAATTCAGTGACTTTCTGTGAAGGCAAACTGTCGCCAACAGCGACAAAGCCCTTGCGCGGCGTTGGGGTCTTGACGACCGAAAACGAGCTTAGTCACGATGATTGCTCCGGCTGCGGGGCTCATGACACCTGAGAAAGATCGACGGGTTAGGGGAACGATGTAAAAGAGGTAGCCGAACGCAGGCACGTGCTTTTTTCTAACCATCGAAAGACAAAGGTTCCTATGAGAGCGAGCTTCGGTGATCCGGAACACCGAGCTGATGATGCCATAAGGTTCATTGTGGTACAACCAATCCCAAGTTGTCCCTAGACTTAGGACACTAGGCTACACGGGGGACGATGCTTATTGCAAAATATTTCGGGAACTTGCGCGAAATGCACCGTATCCGCCGCTGTCCTCATGCTCCCGTTATTTCGTCTAGCCATCAATGCAATTCAACAAATCGGCGTATTGTGTCTCACAGTTTGACAAATTGAAAAAAAAAAGATGTTCTTTAGGAGACAACACTTGTTTTGGTAAGGATAGAAATCCATGTTGAGCACACTAAATGTAGTTACTGGGTGTTTTTTTGCTTTATTTTAATATGATTGCTTTAAACGTAGCGCTCAGCTTGGTAGGAAAATTTTACCTTAGTTCTTAAAGAAACTTTGTTTCCATTTGTTCTAATGACTACATTTATGTCGTGTGCCTACTTTATAGTGACTGGGGCAGTCTTCATTTAAATGTTTGCGTCAAGGGTGAAAAAGGTATTTTGATAATTTGGAGGCACGTTCAAGAACTGTAACAACAGTGGAACCAAACTGCCTCCATTCGGTACGATCACAAATTGTCCCATCACTGCGAATCGTGAGAAGTGTTCTTTATCCCCCTATCACCGTGGGGTTTTCTCCTTGCATCACTTCTCAATGAAACGTGGTTTTCTGTCATTGTTTCGACAAGGTAATACGAAAGCTTTCTGGTTGTATGTAATAAGAACCGTATGTTATTTATTAACAGAGACGTTGAAGTTAAGGAATGTTCTTCCGCGCATGTACACAAAGTTGAATATTTGTGTATCAACAAAACTTGGTAGCGTGCACTGTGTAGAATAATTTGAGGCCTCATGTGAAGCTAGAAATATATAAACTTTAAGAACGGAACTCACAGTCTTCTCATGAAGATGAAAGTAAATGTCATGTGTGTAGCAGCGGAGAAATGATGTTTCGTGTTGTACGTGTGATGTTACGAGCACATTGCAATTTCCGATTCACTGTGCAGCATAGGAACTTTACACTTATAAGCAGAATTAGAAGGCGAGCTCGAAAACTCAGTGATCTCGGGTGAACGCAAAGTGTACAACAAGTCACAAATGCAGAAATGCGACACGTCAACTTTAACACAAAATAGATGTACGTATGTTTGGAATACTGCCATTTCATTGCGGAATCAAAGTGGATCTGTAAAAAGAGCTCTCAAGGAATGAATATTGTTTGTAGCAGTCATCGACATGATGCGAGGGTTTGTGTGCATTATCTTTTGTGCCGTCTAAATCAAGAAAACTGGTGTGGCCAACGTTGAGCGATGCTTTGCCAAGATAACAAGCTTGATTTACTGCGAGGGCTATGACCTCGAAGCTGCATCTCTACCAGAGTATTGTGGGTAAAATTTATGGAATTGTTTTCACACACACAGCCGTCAGCCTGACTCCCCCCTCCACCTCACATTTATTGCTTCTACTAGTGCCATTTCTGAAACAACGTTTGTCAAATCTTGCGAGAAACACGTAGATGTTCTAAGTGTTCTGTTTTGTAGTACAGTAAAATACAACAAATGTTTTTGTACCTCAACGACTTACACACATGCATTGTTTTGGAGGTGTTCACGATGCATATCTTGGAGCTTATGGCAGTCATAGCATTACTAATAGGCTACAAGTCTTGCACAACCATACTAGTAAACTCAGCACTTTCAGGATGGGCAATATAGAAATAATAATACCAGTAGTGTATTGTAATAGCTACTATCAACTGCCTTAAAAATAACTCACTACGTGGTACGTTAGGTTTCTTTGTAATAATTCTCGTTATGGTGAAAGCAGCATTAAAATTTTCCAGAAAAGCATCACATGAGTAGAGAAAGCAACTAGTGACTGTGAATATTCTGTTTCAGTTGACAGCAGGAATAACTATGTAACATTTCCCTTCTCTCCAATGCACAGTACATTCGTCTGCGCTTCAACGCGACCATTTCACTGACGGCATGTGCGATCTACATTTTCTTTATGGTAAGAAAACAGGTATTGAAATTCAAAGTGTTTTCAACACTTCGAAACACTTCTTAAGGTGTTTTTAGAGAAAGCGTGTGAAATCTCTCTTAGCCCTAAATCACTCTTAAAAACATATCAGCACAAATGCGAGGGCACAAAAATGCATGTCCGCGTCTGTTTGAGTAGCGGGACTCCACCTTTCATCTACTAAACGAGTTAAAAACGTCTTGGTTGACTGCGGTATTAAAAACAATGTTTAAAATTGTGACAAATGTGAAGTGCGGACTCTGGCGTGGTTTAAACGATTGCTTTAAGATAGGATTGTCATTTTAGAATAACACATTGAAATAACGGGGTAGGTATTTTCCAGAATATACTGGCTGAAGTTAAAACATGTGGTTCAAACGAGATAGTCGCAGAAAAAAATCTATTTCTCCCTAAGGTTGGGCTAAATAGCACATATCGGAAGAGTAAACGTATGGTGACAAACTTCTTCTATATTTAAACATTTTATACATACGAAAAATGTTAAAAAGACTGTGAAACACGCAGAATGATTTGAAGAGGCATCACACGTTAACCAACATGGGTCCGTTAGAACACCCGCTGTAAAGATGAACTCAACTTCTCTTGCTACTAGCAAACGAGTAAAGAAGGACTTGAACTGCCGACAGGTGTACGCGAATTCAGTTATGGACAATATGTGAATAAAGCTGCTTTTAAAAATTCAAAATAAGTCCTTGAAGAGCTGACTTGTATTAGTGGTTGTGGTGGAGAGATCAAGTGAGGAGTTACTTTTGCAGTGACGAAAGTCTATTAGGAATTCACTGTTCATTACCATTTCATGACACGTTTCTAACGAGAAAGCCCTCTATGGTGTTTCAGCAAAGATGCGCGTCTAATGTTAGAGCGCAGCTCTTGGGCGCCCCTTCCTTCGGTGGGCGTCGGCCTCGGCGCCGGCGCAACCGAGCGAACGAGAACAGCGAAAGATGAAAAATTAACGTGGAGTGCTGCGGGGGGGGGGGGAGGTTAAAACCACGAGGAGAAAAGCGGAGAGGAAGGTGCTGTGCAACTAGAAGGCGGGAACCGGAGGAGGGAATGGCAAAGAAGGCGCGGAGGAAATCGGAGTGGCGAAATAAACAGGCATGCAGCCCGCGCAGAAACAAAAAGCGCTACCGTGCGCTTAGCTCACTCACTGCCCATAGATACACAATCTTGTGGATAGATTGATGACCTTCGCTGTAGCACAGTTGGTGGCGCATAAACACAAGTAACACCAAGGATGTACCCATTGGTACCCATAGGTGTCAAGTTAAGTTTTTGTCCGCTTACGTTTCCCGTTTTCTTCATTGTTTTCAACATTTCAACGAACACAGATAATTATCCCTATACTTTCGTTGGCTTCACTGGCTGCTTGCTTTATGTGATCGTGAGCAACCAAAATCAGGAGCCTCTGTTCCTCTTGTTCGGGTTTACGATGGTCTATTTTTAATGCAATATGTTCTTTCTTCTGGTTTGCAGTTCTTGGAAATTAGTTCCAAGTTAATTGAGGGGCCTCCTTCGAGCAAATGTCATTTTCGAATGGTGCAATTGAGCAATTCGATTGTTATCAGACACAACAGTGTACAGGCTGAACACCTAGACGTATATATTCTATAAAGAAAATTCTTCCGGCATAAACAGCGCATCACTCCGGTATGGACATTATGCTTCCGTTACAAAGCGTATTAATGTTTGGATGATATTTGATGCCATGAAACAAAGGCTTTCTAGACACTTTAGTGTTGCATGGTGGAGAATGTGGTAACGATAAATGAGCCATAGACGACGTTCGTACTTTTGTAGCAATAATAGAAAAGTATGTGTGATATACTTTTGCCGTAAATGTGTAATGGTAATATATGTAACCTCTTAATTTATTTCTAGATCGTGCCCATATTTATGTTGGGAATGTGCCGTGGAGTAGGAAGAGGGAAAACATGATTTCTTTGGTCGCCATTTTTGCAACTGTAATTCTTGCGAAGCCCATGGTTTATTCATTGTGATCTCCTGCGGGCATTATGATGCAGACTGAGGTATCAACTGAACATATTCGACTGCTTTTTATGTCCAGATACAAAAATAACGCGGTGACTTGTTGTATATCGTGTATACTATATAGACAACTGAAAATTTAAACAGAAAATTGCACTTCTCTTTCTATTCAGCAAAGCGTTGGAGCGATCTCAATTTTTGCCGCGTCACTCACGCTTGTAACGGGTAAGTCTCTTTTACGTTTAAGCAAGATGTCCGTTTAAGAAAAATAATCACGAAAAGCCTGTCATGTTAATCTGCGTTTCAGGTAAACATCCACATGTAGACGTCCATGAAAAAGTGAAGAAAAGGTGACTTTGCTATAGTGACAACATAGCTGTGGATTCATGTAGACGCTAATAAATCACTTGCCAATATAATGAATTAGGGAACCTTAAAGCTGTAAATTTATCAAAATAATTACGTTTGACATATTACGAGAGTGACATGTGACGACCTGTATTGTGGACTGCAACAGAGGCACTTTACTGCAGTCATTGTAGAAGGTATACATTCTCAGCCCGTTTTACGTGTAATGCGGGAGGACGAAGTCCTGTGCCATCGGTTTGCTGTTAGCCCTGTCTAGCTTTAGCTTATACCATTTTATACCTGCAAATATCTTAGTCTCATCATGCCACCTAGCTCTCTGAAATTCTTGATTAGGGTTTTGTTCGCTTGGTACCAATTCTGTGACTCTAGTAGACCACCGGATCGCATAGCTAGCCCAACTATATTTCCCTATTAACTTCAACTAGATTATCAGCTGCCTTCGCTTAGTCTCTATATTAGGCCAAAGTTTTTCACTATGTATCTTAACGTAGGGCCTATCATTTTCTGTTCTTGTATTCGCTGTGTTGTCCTGAACTTCTTTTCAAGCTTCTTTGAGGATACACATAGCGATCTCTGCGTTTCCTTAGTACACCCCGCCCCTTTTATGTTATATTTGTTAGCCTTCAGTGTTCGGTGCAGTATGTTAACATCGATAGAAAACAATTGATGCTGGCTTTTGTTAATGATGACCATGGTATGTTCACCACTGGTCACTAGTTATTGCTTGCCGTATGGACTACGAACCACTTTTATTATTTTGCCGACTTCGTTGACATCATCTACGTCTACTGTAACTAATTACTCTAAACAAAAGTACCCTTGTAGAAATTTTGTAGGCTAACTGCCGATGTCTAATCACAATTCTATTATTACGCTTTGAACAATTTCTTTATCTATATGGATATAAGTATTGAAACCGATACTTTAACTTAGGCGTTTTTTAAACGCAGCTATTCGTGTTAACTACACGGCAACGATGATGAAGTCAATCATATGACTAATTAACTCATTACTTGCAGCTAGAAACTGCTTAATTTTCTGTGCCCTTAGGTTATAACTTTTTATCTTAACGTTTAATAGTTGTAACACGTACCGCCAAATATTAATTTCTTTTCCAATCAATAGTATTTTAAATAGAAGTGAAGGAGAACCTAATGTTGAGAGAGTTCTTGACAAATTTATGTGAAATTTAAAGAAGCCCATCATAAAACATGAAAAAAAGTAACAGTTTGCTATTTTAGTATACGTACCAAGAATATATAAAAACATCTCAAATTCACAAATTGTGCAACTTGACTCATTGTTTCGAAGTTCTGTAAGTTAGGCCACGCAAGAAAACAAAATAACGGGATTTGCTGGCACAAACACTACACATAGTCATGTCTATGCTATGCTGGAAAGCCATGGCTTAGCTAAAGTGAAACTAGTAAGCGCCTTTGGTGGGGGGAACATTTGCGATTACTCACTGCAGCAAGCACACACACACACATACCTTTATTATGGCAATTTTTTTACCTCTGGAAGCAATGGTTCTGAGGTTGTGGAGCACACACAAACCTCCTCACAATTTCCTTTCGCGTTCGATCAGCCTATAGAACTATAGCGCTGGAGCCGAGACGAGCAATGAAGTTCTTTTACCTTATTGTCTAGTAAGGGACAGCATTGCACAATGTCGCACAGTAATGAATAAGGAGATTTGCACAGGGAAGGTTAAAAAAAATAGCGAGTAGACTGCTATGAAGCTTCCGCAGAAAGTAGGTCTGAAATCGACAGTGTGTGTTTGTGCGACTGAAAACGGAAAAAGTTATACATACGCTGTGTAAACGCCGATGGATAAAAACAGCCTCGACGCGATTATAAAGGTCAACTTTATGTTAGTCTAAGAGTCATGAAGTCTTCACGCACTCCTGAGCATGTAGTAACTTGAAATATCGTTAAAACAGCGCAGACGTTGAACCCGCGAAGTATGCAACCTGACAGAAGCTTTTGAATCTCTACTGCAGCTGCCATCTCAATATTATGTTGCCCAGTCAAGCAAAGCACAGATTTTGCATTCTTAGATAGGGTAAGAGCTAAGACCACTAAAGGTTAGTTTCCACATTACTTCCTGTCGAAGTTATATCATTCATGTTTCACAGTGTGCCACAAATAAGTAAATACTCTCAGTAGTTAAAGTGCACATGTTATTTGATACAGTGCATGGCGTACGGGAAAATTCTAACGCCGACATTTTACAGTCTCTTAAAAAACTGTCGATCTAACTGGAGAAATTTTTATGGCCCAGTAGGAAGGGCTCAAGCTAAAGCATTCAGTTCGTTTACAACATATAGGGATCTCTAAGAATAGCGAGAATAGTGCTCTAGCGTACGTGATATATAAAAAAATAATGTATGAAGAAAAGGTTTAAAATACAGGCGCGTTATTTACCAGAACACGATCTTAATAAATAATAAATGAAACATAAATAATAAATAAAGGTAAGAAACCGGAGTTCATAACATGGAAATAGCACCTGCTTATGCGCATGCTGGTCATAGCGACCAGCATCCACCTGTTGATGTCTGAAATTACCATTTCACAGTTTTCAAGACGCCGCTTTTTTGGTGCAACATATTTATCGGACTGTCGGGGACGCTTTACACAGTCCTGGTGAGTGTCTTTTTCTTTACTACATGCCGCAAAATACCCTCACTTGTTTATTTCGGAGCATATATTTTGCATAATGGTGCAATTAACAAAGAAATTAGTGCATTCTTGAGGGTGCGTGACACGAAAGGGGCCACAAAAAAGAAGCGGATAACAATTATGTTGCGAGTGATTCTGTTTTCTAGGTATCAAGTTCGACAGGTAGACTAACGGCAACTCCTTTTGCAAATTATTACATACCTCATCTCATGAAAAAAATTTATGACACCTGTTTAGGTTTCCAAGAAGTTTCGCGTAATCTGGAATTGTCGAGTGTACAATAACGCTGTGATAATTTCAAATGCCACGAAAGTTGCGTTCGAAGCCTATAAGTAGACGTAACTGGTGTGGCGCTGGAATAATGGAGCTTGCGCCGAGCGTAGCGCCGCGATCACAAAACTAGCTCTGCATTCCTGTGTGTAGTAAAGCACCTATTTACGCAAAAGAAAGATGACCTATGCTCTACGGTAATGTGCTGTCCATGAGACCATGCTCACGATTCTGTGATCCTTCAGAAGTAGCTCTGACTGATATAGTTTTACAGTTTTACAAGCTGACTATCGCTTGAAGTGGTCGAGAAAATATCGAAGGCTGGCACATGGGTAGGTTGGTTTAGATTGATTGAGAAAAGCAGTGCAATATAACAAGGAAGGACAGCAGAAGCGCGAGGGCGAGTGCGAACCCTCTCCTGACGCTTTATTGAAAACGCCTGATTCTACACACATGTCATCAGAAATAGGATGACTAACGCAGTTATTTGTACGTGTGTTGATAGCCATTCATCGCAGGGGTGCCATTTGTTTTCTTTGCTTTTTTTATCTGAGCTTCCCATAAAATATTTATGGAAGTTCGCTTGTTTGTTGTGTAGCATCAGATTAAAGTCAGCGCCCGTCTTGGTGTTTTTCCTGTCCAATCGTGTCCAAATAAGTTGCTTTTCACAGAAAAAAAAATCTGCATTAGAAATCTTTTGGACAGTTGTGCAATCCACGATATGGGATCTAGTGTTGGTTGTGTAACCACGGTTTCTTTTAAAATTATTACATGCTGGCAGATTTGCGAAACGGTACTTACGACATCATTTTGAACGACAAAATTTATATCACGAAATAGCGAAGTTTACATTTTCAGTAAAATTGTGTCAAGAGATATTTCTGGGAGAAATGTTTAGGTAAGAGGGCCGTCCCATTATTTGTAAGGTCGTTTCTAAAAGAAGATAATTTGTTTTCACCACTTACAAAAATTCATTCTGGAAGAGTAAACGTTACGAATATTTTCGGGACGAGAATGTGTGGAGAAAAATGAAAACTTTGTGAATATTCTTTTGCATTATATGTTTCCCTACGATGCCAAAAGAATAAAAGGAACATGATCCTTTTTATTCAAGTAAAATAAAGCTATAAATAATTTTGACATCTACATGGCTACGATTGCTAGAAGCCAAAATCATTCATAATACAAGTTTTGGCAACAAGCTTAAGTTTTGCGGAGGAAATAAATGTTCAAATACAATAAAAACGTGCCATTCCTATACATTAGTGCAAGCAACGATACACCATATAAAGACGTGCTATCCTTTAGAGGTTTGCTCACATTTTTGGTGTACAGAGGTGAACTTAGCGATTTTAAGTGTTAATAATGCGGTGAATAAATATGCTTTCGTAACACACTTCTGCGCTTATAATGAAGTCAGGCTGCAACGCTGTGCCGGCGGGTGCGGAGTTGGTCGAAGGGGGACGGTACACACTCAGAATCTATATCAAACTACCACACTAGAGCAGGGATGTGTGAACTTGAAATATTTTTTCAATAGAAAGTTCCTTGCTTTATTGTTGTAATCTCGTATCTGCTCGTTCGGTAAAGTTTATTTTTATTTTTCTCTATCTCAATTTCTCTATTTCTATTACTCTTTCTCTATCAGCTACAGACAGGTATCGAAGACGCCTGCTCGCAAAGGTCTTCCAGCTCTTCCTAAATGTCGACTTAACTGAACGAAAACCCAGACAAAAACAGTGAAAATACACGAATGCAGCAATATTTTACTATATTAGGCTGCACGAATGAACTATTCTAGACGATGCTTTTTGCCACTTTATTCTTTTCTCAGGAGCACTTCCGTACACGGGCACATTTCTAGGGCTTTATCAGGCTGCGAACAAAAAAGGCGGCCAGAATATACTACTGAGGGCTACAGTATAGCACAACAAAAACAGGCCAAGGTAAATTAACTCCTACGAGGGAAACGTCAATAATAATAAAACGTTCAGTGTAAATGCACTGTGCATCCGCAAACGAAAATATGAAGCTATATTATGGTGCTTGACTCTGACGGTTCGGTGATGCCTCATCAGGCATTACCGAACCATTTTTATGCACCATCTAGAAAGCACGTGTACTCTATGCAAAGATATGTCGAAAGCACCTATGGTGGTTAAACAATGAAATTTTGCGAGACTCGAGCACTTTGGATGTCTCAAGCAGCCTCCAAGAGGTCTAACCTGTATCCAGGGCCTAGACCAACAACAACTCCCTGTTTTTTATTCTCTCAGGGAGGACTTCGAGGAGTGGTGTGGACTGACTGCATGCAATTCATGATTGCATTGCTTGCCCCAATGGCAGTTGTAGGGAAGATCTTTATCGATGCTTCTGCGCCTAATTCTACAATTCAACCGCTCACCAGTACAGACGTCGCAAGGTATATCGGCAAGTAAGGAAAGCATCCGTCATAACGTATATTGTTGTTAAGGCCTATCAAATGTTTTGGGGCTTAGAGCGTAGCTCTTCTTACTTGCGCCTAATGATAATCATCTGTACAGTATTTTATGTCCACTGCAGGACGAAGTCCTCACCCGGCGTTCTCCAATTACCCCTATCCTGCGCCAACCGATTCCAGCCAGCGCCTGCGAATTTCTTTATTTCGTGACCCCACCTAGTCTTTTGCCATCTTCGACTGCGCTTCCCTTCACTTGGTTCTGATTCTGCAACCCTAATGGTCCACCGGTTATGTAACCTGCGCATTGCATGACCGGCCCTGGTCCACTTCATTCTCTTAAGGTCAATTAAAATATCGGCTATCCCTGTTTGCTCTCTCATCCACACCACTCTGCTCCTCTCTCTTAACGTTATGCCTAACATTCTTCCTTCCATCGCTCTTTGCATGGATACCGGTTTCTTGCGGTCCTCACAGCTTTTGCAGGAAGAAACGTGACGGGAAACAGAACGGTCAATTCTGGGCCAGAAAAAGTGACGTCAAACACGATCATAGGTCTTGGAAACTACTAGATGACCAGCGGTGGGAATATCATGCAACTGGGCGAAGATGGTCTGATGCATGTGCCTAGGAAAAACGAGAAGCTATTCAGGTCCGTCAGGGTGCATGTGGTAACGATATAAGATACCGTCTTGGAGCAAGAACATGCGTAGAGACGGGTTAGTTGCCGAGACGGCAGTTACGCATGATGTCTCTCACTTAAGGATCACGCCGATGCTCGGCTCCGAGGTTGCTAAATGCGGTAAGTTATAGTGCACAAGCAGGACTCGCCGCTATTGGGAAGTTCTGGTGGATCTACTGGAGGACGCGACAAGAAATCAATGTACTCGTGTAGTTGGTCTGTCTTGTACACAACTCTGTAAGAGTACTCGTGGAGTAGTGGAGTGCGTCGACCAAGACAACCAGCAGGATTTTTAGTGACAAATGCCAGCATAAAGCGTAGAGATCGGTCACTACTGTAAACTCCCGTCCGCACAGGTAGGGGCGAAATTCGCCCACAGCCCAAACAAGGGCGAGGCATTCATGTTCGGTAATCCAGTAGTTGCATTCCGCTGGGGACAGAAGACGGCTAGCGTACGAAATCACCTGGTCTCAACCGTGCTGTCGTTGAACCAGAACAGCGCCAATATCGTGAGCGCTGGCATCGCGTCAACTGAGCGAATGCACAAGCTTGTTCATGTCCCCAAGCAAAGGACACGTCTTTATTTAGAAGTTCTGTACGAGTGCTTGCAACGTCAGCAAAATTGCCTACGAATCTGCGAAAGTAGGAGCAGAGGCCCACAAGGCTTTGACCATTAGCACAGTTCGGCACAGGGAAATCTTCGACGGCATGAACTTTATAGGGATCAGGGCGAACGCCAGAAGAATTGACAAGGTGTCCCAGAACAGTAAGTTGCTGGCGACCGAAATTGCAGTTTGACGAGTCCAGTTGGAGACCTGCTTTGCGGAAAACACAAAGAATTGTCGAGAGACGCTGCAGATATGTTTCAAAAGTCGGCGAAACGACAATTACGTCGTTTCGCACAAACACAAGCACATTTACCACTTAAAACCGAGAAGCAGAGCGTCCATTATACGAGCGAATGTAGCAGGGGCATTGCATAACCCATATGGCACTACTTTGAACTTAGAAAGACCGCTGTGTGTAATAAAGGCGGTCTATTCACGGTTCATGTCGTCCACAGCAATCTGCCAGTACTTCGAACGCAGGTCTATCGAAGAAATATGTTTTGCACCGTGGAGGCAGTCAAGGGCGTCATCTTTCTCTGGGAGGAGGTAGACTTCATTCTTCGTTATCTTGTTAAGATTCTAGTAGCCTACACAGAAGCGCCAGCTGTTAGCCTTCTTTCTAACAAGCACGACAGGGGAAGCCCAAGGACTTAAAGAAGGTCCAATGATATCTCGGGCAAGCATTTTGTCGACTTCATTCTCTATGACTTGGCGCTCAGTGGACGATACATGATAGGGCCGTCGGTGTATCAGGCTTACATCGCCAGTGTTGATGCGATGCTTCACAACGGATGTCTATCCCAATGGTCCACCACTGAGATAAAATATGTCCCAGTACTATGCGAGAAGGCAACTGCTGGAAGGACAGAGGCAGTTTTTCTCACGCTTTTAAACACATTTGCGTGATTCAAATTGGCACTAGTAGGTCACGGTGCATTAGAAGTCAACGCGGAAATATTGCAGTCGCAGGCTGGTGAAATGATTGCACGGGAGATACCCTGAGGTATCTGCCTTGCGGTATTACTTGAGGTACCATTTGAGGAAATAATTTGAGGTACTTTTATTTATACGAATTACCGTGTGTGGGAACGTGACGTTATGCAAACAGAGAACGCCAGAGTTGGATGAAACGATGTATTCACCGTCGGCGACTGGTGGATTGGGAATGACGTCTATGAACGTCAGAGGAAGATGGGGCCGGCGAATGCATTCAGCAGAGCATAGTCGACTAGGCTTCGGGTCGGAAGGCTCAAAGTCATATGGTAGGACGAGTTGAAGAATTCCGGTAGAGCAGTCAATAAGGGCCGAATGTGCAGACAGAAAATCGAGTCCCAAGATGATTTCATGTGGTAACTGTTACAAAACATCAAACAAAACAGAAGTATGGCATCCAGCAACAGTAACACGGGTGGTACACATCCCAGTAACAATCGGAGTTGCACCGCCAGCTACGCGGACTGCAATGATCGGAGCAGGGGTGAGAACTTTCTTTAGACGAACAGGGAGGATGGAGTTCATACCTTATATATGGGCGCCGGTGTCAATGAGAGCTACTGCAGCTGTACTACCCACGTCTTTGTTGATGAAGTTAGGTTGTCGAGGTAGCGTAAACAGAGGAATTTCGCGTCGGGTCGTCACGGTAGGCTCACATCTCGGAGCTGCGCCCATTGGTTTTCCGCGGAGTGGCGAGGAAAGGCGGGAGAAGTAAAGCGACGGCGCTGGGGCAACCGGGACTGGCGTCGTGATGGCGACGGAGAGCGGCTGTCACGGAGGCAATGAGGGCGGAGCAGGATAGTTTTGAATGTGCATCAGCATGCGAGAACTGTCAGCTGGACATCCTAACGTTGAGTACGTTTGGCGATGTTGTGAGTTCCACGGAGTGCGGGAATCGCGCGAAAAAGGTCCGACTCGTCCACAGCAGAAGCAGATAGGCCTATAATCTGAGGTGCGTAATGCTACCAAGTTGGTGTGAGGAAGACGAGTGTCGGTACGGATCAGGTGATACAAATGGCGGGTAGTTCGGCATGTTGACTGGGCAAAGCGACTGCAGACCCACCTTGGCTAGTTCTTTGCCGTACAACAGATTGGATGAGGGAAAGTGTCGCTTGAGGATCGGCGGGTGCACGCACTTGAAGCGAAACAGGTGAGGAAGCTTCAATGTCCCGTCGGACGATACGCACTCTATTGTCTGGTGCAATAGGAACGCTTGGTAGGCGGATCTCTTCGCACGTAGTAGATGTCGAAGGCGTGTGGTGGAGGCGTGAAAACTGGTGCGCGAAACAGCGACATTTTGCTTCTTCAAAGCGCCGTCAATCAGTCATGATGTACTGAACTGTGGAGGAGTCTGAAAATGAGAAGGGTAAACGCTTCGTCTGCTATAACCTTGGGGATGTGTGCGACTTTTTAGTTTCCAGCATATTTTCATCGATCTTGCAGCAGAACGCTTTAAAGTCTTGAATATACGTCAAGTACGACTCGGTGCAGGTGTGAACCCAGCGTGGAAGTATTTTCAGAGCACTAGGACGGCGTCCTATTAACTCGCCAAACCAGTTGGTGAGCTTTGGTTCACACGCATCCCAAGTCGTTATTTCTTGTTTGTAATTTGTAAACCAAACTTCTGCCGTTCCCACAAGGTAAAATATGTTAGCGAGCATGAGTACATGGTCGGAGGTATTGAGTCCAATTACCTTTCGTACATTTTCAGACAGAATTCGACATCAGTGTTGACGTCGTCGGAAAATATACCGCGGTCACGCGGTTGCATGAGCACAAGATAGAGGTTGGTGGTAGCGGGTATGGGCAAGGTCGGTGAAGTACTTGAAGTACTGGCATCATCGTCTTGATTAGGCATGGCAGAGGAGCAAAGGAGGGTCCGCTGCGTAGATCCGTCTTGAGTATTGAGGGACCCACACTCTCCACCAAAACGTTACGGCGAGAAAAAAAGCGTGTAATATTTTTATAGGTTATATACAGAAGGACTCTTCGAATGTCGCTCAGGATGGCTAACGCACCACACGAACATCACCGAGCGTCGTCGACTTCGTTCTCTTCATGTTCATCGCTGACAATGCCTCGTAGAAATATCAAAAGTAATTTTAGCAATCATCATCATCATCATCATCATCATCATCCTGGTTACGCCCACTGCAGGGCAAAAGCTTCTCCCATACCTCTCAAACGACCCCGGTCATGTACCAATTGTGGCGATGGTTTCCCTGCAAAGTTAGTCTCATCCGCCCACCTAACTATCCGCCGTCCCCTGCTACGCTTCCCTTCCCTTGGAATCCAGTCCGTAACCCTTAAAGGGAAGCTGAAGAGTCTGTCGAATTCAATAAGACGCTCATATACGGATGGGGGAACCTTATAAACCATGTAGGTAAAATTTGGGAGTTTTTTTTCAATTAGGAGCGACGTAATCGTCGGTTGAAATTGCGCTGTAGCTCCGCCCCCCTTTGAGTGAGCGAGCGGAGCGGAGACCGGAAACCGCGGTGTTGTGACGTCAACTCTGCTTCGTTCCTTCGCACCGTCCGCGACCGTGCCTGACCGCGCTTGTTTCTGCGTGCGTGCCATCGTAATCTGCTTCGATCGACCCTACATTCCTTTGTTGGTGCGTCTGCGTGTATGTAGAGTGGTAGTCAACGTGCGTGGTAGTCAACGTGAGTAGTAGTTAACGTGAGTGGTAGTCAACGTGAGTGGTAGTCAACAGGTGAAGGTCACTACACGTACTGCATGAACCGGTAAGCTTTTCACGCGCTGAAACCGTCTTTGTAGATTGCCGACAGCTTTGGGCAGCGCACAAATTCCGACGATCGCATCCCCGCTAACGTTCCACGAGGAGGCATGCAGGAACACAACACTACAGTTGTTTGACCGGAAACGAGCTCACTAGATCGGCGAAAGATTGGCGAGATCACTAGATCGCTTTGCAAAAAACATACTCACCAAAGAGCATTTCCAACACGAGGAGATCCCAAGACTTTGCTTTCGTTCGCGTCGAAAGCCCTGCTCGCACCAGCATCGTTTGCTTCTTCGAGAGGTCGGCTCTTCGCAATCAGCTCGTACATGCAGGGAGTAACGCCGGACTCCTCAGAAAAACGCAGTCTATCTAAATTTTCCATTACCGTCTCAGAAAAATAGCACCAAACTACCTGGCACCGCGCTTCATGTGTAGCGGCAGCGGTCGGCAGCGGCAGAGTTGACGTGATGAGGCGCACCGAGCAATCACAGGCGGAAACGAGACGCGCTAGCTGGGCGTGTCCGCTGCTGCACTTTTCGTCGAAATAAAATATATTTGCGCTTTCTTTCGCTCAATTTTGATACGATATTGGAATTCGGAGGGTTGAAAACCATTATGTACAGATGTTCACTCATTTTTTCTAGAAAACCTTTCAGCTTTCCTTTAATGACCATCGATTATCTTCCCTCCTCATTACATGTCCTGACCATGCCAATTTTAGTTTCCTTGATTTCAGCTAAGATGTCATTAACACGCATTTGTTCACTCACCCAATCTTATCTCTTCTTATGCCTTAACGTTAAACCCATCGTTCTTCTTTGCATAGCTCGTTGCATCGTCCTCAATTTAAGTAGAACCCTTTTGGTAAGCCTCCAGGTGTCTGCCTCGTACGTGAGTGCTGGTAAGACACAGCTGTTGTACACTTTTGTCTTGAGGGATAATGGCAACCTGCTGTTCATGACTTGAAAATGCCTGCCAAACGCACCCCAGCCCATTCTTATTATTCTGATTATTTCAGTCTCGTGATCGAGATCCGCGTTCGCTACCTGCCCTAAGTAGATGTATTCCCTTACCACTTCCAGTGCCTCGCTACCTATCGTAAACTGCTGTTCTCTTCCGAGACTGTTAAACATTACTTTAGTTTTCTGCAGATTAATTTTTAGACACACCCTTGCGCTTTGCCTCTCCAGGTCAGTGAGCATGCATTGCAATAGGTCCCCTGAGTTACTAAGCAAGGCAGTCTTATCAGCGAATCACAAGTTACTAAGGTATTCTCCCTTAACTCCTATCCCCAATTCTTCCCAATCCAGGTCTCTGAATACCTCCTGTAAGCACGCTGTGAATAGCATTGGAGAGATTGTATCTCCCTGCCTGACGCCTTTCTTTATTGGTATTTTGTTGCTTTTTTATGGAAGGCTACGATGACTGTGGAGCCGCAATAGATATTTTCAGTATTTTTACAACGGCTCGTCTACACCCTGATTTCGTAATGCCTCCATGGCTGTGGAGGCTTCGACTGAATCAAACGCTTTCTCGTAATCAATGAAAGCTTTATATAAGAGTTGGTTATATTCGGCACATTTCTCTAACACCTGATTGATAGTATGAATATGGTCTATTGCAGAGTAGCCTTTACGGAATCCTGCCTGGTCGTTTGGTTGACAGAAGTCTAAGGTGTTCCTGATTCTATTTGCCATTACCTTAATAAAAACTTTGTAGGCAATGGACAGTAAGCTGATCGGTCTACAATTTTTCAAGTCTTTGGCGTCGCCTTTCTTATGGATTACGATTAGCGTTCGTCCAAGATTCCAGTAGGCTGGAGGTCATGAAACATTGCGTATACAGTGTGGCCAGTTTTTCTTGAACAATCTGCCCACCATCCTTCAACAATTATGCTGTTACCTGATCCTCCCCAACTGCCTTCCCTTTTCATAGCTCCCAAGGTTTTCTTTTCTTCTCCCGGCGTTAGTTGTGGGATTTCAATTTCCTCTACATTATTCTCTCTTCCGTTATCGTCTTGGGTGTCACTGGTACTGTATAAATCTCTATAGAACTCCTCAGCCACCTGAACAATCTCATCCATATTAGTAATGATATTGCCAGCTTTGTCTCTTAACGCATACATCTGACTCTTTGCTATTCCTAGTTTCTTCTTCACTGCTTTTAGTCTTCCTCCGTTCCTGAGAGCATGTTCGATTCTGTGCATATTATTCTTTTTTATGTCAGCTGTCTTACGCTTGTTAATTAACTTGGAAAATTCTGCCAGTTCTATTCCAGCTGTAGCTGTAATTTTAGCAATAAGTTATCTCAATTTGTCGTGAAGATTACCGTAGGTTTTCATAACTTCCTATGATTTGGGACAGGACAGGTGAGAATCCCTGAGCATGTCCGACCAACGTTTCAATAAACGATAAAAGAAGCCATAGTTTATTCCAGGGTTTCTGAATCAGACTTTATTTCCGATGTGGAACAAACCAGAAGGATGCGGGAAACAAAAGAAACAAATGAAATGTATTCTGTCCACTCAACATTCATGAAGGCACAGAAGCTACCGAAATAAACATTTAGGAGCTTGCGTCTGCGCAAGACGCGATTGCATATACCTCAGCACATCTAAAAGCCGAAGCAACCAGTTTGCAATACTATCGTGTGTTTTATTACAAGTGAAGACCCATTAGAAGATGCCCCAACATGTACATGTGGCCTCTTAGAAATGAGACTGCGTGATTTTGTACTCACATAAAAGGTGATTCTTCTAATTAGAATATTTGCCAGTTACCTTACTAATACATTTCTTGAGCTGCGATTTCAAATTTTGTTAGTGTGAATGAGTTATTTGGGCATAGGCTCAGCGTTCAAGGCAAAATTACGGAATTTCTTGACAAATTAGTTTGAGAATTTTCGCTCAAATACTATTGACGTAATATTAACTTGAGAAGTTGTAGCTTTATTATTCACGCTGTACTGAAAGATAAATTTAGGGACCTGTACATTAAACTCAAAGAATTAACGCTTACATTGATATTAGGTGGCATCAGAAATTGGTACTGGGCTTCTCATTATTATTTCTGCCCTGATTCAACTTTACTAGTGTAGTGCCATGTAGGATGGCTGGTAAAAATGGAACTATGCAAGAGGTACTGCAATAATGGCATACATAAACCTTTAGCTCAAAGCACGATTGCTTGGACCCTATATTCATTTTATGCTGTGAAGCGCTCTACAAAGCAGGCGTTATCACCAGATATCTAATAAGAAATATGTTGATACTATCAGTCAAAACAGTTGCATTGTGTCATTTCAACTTGCTGAATAATGGTAGCATTGCTTCCATATTTTCCTCCTTTAACATTAATGCCTCTTTCCTAAGAAATGGGTGCAGCTGACATACTTTTTTATTGTTTTTGTGTTTTTTCACCTAAATCCCTATTTATTTGATCATTTAGCTTGATTTCTGCAAAAAGACGCAAAAAAGAACGTTGTTCCTGGTCAGACATAGAACATGCATATAGTATGCGTATGGTTTCTGTCTGTATACCTAGAATTCTGGGCAGCTCAAGAAAGAAGTTGCAGAAAAATGCTTCCACCTCAATTCAAGTGGAAGCAGACATATTGCCTCTTGCTCTGATTCACTCATACATTTCTCCGAACGTCCTAACTCGAGATACGGTGAAAGAGATATTTAGTAATGTAAAGAGCTCATTAAATGGCACACGCGACTGGTTTAAAAGGTTGTACATGCCTTAAAATACAAAGTTGATTCAATTATTGGCTTGTTCCGGCAGGGAGATAGTGAAACATTGAGAACCACGAAAGAGCAAAGGACATCACAATAGATATATACAGTATATAATTACACACGGGGTGATCATATTTGATTTTTATGGAATATTTAAAAATCAGATGGGGAGCCAGATGGCATAATTGTTGTCCTTGAGCTGGATTACCGAAAGAAGCGGAGACTACTGGCACGAGAAATTGAATCACATATTAGAACAACTGAAATTCACTTATTAGTGCCTTAATTGCCTTACGGCCCATATTTCAATTTACTAATTCTAGCTGTTGTTGTGATCGGCCGTTCACCCCACGACACCCCTCGGTCACGGCTCGCACGATTATGTTGAAAGGGCCGACGGCCTCCTCAAAATGGTTCTTGACACGGATGAATTATGACCAGCGCGGGAATGCATTGCTCGTGAGAGGTTTCAGCAATTAGCTATGATACGGCTGTCACCTGTCAGCAGCACAACTGGCCTGTCCAAGCCAGAGACGCGCTCAGTGCGATGGTCCGGCCATCACCTCTCAGAGTACGATCGGCTTAGGCGAAAAGGGCAAGCTACCTCCGGATTGGTGGGACCTGATATCAGCGGCCTCCTGACACCGGGTTGGTGTAAGTGACCAAACAATGATTACGGATGGCATAAAAGGAGCTACGGACGTAAGGAGGGAAGAGCGACTACCATTCATTTTATCATCAACTTTTCTGTATTTCTTTGCATTTTCTTGTACTTATGTAAATATATATGTGTTTGTCCAACGTCCTGAATATCGGACCCAGCCTCACCTTCACTCACCCCTTCACGGGGAAAGAGAATCCCACGTCTTCGAGCCCAGAGTCGCAACACTGTTAAGCTTTCAAGACGCATCCCCTTGAAATAAATTTCCAAGATGACACTAGTTTCGCGATATTATTTCCCAAAGTAGGAGACAAAATACATGGGCCTTTCAGTTACGCTTGCTTTTTAAACATGTATGTGGAACAATAGTGCATTTTTACGGCGTGTTTGATGACGCACATCGCCAAGCTCGCGTCATTCTGGAAATTCATTCAAAGTAGATAGCCTTGCAAGTTCATCACCTACAATTCTCAAATTGCAATATGTGCCGTTAAGTAATTACTTCAGAAGATGATTAGGGAAATTTTGTTAGCTATTTCTGTTAGCGATTAGGCATTTCAAGTTCTTCTGAAAATAATACCCAGCTTTCTAAATAACTCAGCTCAAGTAATATGTTATCTGCAACAGGCTATATTCAAAAATTCCGTAAAACATAAAAATACCCGCCCTATATATATATGTATATGTGTGTGTGTTTGTGTACTACACAATAACTAAGCAGTAAATGTAGATGCTTGTCTGGAGCACTATCAGCGGATTGAGACAACCTAAATTAAAAAAAGCTGTTCTATCCATGTAGCTTGGTGTCAGTTGTACGCCAAAGAGTAAAAGAAAATTATCAGGAACACATAGGTACACATTCGCACTTACTCATCCACCCAAGTTAGTCACAGCAGACCAATCCGCTACCCATTTGAGCATTTGCTCAATTTGCTACACAATGACCCAAAAAGCCGAGAATAGTGTTAGCTCCGTCCGTCAATCAATCAATCAATCAATCAATCAATCAATCAATCAATCAATCAATCAATCAATCAATCAATCAAAACTTTCCAGGCGTTTTGTATGTATGTGTGCATGCATGCATACATAACCCCCGCAAGTTCCTGAACTACCCTAAGTGTACTGCCGCATTAAAAGAGCTGACAAGTCATTATGGTTATTCCACGACAACAAGAGAGCAATAACGACAATCTGCCGCCGCACACGCACGTATACATTCTAATGGCTAGCAGACGGCACCCACAGCAGTCCATACTTAGTGTGGTAACGACGGTGATTTCGCTGTATCTTGCAAAGAAAGTGTTCTGGAACATAATGTAGATGCTGTTCTACAAACATGGGAACTCTCCATTCGAAAATTCGAGCAGGCGAGCAGGGAGCATCGTGTTGCTTCATGTTTCGTCACGCAACGAGCGTATGCGAGGCGCGGCATCACTCGCGAGAAAGCGCCACTCGGAGGCCTGGGAGCTAATAGCCTGACGGAATAACCTAGGCCGCCTTCCGCACATCCGATTATATAACTGAACGAAAACAAGCACACAATTCCGATAAAAATATTGTTTCGGCGGAAGCTTCTCCAAAATATATTCGAATAAAATCGTAATCACTTTACAAAGGCTTGCTGCGCCAACCTCTCCACACTTATATCTTTTTTTTCCTATGCCCTCAGTAGCCTATATTTGATACTTGATTTCTGTAAGTTCGCTGCTTTTCTAAACCACTTCCCTCACTAACCTCATGATATTTATGATTAGAGTAATATTTCATAAGTATATGCTGTGCATTCTGTGGATCCCCACCGGCTTCCCTAATTGGAAGTCTTTTTCTCGACAACAGTTACAGCTTTGATCTAACCAGTGACGAAACAATTTGGGCCTGTTCCTTGGGAACCTCGGCTATGGCGATCTACCGCGTATGTTGGGATCAAGTTGTTGCTCAAAGGCTGCTGGCATCTCGGACACTCAAGGACGCTCAAAGGTGCGAGTAAGTAACTGCGATTTGCAGAGAACGCGATGTTTGGGACTGCCGAGAGGTTTATTGAGAGGAACTGATTTTCAACTAAAGTATCATACTTCGCCAATATTGCGCCTTATTCGCGGCAATCTCAACATTTATGCTGTCAAATGTGTGATTTCAATGCATGGCACTTTAGACGGGACAATATTCCACAGTGCAAATGTATCAAGCCGTCGCGCAGACTTGTTAATTGAAGAGGTTGGCTGTATGAGGAAAAAATATTGCATCGCTATCGAATATCACGAAGACGCACAGCCAGAGAGAGAGAGGCCGAGAGATCAACTCTATTTTGCAGAGAGCTGTTTGCCTGATTGTCGTTGTTCACGTTATGTGGTATTGTGGAAGTGAAAAATTTCCTTGGTGCGGTCTGTCTCGCTCTGAGGCATTCGTACAGCATCAAATTGGCTTACGAAAAACCACTCGCACAAGCCACCAAACATGGACGAACCGTCATTGATTACTAGTGCTCTTTGAGAAAGGCAGTCTTTACTAGGTCTGATTAGTGGAGGGAAATCACATCTGTCTTCTGAAAAAACACAGCCAGTCGCTGGATCAGGCACAGTATTCTCTGGAGCTGTACTCGCTGCTCTCCACAAGACACGACGCTGTGAATTTTGAGCAGTTTTATTCTTCACTGTCACTATCCGATGAGGCATCAGTGTACTCCTCGGTGTCACAGTTGTATGCATCATCTTCTCTTTCACTTTCAGAGTCTGATATGTCGGAGTCATCGCGATCACATATTGGAAGTCAGTATTTCCTCGGCCTTGCTAAGGGGTAGGCCTGAAATATACAAGAATATTGATTTATTTTATAGCTTCCAAACGTGTACAAAAAAAATCTTTGTACACAAAACCAATCAAGAACTGTCAGCGCTAAGACCCAGCGTCCCTGTACAGGGACATTTCATTAAGTGCGCAGCGCCTGACAGAAGACAGTGTATTTTCGCAAGGAACACCACTTAAAATGTTCTCTCAACCATAACAATTCTAAAAACGTAGCATAAGGTTTCCATAAAATTCGTTATCAATGATCAAATTGCTCTTACCTTGCCGTCGTGAGTAAAACGTGCTCGTGCTGATTGCAGCCATGTTGCCTTCTCGACGAAGCGAACAAACCCTCCCCGCTCTTCACAGATGGTGTCACAATGCTTGTCCTCCGACAGGGACACCAGTTCTCTGATCTATAAAAGCTCAGTCTTCAGTCAGAACCTGAGAACCAATGTCCCCGTACAGGAACGTGTGGTCTGAGGAGGTTAAAAACGCGCGGAAAGGTGCGTTAGAACCCAACTCCATGAGATGTGCCTCGATGTTTGGCGAGTCCACTTGCTTTATTTATGCAGTGGCTAAATCGGGATCGCGAAGTCGTTAACAGCCTTGACCTGGGAGTTGGAGCCGGCACACTTGCCGACATGACGCTAATGCCGCTGTTGCTGGTGCAGGTACATTTGGTCCTTGTCTCGGCGGTTCGTCTCGAAGCAGAGGAACACGGGGCATGGCCTTTTTCGTCGAAGCCCTGGATAACGTCTGCAATATCTCGGCTATCATCCACCCGTGTGCATGAATCGTCATCTATCGTTGGCAGCATGCGTGGTGCGAACCATGGATGGATCAGCGAGGACCGACCAATCGACTTCGACCAACAGGACCCACGTGATGCCGATCAAGGCTATATAGACACTCGGTGCGATGGCTTCGTGGGATTTGGAGCCGGCACACTTGCCGACATGACGCTAATGCCGCTGTTGCTGGTGCAGGTACATTTGGTCCTTGTCTCGGCGGTTCGTCTCGAAGCAGAGGAACACGGGGCATGGCCTTTTTCGTCGAAGCCCTGGATAACGTCTGCAATATCTCGGCTATCATCCACCCGTGTGCATGAATCGTCATCTATCGTTGGCAGCATGCGTGGTGCGAACCATGGATGGATCAGCGAGGACCGACCAATCGACTTCGACCAACAGGACCCACGTGATGCCGATCAAGGCTATATAGACACTCGGCGCGATGGCTTCGTGGGATTTGGAGCCGGCACACTTGCCGACATGACGCTAATGCCGCTGTTGCTGGTGCAGGTTAGTCATTACTATCAATCTGAATTTCAGAAGCTAGTGTGTGCGTTGCCGGCTCCTCCCACGATGCCAAGTGTTTGTAACAAAAATCGCGGATGCAACATGCACAGATTGCGTCTGAAGGGATTCCGTTTATTTTCCAACAGAGTGCTCTACTTGATTTTGTTGTTAATACTCGCGGGGGACGTTGAACTAAATCCGGGGCCTACTAACGCACCGGAGATGGAACTGCTGCAATGTTTGCGCAGTGGGCAGGAAACTTTAATTTCAAAGTTAAACGGCATCGAAGCCAGGTTCGAAAGGAATGAGAACATGCTGATGGAAGTGAAAAATAATCTCAGCCAAACTCAGAACCAGATAAAGGACATCAGTGTGATTGCTACAGAACAGGCAGCTATAATACGGCATCTCATGCAACAGGTAAAAGATTTGCAGAAGAAAACAAACGACCTAGAGAACAGAAGTCGCCGGAAAAATCTTGTTTTCTATGGGGTTGAAGATAAACCCTCAGAATCATGGGATGAATCCGAAGCTATGGTAAAGAACATTTGTAAAACGAGCCTTGGAATTGAGCTCGGGTCTCTGGAAAGGGCACACCGCTTAGGACGCTATAAAGAAAATAGAAAAAGACCGATTATTGTCAAATTTTCCTTGTACAAAGAACGCCAGGCAGTGCGTCTTAATGCTAAAAAATTTAAGGAATCGCAGTACAGCGTCGGCGAAGATTACTCAACTGAAACAAGAAGTATTAGGAAGAAGTTATGGGAATACGCTAAGGCAAAAAGAGAGGATAAGAACAATAAAGTAAAACTGAATTTTGACAAACTGATTATCAACGGCAGGGCTTTCAGGTGGGATGAAGACAAAGAAGAGGTCGTTCCATTGCGTAGGCAGTGACAGACCAGAAAAAAGCAGAACTACCGATGTCGACGACTCGTTGCTGTCGTCGTGAACTGCCGAAGCGTCGTTAATAAAACAGCCGAACTTTCTGGGTTGATAGAAAGTGTTGACGCTGACATAGTCCTTGGCACCGAATCTTGGTTAAAGCCTTCAATTGCTGATAGTGAGGTGTTTCCAGAAAACTACGTCGTCTATCGCAAAGATAGGCCCACTGCAGGTGGGGGCGTCTTTTTGCTTGTTCATTCATCACTACAGTCTTCAGCAATTGATTATAAGTGCAATGCACTGGAGTCTGTATGGTGCAAGATAGTCCTATCAGATAATTTCACGTTCATTGTTGGTGTGGTTTATCGCTCGCCCAACTCAGATATCAGCACAGTGCAAACATTATATGACATTCTCACAGAGGCGTCAGCTCAGACGATACTTCTTGGGGGGGATTTTAATCTGCCTGGGTTATCTTGGTGCAATGATACGTGTATAAGTTCTGGCGGGCGCCTGAACTTTGCGATGAAAAATATTGTAGACACGTTTGGTCTGACGCAGTACGTCACCGATCCTACTCGCAATGGCGCTGTGTTAGACTTGCTGTTTTGTAACTCGCCGGATTTCATAAGAAATGTGAATGTCATTCCGGGAATTAGCGACCATCTGGCTGTTGTTGCCGTTATCCATAAAGAAAAGAACCGTGCGAAGTTATCCACGACTAGGAGGGTCTACTTTTATGAGAAGGGTGACTACGATGCAATTTCTGAGAAACTTCGTAATTTCTTTTCTGTTTTCGAGTGCTTATCTGAGGAGCGTAATGTGCACGATATGTGGGACAATTTTAAAGATATGTTACTCGAGCTGGTAAGTGTACATATCCCCAATGTTGATTCTTCACGGCTTAAAAAGCGCAAACAGCCATGGGTGACAACACATATACTAAAGCTTATCAAGAAAAGGATGAGGGCATTTAACGCATTCAAGAAAAGCAAATCAGCTGCTCATTTTACAAAACTACATACGATTACCCGCGAATATAAGCTAAAAATAGGAAAAGCTAAAGATGACTACTTCAACGAGCTGAGCAACAAAATGAAATCAAACCCTAAAATGTTTTGGAAGCACTTAAAACAGTGTGGATCAGATTCCTTCGGAATACAGGAGTTAAATTATAACGGTAGGATAATTATGGAAGACGAAGATAAAGCTGCCTGCCTAAACAACTTCTTTCATTCGGTATTCTTACCCAACCACACCTGTCATATTCATCAACCTACAACTAATATTTCGCCTATGCTTCCTGTTGAGCTTAGTATTAATGGAATTGAAAAACTATTGAAAGATATTGATGAGAGTAAATCTAGTGGTCCGGATGGTATTTCTCCACGTGTACTCAAACGTTGCGCGGGGCCGATTTCTATGTACCTTTATTTAATTTTTGAAAAATCTTTATCGACAGGTATTTTACCCCATGACTGGAAAATTGCACACGTTGTTCCGATACATAAAGGTGGGTCCAAGAAAGACGTTGGTAACTACAGGCCAATATCACTTACGTCTATCCCGTGTAAAATACTTGAACATATATTATACAAACAAATACTAAATCATCTAAATAAGCATAAGGTACTAATTAACGAGCAGCATGGATTTCGTAGGGGACTATCTTGCACAACACAACTAGTTGAGTTTTATCATGACATAATATCCAGCGTAGATGCAGGAGGACAGGTAGACGGTGTGTTCCTGGATTTTCGGAAAGCCTTCGACACGGTATCACATTCACTCTTATTGTTTAAACTTAATACCCTACACATTGATGCAACTGTTTTTAAATGGATTGAATGTTACCTTTCACAAAGAAGGCAATGTGTAATACTGAATGGAAAATGCTCCGAATATGCAAATGTTACGTCAGGAGTCCCACAGGGCTCCGTTCTGGGTCCGTTATTATTTTTGGTGTACATTAATGATATCTCTGCAGGAATTTCATCTTCTCTACGGTTGTTTGCGGATGACTGTGTTGTGTACAAAAAAATTTCCCATCACAATGATACAATTGAACTTCAGAACAACCTAACAATCATTCATGATTGGTGTACTAAATGGAAAATGACTTTGAACATAACAAAGTGTGTACATCTCTCATTTACTAAAAAGAAGAAACCAATTCAGTCACAGTATCATCTGAACAACGTACTATTGAAGCAAGGCAGTACGTATAAGTATTTAGGTGTGCTACTGTCGTCTGAATGTTCGTGGAAACCACAGGTAGAAAGTATCATAGCCAAAGCTGGTAAAGCTTTGAATTTCATTCAGAGAAACCTGCGATGTTCACATGCGAATTTAAAACGTATGGCATATACAACTTGTGTTCGACCACTCTTAGAATATGGCTGTGTTGTGTGGGACCCCCACGAGGTAACCTTCATTGCCGCTCTGGAAAAAATACAAAACCGTGCTGCCAGGTTCGTCTTGGGGCGGTACGGAAGAAAGGAGAGCTGCACTGCAATGAAGGCTGAGCTAGGATGGGAATCGCTTTCTGCCCGCCGCAATAAACTGAGATTAAAATTTCTATATTCAATTTACTACAATAAAACAGGAATTAATAGGGAAATTTACTTACACAAACCTCATTACATTTCAAAACGAACTGATCATAGTTGCAAAATCCTCGAGTACCCTGCCAAGACGAACATGTATGCCAACTCATTTTTTGTTCGAACAATTAAGCAGTGGAATAGGCTGACTGAAAAGCAAGTGCATTGTGTGAACGAAGATGTATTTTATTCCATGTTGTAACCCCCCTGCTGCAACGCCTTCGGGCGCTGCGGGGTAATTGATGAATAAAGAATAAAGAATAAAGACCTTATAAACTCCAGAACAAGGCGTGTGGAATTAAGTCAGTACAGTTTTGGATGCGCAAACTTTGCCAAAAAAGCAAGCAGTCATGCTAAAGAAAAAGGCATATTTCGATTATGGTTTTGTATTGATTGTAAATCTAACTAAAAAGCAGCGCACAGATGGGGCGATCGCGCTATATTGCTTCTTAATTCTAATGAAATGAACGTCTAGGTACTTTTATTGCCACAGCGCTGTCGTTCCTTGGTACATCTTTTGATGTTAAAGAGAGTTCAATGCAGAAAGATGTCCCATCGTTTCACCGACCTTCATGTGGAGTTTTGGGACCAGGTCTAGAAGGACAGAGCTGTTGCATGAAGAGAAACGTACAGGTACCATCAGTGCGAGAGTAAGCGAAAGCGAAGAACTCAGGCAAAAAAATCAGACCTGGAACGTATTAATCTATCAGCACTTGTATCTTACTCACAGTGAAGTTATGCTTACTTACCAGTTAGGACCGTAATTTTATCCAGTGTTGTCTGACGTGCAGGGAGGATGGATAACACTGAGAAACAAGAAATTAAAGCAATTCGCCTGATAACATACTACACCTTACCCTGTCTCTTCCAATCTTTTTTTTTTTTTGCTTATTAGTTATAGTACTATGGGCAGGAGTTTGTATACAAAACTCTTCGACGAGAGGCCACCAATTGTTAGGCGTCTAACAAGCTCATTTTCGGTACAGCTACAGTTCGTCTACCTCAAGCAGGGTAAAGTTCCCGTTGACACCACTGTTTTGACGATTCTTCAAGTGCGTTCTTTGCAGAGGGAACTGCGCAAAGGATACCTTATTTTGTCAAGGCTCCCCCTTTGTGGCGAACACTGCAAGGATAGCTGATCGCAGGAAACATGTCAAAATATTTGCCACTTTTCTTGGCGATATGCACGTGTTTCACGCTACCAGATTCAGTTGTGCTTATTTTCGAGCTTTGTAAACGGCTTCGTCATACGAATGAGGACAGTTCTCATATAACGTTTAATTCGTATGCTTATGACTCTTGTTCCGATCTTGTTATACGTAACAAACACTGTATAGTACATGCTAAGCTGTTATTCAACAATATATGTTACAAGTGCTGCACAACGGATGTTTCATGCTGTATGCCTAAAGGAGACCTGAATCAATTCTTATAGAAGGGGGGTAAGTCACTTGAAGTGAAAGGAGGCAGTTGCAGAAATACTTTGCCGCAATAAGTACTTCAGTGCGCTCAGCAGAAGCGGAATAATCGGCAATCAAACACGGCATCCGCTGTGCTCCTGTTACTTCATCAATACCTTGCACTGCGAAGGCTATGGGGCACTGGGGCGTACCCACAACGGCCTTCTAAATGTCACCGTAGCGTGTAGTTCAAAGTTAATTTTGGATCTTAACGTAGACGCCATCACTTCCACCTTTGGTGCCTACGACGCACTACACAAAAGCTAAACGGCGTTGTCTTCCACGATCCGTTGTATCTACGTGATGTAGCCGACCGCAACTTGATGTCAGCTATCGGCCGATAGCAGCCGCCTAAAGGTATGACAAAATAGTCCGTCCGATGACGAAATAATGGGTCTGGAATAGAGAGTGAGAACAGGACCTTCTGTTGAAAACAGAGCGTTTAAAAGAAAAGTGATTTCGCGATCGGCTTGTGAGCTCCACGCTTTGCGGACGACAGCAAAACTTGGCTGAAACGTTCAAAGCAGCGTATGCTACCCGCGAACTATGTTATTTCACCAAGCCCGTGACGTGGTTCAGGGCCCCTTTAAATAAAAACGCAATATTGCCCGAGTGGCGAAGCTTTGATTGGGAATGAAAATTATTCGACTGCTAAATGCCCTAACATAAGTAGTCTTTATAACTGTATAAACTGTTCTAAACATTCGCTTACTGAATAAGCTAAAAAGCACGGTGTCACGCATGCACAGGTAAACATGAACACATCTAACTCGATGACCGCAGGCGCTCCATGTCGGAAAGCTGGCGTAATCATGAGCGGCGGTAGCGGTGAGCGACTTGCCTGTCGCGCTTCCGCTCGTTTGAACGCCAGCTAGGCGCGCGAGGCGATGACATCAGATATCTCTGCTCGGCTAGCCTCCGAGCATGACGCCGATTACCTCCAAGATAGGGCGCGCGCGGTCTCGGTCGCAGTGGAAGCGGAGAGACGTGCTTCCCTATTCCACTTCTCCTCCTTCTCCTCCCCCATAACGCGCGCACGTTCTGCTCCCCCCCCCCCCCCCACCTTTGCGCGTGTGAAACGCCGGGACATAGCCTCCCCGTGCGAGTACACTCAGCTGAACAAAGATATAGGCATCATGCATGCATTCCTTCGCACTTCCAGCACATGGGGAGTGACCGCGATATTATGGCACATTACGGCTGTGCATATGGCGGGAATTCGTCTGGTGTTTGCATTTAATTGAAATTGAAAAGAAGAAGTTTATGCTATGTGCTTTCACCAATTGTGATATGCAGTGAATAAGCTGTGCTATTGATTGCAAAACGTCGCAAGACACCCGTCATTCTATTGCCACATTTTAAAATCTGGTGAAAGAAAATAAAAGGGAGGGATGATATGATAGACTTCGTAATACGTGCAGTGACCCACAGTGGTCCACAGTGGTCGAACGAGGAATGTCGCCTAAGCCAATGTATTGACAAGGTGCTTGTCGAAATGTTATATCCAGTGACATATTTCCTCAACAACTGGTGGCCACTTCAAATCTCCCACTTTCTGCAGACTTCTATCTTGTTTCGATAACACATTTTCCTCTTCCAAACCATACAATGCACTCTATTTCATTGGAACAGTGTATGCGTGAGCTAATTGTACGTATAATATTTTTTTTACATAAACCTCTTTCAGGACCGCTCAGACAAGCGCCCTGCTTCTCGTCCTGATATATTTCACAGGTCTGTTCCTTGGAGTCGCTCTTACACTTTGGTTTCGGGGCTGCGATCCAACGTTGCTGGGAGAAATTTCCAGCATAGACCAAGTAAGCGAGCCATTTTGGCCGGCTAATTATTATAGTAGCATAAGCTAGGGTCGCGTATGGTGTACATCACAAGAATTGCGCCGAAACCCGACCGAACCAGTAAAAGAGTCAAAACGAATGTAGAAAAGCAACTAATGTTGATTTTGAAGCGGTTTACAGTGAGCCCCATTAATAAGTCCTACAGGTACGCCACGCAAAACTCCGGCCAACCACTATTCCTTGACAAACGGGTCCTGAGGAACCCATGCACTCCTAAGCCTTAGGACGAATTACCAGTTCGTTACGAATGAGAAGTTCGTTATTTCAGAAGCCTAAGCTTAATATTTTGTCTTACCTAACATTTTGCATTTGCGTCCTCGAATAGAGAGAAAAAAAAGTTTTGAACTTTACTGCGGAAGTTAGCGCCAGAATACTAAAGTGCTCTCACAATTCTGGTGGGGTCGGCTAAGGTATGTTTTATTCCAATTTTGGTAATTTGCAGATTGTGCCATATTATATCAACACATACCTGATGGATGTTCCTGGATTTTCTGGGTTATTTCTCGCTGGTATCGTGAGCGCTGCGACAAGGTACTGAAACACAGGTGTCTTGTCTAGAATTTCATGAAAATTTTGTTTTAGCCAATAACCTGCGGTCATTCTGCCCTTAGATGTGGGAAAATGTAGTTATATATGCTATATTAATTTTTCTGCAGGTAACAACATAGTGCGAACTTTCACTTCTGGCTTCTTGCAGAAACACCCTTATTATCAATATTAAAGATTATTAATACTGATTCCATTGTTCAAGCGAACAAAACAATTTTTTTCCTAAAAACGGAGATTCATTTGTAAGAAAGTGCATCAATCCACAGGCACATTAATTCGCTGCTACAGTACTTTAATTTACCACAGTAATATTCTAAGAATCTATAGCAACATTAGTCAGAACAAAATTAAGCATTCCAGTAATTTTTAACTAAACGCCATACCAACAGATGTGCTTCGTATAACTGAAATAATTGCAACAACACGTTACATTGCTAAGCGCTGTCTCATTGAGGCGCATCATTCTGAATATTCAAAGCAATGCCTGTGAAAAAGAGGCAGATCTGCATATTCTGAACAACTTACCCGCCTTATCAAATCAATGTGATAATGATGTTTTAGCCATGTGTATGCACATTATATTATTTTGGTGTTTCTCATATTACTCATCACTACTGGTTCCTCTTTGGCAGACGAGATGAAATCCTCACGCTTCTAGATATTTTTTTTTGTATCTAGTTATAATGATCCGAATTTTCGCGCAGAAATGTTAGCCATATTGCAGGCGTTTTTAGAATACTGGTCGTTCGAAGTTAGTGGTTCAGCTTTTCGAAGCATACGTAATCTAATGCTTTAGGTGATCACCAACCGCGCCAACAACGACCACATATTCTCTCACAGTGTAAAAATTTCTCAACCTGACTCGGGTGGTCAGATACTTCCTCCGAAAAAAAAAGCTGGTACATTTGCATAATTTCTTGTGAACAATAGAACACCTATCAAGCCAAATGAGCCTCCGATAATATTTTACAAAATGCCTTCACCTCTTTCGATAGGTTCTCTTTCGTCACTTGCACTTTTACGAAACCCCTCGGTAATTCATAATTTCAAATGATTCACCGAGCTTGACTTATGAGCTTTTGTGTTCTAAGGTTCACAGCTTACTGAACCACGCATTTCCACAAAAGTTACATCTCTCTGAACAGTGGTACGAGAACGAAGTGTTAATTCTTTGTAGAAGTTGTTTCAGCGAACATTTTCAAAATCTTTAAAGATTGGCTGTGGAACATAGTTCAATTCCAGTTCATCAGCTGGTCTAATGGAAGCGGCAGACAATACTTGCAAAAAAAATTAAGTTTCAAAATCGACTAAATTATAAAAAAGATCAGTAATTACAGTTTTAACTAATTATGTTACGACCCATATTGCAATTTACAATTTCTAGCGGTGGAGTTCGCAAGGCGGATCCACTTGGAACGAATATTCAAGATGACACCCGTTTCAAGATATAACTCTCCCGAACTTTGCGGAGAAATCCATTGGCGCTCCAGTTAATTTGTTAACAAAACGTCGTTTCATGCACTGAAGCACACAAGTAACTGGAACTCCAATGCATTTCACCGCAAAGTTCCGGAATATACGTCTGGAGACTGGTGTCGTCCTGAGAATTCTCTGCAAGTGAATCCACCTCGCGAAGTCCACTGCTAGAATTTGTACATTGCAATAGCTGTCATAGGACAATTGGCTAGAAACTTGATTGGTGAATTCTTGTTAATTAGTCGATTTTGCATTTAAATTGTTGTCCAAGGAATGTCCGCTGCTTTGAGTAGAGCGGCTCATCAACTAGAATTGAGCTACCTGCCACAGGTAACCTTTAAAAAAGTTTTAAAGTGTTCGCTGAAATACCCTGCATAATGGCACTACAATCATTATGCCTAATTACAATGCGTCTTCGTTGCTTTTCTTTCTCTCTTCGCTTGAAGTACAGTGTCCTCGACAGTGAATTCTCAAGCTGCTATTTTGTACGTGGATGTCATTGCGCATCGATACAAAAATGCTGAGAACCACGTGCTGTGGATTACACGTGGTACAGGTAGGTGTAACAGTTTCTTCAGTTGAGTATTACCACATTAGCTTCCTCGTCACCTTTAGTCAAACAACTTTGCTCCAACGCTGCATCTCTGACTGGCAATCAGTCCTTATTGTAGTAAGTGTGGTACTTTAGAAAGCGTGAAACACCCTCTGTTCGAATGTCCAGCACACAGACATGGATAGAGTTTTAGTTTAGGCTGGGCTTATTGAGAACCGCATGAACTAGCCGGTAGCAAAAGATAAGAACGGGCTACTTCGTATTCTGGAAGGCATCCTAGGACCTATGCGTTCTCCTTCGTAGCTACGTTACGCTTTAAATTTTCCTCTGTAGTTCTTTCAGGCATTGCCCTAATTAACAAGCTCCTGCCTAGATAGGTCTGCATCTTCGCCTTCGTCTCAAATGTAGATACGACTACTTCTATTGTAAAATTCTTTGGCACGTTGCCCTTGTTCCGCCTTCCTCCTCTTAGCTTGGTAATTCTGGAACAGGGAATGCTCGAAAGGCATACTGGTCTGGCAACGCTGGTCGCGCCTACCATCTATAATGGAAGGGTCGCCTTTTAGGACTCTAAAAATGCAACAGGTGCCTTCATCGCCCAGCGCTTAAAGGGACACTAAAGGTTACCAGAAAGTCAAGTTAAAGTGGTGGAGCAATGTTCTAGAACGTCTAAGGCGTCAATATAATCGCGAACAGAGCTTTGGTAACCGAGAAATTGAGGTAAATGCATGACACGAATTGAGACCCCCCAGCGACATTCCGGTGCTAGCCCGATGACGAAAGCACTCCTCATAATTTGTGTTACTAATACTCAACTACTCGTATTAAAAATATCATTTCATTCGATTATAAGACGGAAAAAATGCTACTTGTCTACGTCTATTCGATTCTAAGAAAAAATAACATTTTGACGTTACCCTTCAGTAATATGGGTGCTCGAAAGGTCTCGTTTTCGCTCGACTCTGCGGGCTCGACTCTGCGCCGCGCACGCTTTGGAGTTTCAGTAGTTTCGTTATCGCGTCGTGCTGTGAGGGTTCTGCTGGCTCACGAAACTTTCATTTGGAACAAGCAGCGAGAATGCCACGACCATGTGATGTCGTGGGAAGCCCTCGTTGCTTTCCCGCTCCGGAGAGCCGGTGTAGAGGCCGCCGTCGTAGTACGCAACGACGCCGGTAGCGCGAGCCCTCAGCAGCAGGTCGCTCTCGTCAGTGCTCAAATCGCTGAAGTTGAGCCCACCATCGCGAGACAATCTGTCGTTGTCAGGGTCCATTGCGACGAGCGTCGAAGTTTGCGTCATAGAATGAAGTACGAGCTTATGGTCGCGTGTTTCTCCTTCCGCTAGCCACCATACTCCCGCTGTCGCTCTGCTGTTCGCTCTGTCTTGGCTCTGTTTCTGGCCGCGCGTTTGCGGTTTGCGCAGAAAAGCTGTAGCGCCGTCCGCGGACGCCGTTCTACTCACCGATGGCGCAACGTCACTATGAGACCATGATGTCAGTACTCCTCGATCGGAGGGCGGTCGATTTGAACTGCGCTAGAGGTACGCGGACGCTTCAGAACGCATTTTCTCTTAAAATAAGTCTCTCCTTGGCACGAAACAAGCGTGTCGAGGTTTCTGGGATGGTATTTCAACAGTCCACGTTGACTTAATAGTAACCTTTAGTGTCCCTTTAATGATTACTCAACGTCACTATGTCCTCACGTATAAACAAAGCCATGACCACTGGTTCTTTCACCGTTTTAAATCTGTCCGTATGACCGTTTTAAGAAACGTACTGCGTTGAAACCGAAACCTCCACCGACCCTATATTCGCCGTGATGTGCACTTCGAATCCGAGTTAAGTACCTTATGTACAATTCCTTATACGCTCTGTATTTTTCGACTGAAGCCTTTAAAACACCCTTGCCTTGCATTACAATCTCACAGATTCCTTCCGTTCACAAAACAACCCGACTCATTTGAAAAGGCTTTGCTGTAAATTAAATATGAGCACTACTAGTGCTGTTCATCGAAGCCGATAACACTTCATACACGCAACAAATGAGCACTGTAGCTGCTTCGCTCGTGTTCAATTTACGCTTCGAGCGTGTGAACGGAAATTGTGCGAGTAAGGTCACACACGCAAGTCCCGTGAAAACGAAGGACAGACGTCACCTCCGAGTTGACCGTCGTAGTTGACTCCATTCCGTGTGCTGATTCGTGCCGCTAGTCACCACAAGTATCGAGTATTCGCGCTACAAGGCATCGCGCGTGTTCTCTGTCGCTCGCGTTTCACACACAGGTTTCCTTCTGCCGGCGTTCCTAATTATTGTGGACTAATCTGCCACTCCGACTTAAACATGGCGCAACAGCACGAGTCACCCTGCAAATGAGTGGTTAGGCACACTCTTTAGCGCGCCGTCTACCTATCAAAGCAGTCGCAAAGAAAGGTACATGCAAGTTAAATGCCAAATGGCAATCGCGAAAACGAATGGAGATGCGATTCCTCGGCGCGCTGCGTGGTGTAGCGTGAGGATAGAGCGTGCAGGCCTCCTCGTTCTCTGTGCCGTTGGTGAACTGCTGTGAAAATCTGTAGGAGGATGGGCACTGGCGTCGTGCCTACTGTTCGTTTTTTAATTGCGATATCAATTATGTGGACATTCCAGGCGCATTTCTGCCATCAGCATCGCAGTCGCCGTCGCGGTGAGGTTCCCTATAAATTTCACGGGCGGTAGAATCGTCGCCGCGTGGCGTTTTCTCTATGCACGAGTGAAAGTGCGTGAGGGCGAGCTGGCGCTCGCGGCTCTATCTCGCGAACGCAAGCCAGGGAAGCATGGAGAAAGCGCGCCGTCTTCCGTCGCGAGCAACGATCCGTAGGCAGGGTAAGGAGGCAGGGGTGCGTTCTACTCTGGGTGGCCCGGGAAGCCGCACGGTCCCTTTTTTCGGCTTCGTTCGCGCTCATGCGCGGCGCTGAACGAAGGTGAACTCGCGCACTGCTGCTACAACGCTTGCTCACTCCAGCGTTTTGAAAGCGAGTTTCAGCGGTCGTCGAGCGGGATGTACGTTGTTGTTTGCTAGTGCCGCCGTGTCACCGTGCTTGTTAATTTAGTTGGTATGCCGTTGTTTACAAGTGTACACTGCGGATAAATCTCGTATCGTTACTTCGTATAGCTAGCTGCCGGTTAATTTGTAATTGCAATTCATGATTCGCGCTTCAGGCGAAACTGCTACTTCTGTTTCATGGCGAAACCTGCCCTGATGAAATTTTATTACCTCTTCAAGCTTTCCACTCAAATAATAGCATTAATAAGTGCTCTATCTGCACGCCTTCGCTAATTGTCAGCGCGCTTTTTCCGCCTTTCTGTTTGTTTATTGGGCGATGTGAAGACAAATAAAGCTTTTGTGACCATCGTGCTCTCGTTTCACAATTCTTCTTGATTTCTTTTTGTCTGCGGTATATATAGAGCAAAGTGAGTGCTCTAACAAATCGTGGGGTATTTTTCTATCCTGCTGTGAAATTATTTTTCGAGCTACAAAATTTCCTAAAAGGCTCGAAAACCCCAAGCACAAGTACAACAGCAGTGCCTTCCGATAAATATTACAAACGTAGTTACACTCATATATGTTAATTAGGTGGTCGCGTGACGAAACAATTATTGGTACGCATGAAAGATTTGCCTTTTAGCGCTAATTCAAACTGATGTTAAAAAGAATTGGTAGGGTGAACACGTCGGAGCACACAAATAGAAACGAGGGAATCAAACGCAATACGTTGTCAACCTCGGCCACTGTTACAAAGGCACACTTTATTTATTCTTATTTATTTACTTATTGTATTTTATTTCATTCACCAATTTATGATCTATCGTTCAAGAAAACAAGCCTAGCTTGTTACCGGCGTTGCCACAAAGCCCTTTTTTCGTATAGAAAAACAAGTATCAGGGGAATGACAACGCAGAATTTCGGTGAACGTAGCAGCAATGTGTGTAACTATCTTACCGAGCGAGTAGTTTCATTTTGCAGTGTTCCAATGCACGATGGAGTTTAAGCATTCCTACGAGCGGAGAGGTGACGCTTGACGTTTTCAATATTCCCTAATGTTTACTCAAGAGCTACAGCACGTTGGGCAGCTACACATTGCCTTAAACAAAACTATAGAAGAAAGAAGCTTTGATATGCAAAAATTATGTAACAGTGTGTTACACTCTCTTTAACTTCAAGAGCTCGTTTCAGTGTAAAAATCTTGAAGCAACATCACATGTCAACCCAGGACTTTGAAAAACAAGCCGAGGGCTTGCGGCTCCACTACCATGTGATTCTTTTGAATTCCCAGTTGTGACTGACTCTTCCATGTCGTTCTCGTCGTCTGTCGTTATCTTCTCTGTCGGATTCATTGTCGTGCTCCAACACATGTTCATTGCCAGAGTCGTCACTCTGTTCCAACAACAACGCCGCAATTTTGCAGTCTGCCAAAGGTTTTCGTTACTTCTCGGAATGTTTGAAACTTTGGAGCAATTTGCAAAAACATCGAGAGTTCCCACGCCCAGAAATCCAAGCGTCTGGAGACGCACTCGACACCTCGTACTCATCATTTTCCTGTCTAGAATATCCAAGTGGCGCAATCTGGGAAACAAACATGTCAGCCACCGTCAGATTTTTTCCCTAGGCATTGCAGAAGTTATACTTATCATTAAAAAATATTTCTTTAATTGCACTTTTCTACGTAGTGAGGGACACGTACCGCTGTAGACGCACCTCGTCAATTAGCAGTGAAGTAAATCTAAGAGGCGCCATCTAGAAAAGAAGTATGTCACCACCGTTGATTACTTTATCAGAGAGACGGTAGCAAGACATCCTACTTGATAAAAATGTATGTTTCCTTTGAAGCGCGCTTTCCAACACGGCTAGGAGGCCGCAATTCTGTAGAAGCACTCCGAATTGCGTGGTCATCTATACAGCGCCGTCTACAGACATGTTCCCGATTTAAAAGCCTTGGCATTTGTGTTCCAGGTATCTTTTCGCGTGAGGAGTCGACTGTAGACGGCTAAATGCGCTCTCAAAGAATTCACCGAATTCCAATCAAAGCGGTTTCACGCTCACTCTCTGACTTCCCCGCCAATGATTCGAACGAAGAGACATACGTTTCCCGGGCGAAAACTATTGCCAGGAGGCATGACATTGACAAGGGTAACTTGTGTGCTTAAAAAAAACTTCCCTAGCGAACTTTCTGTGCACGCAGTTGAAGTGTGAGAATACTTGATTTTTTTAAGGCTACGTGGTACCTTTTTCCTAGGGTCCGTAATACGTAATGCATCTCTTGGCTTCTTGTTCGTTATGCCGTTTCACATTGGTTCACAAGAAGCCGCAGCTCAGCCATCTCCGAGGCTGGTGACTCAGCAGAACGAATGATGTGAAAGAATTAAAACTAAACAAGGAAAGAATCTTTGCCTAATACCTGTCGCGGCTGATCAACTGTAAAGAATTTTCGAACTTAGTAGCTACAAAGCTGAGACGATAATACCTTCCCAATATTAAAATAGACAGAATACCACTGCATGACAGATATATAATTTATCTGAAGTGGGTATCTTTTCATTGTGAGAGAGCTTGCTAAATTTTCAGGCAGTATGCCCGCTGTAGCCATACTCATTTCAATAAGGTAGCTAGTTCATACTTAAATGCAAGTTTTTCAGTGAAATTGAGGAAAAAATGACCCCCTCACAATGGCTAACCAGCAAAACGTCTTGCTTTATTTCAGCTTTAGGTTTGGGCATTCTAATGACACTCTACAGCATGCTCTGCGCACGTATGGGCTCTGTGACGAGGGTAAGTACTGCTGACTTCAAATGCATTTCCAACAAACCGCTGGAGTTTTTCTTTTTCGGATTATGACATCCGTCGTTACATCTGCACTTACGACCCTACTGTAACGCTTGTCGACCCACGCCTTCAAGCAGACACATTCTTTGATTCTTATATAGAGTGTTCACAACCCTGCTAAAAGTGAAACACCCTTATTTCCTTGCTTTCAATGTACAATGGCTAGCTCTTAAACAAAACTTTTCGCAATACGCATTTGAAGATAAGTTCTGCCGCATTTCATTCATTTAACTCAATGGTTGCGTTTACACGTGTGAAGAACTTACATGAAAGGAAAAAATTGTAATCCACCAGACTGTAGCACAAAACTACAAAGGAAACTCAATGGGCTTCCCGGGATGAAAACTTTGCAGCGGAAGAAAAATTTATACCTAATTAGGAACTCCTCACAAATTTTTCTCCAACTACAAACTTTTCTTCCTAAGAAAGTCTATTCGTTTCGTAGAGCCCCCTTTGCAAAGCGCCAACTGACGTCGACAAACACCTGTCTCAATGAATTTCTAAAAGACATCTGGTTCAGCAAGGCTTGAAAGGCAACGCTACGATGAAATCCATGCAGTGTGTGTTGCCTTACTTGTATAAACCAAAAATAAACGTAAAGGTGGTGAGAGAAAGCTCGTTAGAATAACCTAAGTCATGCTTCAAACAACGAATTTCTGAAGGGTTCTCAAGTCAAGCAAGTACTTTTATTTCTCAAGACTACGAAACGTGATTCATTAGACGCGGGGAAGTGGTCTGCTTTCTTGAGGCTATCCGTCTTGAAAGAAACATACGTGTCCAAGCTTTTCCGCTGCGCATTCACGCCTTCCTCGTAGAAAAGGTTTGTCTTCGCTTTTGCAGACATGAATAGGCAGCGCACTTGATCTCATTTTCAATGCTCAAGTGCTGGCATCCCATGAATGGCCTCACTGGTGAAAACAGAAATAGTCATAGGGAACGATGAGAAAACTTTATGTGGATGTGGCAATACCTCCAAACCAAGATTCCGCGGCATTCTGGCGTGCGCTGCATGAATTGCACGAAGCGGCCGTATGCTAGCCAAGATTATAAAGAACTACATCACAATTCCTACACGTGGTTGCTTTACCTATCCTGACTCGGATGTGGATCGGACGTGGCTTGTCCGATTCCTTTGGGACGAACTGCACCTAAGGCTAGCATAGATTTTCTCTGGCTCTGGTCCCAAGACGACGACGCATCGCTGCAAATTGAGGTGAAGCTCGGCACAAACCATCTGAATGTCGCTATGCCGCAGCAAGGAGGAAGCAGATGCTGATTATGTTCCGAAACAAAAAAGACTAAAGGGTACACAACCCTGTCTAAATTATAACCAGATTACGTCTGGTAATCTCGAAGAGAGAGCGCCTTCAATTTAAAGGAGTTGGTAATACCTGTATTGGGGGGGGGGGGGGGGGGGAGGTGGCCTACAGGAAGCACCGACACACCGAACGCCAAACTGCTTAATCTCTTAGAGAGACAACCCTGCAGAATGCACGTTGAATATACAGTGGCGTTTAAAAGGAACAGACCCCATAGTTTACTTTAAACAGCGAACTCGCTTCACTTTGCTGAACAGAACGTTTTAATTCTAGCTTGAGGCTTAGTTGTATTCTCCTGAAGAATGCCCTCAAGCATATAGAGACAATGATAACTTCGTTGCTGGCTAATGCAAGAATTCAAGTAAGAACAGGAAAGGAGTGTTAGGGATGACTAGGTGTTTCTGTGGAAGACAGTATACTCGTTTTGTGCTACAAAGTAACGGGTGCTTAAGGCAGGAAAACACGCACGCAGATTGTGCTAAAAATAGAGCAGCGCAATTCAAACCGCCATAGCAATCGACCAATAAACGAAAAGGATTATTAACACAAAATAAGCACCGTAAGCAAGTACGACAGCTTACCGATAATAACGGTGACGGGTTCCTAGAATAGGCAATCTGCAGTTCACGTCTTTGGAGCTGTTTAATTCGCGAATACTCTCGCCAGCAGGCGCTGTCTATGGCACACTATTGCGGGATCCTTGATGCGATGATGGAGCAGAAGGTCCCATTAGGCCAGGCTCTGAGGCAGCCAGTGATTGCTACTCTAGGTCACGGGGTTTAGGGTGCTGAGGGAAAAAGCTGCAATGCCGGTTACGACCAACGACAACTCAATTGGAGATTCAGCAGTGCCCCACTGCACATATCAGCTTGATGATTGTTACTATTAGATCTGTGATTGTAGGTATATGTGGCCAGGCTGCTTAAAGCGAAGAGCAAGTTGGCACAACTGTAGGCGCTTCTGCTCTGTGAACTATACATAAGCATGTGCAACCGCTCTACGAGCACGCATGCGCTCACCATTTCATGCTCACACGCCAGCCTATAAGTGGACAGTAATTATCTTACCAAAATATTTGCCATTGTCATCCTCTAAAATATGTCTTCCCTCAAAGAATCAAGCTGTTCCCTCCTTCAATTTGTAGTTGGGCTGGGTTTTGCAGCTCGGCCGAACGGGGCTTTTATTTGAGTCGGGAGAAATTTGATCTACAAATTAACTTTTGGAGCTGTAATCGTCAGTGTAAAAGCTTTTGAGGTTAACAAAATGAACGCTGCGTCCTGAACGACCTATACCTTTGTCCAGAAGCTTTTAGGGGTGTTTCGCTCGCTAAGTAAACGAAGTTGCATGTCGAATCTACTCAGCGAGTGTGTCTATTTTACTGACATCCCAGTAGTCTGCGACATCTTGCATTTTTGATGTCATCAACTGTTTCAATGTAACCAAAGCTATATGAAAACTTATCGACAACAGGAATAATCGGTACCACGTTGGTTTTGCTCATGTACTTCACGAATGACGACTTTTTCAGATTTGTCAGATTGGCGCCCTCGCATGAAACACACGGTTCCATCAGCCCTTGAGCGAATACTAGGAGCAATAAAAGGGACAACGACATGCTTTTTCAAAAATACAGCAAATGAGCTTCCAATCCGCGTTCTCTAGCTGCGTAGTCACATCTGCCCAACCCATCCATATATGTGGACTACAGCTCGCGTTAGCCACACTCGGTATATACAGCAGTTCTACGCGTAATTTTATGAGAAGTCTGTCCTTTGAGGAATAAGAAAGCAAGAGCAAAAAGGGAAATACAAATGGCCTCTGTTACTGACGCATCAGACCCGATGGCCGCGTGCGGCAGTCGGAGTGTACCATTTTGCACGTGCGACATGAGGTCATCTGGGAGCTGATTTCGTAAACAACTAGATAGGTTTATGTGCTGTACCAGCGTGAATGTGTGGTCTGGGTTGGCAGCTGCGGAACTTCGCTGAAGGCCTGCAACAGATGATTTTGTGCATCTACGCTTTTGTGTGGACAAGACAAAAAGGGCATATATATATATATATATATATATATGTATATATATATATATATATATATATATATATATATATATATATATATATATATATATATATATATATATATACAGTCTTTCTTTTGGCTAAGGATAGCCAAATCAATAAAAGAAAAGAATATTTAAGAATGTTGTGCAAAGCACGATTATAAAACGCACAGTGTTCGGTTGTCAGAGCTCTCACGACCGAACACCGTAGACGTCAAGGTTGTATCGTACACAATTTCTTTTTCCTTTTTTTTATTTATTTTAACAACTTGGCTTACGATAGCGGGGATACCATATAATAATGGGTATCCATGCTCGATACACAAGAAAAAAGTTATTTAGGCACTGAAATTTGGCTTATGAAGTGGCTCGGAGATGTTTACCTCGTGTATAAGCTTGTTAAATGCGCAAGGTCACGATTGAGAAGCAACCTCGCTGTTCACTGTTTCCAACATCTCAGTTGTCAAATTCGGTCTGGTAATTTCATTATCTTTGCAGGCTTTCTTGATGGTTTACAATGGCATCACGGCACCATTTGTGGGATTGTGTCTGCTGGCTGTTTTGTTTCCATTTGTTCACTCAAAGGTACGTGCTACCATCGTGGTGATTTCAGTTTTAACGCGATACTGTTAAGGGCCACGTGTCGCAGACAGTCGGTGTCGGCATAGGCGTCGGCGCCAGCGCTCGAGCCCGAGGGAATAATGCAGAACGACGGCACTGTAGTTCTGTGTACGGCCCTAAAGTTGTCAATTTATCGTTAAATTTGCTCACACTTAGTCTTTCGTTGTTTACAAAGATATTCCTCGGAATTTTGCAAATGGCAACCCACAAAGAATGCCATGAAAAAAGAACACCGACAGCGCATGAATTTTATGTTAAATATAAGACTGAACTACCAAAAATTCCATGCAATCACAGAAGATTGGCCCATGCAACAAGCCGCGTTTCTGCTACAAACCTGGCCTTCTTGCGGAGATTTGCCACCAGCATTTTCTGGTAAACGTTACTGTTACATTTAAGCTGCCGTTCTCCGTAAGCGTAAGAAGCGGACAGGGATCTTTGAATACTATCGTGCTCCATTCCTGAAGGCGAAAGTTACGTGTCATGCGAATTTTTTTTTATGTTTTTAGCTATGCATGGAGCCTGCAATAGGATAAACATAGGCAGGGCAATGCGCAAGAACATGAGAGAAAAAGGAAGGCGTCAACTAGATGAACGTCGACTTCAATCTACAGATCAATAAAGCCAAACCGACGTAATATAAATATATATATATCTGACATTAGCCACTGAAATGTCGGTGAAGCCTGTGTGATTTCCAGCTATTTCTTGCAAGTATGATCATATATGTTCGATGTGCTGCTTCATAACGGCCCCAGCATTGCTGTCGTGCAGTACTACCCATTTGGCTAACAAAAAGGGCATTTGGGACGGATATTGTCCCTCAGCGCTTGAAAATTCCTATTCGTAGCATTGGGAAAAGTTCGGACATAAGGTCAGTGCTTGAATGAAACCTGCATACATTCCGCTATAATTTCTGTAGCACTATTGAATGTGTTCCAAAGCATCTGAGTATATTTGCCCGACGCTAGCAAATGGATCCTGAAGATGTATGCATCATGTAATGTCATACTTCTCGTTTTTGTCACATAATGCTAACAAAGTAGCTAATCGGTACCGCATCCAACTAGTCTTTCCCGCACCATCTAGGTTGGTAAAATTATGGGCAATGATAGCCAAAGACTGATTCGCTGCTTATCTGAAACGCCAGAGTATACGATTCGATAGTAGTGTACTGAATTCTCCTGCCTTGTGCAAGCGTGTATAGCGAACAGGCATGTCGTTTTAATGAAAAAGCATGAGAGTACATTCTAAGAATACAGGATAAATTTGGAGGACACCTGGATTTTCGCAGTAGAGACTGTGGCTGCGCGCAGAAATTAGAGTGTCTGGCTAGCTTGTCCAAAGTAACTGTATAATAACCAACGGAGGTGATCGGATCATGTTTCATCCTCAGGAGATCTTACGAATGCATAAGCATGCCATCATTGCCTTTTTAACCGAACGAATTTAATATTTTGGATGATTTCCTATGAATATGCTTAGCGGTTTCTAAGAAGTGTACTTGTTGTTTGGAGTGACCTTTAATAACACTTCTACGTTTATTCAGCTATCAGCCATTTTCATTTCTGAGCGGCTTTCCTCCACAATGTTTGTTTCTTTATTTTTTTTCCTTTTTACATATAGTTGTGTTATCTTTGTTTGTTCCAATTGTTGTAAAAAGAAAGTGGCATGCATATACTTAGTGACAATACGTCAATGCCCACTGGTTGTTCATTCCGCGCTGCAGTGTTTTATATGGTTCGTATGGTGCGGTAGTTCTTAGCTCTTCTCTTCTTTATCTGGGGATGCCAGTAATTTTCACATGTTAATTCCGACGGATCGGGCTCCTTGCATGGCATGCTTTAGAATGTAGCTATTAGGAGCCCGTTCCTGCAGCGAGCATCGGCGTAGGCGCCCCTCGTAACCTAACGTCGGCGTAGGCGTCCCTCGCAAACGAGCCAACGAGCACAGCGATGGATGCCACACCGAGCACGGAACGCAGAGGGGAATGAAAGACGGTGATAGCGAAGGCAGAGCGAGGAGGAAAGTGGAGGAGGAGGGTGCAGCGGAACCATGTAGCGCAAATCGGAGGTGGAGGGCACGGCCGAAGCTCGAGAAAAAAATCGTAGTGCCGGGCAAGGCGGGCTCTGCGGCGACGATGGCTACGAGTTATAACCAGGGTCGGGGGCCACGTTTCTTCACCGATGACGCCACCGATATCATGAATGGAAATAAAGCGCTGGACAAGGGGAGATCTGTTTGCGGCGGCTGCTATTTATTGCGCCCCCGCCTCACCCACGCGCTGCGTCTCGCGATCTCCCGATTAGTGAGGGTGTCGTGCCACACTTCGCTCTCCGTTTGCAACCTGCCGCACGAGACAGGTTGCCTGCGCTAGCCAGTGTGTCGCGAAATAAAAACACGTATAGCGCTGCGCTCAAATTTCGCATTATAGAGTATCATAACGTTCAGTGAATATTTTAGAGCTCTGATGCACTTCTCGTCACCTACCTGTGGTTTTAGTGCTTTTAGTCCTTCGCGTGCTGCCCCGGTACATATTGCAGCTGATGCGCAGGGCCATGTGGCTGAGTGGTGGGTTTTGCCCTTTATCAACTTTAGAATAGTCGTGTGAACTAAAGCCCATCTTTCGACTTGCGTACGGGAAAAGAGGGAAAATGGGTGCAGAGGAAGCCAATGCAGGTGGAAGGGCAGGAGCCACCTGGCGGAGGCCGCGTGTATGGCCCCGCACAGTTGGCTCCCGGTCGTCAGCCGATTGACTTCCTGCCTGGTCCGGGCAGGTGTCAAGCGTTCCGGTAGTCTTGCTAGTGGCCGTACTTGGCTGTATAGGTAAAATGAACAATGGACGACGCGCATTCTACGGCGGAAGACGAATGCTGATGAACAACTTTCCCATGCACCCCACTGATTTCCCTCATCTTCTACTTCAAGTGACAATAAATATTGATCACCGGTTGTAATATATGCAGTATGTACAGCTGGTGATCAGGCTTTCGTTAGGCTTTATGAATTTCTTGGCTTTTTGAAATGTAAAATTTAGGTCCGCGCCTGTTTACCGAGGGGGGGGGGGGGCAGAAGAGACAGCGTTTCTTTGACAGTGTTTCTGCGCGCTACCTTGCCTATACTTGCATATTAAACCAACTATAGCCCAAACCGAAGTTTTCTCGCAGTGAGGGTGTCCGTAATTCTGCAAGTGCGCTTTTCCACGGATGTATGAACCACTAAAGCGGAAGTAAGCGGGAAACCATGAGCCGCTAGCCGCGATCTTCGCTACTTTCTTGGAAACTGTTATCTGGCTGTTTGCACACCATCGTTGACTTCATTGTTGCGCTATCACAAAGTCGGCGCTCTTGCGTATGGCAGCCTAGTAATGTGGAAAATTTCACCTACAGCATCAATCTTGAATGCACACAAATCTTTTTTAGAGCGAAGCTTTCTTGGCCAACTACTGAGTGATTTGGCTTGTCGTGTCTCTCTTTTCAAATTTAAAGGGCTTCCCTTGGTGGAAGTGCGCGTGCACTTCTATCAGTGGGAGAGGGTTCAGTCATGTGACTCAGGGCTCCTTGCCACGCTACCGGATGGTGTTGCCCTCGGCGAAACACTAAATTCTCTGTCTATGCTACCAAAGGAAGCAGATTTGTGCCTGCCTTCTCCTTTAGCCGCTAGGGCTGCTTTTCGCCAAGAGCCATCGCGTGGTCTCAAATGACGTCAACTATTCCAACGCGCTGTAGAGAAGGCAACTTCACGCGCGCAACGCGGAAGTTTTGTGACCTCAGGGCCATGATCATCGTAGTGCGCTGCCTGCGTAGCACGCCTGTCACGACATGGACGACATGTAATGTCAACAGTAGGAGGACATGCAAGCCGGAAAAGTAATAACGTCACATCACACGCGTGCCATGAAAGAACTGAAATGCAGACAAATATTACATGTGCACATGAAGTAACATCATAAAGAGAAAGAGATACATGACGAGTAGTTTATGACGTGAGTCACATGTCATGACATACATACATGACATGACATGACAAGGCATGATTGACATGGTAGAACAGAATAGGGATTTTGGAGAGTTGGAACAGTTCCGCCATTGTACTGATCACCGCCCTACTTAAATCGAGGGGCAAAAGAAAATACAACAAGAAAACTGCGCTTCTCACCGCAACTTTGGTTAAATGGTCGAGCGTCAGGCAGACGAGCACTGTGATCGGGTGCTACCTGGTGAAATACGTAAAAGTGCGCTCGTGACCTTATGCTCGGCTACTGTGGCAGTTGCAGACGCTTGGAAGAATGTGCACCCAGAGTATTGCACCCTGCCCGAAGTAGGGAGTCGCCATTGGTTACAAGTGGGATAGGAAAAGTGCAGCTCCACCCTTCTACCCGAAGCTGTTTCTTATGGCAGTAGTCTTGCATGAAATACACTTGAGGTTTCGATGAGTGTAGGCAGCAGACGACAGACAGCTTCCTACACACTTAAAATGAGGAGCGTCTCCCTAGTGGGGCGCGGTGGAACTAGACGCGCTGCAGTCGGCAATTTGTTGCGCGCTACAGAAACGTGCTTCGTTAGTGAGAGCATCGGCTTTTCCTGCATCTGCAGATGGTCATAATTGTCAGGCGTTCATAATGTGGCTCAGACACATCACCGATGACACACGCCTTCAGTACGCATCGCGCTCCAAAAACGCCTATAGTCGACTTAGCGTCATTAATATTCACGCTCAGTTATGCCTATTTTCCAAGAACGGAAGTTTGAACTTACTGGTCTGTGTAAATACGACTGGCCATTGATGCACAACATGCTGTTAGGATTATTCAATGGAAAAGGCAGTATGAAGATACAAGCAGACAGAGAACATGCATACAAAGAAGTTTAATAAAACACGCCTGGCTAATTGGCGCCGGTATGGATAAAAGTGTCGTGAAAGGAGCATGGAGAAAAAATTGCCTGCGCGGACAAAGCCACGTTTCTTCACAGAAGAATTCCTTTCACCTAATCCCTACACATTATCAACTTTTTCGATTGATTATTTTGAAGTTATCAGAAGGCATTTGGATGATTTCTTTCGCGTTGGTCAACAGCGGCGACTCCCTTCCCTTGGAATCGAGTCAGTAACCTGTAATGACCATTGGTTATCTTCCCTCCTTATTACATGTCCTGCCCATGCCCATTTCTTTTGCTTGATCTTAACTAAGATGTCATTTACCCGCGTTTGTTCCATCACCCAATCTGCTTTTATCTTATCTTATAACCTTATACCCATCATTCTTCTTTCCATAGCTCTTTGCGTCATCCTCAATTTAAGCAGAACCCTTTTCATAAGCCTCCAGCTTTCTGCCCCATACGTGAGTGCTGGTAAGACACAGGTGTTGTACACTTTTCTCTTTAGGGATAGTGGCAACCTGCTGTTCATGATTTGAGAAAGTCTGCCAAACGCACCCCAGCCCATTCTTATTCTTTTGATTATTTCAGTCTCATGATCCGGATGATCATGAACCTGCCCTAAGTAGAAGTATTCCCTTAACACTTCCAGTGCCTCGCCAGCTATCGTAAACTGCTGTTCTCTTCCGAGACTGTTAAATGTTACTTTAGTTTTCTGCAGATTAATTTTTAGACCCACCCTTCTGCTTTGCCTCTCAAGGTCAGTGAGCATGCATTGCAATTGGTCTCCTGAGTTTCTAAGCAAGGCATTATCATCAGCGAATCGCAAGTTACTAAGGTATTTTCAATCAACTTTTATCCCCAATTCTTCCCACTCCTTGTCTCTGAATACCTCCTGTAAACACGCTGTGAATAGCATTGGGGAGATCGTATCTCCCTGTCTGACGCCTTTCATTATTGGGATTTTGTTGCTTTCTTTATGGAGGATTACGGTGGCTGTGAAGCCGCTATTGATATCTTTCAGTATTTTTACATAAGGCTCGTCTACACCCTGATTCCGTAATGCCTCCATGACTGCTGAGGTTTCGGCTGAATCAAACACTGTTTCATAATCAATGAAAGCTGCGTGTAAGGTTTGCTTATATTCCACACATTTCTCTATCATTTGATATATAGTCTGAATATGGTTTATTGTTGAGTAGCCTTTACGAAATCCTGCCTGGTCCTTTGGTTTACAAAAGCCTTAGGTGTTCCGGATTCCATTTGCGATTACCTTAGTAAATAGTTTGTAGGCAACGGACAGTAAGCTGATCGGTCCATAATTTTTCAAGTCTTTGGCGTCCCCTTTCTTATGGATTAGGATTATGTTAGCGCTTTCCCAACATTCCTGTACGCTCGAGGTCATGAGGCATTGCATATACAAGATGGCCAGTTTTTCTAGAACAATCTGGCCACCATCCTTCAACAAATCTGCTGTTACCTGATCTTCACCAGCTGCCTTCACCCTTTGCATAGCTCCCAAGGCTTTCTTTACTTCTTCCGGCGTTACTTGTGGGATTTCAAGTTCCTCTAGACCATTCTCTCGTCCATTATCTTCGTGGGTGCCACTGATACTGTATAAATATATATAGAATCCTCAGCCACTTGAACTATCTCATCCATATTAGTAATGATATTGCCGGCTTTGTCTCTTAACGCATACATCTGGTTCTTGCCTATTCCTAGTTTCTTCCTCACTGTTTTTAGGTTTCCTCCGTTCGTGAGAGAATGTTCAATTCTATCCATCTTATACTTCGTTATGTCAGTTGTCTTACGCTTGTTGAGTAACTTCGAAAGTTGTGCCACTTCTATTCTAGCTGTAGGGTTAAAGGCTTTTATACATTGGCGTTTCCTGATCAGATGTCTCGTCTCCTGCGATAGCTTACTGGCATCCTGTCTGACGGAGTTACCGCGAACTTCTATTGCACACTCCTTAATGATGTCCAAAAGGTTATCGTTCATATCTTCAACACTAAGGTCCTCTTTCTGAGTTAAAGCCGAATACCTGTTCTGTAGCTTGACCCGGAATTTCTTTATTTTCCGTCTTACCGCTAACTCATTGATCGGCTTCTTATGTCCCAGTTTCTTCCGTTCCCTCCTCAGGTCGAGGCTAATTCGAGTTCTTACCATCCTATGGTCACTGTAGCGCACCTTGCCGATCACATCCACAACGTGATCACATCCACAACGAATACTTCAAGGCCATCTAACAACTTGGCCGTAAAATGCACCCTGACACAAGTTGAATGGAGCGGTCCAGTACAATAAATGAGCAGCATTAACGTTAAGCTGAGCTAAATAAACCTTTTAATCAAGGCACCCTAACAACTTGGCTGTAAAGTGCAGCCTGATATAAGTTTTATAGACTGGTCCAGTACCATACGTTGAGCAGCAAACGATGAGCTGAGCCAGATGAATCTTTTAATACAGTAGAGCTATCGTGGGTTCACTTCGTCACTTTCCCGGGCATACAAAAGCGTTGCCTCATCATCTGTCAGATTCCGCAAAGGCTATCACCAAAACTAAATTTCCCGCCCAGTCCACAGTTCATAGTATCGAATGCAACTACATTAAGAGCAAGTTATTATAAATATTTATTTATATGTGTGCAAGCACATCAAGCTCTAACATCATTCGCGTTTGGAAGCATTGACCATTTCGTAATTTCTTGGCATGCATATAGCGTCAGAGAGCACCCAGGGGCGCAAATGGAGCGAGTTGTTCGAAACGCGCGTTCAGTCTGCGTTCAGTTTCGCCTCGCGTGATTGGCCTAAGCCGCTCGCAGTCGCCAGCCGCGTCCGTTGTTGAAACTTGGCTTTGTGAAGGGGTCAGTATATTCTAGATGAAATGTGGCAATGTGCACCTGCACCAGACTGAAAAAACAATGCACCGGCCGCGAAACGGCAACGCCAACTCTCTGCGTAGCGGACGACATCTGCCTATCAAGAAAGTCGCGACTGCAGTGCCGCTAGTTTTACTAACCAGCACTTTGGAGAGGTTTTCCGGAGGAGCTGTGAAACGGAGGTGGTTCTATATTATCGTCGAGACATACCAGCTGGCCTTGCAAATGCTTGCCCAATTTTTTCGGGACTGTCGGCGCTGATATAGCTGCGATAGAGAGTGGCGGCAGCTGGAGGGGCAGCAGAAGCGGCAGTGAAGTGCTCGCGTGACCGTCTCCCAAAGATGACGGCGAACCGATGGATCAAGAGATAAAATGATCTCATAGATGTTGTAGGCGCTGTAATGTATGCATAAAAGTAGAATAGCTGTTTTCTTGCGCTGCGCTATCGTAGTCTGCAGTTCGACTAGATTTGTTGCTGAATGAGAAATCATACCTTGACGTACAGCTTCAGGAAAAGGCATGAGCACATCCAGTAGGTGCGAAGTCAGGAGCTTTTCGTCTGCTGATGCAGAAGATGACGCGCAGTCTGCGCAGATTGGCTACACTTCAAACAGGCAAGCGCAACACACGGCGTCATAGCCTTTGCCAGGCACTACTATTGTCTGCAAGAACATGGGCGAATCGCGTGTGAAAAAATTACCTCATATGTGTTTTGGAACCACATATGTGTTTTGGCGCCACTTTGTTTTCTGCTGCATTTATTTGGCCCGGCCGCAGAGCTCTGCGCTGCCTTCACTGCCTTCCTCCCTTGCTTCCGCCTTCTTTTGCTTCACCTACTGTCATTACTGCTGTTGTTGGCACCATAGGAGGTGCTGCCACATTGCGGGCAGGCGAGCACACAACTTCCTCTACGTCGAGCCTAAAATTGACGATCTAGCCGAGAATTTCAAACTGGCCACCGTGCATGAGAGGTTTCATTAGCATGAACGGTATCGGAGCGACACCTGGCGCAGGGTGATACCGCTGAGAGGCGGTAGTTACGAGGGTCTTTTGTGGTGCGAGTCCGTCGCTTCGTGAGATGTGCGGGAATACGCCCCTTTTAAGGAAACCCGAGCACATGGTACACAGCCCAGACGAGCTCATGTGGTCACAATGAAACACTCGCTCGAGGATCGTCACAAGCGTGGGCTGCGACACCCAGATGACGTGCTGTTGGAACCACATGTGACCACAACCACGACTGGCCGCACTAATTTTGATTTCCACGAAGTGCTTTTGAAATTACGCGTCTGCTCCCAGCAAGTGCCGGTACTCCAATCATTGCCCCTTGGTCTCAATGACCTGTTCGGTGGTCATCTGCTGGGCGCGTCGCTGTTTTTCGGCCACTCGTCAGTTCCCGTCCTACTCGCGCTGCTATCCGGCGGCGCCTGATCTCATTGCTCGCGCACCACGGTCTCGCCAATCTTGTCGGCCCGTTGCTTCGCCTCCTGGCTCTCCGCCCTCACCGCTTCTCTACGCACAGAAAACCACTGCCATCTCTTAATTGCCTTTGCGACCTTGCGTTCCTCTTCTGTGTGAGTGTTTTGAGGGCGCATTGTTGTAACTGCAATCACAGGTCTACGCGTCACATAGCCCAACAAGAGCACCCGAGCCATGTTTATTTCTGTCGCATGCCCACGTGCCGACGAGACAAGCAACGAGGCGCCGAGCCAGTAGCGGCGAGCGAGTGAGCGCATGGGGGAGTGCGCCCATTGGTGAGGAACTCTGCGATTTTGAGCGGCCTCGAGATTGGTTTTGGCTCAAACTAGGCGAACAAATTCTTCGCATTTAAAAACTGGTCAGCAATCGACATAAGCAACAGACGGTTAGAATATTGGAGACAAGAAAAAGGAGGCGATTGATAGAACAGCAGCTTTTACATTCATGGATAAGCTTGAAAACGTAATTTTAAACGTACTCCGCGCTCGTAGTGCCAGTTTTATGTTCCTTTTGGCGAAGTCTTTCTTGCGTTGTCGCCTTTGTCAAGGTTAGGGCGCGCGTTACTAACAGCAGCACGCCACATGACACCGTCCCTTATAAAGACCCTTTGTGGGATTATGTTCAAGGAGCTTTTAACCAAGCAACGTCATTATACAAGGCAAAATCCCTTCATCTGTCCAGTGAAGACGAAGGGGGTCAAAATAAGACAGACACTTCAAACTGATCGTGAGCTTGGCATCAAACAGTGCATCAACCATTTCGTGCAAGATGTATTCTTTATGGTTAAGAATTCTTTTGACAAAACAGTGACTGTGTGCTGAGGTTTTCCTTGATCTCTATGCCTTGCTGCTACCTTTGTATGGCAAAACTTTGCTCTTGCAGGGTGCTGGCGTGGCAACGCTTTCAATGGTCGTCTACCAACTTTGTCACATAACGACAATTATTCGGAGTGGACGAAGGCCTCCCAGAATGGAAGCATCGCTCGACAGCTGCCCTGGAAATCAAAGCAGCATTGTTTCAGCTATAAATGCTACATTTTTCGATACGCATACAGTGTAAGTTGGCAGCTCTTACACACCTTAATGGTGCCGTGTGTTTTAAAGTAAATGATGCATCTTTCTAACTTCGCAATATTTCTCCTCGTTATGTAGCGGATCTTCCTTTTTTCCCTGCCTAGATTAATGCATATTTGTCTGCGCATTTTTGCTGCAAAACAAAGAAATACATGTTCGGCACAGCAGCACATCTCAAGCGCGCAGTGTGCTAAAGTAATGAATTCTATGGAAGTAATAAAAAAGTAATGAAAGTAATGCATCCTACGCATATTTATTTGGTGATACACTGTGTTAGTGTAGAAAACAGAGTTTCATGGAATTGCATGATCATTATGCAGGATATCCTTTAGAATTTGAACTTAATGTTATTTTCAGGTAGGTTATGTCGTTTTGAGATCTAGCTCATAGCAACAGGAATGTTTTCGTGGTTTCTTAATGCGTATTGCAGATTTATATTTTGATACTGGCATGTGCGAGAGCTCCTGCATCACTGCATTTTGTTTTTTGCAGCCTCGAAGAACCATTTGTCCTCTTTCGCATGTCATATCTGTGGACTAGCTTTTTCGCTATATTTGCAACGGTTATAATTGGCGTTGCCGTGAGTGCTGTTACAGGTAAATCAAACTCTTCAGTTATAAATTACATTTTTTTCTTAACTATTCACTACAGTACTCTTGTAATTTGTATTACTTTAGCAAACAAACAGCTTATATGTAACTAAACATGCAAAAATTTTGAAAATTCTACAGCTTGATGCTGCAGTTCTTGGTTACAGAAGAGCTAGGTGGAACACCGGGAAACAACGACAAGTACAACAAATGGGAAATGGGAATCCCCAACTATCGTTTACTTTAGTGTTGCATTTCGTTTTAATCGAGCTAAAGAACATTAGCGGAAATTGCTGCCTGAACGAGTGAGCAGTGTATGAGGTGGGAGAGTTATTAAAAATTTAACGAGGAAAGAGGAACCGCGCTTATCAACCAGTCGATCGTGTTCTTGAAAAAAAGAAGAAAAACAGACCGACGAGACTAACTAGTCGAGCGCTTTCTTTTTATTCGCCCAGGTTTCACGACGATTTTTCGTTAGAGATGACGCGCTTATATTCTGTGCTTGCGCTAAATAGATCAGAGGGCGCAAGGAGCTGTAGAAAAGTGAGGTTGAGAAGTGACGGAAACTCCCTTCACTTCCTAACTTCACTTTTCTACAGCTTTTCTGCAACTTAAGTTGGGAGCTAGTCTCACCCTTTTGCAGTGAAACCCACGTTCCCTATGAAGTGCATTTTTTCTAGTAGAATGTACCTTTTAGAGACACATGTTTTGTATGCTTTCGCTTTACATATCAGGGAAATCGTACGCATTGCAAAGGACTCCGCACTTTTGTGAATATTATTTCATTTTTATTGTCGTTAAATGCCTGCAGGCTTTTTGTTTAATATTTCTGTTTAAAGTCGAGTGCTTCTGTAGACAAGACAACATGTAGTAATAAACTTTACACAAGCTGTCGATCTACTGCATGTTTCTACATCTGTGAGGCTTGCCTGATATTGTGCATGGTTTCCTACAAAGTATGTTTAAGATTCTTTGCTAAACTGCTCGTTCAAACATTTAGTTACCATATACAAAATTGTTCAAGGCGTTATTCTAGTGCCCAATATTTTCAAAATTTGTTTTTGATTTAGGCGAAATGAAGAACACAACATGGCAATGTCATCTTTGCTGTGACCGGGCTGTCGCGTTTTGGAGAAAACTGATAGCTCCTTGTCCTGAACAGAAAGTTAAGGTGCGTGCAGTTCCAAGACCTTTGAACTGTTCAATAACGAGTCCTAATGTGTACCTTTTTTTTACAGTGTGCGACAACACCGAATAACAGTGGAAAGCAGCACAGCCAGAAACATGAAGTTGAAACGCTCCTCACATACACAAAAGAGACAACTATTTAGACTCCGCCACACCATGCCATCTCTGTTGTCAGTTGCTTAGTCTTTTACAAGTCCTAAATAGCCCCAAGGATTTCGTTAATAATTATTGTTCGGTAAATTTGTGCTTTTGTGTAGTTCATTGAAGCAGTTTCGATCGTAGTTAGCGTCGTGAATTCATACTTCAAAAATTTAAGTCAGCTCAAGTATGTAATGCGAAAACACAGGCTGAGTAGATATTGTAATCATCAGGCTACAGGTGGTTTTACACCGGTTTTCGACGTAACTGGCGTACATTGCAGTTGCGCTATCTCTGCAAGAACGATCTGTACTGAGGAAAAATAACCGATACGGCTCTCATTGTGTCGCGAGCCATACTCTTCAGCGTAAATAATTTTAAATTTCTTAGCCAGACGGACATGTACCGCAGCGCAGAATCGATATGGGAAGGTTTATTTCACATTTACGGCCACCGTCCGTCTATTTCGCCAACGCATCCAACGTGAGACTCCATTCCATGGGTAGTACTTCCGGTACTCCGAAACTTGAACGCCGGTAGTCACCACGGCACCGGCAAGCCCACACACCGTGTGTCGCTGCACACCACGCGCTATGGGGACGCTGTCAATACACCGGAACTGGCGTTTACTGCGGTAATAAATTACTCCTATTTGTTCACAGATTCATTCGTAAAGGTGCCAGCAGTCGTGGAGCTGAAACACAACCCAGTTGAAAAACACAACAGGAAATTTTCACAGTCTGTCGTATTTTGGGACGTTGTTTCTGTAGTTCTGTTGCCTGTAGTTCTGTTGCCTGTAGTTCTGTTGTCTGTAGTTCTGTTGTTCTGTAGTTCTGTAGTGTGACGTCCTGTAGTAGAAAGTTCTGTAGTTCTTGATCAATATTTAATTAAAAATTGACAGAGACCTCCTTAAGGCTATGTAAATTTGTTAGTACAAAAAAAAGAAAAATATAAAAGTAAAAAAAAATGAAAAAAAAAAACCGTCGCCGCCCAGGATTCGAACTTGCGCCCTCACGATTCCGAGCCCGGCATCTTACCACTGCACCACTCCTGACATGCTGTTCGAGTATACATTTTGGCCATGTCAATAGTACGACGTGCTGATGCGCTGATGTTTACATCCAAGAGACAAGATCCGCTATCACTCCACCGCGTCAAGTGCCGCATCTCTAGAAGAGCAAGAGTGTTCGTACCATCGACAGGTACATCGTGGAATGCTAGAACATCGATTTCGATGTACGATATCCATATTAAATAAGAAATTCAGAAATAGACAACGTTGACTTTTAGGGTTATTACTGCTAGTTTCGACAGTTGTCTCTCGTTCTTTACACTTTTGAGCGCGCATATAATTCGTGTGTTCAATGCAAAATAGCTACATAAACATGCGTGGATGAGAGTTCTTTCTGACAGCATACTGGCTTCTCACGGCAGCACTGTACCAGATTAATGAGACCCGAGCGAGACAGCTTTTCACGCAACTTTGTGGAACAGCCCAAATCTTCTTTTCCGCTTCGCATAAGCTTGTGAAATATTCCTGGGAAATTAACTAATGTGTCAGTGTAACAGCACATGTAAGTCCACAGGCCTGTGTGCCACATCTTACCAAAAAAATAAAAATAAAACGGATACGCAGCCATTCCTGCAGATGGTATGATTTTGATCAGCGGCCGATCTTGAGGAGGCCGGTAGGGCGTTGCTGGTGCCGCGTCGTCACGGCACAATTATAACTATTCGCCACGTCGACTTTAATACCGGTGTTGGTGCCATCAGCATTGCCGGCTTCAGAAAAGCGCGATTGAATACCGCGCAAGAGAAAAGTACAGTGTACACCACCGATGCGAAACTAACATACAATTTTTAAGGGCCGCGACGGAAAGCGCTTCTGTTGCGACTTCGGAACTCTTGGCCGTCGCGACCGAATGTTTCTGCTGCGACGTCAGAATTGGTGTCGTAACGTCGGAGTCGCTGTCAGGATATAAAGCTGTTGTTCCGACTTCAGAACTCTTGTTGTCGCGACAGAACGTTTCTGTTGCGACTTCATAACTATTGGCCTTCGCGACAGAATGCTTCTGTTGCGACATCAGAATTTCTGTCGTAACGTCAGCAATGTCACTCAATTAAGAAATGTCAAGAACTTCTGTCGTACAACAGAATTTTTGTAGTTGCGACAGGAATTCCTCTTGTCTTTTTCAACTGGGCACTACAGAAGCTTGTCGCATCGCACAATTTCAGTGCACTTCTGTTGTCATCATTGGGTACATGTTGCGACGATAGGTTTCCGTTGTGGAACAGTTCTCTGTAGTACAACAGAAGTTTGTCCATTACTTCAGGAACACTTCTGTTATGACAACTGGGGGCCTGTTGCAATGATAGGTTTCTGTCGTACAACAACATTTTTCTGTAGTACACCAGAAGTTGGTCGCATTACTTCAGGAACACTTCTGTTGTGGCAATTGGGGGCCTGTTGCCACAATAGGTTTCTGTAGTATTTCAACAGCTCTCTGTAGCACTACAGAAGTTTTTCGGGTTACTTCAGGAACATTTCTGTTGGGACAACAGGGTGCCTGTAGTGATGACAAATTTTTCTGTAGTACTACAAAAATCTGTTGTAGAGCTTCAGCTTTCTGTTGTAGCAACAGACATACGACAGACTGTACTTCTGTAGTCACAACAAGAAATGTCTGTTGTACATCAGAAAAGTCTGTCGCTCCATCAGGAATCTGTAGTTACTACAGAAAAATCCTGTTGTACAACAGAGATTTCTGTAGTACTGAACACAACCTCTGTTGTCATTTTCAACTGGGAAGCCACTGCACATTACCGTCTTCCAACCTGGACACGCTGCCAACAGAATTATTATTCAATCCGACAACCAAAGACGGGCTCGGCGATCCCCTTTCTTTTCACCACCGCGCTTGTCGAAACACTCATGTCCTGACATCCTAACCTACTGGTAGTTTTGGAATGAACATCTGGACATCAAGGGATGGGAGTCAGTGAGTAAGCACATTTGGTAATGGACGTTGATCACACATTGAGCGCCCGTCTTCGATGGCGAAATGCTTTCACCAATGAAGGTTGTCGAGTTGCGCACCGCGAACAATTCAAATCAAAGGGGCCCATGAGTTCCAAAGGGTACGGCTAACACCCTCCCACCCATTTTCAAGTCCAAATGCATCATTCACCAGGCAACCTTAGGCCCTAACGGTCCTCACTACCACGATAATAATTGACAGTGAGCACAGTTCAGGTCACTCTATTTGTTGTATTTGTGAACCTAGCGTGGTACACGGGAACTTGCAATGTCCGTAAGCACCCTTCTCTGACACCATACAGGTTTTATCAACCACACCAGTTTGCCCATGCGGCTCTTGCTCTTCGATGAGTTGGCAGCGCCAACCTAAATTCTTCGCCACACCCTGTCGCTTCCCTAGTGTACCACGGCCACAATCTCCAGGGGACAGTCGCTCCCGTCACATTTACAACACCGGAGAGCGCCACAACGACAAGTGATGGCTCGTATTGGACGCCACATTAACTTTTTTTTTCTGCAAATGTATCATATCATTCGCAAAGCAGTGGACTATCTAAACGGAAACGTTTCGTAGATATTTCCCTTCTGGGACTCATGATTTCACATAAAAAAAAGGAACCCACCTCAACCTCCACAATTTCACGCAAAAGAGTATAACCTTACGTATTCGGAGGAAGCGGCAGCAGCTCTCGAAGTACACTGTGCTAAAATGGAAAGTTGGGCGAGTTCGTATACATTCATAATGGTAACAGCTCGAAAAAGACGACGACGGAATGAAAGGACACACGACGAGCGCTGACTCATGGTAGTTGTGAGTGAGTGCTCGTCTTGTGTCCTTTCGTTCCGTCGACGTCTTGTTCGCGCTATTACCATTGCGAATACACTATGCTAATCTACTCTAATGAAAAAAATCTCAGTGCCCTTCCACTCTGTGAAGAAGGATGACCAGCGAAGCTGTGTATGTGGGCTCCTTAATGGCGAACGGCACCTCCGTCACGGGTCGGCCCGGCATTCCACTATCGTCGGTATCGGCCGACGTATGGGGAGTGCTTAACGCCGGCTTCCCCTCCACCGCGGGTCGGCCCGGTATTGCACTATCTTCAGGATCGGTTCACGTATGGGGAGTTTTTTGCTTACCACAACGACACGAAAATTTCCTTGGACGGTAGAGGTGTACAGATTCGCTGTAAAACCACTCACAACCACAATGTATTGCAAAACCACTCCTAAAGCAATCCTCGAACTTATAAAAAAAGAAACGCCACAACGCATATCAAGATGAAGGCCGATGGTAAAGCGATTAGCATCGAAGCAATGCTGCAACACATCGTTCTTATATCCCCGAGACACGTCATGTGTGGGGCATGTAATGCAGCCGGAGTGCTCTCACGCACAAATGAACCTTCGTGTAGATTTATTAGCATCGCTTTCTAAGACCGCAAAGTTTGCATGTGGCGCGTGTTTAAGTACACATATATATATCGTCGCATTGTACTGACGTTGAAGAACACAGTAGCAAAACTATGAATCTCGAAAATAACTTTTCAGTAAGCGAACTTGCGCCTATAAAAGCAAGTGACAGTCGAAGCACAATGATAGGGGCGAGCAAACTCAGCGATCGTCGAAATCTAATGTGCGGCTCTACCGCGTGAACATTTATGCATGACTAGGGAAAGGTACCAGCAGAACTGCTGGTGTGGGCTTGTCTTCCGAAAGTACTACACAATTGGCGTCCCACATAAAATCAGACTACACAAGATCCGGTGACACCAGGCTACGTAAAAATCCAAAGATACCATTCGAGTAACTTCCGACACATGCAGGCGCGTCCTGCGCCGAGTAATAGCGTTTCAAATTTCTCATCCGGTGAGAAGGGTAACTGGAGAATGAAAATGTGTACTCGTCAGTCATCATTATCAGCCAGGGTTACGCCCACTGCAGGGCAACGGCCTCTCCCATACTTCTCCAACTAGCCCGGTCTTGTACTAATTGTGGCCATGTTGTCCCTGCCAATTTATTAATGTCATCCGCCCACCTAACTTTCTGCCGCCCCCTGCTACGCTTCCCTTCCCTTGGAATCCAGTCCGTAACCCTTAAGGGCCATCGGTTATCTTCCCTCCTCATTACATGTCCTGCCCATGCCCCATTTCTTTTTCTTGATTTCAACTAAGATGTCATTAACCCGCGTTTTTTCCCTCACCCCAATCTGCTCTTTCCTTATCTCTTAACGTTACACCCATCATTCTTCTTTCCATAGCTCGTTGCGTGGTCCTCAATTTGGGCAGAACCTTTTTCGTAATTAAGCCTCCAGATTTCTTCCCCATACGTGAGTACTGGTAGGACACAGCTGTTATACACTTTTCTCTTGAAGGATAGTGGCAACCTGCTGTTCATGATCTGAGAATGCCTGCCAAACGCGCCCCAGCCCATTCTTATTCTTCGGGTTATTTCAGCCTCATGAGCCGGATCCGTGGTCACTACCTGCCCTAAGTAGATGTTCTCCCTTACCACTTCCAGTGCCTCGCTACCTATCGTAAACTGCTGTTCTCTTCCGAGACTGTCAAACCATACTTTAGTTTTCTGCAGATTAATTTTCAAACCCACCCTTCTGCTTTGCCTCTCCAGGTCACTGAGCATGCATTGCAATTGGTCTCCTGAGTTTCTAAGCAAGGCAATATCATCAGTGAATCTCAAGTTACTAAGGTATTCTCCATTAACTTTTATCCCCAATTCTTCGCAATCCAGGTCTCTTTATTGGGATTTTGTTGCTTTGCTTATGGAGGACAATGGTGGCTGTGGAGACGCTATGGATATCTTTCAGTATATATACATACGGCTCGTCTACACCCTGATTCCGTAATGCCTCCATGACTCCTGAGGTTTCGACAGAATCAAACGCTTTCTCGTAATCAATGAAAGCTATGTATAAGGGTTGGTTATATTCACACATTTCTCTATCACCTGATTGACAGAAGTCTAAGGTGTTACTGAGTCTATTTGCGATTACCTTAGTAAATAATTTGTAGGCAACTGACAGTGCGCTGATCGGTCTATAATTTTTAAAATCTTTCGCGTCCCCTTTCTTATGGATTAGGATTATGTTAGCGTTCTTCCAAGATTCCGGTATTCTCGAGGTCATGAGGTATTGCGTATACAGTGTGGCCAGTTTCGCTCGAGCAATCTGTCCACCATCCTTCAACAAATATGCTATTACCTGATCCTCCCCAGCTGCCTTCCTCCTTTGCATATCTCCCAAGGCTTTCTTTACTTCTTCCTGTGTTACCTGTGGGATTTCGAATTCCTCTAGACTATTTTCTCTTCCATTATCGTCGTCGCTACCACTGGTACTGTATAAATCTCTATAGAACTCCTCAGGCACTTCAACTATCTCATCCATATTAGTAATGATATTGCCGGCTTTGTCTCTTAATGCATACATCTGATTATTGCCAATTCCTAGTTTCTTCTTCACTGCTTTTAGGCTTCCCCCGTCCCTGAGAGCATGTTCAATTCTATCCATATTATACTTCCTTATGTCAGCTGTCTTACGCTTGTTGATTAACTTCGAAAGTTCTGCCAGTTCTATTCTAGCTGTAGGGTTAGAGGCTTTCATATATTGGCGTTTCTTGATCAGATCTTTCGTCTCCTGCGATAGCTTACTGGTATCCTGCCTTGCGGAGTTACCACCGACTTCCATTGCACTCTCCTTAATGATGCCCACAAGACTGTCGTTCACTGCTTCAACACTAAGGTCCTCTTCCTGAGTTAAAGCCGAATACCTGTTCTGTAGCTTGATCTGGAACTCCTCTATTTTCCCTCTTACCGCTAACTCCTTGATCGGCTTCTTATGTGCCAGTTTCTTCCGTTCCCTCCTCAGGTCTAGATTAATTTGAGTTCTTACCATCCTATGGTCACTGCAGCGCACCTTGCTGAGCACGTCCACATCTTGTATGATACCAGGGTTAGCGCTGAGTAAGAAGTCTATTTCATTTCTAGTCTCGCCGTTCGGGCTCCTCCACGTCCACTTTCGGCTATCCCGCTTGCGGAAGAAGGTATTCATTATCCGCATATTATTCAGTTCCGCAAACGCTACTAATAACTCCCCCCTGCTATTCCTAGTGCCTATGCCGTATTCCCCCACTGCCTTGTCTCCAGTCTGCTTCGTGCCTACCTTAGAATGGTGTGAAAAGGAACTCTTCGTTTGACTTATGAGCAACCCTAGGAACAACCTAACAGAATTTCTAACAGAGGGCACGACCACAGAGAAGACGTCCGAAACGCGAAAGAGATGATAGAATCGCAGCTCGATGGCGGGCGCACCCGGCGATCATCTAAACCTGATTTTCGTGTTCAGCGAATCGAATTTTATACATGACTTCGTTGAACGTTGCGGTGTAAGCACTGCTGCCCGCGTGCTTTCCGGAAACTACTACTCAATTGCCACGCAAACACTCAGGTTACGCTATTTCTATTGGAAACAGACAACTGAAAGAACCATCGAGAACATTCGAGAAACTCCGGGCACATGCAGACGCTTCCTTTGCCGAACGACAAGGTTTATAATTTTTTTACCGCTGAAAGGCGGTAAACAACCTAAATATTGAGATAGAAGCGCCTGTCTTGTTGTATTAAATAATTATGATTTTCAAGGGGGACCAACCAATAAATAAGTTTATTTTCCAGAAATTTTGAAACCTACTTGCGGGAAACGACCACAGAGATGACGAGGCGCAACTTTTAAGTTCTCATGGTCGACGTGGAGGATGGGGTGGCAGGCTGGGAATGGTGGGAGGTGGTTCGAATTTTAGAGTGTGCATTTAATCGGTCGGCAAGTTTCCTTTGGAACAATTTAAGTAGTCATTTAGTTTCTTGTTGTTGGTCGCAAGAAATTCGGTTTCTTCAAGGGCAACTATATAGTCAGTGTCATCTGAGTGTTGTCTCCTGAAACGGGGGGGTCACTGTCTAGGGGACGTTGTCACGTTGTCGTTATACCACTTAGGAAGGTGGGGGGCAGAGTAAAGAGCAGGGTTGGAGGAGGAGGTGTTCGGTACTTTTTGGCTACGTAATGGTGGTAGCTTATCTACCTCCCACCCTTACGTAGCCACTCTTAGGAACGGTGAAGGATGGTCGGAAACACTGCGTGGTAACTTTTGTTCGGCCGGAACACACTGTTAGCGGGTGAACGACGCACTGCGTCTACGAGGTATTGCCTCCTGAACAGCTTTTGATTTTGAACTATCGGTTTTGACCTAGGGATAGATGAAAAAAGCAGGGAGGTGAACCAAAGGCGAGTTTCCGGTTTGATACTCTGCACTGGGCTAGGGGATATAGGGGTTGTAAAATCGACAAAGCGCAAGAAAAAAAAAGGAACGAGTAAAAAACGAAGAAAAGAGGGATAAAAAACTAAAACAAATAACCGAAAATGCGTTACAATCAAATCACAGGCGTTCTCAAAGGCCGGTCCATCTCAAGAAGCGCTGCAGTATCTGCACGACCTTCCAATGGGATTGTTGTGAAAGGCCGTTCACCCCGTGACAATCTCCGGTCACGCCTAGCGCAATTAGGAGGAACGAGCCGGCGGCCTCGTCATAATGGCTGTCAAAATGGATTATTTATGACCAGCCATGTAGTACCTCGGTCAAGAGAGGTTTGGGCAATTAGCACGGATACGGTCATTCACTTGTCAGCCGCACTATTTGGCACGTCCACGCCGAAGATGGAGTCAGTGTACGATCGGAGTCGGTGTAGGACACCCCCTTTCCTGTTTGTGCCCAGTGATGTGCGTGTGTTTCCGACAAAGCTCCCTTCGGAGGCAAAGGGCAAAAGGCCTCCGGTTGGTGGAACCTGATGTCATTGGTCTCCTGACGCCGGATTGTGGGAGGTGAGGGAAGAATGACCACGCAGGGCATAAAAGGAGCAACGGACGGCGAGAGGGATCGGCTGCTACAACTTCGTCATGAACTTTTTCTGTACTACTTTGAACTTTCTTGTAAATATGTAAAAATAATCTTGTTTGTAAAGCGTCCAGGATATCGGGTCCATCCCCACGTTCCCTTATTCCTCCACGAGACAACTAATTTCAGATCTTCAGACCCCGAGTCTCAACAGGATGTTAAGTCGCATCGATGTTTCAAAATTATTTATTCCGACAGAGGCTGGTCGTCTAACTGCTTAAGCACGACGGACGGTGATTGCCTCTTCACACTGTGCTGCGGGCACTGGCACAGAACATGAGGAACTGCTTCCGCGTTCCTAAGCACTGTTGCTATCCGCTCTCATGGGCTTGCGTGATGGTTGCCAATGGGGACAATATGAGCCTAAGTAATAAGACAGACACATGGACAAGCTAAAAAAATTAAATTACGGGGTTTTACGTGCCAAAAACACTTCCTGATTATAAGGTACGCCGTAGTGGAGGACTCCTGAAATTTCGACAAACTGGGGTTCTTTAACGTGCACCTAAATCGAGGTACACGGGTGTTGTTGCATTTCGCCTCCACCGAAATGCGGCCGCCGTGGCCGGGATTCGATCCTGCGAACTCGTGCTCAGCAGCGCAACACCATAGCCACTGAGCAACCACGGCGGGTCACATAGACAAGTTGGTTTTGTACTTTGAGGCAAAAGGCAAAACACAGGAATTCTGTGAACTCTCTGTGTCGTCGACTGTTCGCATCCTATGACAGAAGCTGGTCAGAATATTGCGCCACATTTACTGGCGAAGAGGATAGGTACACCTTTGTGTGTGACATGTACATGCAGCTAGTTGTCCAAATATTGTGCTGTCAAGGTTATCCAAGTGTGTGAAGGAAGAGCGCTATTTATTAATATTGGGCAGTTGCACGTCATTATTATTGCGCAGTTACACATGCGAGATTCGTCTGTTCTCCATATCGTCTACCATGTCACCGTTCCGCCTGTATAACATTGTGGCAATGCAGACTAGCACATATCGAATGCCAGAAAGGCTGTCCACATGCTCAAAGGTCTCACGTATAGCTCCTCACACTTCTATTCGAGACTTATGTCGTTGTCAAGGACATCATTAAGGAATGTTGGTAGTTCGAGGAAGGTGACAGATGGCAGAGGAAACAACCTGTTCGCTTCTTTATCGCGCGAGAATCTGTAGCTGTAGTCGAAGAATGGTACCGTAGAGTGCATTATTTTGATTATGATGGAGTTCGCGTTGCGAATTTCAGACTCGACTTACCGGTTTCAGGGTGCAGTCGGATCTGAAATTTGGGATGCGGACGCCTGCGAAGTTTGAAAGTGCGAACGACACAGTCCGACAGTTTGAAATTTGAGAAGCAGGCTGTCGGACATCGTCCGACAGTTGCCGAGCGCTGGCGTGGGCCATAGGGCCTACTGGACCTCTCTTAAATATGAGTTTCCTAAAATAATTACAAGAGGGAACAAAGACGCTACAGTCCACAGAAGCTGTAAGCGGGGTGGTTCAGCCAGCCAGGGACTGACTGGTAGTAAGCACATTCTTTGTGGCTGCCAACGGTTTTGTGACTTCTCAAACTCGTCATTTTAGACGTAATACTGTGTAATAAATATTTAAATAAGCGTTGGTGCAATTGTGCTGCGGCTGGATTCGAACAAAGGCCTTCTAGCACGGTAGTCCGATTTCGAAACCATTACGCCAGGGATGCGTGCATCGACAAGCTGCGTACGGTGCCCTTATAAATTTACTGCTTGCAAGTCAACGTGATAAGGCGCTTGGCGTGTGTCAATTTGGCCATCTCGACAGGCTTAACTGCTAAACTAGGTTATGATTGTCCGTGATCACAGTTTTCTAGGCGTAGAAAAGCATATATCTCACTGAAATTCAGGACACTGAAAGCCGTAAAACATAATAAAGAAATCCACAACGATGTTTTAATCCACAAGGCTGATGATAAGACAAATCCATGTACGATGCATCATTCCCTTGGGGGCTGGATGATTGCAGCGCCAGAGTCGACTCTCGTAGATATTGTTGGAAACTCTACGCTCTTCAACACTTGCCGACCTTTCGCGCCTTTTTGTGCAGCATCGGGTTTCAGCTGAATACTTAGAGACGATTTATTTGTCCCGAAGTTTGGCCACCCTCTCAAGGTTATGGCCTTTTACCTTTATGTTATCTCTAAAGGTTTAGTTAGTGCTGTGCTGAAATTTCAAGCAGTTTCGCCTTTCCAATGTTGCCCGCATTTTTGTTGGCCTTTGTTGACATTTGGGGGATTTTTCATAGACGTTGAAGACATTGCACGGCACCTTGACCATGATGTCGAAAAATTTCATTTTATTGATATGAGAGCAGTATTTCGCTTACTGCGTCATGCCGCTGTCATCTGAAAGCCGTACCAGAAAAAGAACGCACAAATTTCGTCATCTTAATTTTTAAAGAAAATTAAACTGACCATGGTGAAGATTCGATTTTCTGCCCCACCCCCACTGCTACCGCACCATAGCCGAGCAACCAAGGTATATGTAAACATGATAGCGAAGCTGCCATAGAAGCCCATGCATCCTAGAATGGCGACAAGTAGAGGCTTGGCAACGCCATCTACATTTCGCGAGGCCAAATTCCCGGTGCAAAGCAAAATCATGATGTTTCATAGCGCAAACTTTGACAAAGGAAGGCGACAGAGGTGACAAGTTCGCGCTATAAAACATCATGGATCAACACCAACTATCGCTGTCGCATACTTTCTACAGTTTATTTTTAGTTATGCGGGGCGTAATAACTTAATTCTCACGCACTAGTCCTTTCTCGCAACCCTCAACAGCGCTTGTCACCGTTCATCGCCTCTTTGGCTGTCTTTTGTACACTGCAAAACTTTTGCTGTTCGAGACTTGTTGCGTCAAGTCGTCTCTTACAGCACTGCACCAGCTCACACCACATCGCATATACAGAGCACAGAAGAGCAAGACATGAAGCTTAATTAAGTGAAAATATTTGCCACAACATCACGGAACAATGTAACCTTAATAGGCCCATGTACACTTATACACCTCATGTTATAACGGCAAGCATTACACCGCTGAGACTTGAGAGTTTTGCATGAATTCATAGCAATCGGTTCCTCCACATTTTGAACAAAATACCATATGCATGTCTTTCTTACTAACGCACATCTCCTATCTCGCTGTTCAGATGAAATGAAGATTAGGTTGAAGTAATTCACAAAAAATACACTTTATTCTTGACTATTCCAGCGCACATGCGTTCTGTAGTATTGTTTTAGTACTGAAGACATAGCTAAAACACAATATTTAGTGAAAAGGCCCTTAAACAATAAAGTTACAGATCAAGTCTTATGAGGTTAGCACCACGTATATTGTCGTTACTTATGACTACGCATAAAGGAGCTTTGACGACATTACATTGTTAAATACGGTAATACAATCGAAATACCTCAGCACGCATCACCCTGAGCAAACTTGAGAAAGCCTGCGCAGTTTAGCATAGTCATAAATATTGGATGATGTAAGGCAACAGCCTGTGCTTTCATATTGCCTAATTTCATTGACTGTAGTGGTGGTGGCGGTGGTGGATCGTAGCAACAGGCGGGTTTAGCCTGGCGATCAAGGCCGGAAATTGCTCCGCCCAAGCGTCTCTTACAATACCCCTGAAGGGTTTCAACATATGTCGATCAAACCAGTCTCTCTTAAGAATTCGATAAGGAGACGTGAAGTCTCTTGCGGGCTATAGCTGGTCCCTCGGGAAATATAAGGTGTTGCAGGCACCCATGCGGAAGGTCCTATTTTTGCAGATTCTTCAGGAGAGCGTCGTTTCGATTGTTTCCATTGGCGACGCATTGGATACATAATTTTCATCAAGTAGTGTTTTGCACCGACATATGTAGTCGTGCTTCAGTCACACAACCATAATTCATGTCGCTGCTTGGTTTGGAATCGCTCTTCAGCCTCTCCATCGCGACCATGTGAATTGACCTTGCGCTAACAACTGCGCCATCATTTCATTGCACCACCGCAACAACAAGCGACAGTCATGAATATTTTCGAGACTTCGCACTTGGTTGGGGTCCGCCTGGCGGGCCACTGACTAGATGGTGCATGACGCCGTCACTGGTGCCTATGGACGACGACGACGAATAAGATGCAAACAGTTCAAGGTCCCGTCGGACGATGATTACGCCACCTTCCCTAAGCATGACGTGGAGTTAGCCTAAAAACCCGAGGAATAAATGTAGTGTCAACAGAATGGTGGCGCTCGGCAAAGGGATGTCGTCGTGCTGAAAAGTAGTGTCATCTAGAAAGAACACTGATCCCGTTGCGCGTGAAACACTACGTTAATGACAACTCCGGAAATGAAACTCTGCTGAGAGATCGCAATATGGCTGGCTTGTTGACTTGCTTTTTTACGACCTCAGAAGCAGCAGCATTATACTCGGAAACATTACACAGCAGCACTAAATTTAGCAGAAGTTCACCGCAACACTTAACTCAGTGACAAAACTCCACTTCATAACTCAGCAACACACTCAGCGTCAACTAACTCGCTCGTATTTGCACAACGTAAAAATTGCTTGCGTGCCCCCATGGATATATTTTCCTGGGGCCTTCTGCAAGTGTCTCCCTTCTCGCCGTTCATGCACCTTCTGAAAGGGCTATCCATTGTAACCCATTTCGACTACTAGAATCATACGGAAGTCTGCAATGATGCGATTGACCACAGGATTGAAGCCGTTTAAATCAACTTTAGCGTGGACACAATAGCTGCTTTTCCTCACTTTGGATGAAGAAATTCCACTAATGAACACAATTCTTAAGCAAGTGAATTCGCATTAACAATCATGTGGCTCCCCCGCCCGGTGGGATCAATGAAAGCGAACCTTTCAGTGTAGCTTGCTATGATTGACGCTAATAAGCAGCGATGTTCACTGGGAATGTTAATTTATGCAGCGTTTAGCCAAATATGAGAGGGGTGAGTTGATGTTATACGGTACCTTACGTGCGCCACTGCTGTTTGACTGCGGAATACACACAATACAAAGGGAGACATGTTAGCTTGAGGCGTTATTCTTTGCCATTGTTCATAACATATGAGAGCGCTGAGCATTGCCGTTGCCTCACATGGCACATCGCATTTTGGCGGAAGTGTTTGTAGAATAATCGAGCTGTTCGTGCCAAAATCACAATTTGATTATGAGCCACGCCGTAGTGGCGGACTTCGGATTATTTTGGCACCCTGGTGTTCTTTAACGTGCACCTAAGGAGTGGCTGAGGAGTTCTATAGGGATTTATATAGTACCAGTGGGAGCCACGACGATAATAGAAGAGAAAATAGTCTAAAGGAATTCTAAATCCTACAGGTAACGCCGGAAGAAGTAAAGAAAGCGTTGGGAGATATGCAAAGGGGGAAGGAAGCTGGGGAGGATCAGGTAACAGCAGATTTGTTGAAGGATGGTGGGCAGACTGTATACACAATGCCTCATGACCTCGAGCGTACCGGAATCTTGGAAGAACGCTAACATAATCCTAATTCATAAGAAAAGGGACGCCAAGGCCTTGAAAAATTATAGATCAATCAGCTTACAGTTCGTTGCCTACAAACTATTTACTAAGGTAATCGCAAATAGAATCAGGAACACCTTAGACTTCTGTCAAGCAAAGGACTAGGCAGGATTCCGTAAAGGCTACTCTACAATAGACCATATTCACACTATCAATCAGGTGAGAGAGAAATGTGCGGAATATAACCAACCCTAATATATATAGCTTTATTTGATTACGAGAAAGCGTTTGATCCTGTCGAAACCTCAGCAGTCATGGAGGCATTACGGAATCAGGGTGTAGACGAGCCGTAAGTAAAAATGCTTAAAGATATCTATAGCGGCTCCACAGCCACCATAGTCCTCCATAAGCAAAGCAACAAAATCCCAATAAAGAAAGGCGTCAGGCAGGGAGATACGATCTCTCCAATGCTATTCGCAGCGTGTTTACAGGAGGTATTTACAGACCTGGATTGGGAAGAATTGGGGATAAAAGTTAATGGAGAATACGTTAGTAACTTGCGATTCGCTGATGATATTGCCTTCAGGGGACTCAGGGGACCAATTGCAATGTATGCTCACTGACCTGGAGAGGTAAAGCAGAAGAGTGGGTCTAAAAATTAATCTACAGAAAACTGAAGTAATGTTTAACAGTCTCGGAAGAGAACAGCGATTTACAATAGGTAGCGAGGCAATGGAAGTGGTAAGGGGATACATCTACTTAGGGCAGGTAGTAACGGCGGATCCGGATCATGAGACGGAAATAATGAGAAGAATAAGAATGGGCTGGGGTGCGTTTGGCAGGCATTCTCAGATTATGAACAGCATGTTGCCATTATCCCTCAAGAGAAAAGTGTATAATAGCTTTGTCTTACCAGTACTCACCTACGGGGCAGAAACCTGGAGGCCTACGAAAAGGGTTCTACCTAAATTGAGGACAACGCAACGAGATATGGAAAGAAGAATGGTGGGTGTAACGTTAAGGGATAAGAAAAGAGCAGATTGGGTGAGGGAGCAAACGCGAGTTAATGACATCTTAGTTGAAATGAAGAAAAAGGAAGTGGCATGGGCAGGACGTGTAATGAGGAGGGAAGATAACCGATGGTCATTAAGAGTTACGGACTGGATTCCAAGGTAAGGGAAGCGTAGCAGGGGGCGGCAGAAAGTTAGGTGGGCGGATGAGATTAGGAAGTTTGCAGGGACGACATGGCCACAATTAGTACATGACCGAGGTTGTTCGAGAAGTATGGGAGAGGCCTTTGCCCTGCAGTGGGCGTAACCACGCCGATGATGATGATGATGATGAAATATAAGTGCAGTACCATTTTTGTATTTTGCCCCCGTCGAAATCCGGCTGCCGTGGTCTGGGCCATACTCACGACGTCAAGCAATGCTATAGCCCCATGCCTATCGTAGCGGTCACAGAATAGTTGACATGCCGTGCGAGGTCTTCTGCAAAGATGCCTACGCTGTAAAGTGATATAATCTGGCTTTCGGTCTCTACGCCCAGCGTCATTTGTTCGCTTGATAATTTGCATGGTCTCTTTTTTTTAGGAATAGCATAAATGTACAGCATCGTTCATTCAGTTTGCCCGCAACTGCTGTCGTTTCTATTGTAGCAGCGTTTCCTTGTCTTCTTACGTCGGTTTTTCCCTGTCCCACCCTTCCCTTCCCCTGTATGGTAATTGCGAGCGATAAATCGCAAGGCTACTATTCACTCGTTTCTCTATTGCGCTTGTTCTACCGAATCTCTGCCTCTTATTCCTGGCCCCTCTCTACAATTATGTCTAACTCTTTAGGGGACTTACACAATAGTAGAAGGGTCAGCACTGCATAATCTGCAACGCCTTTGTGGGGGCACCGATAATTACAGCTGGCAAGAGGCTAATCTGGCTATGCACAGGGAGTTCTGATGGCATTGTGCGCATGCGAAGCAATGGAAAGGTCAAAACGTGCTTCTAGCGTTACCTTTTCTCTCTCTGCCACGCTCCTTCCATGTATATACACGCTCAGAACCAACCACTGAGATGGCGTGGAAGACAGAAGCAGCAGCACTGGAAGAAGTCGAAGGAAGAGGCAAGGAAATTCTCGATTTAAGAAAAATATTTGTTGGCGTGCATTCACGTGTCATCGTGGCGTCATCGCGTCCTTTGCGGGATTTTATGACGGTGAGAGCCAACCGGCCGACTGAGCCACTAGGTTTTCTATCTTGAGCAATAACCTTACCCCTCTGTCAAGACGCCAACATTCTAACCAGCTTACAACAGATATGCATGATTTTTTTATTTTCTTCAATATTTTCATCCTCCACAGCTATACTGTGAAGGTGTTTACCTTTTACTACAGTGTACTAATATGTAAACTTGTTTTCAAATTCTGTTCGTTTAATAGTGCTCTATTCTTGGTATCATAGTCGTACGTAGTGCACACAGAGTACTCGGAAAACCGTGAATGTCATGCTTTCACTTTTTGCCCGAGCATGCTCGCAATTATGAAAAACATAAAAATGACTTGAAAATTTTCTTTCGTCGTCTAACGCTGACGTCGCCCTGACAAAAATCAACAAGGACCGTTGTACTGAATCTTATAATGCCCCTATTCGCAAGCTTCTTTTTTTTCAGGATGAGATCTTCTACCGTAGAAACAACCTCTCAGATATCTGAGGTACTAGTTGTTATTCTCGAGCACACAATATAAATCAACTTCGCGCAGCTCGATGATGTCCTGGTTCTCGCCACGATGGCGTACCACGTGAGTATAACCATGCTGATTTGTTTGCATAAGCATTTACTATTTTAGTGCATCGTTACATCACCGCATATGACTCTGTCCGAGCTTTAAAATGCCGTCCATCTTACCTGAACAATTTAATACAATTCTCAGAGATGTTGGGTCAGGTCCGCGAATGTCAAGTAGGCCTAAACATGCCATAAATAGCAACCCTTCTAGGTTGTATATCAAGCCAACTAATGAGGCCGAAATATATGCCATATTTAACTCATTTAAACACAGCAAAGCACGAGATATTGATGGTGTAGAGGTAGCTTCAGTTAAACACGCGGTTGAAATAATAGCCCCAATATTGACTTATTTATATAACTTATCAATAACTTCAGGTTGCGTTCCAAAACCGATGCAAGTAACTAAAGTCAGTATGCTTTCTAATGTGGCGACAAAAATGAGTTGTCTAAGTATAGACCAATTTCGATTCTACCTATTTTTTCCAAGGACTTGGAATCGCTAATTTATAAACGATTAATGAACTATTGCGTGAAATTTAACGTGATTACCTCATCACAGTATGGCTCCCTACCTAACAGATCCACAGAAACAGCTCTCTTTAAGCAAAATGAATTAATTCTTGAGTCCATTGAAAAGAAATAATTGTACATCGGTGTATTTGTAGACGATTCGAAGTCGTTCGATCGGATCAACCAGTAACTGCTTTTGGAAAAACTGGAGTTGTATGGCATTCGCGGAATCGCAGCGCTCCTCCTAAAAGCTTACCTACATTATTGATGCCAGTGCTTGGCCATAGGAAACCACGTGGCTACTTGCCAGAATATCACCACAGGAGTCCCTCTGGGAACTATTATCGTGCCATTATTGTTCTTGCTATATATCAAGGACATAATAACTGTTAGCAAGGATCCAAGTTATATTTTGCATGCTGATGACACAAGCCTCCTACCTAAAGGCAGCGACATGCAGCACCTGATCTTGCTTATTACCGAAGCTATGGAAAAACTTAGTAGGTGGAGCGCTGCAAATTGCCTGTTAATAAATGCTCAAAAAAAAAACCAAAGCTGGGCTGTTCTGTGCGCGTAAAAGTTCGTTTATTATAAAACCAGTGATAAAAGTTCGACAATGGCACCATTCAAATAGTTGATGCTATAAAAATGCTAGGAATACTTTGCAATAGAAAATGAGCTGGGATCCTCACGTTAGTTCAGTTATGTCTCGCCTAAATAGGTGTGTTGGTCTTCAAGAAAAATTTCACTCATACTTTCCCTTACCTGTAAAATTAAGTTATAACACGCTCTTCTTATAATATCTTAAGTATTGTTGCCTGGTTTAGGGAAATACCAGATCGTCTAACATTAGCAAACTGCATGGGCTACAAAAGAAGGCGTTACGTCATATCGCTGCCGCTGATTACAATGCACGCACTGCTGAACTGTTTCGTCTGTTTAAAATTGTTCGCTTGCCCAAACTTCACGAGTATTTTTTATGCACAAGATACGAAAAATCTGTATACAGCTGCGAGCATGCCTTTCTTAGCATATAATCGCTGAAAACGAATACCATTGTATATCCATTCCGCCGTAAAGAGTATTGGCACGTGCCATTTTGTCCTACTGAGCATGGGCGGCAAATTTTACGTCATGCACTTGCAGTTCTGTTGAACAGGCTACTTTTCCAAGACATTCATGTGGAAATGTGCAGCATACGTAACATACGAGAGTTTTTTTCATTACGTGATGTCGCTACTCTTTTACCACTGGTGTTATTATATTTATGTACTTCTAATTATCATCAAGCTTGGCGTATCGTAATACACTTTATAACACCAGTGGTTGAGCTGCAATGATAAGCAGTTAAAATGCCTTGTTAATGCATATTGTAACCCCCTTTGTATGCCTTGTATTTGGGAGCTCGGGCGCTTCTCAAGTGAATTGATTTACACTTTTTGCCCGAGTATTCTCGCATTTTGATAATGAAAAGAAATTTCAACTTCAATTGGCCGCTCCAGGCTCTATGCGTGTATTCGCGGGTCGTTTTCGCACTCGGCAAGAACACATTAATATAGCACGTATTGAGCAACAGAAAGCTTTATCGGAAGTGTTTCATATTGCTATAGAACGCTCTCGTTCTGCCATTTCACTGAATTATATTGAGAAGAAAATTAACTATTTCTGACTAATTATGTTATTAGGCCGAATGCACAAAAATACCTGAGTATCTCCAAGCGACGGCAAACAACATCACCTTGGTTCTGTTCAGCTGTGTGGCTTTTGCATATCTGCAAATCTTGGTGCATGATAGTTTGGACATTGGCACCACCTCTATAACTAAAAAGACGCCCATGGTGGTTAGGAACATCAAAGAAGGGTTATAGATATACTACAATGCTAAAGCAATAAAATATATCGCAACACATCATAACTCAAAAGTGCACATAATAAACAACAGCAACAAAAATACACCGAAGACAAGATGCGGTTTGCAAGGTTGTAATATAAGCTCTCAGTGAACGCTGGTACTGTGATAATGTAGGGGAAAATTTCACGTGAGGCGGTAACTTATTTCATATTTTACCACTAGCTGAAGCAACATTTAGTTTGCCATATTTTCTGCGTGGTTTTGGAACCAAAAGATTATCTTGTAATGGCAACCTAGTAATGTTAGGGTTCGCAAGAATATTTCTGCCACTGGTGTAATGAAATTGTGAGCTTTTAAGTTACCGGTAAAAGCCGATGATGTAGTTCTACAAGATTATTTATGGCGAGGAGATTTAACTCGCTGAAGGTGAAGCTAACATTAGCGTTATGAGGAGCCGATGCGTTGATGCGGACAGCACTATTTTCGATATGCTGCAATGAATCTATAACATAGATATGTAAGACCCCAGAAACGGATACAATAATTTATATGGCTTCGAAGAAAGGCACAACCCAATATCGGGAGAGTGGGCTTTTGGAAGTAGTGTCTGGTCTTGAAAAGCACCCTGATATGATAAGTGGTTTTCTTTTTCTTTAAGAAGCTGACATGCAAACTAAGTTTTAGAGAGGAGTCTAATTGATCACCTAAAATAAACACTTATTAGCTAGATGGTAACATTGCGGGAGACGCTATGTGCACTGGTGGAAGACCAAAGTTAATTGTGTGAACTAATATCGACAAACATTGTTTTCTGAGAGTTAAAGAGAAGTTTTTAAAGCAACTACTGATATTATTTTGTATCGAATTATATTAATTATGAAATAACTTTGTACGGGAGAAAGGAAGATGTACTTTGTGTTGGCGATCAAATCTGTTTGATACGCAGATGGCTTCAAGAAAACGTCATATTTTATTTGCAGATGATGGTATATTTTATGAAGAAATAAATAAACCAGATAGCTTCCTTTTATTTACTCCAAAGATGATGCCGGTCCAAGTATGCGAACGAGAGGCGACGTGCGTCTTTCTGCATGGTATGCATGCACTACTTCATGCATGTACTTGTGACTATATATTGGCGTGGATACATTGCAAACGTTCACCTACATGCGATTAAACTCATGATCCAGAAATGATGATTCACATTGATTAAGTCAGCAAAAGACCAGGCTTCATCAATGCCTAGAGGGCATCAAACGAGGCCAATATTTAGGACAATTTTGTTGTTTGTTACCTACTCAAATGCTGGAACCAAATAGCACGAAAAGCAACGCGAAGAATTTGTTGTCGTAAAACAGTGAAGTGCTGCAGTTCGTTCTATGTAATGGCCACACCAGTTCTTATCTGGACCAAAAATATGACGTTGAATTTAAATCTGTGCTAAGGAACCATTCAAGCGCAGTCAATAAGTGCTGTGCGATTATTGAGACTTGTCTAGCTTACGCACCGAGCTCATTCGAAATGGCATGCGATTCTAGGTACTCCCTGATGTCTTGTGCGGAAAGCTCAAGTGCTTCGCAGGGGAGCGCTTCGAGCCGTCGCATGCAGACAATGGAATTCGCTAGGTACCTAGGTTCACCGCGACTGCAGTTCTCTGCAGACGTTTGTAGATCCCAAATGCTAAGATTGTATTCAAGGACGTCGCAGTAAAGAGAGCAGTGCGTTGAGTAATTGGAAATCACGTTCTCGTCTAGTTCAGTGCTGGTAACACATCGGTGGACTGTCAGGAACCAGTAAACCAGCAAGGGCACATGGCTTTCGCACGCTGCCAAGCCAGAGGAGCCACGCATTTGTTGAAGTCACACCAGCGAAAGCTTCCCTGTAGGAACCTCGCACAGATCCATTTCGATGATGACCGTGACTTCGTTAAATGTCGACAACTGTGCAATGGTATGACAGAGGCCCTCTGCAGGTAGCACCGATCCCTGTGTGTCGCCCTGATTGCAGTCCATGATCCTCCCTGTGAAGAGCATAGCCCGCCACCGAAGGTCGGCGCAGGTCTTGGAGACTGGCATGAGTTTCGGAAACAGGTGGTTCAACGAGGAGTACTAGCTACGCAAGTCTCGTGGTGCGGCGCCCATCCTGCTACAAAAGAACAACGTCAGCACATCAAGTAACAAGGCACATTACAGACATTACCTACAATACCTACCTACATTACCTACAAATATTTAGGTACGAGATTCATTTCGCGTGTATGTATTACGCCCTATTGTTATTACTACCACATAATGTGCAGGGGGATGCCACAGCACTAAAAGCGACTTCTGAAGATGACGGCAACCGCTAACACTAAGTAAAGCATCGTCTAGTGTGGGCTGACATCTTTATAATGTTCAGGTCCGAATATTTATACATCTGTGCAAAATCAAGACATGTCAAGAAAGAGGGCATCACATAAATGGTTGGCCTCAGCAGCACGTGAAAATCTACACGACCTACGGAACGCGCGATCAGGTGGACATTCATCCGTGCTCCCCAAGATGCGCTTCATCCGACGGAGAACACCTCGCTGGCAGCCATGTGTGCAACAAAAGACTCAAACTGTGGCGACCAAACCCATTGAGAATAGATCCCATACGAAAGGATCCCCCACGCAAGCAGCAATAACCCAAGTGTCAGTGCTAGCTGGCCTCAGAGGTTGAGGAGACAAACAGAGCGAAAACCAGGGAGACCTCGCAGTAGACACGGGGCAGAAGTCGCTCAAAGTACCACAGCAGAACGCGGAGGAACTCCCAGACAAGGTCGCGCAGCCCCATTGCGGAAGTTCGCATAAAGGTTGTTATTTACCACAAAGCAAATTGAAAATCTTCTTGGCGAACCAGAGTGCACTCTGGGCTTGGACGTATATATGTGGGCTTGGACGTATGTATACTGAGGGATAGTGTCGCCATAGACAAAGAAATCCAACAAGAGGGGACACTCGGCAAAAACAGCCAACATGAAAAACATCACGGTTAGTATTAATCCCATCTGTTAGCTGACGCGAGCACCGGAAAAAAAATATGAAATATACTTAGAGAACGTGTTATTTTTTTTCACTTCCCCCTAAAACGAATATATGTTGCGCATAAGCGAAGGTTATTTTGCGACTTACTTTATTTGCGTTATCTAGTAACAATTTGGCGGCACGCCAGATGCGCCAGATGCGCCATATGCACGCGTCACGCATCAGACACGCCACCGAAGCGAACGAGGCCGGCTGTGCATGTGAAGTTCGCATGTTTGGCGACACCTATATTTTGAACCTAGGCTTCCTTGTTCTGCCCCCGGCGCATTCCTCCGTTCGTTGTGCACTTCATCACGGTGCCACCGCGCTATTGGACTGTGGCAAGGTGAGAAACTTTGTTTGACAGCCTGCGACGCATTTCAAGCAATTTAGGCTTTTAAGGTAAGGAGCCGAGACTTGTTATGCTAGGCCGTCCTGGTGTAGTTAGCTTGAGTTAATGACTCATGCTAGGAGATGTTTGCGACGCTTTCTATGATCCGCAACGTTGTTTCACTTTTTCGGTAGTTTTTGGGCATGCTCTCAGCGCCTGGCGTTGTGACGCAGCCATAAGCAGCCCGAGCATGCGACGCAGTTAGTGTCGCTTGTACTGAATCTTACTGGGACAAGCGCTTGTGCTTTCTCTGACCCCTAACACTATTGTAGTTAGTTTCGTTACTTTCTGCGGTACTTTCGAGTCACGCTCGCCGCATGCAGCTTTGTGACGCAGTTAGCGAAAAGCAGCTCGACCATGTGAAATTGTTAGTTTCTTCTATACTAAATCTTGGTGGTACAAGTTAGTAACACGTTCTCTAAGCCCCAACATTATTGTAGTTTTTTTACTTACTTTTCGGGATACTTTTGAGGTATGGTTACCACGCCTGGTGTTGTGAAGCAGTTAGCGGAAACCAGCTAGGTCGAGGTGAAAAAGTATGCATGGCCTGTACCGAATTTGAGTGAGACAAGTCCATGACGCTTTTAGTGGCCCCACCAACAACATAAACCTTTCGGTGCTCACGCTTGCGAAAGCGCGACGAGAGATTGCCAGGACTGGTAAAACTGTAGCGTGTTGCTTGTGCCGACAGAATGCGCAAAAGATAACGCCGAGGAGCTCAACAATCAAGAACGTGTTCTGAACGACCGAAAACAGGCTTTGCACCCACGCATTTGTCTAATGATCGAGTAGAAGGAATTCTGCCAGCGTCTAGGATGGTCAGCCGGAGAGCCTGTGCGGTGGTCACTTCTGTATATGTAGGTTACCATCGTGTCAGCTCCGGCCGAGTTCCTTTTGAAACACGCAGTAGCCCGTCTATTTGTGCTCTGAAAGTGCGGAAAATAATGAAGGGGAGTGGGGAATACTTGGGGCTAACAAGATGCTTAAAATGTTTTGTATTGGTTGGGATGAGACGGATATTTTTTTGCGCCATGTGTACGTAGTAGCGAAATGCTTTAATTTGCAATGCCGCCTGTTCGCGACTTTCGCACATTTCGCCTCTACATGCAGTATTCCTATAAGGCCTAAACACCCAAAAGACACATTCTTGTAAATTTTTTCAACTGATGCCGTCCGGTGAAGAAGTAGTAATTTAATGACTGGAAAATGTAGAGAGTTCGGCCGGAAAATGGAGCATCTGGCCTGCTAATCTAGGTAAGGGAAGGGGAAGAGGGGAAGAAAGAGTCACAATGGGGGATGATAATGGGAGGAACGAGGTGAAGGACACATTGCATAACTGGTATCACGAGCGTGAGTCCACGCCCGTGTCGCCTAAGAAACGTGAAAGAGCATGCATTGTCTCTATTGTCTGCCAATTCTGTGGCCATGTGCCTAGCAAGAGGTCCTCTTACAGTGGTCTAACAGATATCTCAAGGTATCTGCCATTATCAGTCCCTCGCGCGCATATTTAGGGCACACTTCGAGCACGTAGTCTATAGTCTCTACAGTGCCACACACTGAACAATCCGGGGAGTCTGCCCGTCCAATGATGTGCAAGTATTTGCGCGTGAAGGCAACGCCTAACCGCAGTCTGTGTAGCAGGCATGTATGAGGGCGTGGAATTCCACGCACAAATGGAAATTGCACGTCGGGATCAAGCCTTTCAAGGCGGACGTGACGAGCGTCTGGCTGGGCCCAGTACCTTCTCGTTCCATCCCTCATTAATTCCGACATTAGGCATGTGATGTCCGGCCTGGAGAATGGCACTACAGTTCGCAGGCCCTTGCTGCGGGCGCGCCTTGCTACATCATCGGCCATCTCATTACCAGTCTTCCCACAGTCTCCCGGGATCCATCGGAACACTATGCGGTGTTGTTTTTCTTGACCGCATGAAAGTAGCTCGGGGATCTGCAGTGCCAGAACCTGATATATGGTGTGGCGCAGGAAGCATCCCAAAATTTGCTGCGCGGGTTTTGAGTCCGTGAAAATGCACCACTCTTGAGGTATTTCCCCGCAAATGTGGCGAATCGCTTCCCGAATAGCCACAAGCTCGGCAGCGGTTGATGTAGAATTATGATCTACTATGAAAGCACGAGTCATCTGTTAGGCTGGTGTCACCACAGCTGCTGTCGATGCCTTTGGTGACGCGGAACCGTCTGTGTTGTTTGATTGTTGTATTCATATGGGAGGTTGTGGCCAAGTATTGCACCAGGGTGGCCAATCTTGCTCTGGTGAGGGAGTGCGGTACCGGTTCTGGTCACCGGGATCAGGTCGCACTCCAGGCCTTGTTTATGCAATTTTATCAGCACGCGTTTTTTTATCTGTTGGGAAATTGCGCGGCACCGGGATTCGAGCCACGGTCCTCTTGTACGCGAGGCGGATGCTCTACCTCTACGCCACCGCTGCACCCTCCCGTCTGTGTAAACATGAACATATGTCTGGTATTCTGACCAGATGTATGCCAGAGCAAGTTGTTGTAGTCCGCTAACGGAAACCAACGACTTCTTTAGCATGCCGGGGACATACACGCATACGGAAGGTTGAACCATCACCCACGGTGGTTTGACGGGGTGATATGGAAGGGCATAGCGTGATGTTATGTAGGGTAGATGGCAGCCGACTGCGCTTGTGAAACTGCTATCCGGTCGCTCACGTAGAACCGACGTCAATGGATGGCAATGGTGTCGTGTCAGTAAGCGCAAATACACACGAAATGATTCGTGGGACAGGTATACCGATAATGGGCATACACGGGCTTCCTCAATAATGCCTTTGTTGGAGGCACGTCGTGGCAAGCCGAGGCATATTTTGAGTGCCTGTACTTGAATGCTCTCTAATGTCCGTAAGCAGGAAGTGCTCAAGTTTGAGAGTATTGGAAGGCTGTATTTAATGTAGCCTACAAGAAAACTGGTGGTGGTGGTGGTGGTGGTGATGTTGAAGCAGGCGGGGTTAGCCTGGCATACATAGCCGGCAATTGTTCCGCCTGATCCTCCTTCAAGTTGAGATCAGGGATGTGTCACCAGGTGTCGATGAGCCCCGTGTCTCGCAGGAAGGCTATCAGCAGGCGTTGCGCTCTCTTCCTGAATGCCGCGGGCCCTCCGGGGAAAACGTCTTCAAAGGTCCTGTGCGTGAGACCGCTTTTTTGCAGGTTGTCGACCAACGCTTTTCTTTCTGTGTCAAACTGTGGGCATAGCCAAATGAAATGTTCGATGTCACCAATGTCACCACAGAAAACACAGAGTGGGGAAGCGCGAAGCCCAGTCTTGAATAACCAAGCTGGGGTGTATGCGGAGTCGGTCCTGATGCGGTATAAAAGCGTCGCTTGTTCGCGTGTAAATCCATGAGTCACACAGGATTCGTGTGGATTCTTGTGCATCTGTCTAAAGTGAAGGCGGATTGCATCCTTAGGGTTTTGAAAAGCTTTTGGAGCTTTCACTTTTGGGACACATGTCAGCGCTAGGCGTGCAAGGGTGCCAGCTTCCTCGTTTCCATCAATTCCTACGTGTGATGGAATCCACTGAAAGCTTATGTTAAATCCTTTGCTCGTGAGGTCGTCAATCAGTGCCAGAGACCGCCTTGTAAATTTCTCTAGAGGTAGGCCCCGATGTAATCTTTGTAATGTTGACTTGGAATCCGTCAGCACCACGACATCTCGTGCAGAAAAGGCACGTAGTTTCCGCAAAGCCGCGGTGATTGCGGCGCTTTCTACTGTTGTAGAGGAAACTACGCGATCCAGTCGGCCAGACCATGACACATCAAGGGATGGTATGCAGAATGCCGCTGCACAGCTATCTTTTTGTGCACACACAGAACCGTCTGTGCATACTTGTAGATGGCTTTGAAACAAAGTGCTCAAGTGGTCCAACACAATAAACTTGGCTTCGGCAGTTGAAATGGTGCGTTTCGTCGGTAGGTGGGGTACATTGAGGCTGCAGGTAACGTCCGGAAAAGACCATGGCGGGCCAAGGCGACTTCGTTTAGACCATTCCAATCCTAAAAATCGGAAGGTGTTCAGCGCCGCATGGAAATGTGAGCGAGTTCTTGATCTTAGCCGCCGGAGAAGTGCCGTGCCTGCGCGTGACTCGCCCAGCCTTAATAGCTGCGTCAGCAAGGCCTGAGACGCCAAGAGGCGGAGTGGAAGAGACTCTGCCTCATTAGTTACTTTCTTGTTTGAAGCCGCCGTTGGAACTCCCATCGCCAAGCGAAGTCCCTTTCTGTGCACTGCCTCTAAGCGCTCGAATTGACTCGATGACGGTGATATCAGAGGGAGCTGATAGAGAATGCGGCTTGTTATCAGCGCAGCGTTCAGTTTAAGCATGGATATAGGATTGTTTCCCCAACGTACACCTGCCAATCGACGAAGTGCGTTGATTCTTTGCACCGATGCAGCCACAACACTTTCGACCGCACCACGCCATAGTAGCTTGTTGTCGATGGTGACGCCCAGGAATCGAACATGAGTTGCACGAAGAATTGAATGCCCTCTGATATTCAGCGTCAGACGTGTTGACTTGCGTCTCACTCCCGGGAAAAGCATGAAGGCTGATTTTTCTGCTGATAAGGATAGGCCAAGCGTCGATAAGTAGCGATCGATAGTGGAGATTGCGGCCTGGGCTATCCGGGCCAAACGTTTGTGTTGGTACCCCGAGATCCAAATGCAGATGTCATCTGCGTAGATGGACATTTTAACTGCCGTCCGACCTACTTTCAGGGCATCTGGAAGGCTGGCCATGGCAACGTTAAAAAGCAAGGGGGATAGGACACTTCCTTGTGGGACGCCGAGGGAAATGCGTCGCTTGACACTCATTATACTTCCCAGCTTAACTTGTACACATCGATCACTGAGAAATTCATGGACGAATCGAAGAGCATTTCCCGAGACGCCCATGGCTCGGAGTCCGTTGATGATGCCTGTATGAAGCACACAGTCGTATGCCTTGGCAACGTCCATAAAGATGGCGAGTGTGGAAAGGCCGTCTACGCGATGGTGCTCGATATGGCTCAGTAGATCCAAGACACTGTCCTCGGCACTCAACCGTGGACGAAATCCGGTCATACATGATGGCAGTCTATTTCCTTGCTCAAGATACCATGTCAACCTCGTACATATTAGTCTTTCCATCAACTTTGATACGCATGATGTTAGCGATACTGGCCGATATGAGGTGAGGTTTGCAGGATCCTTTCCGGACTTGAGCACTGGCACCACCCATGCTGCCTTCCACGCTTCTGGGATCTCTCCTGTGCTCCAGACGTGATTAAATATGTCCAGAAGTGCTCGTTTTCGTTCATATGGCAGATTTGTCAGCATCTGATTGCTGATGGAATCGGGACCCACAGCACAGCGTCTTCTTAATTTGCTAAGCGCCAAATCCAACTCACGAAAGGTAAACGGCGTATCCATGGTATGGAATGCTTCAGACAACAGAGGGTTCGATACTCCTGCTGATCTGCCAGATGCGTATACGTCTGCAAAATCTTCTGCAAGGGTTTGCAAATCTTTTCCTTGCTTTAAAGCAAGTGCTTCGAATGGCCTGTGTAGGCGAATCTTTCCGGATAGGCTATTCATTACTCCCCATATCCTTGTCATGGGAGTAAACGCCGATAAACTCTCACAGAAACCAGCCCATTGAACTCGTCTTAATCTTTTTGTGTGACGACGGATGACAGCGTTTATCCTGTTGTATTCAGTTTTCGCAGATGGATTTCCCGTTTTTCTCATTAGTTTTCGCTCCGCTCTCCTACGCGCTGCGCAGAGGTTCTTTAGTTTCAAATCAGGAGTAGGGAAATGATCTGGCAGTTTCAACATTGAGGTAGCCACTCTTTTGCTCCGCAGCATATCTGCGAACAGCTCACCAGGGGATTCGTCCAACGGTTCTCTGTATGTGTCCCAGCGGGTCACAGCACAGAATTGTCGCCCAGCAGTGTGAAATCCGGTGATGTTGGTGAAGATGGGAAAGTGGTCACTGCCCATCCTGTCTGGGGCCGTTGTTGACGATACGACAAGGTCTATAGAATGGATCACGAGGTCTATGGCACTCCATGAATCTGGTGGTCTGAAGAAAGTCGGTTTGCCATCGTTCACCATGCACAAGTCAGCAGCTTCCGCGGCTGTGACAAGTTCCTTGCCTCGGGAATCTGCAGTCTTATCTCCCCAAAGCGAATGATGTGCGTTAAAGTCCCCACAGATTATTATAGGAGAGGGGCAACGAATGCAAAGGTCCTTTATGAACGCCTCCATGGAGACCTTCCTGCGCGGACTTATATACACCGACACCACACTGAGTTTTCGTTTTCCTAGGCACACTTGCACAGCGGCGACTTCCAAGAAGGTAGAACAAAGGTCTTGCACTGGTAAGGTGACGTGAGGTATTTCTCGCCTGATGTATATCATCGCACTTCCATTTGCAAATGATGGTATACTCGGATTTCCATGTCTGATGTACCCTGGGATCGTCCCTCCATTTGGGAGACCGGCCTCCGAGAGGGCTAGAATTGGTATAGGTATGTCTCGAAGGAAAAGGCTGAGTTCAGAAAGACGCTGTAGAATACCGGCGCAGTTCCATTGCATTATTAAGGGCACTTTTGGACGACGGAATGGACCAAGTGGGCGAGACATTGCCATTATGCTACTGAGTGTATGTGGAAGTAGAGCAGAGTATTACTGACTCAAGAGCCAGCACTGCTTCCAGCATATCCTTCGTTGAACTAGCAGGCATCTTCGCGACGTGGGAACGTAGTGCCGTGAACAAAGCGCGTATCACATGCTGGCAGTTTTCCTGCTGACTGTTGCCAAGTGGTACTTGAGGTCGGTTTACTGCGGCCGCATAGGTGCGCTTTTCGGACTCTTTTCGAACAGGTTTCTCAGCCGCTGTGACCGTTTGCGTTGGCTCAATAACTTCGTTTATCGGTGTGAAACGCGGGAAATGAGATGCGTACTCTGTTTCCAAACCAGTTAGTTGTGGCGCTCTGGACGTCTTCTTCGTGTTCGATGGTGCGCTTGCACTCTTTGGACCCAGAACAAACATCTTATTTCTTCGCTGAGCAGCTGTCCGCGCCGGGCATCGACCGTAGCTAGCAGGATGGTCACCGCCGCAGTTTGCGCACACAAAGTTGTCTTTACTTGCACACGTCTTAAAGTCATGAGGTCCCCCACAGCGCTTGCACCTCTGTTCCCCACGACAGTACTTAGCGATATGTCCGAAGCGCTGACACTTAAAACAGCGTGGTGGTGTCTCCACGTAGTCGACAAGCTCATGTCTGGTGAAACCAAGGTTGATCTTCTCCGGGCATTCAGAATTTGGAGCAAATGTGAGAACCACCGAGTTAGTGCGCCTTGACTCCCATTCAGATGATGAAGTTTGGACCCGACGGATGATTCTTCTTGCATGGAATACTCCCTGAGGTCTCAGGTAGGTGAGCAGCTCCTCATCCGAGTACCATTTAGGGACTCCTCTAACAATGCACGTGTTTTTCATATAACTGTGTGGGACACGGGCAGATATGACTATGCCACCGATATTCTTGGTCTCGAGAAGGACGTTGGCTTGTCCTTCTGTCGCTACATTTAAGAGCAGTGCTCCCTGTGCTGTGAAGTGGCTCTTCACTGGTGCTCCACCGAGAATCGTTTCACGCTGAGAATACAGGACAATAGGGTCTACTTGCCTTAAATCATCTCTTTCGGATGTTGCAGTGATTAACACTGGAATGCCTTCCGCCCTGTCTTTACGATGGCGCACAATTCGGAAGCCACCCTCGTCCATGTCTAGGTCTGAAGCGTTCGCCACGTTCTCGTCATCGATGATAGTTGACTCGTCTTCAGATTCACCAGTGTCTTGTCGCTTGCAGTCAGGCTGGCTTGTACAAACCAGCTGGCGTTTCTGACCCGGTGTCAGCCCTTGGGAGGCCATGGCGGGGTGCTCGTCGGTGCCAGCTTGGTTCCTTCGAGCACCTTGTGAGGCGGCGGGTGGCGCAGCACCCGTCGGTCTCCGATACGGAAGGTACCTTTTCGAGTCGACAGACGTCTTGAACCGTTCTGACCAGTAATATTACCAGAAAATACCGAAAATAACGATAAATGTAGGCAGAGCTACTCAGACAGGCTAGCAGCAGGTTCTTCGTCTTCCTACAAAAAAAACTGATCAAGTCGTAGTAATGAGACTTGAACAAAAAAACTGATCAAGTCGTAGTAATGAGCCTCCAATTGGGCCCAATTTCATGCCTGCTACGAAGCGAAGAACACAGCAAAACAGATGAAGTTTTTGCTTCAACATATTAACATGCCTTGACCATGACAATCCGCGGTCTGATAATGCCCAAGAATCTGTGGGGGGGAGATATATGGTACTATAGCACCAATAATGGAGATCGGGTAGCAGCAGACGAATTTGCGCGTGAATGCAACCACAGCACATTTTTCAGCAGCTAAGAGTAAACCCTGACGCCGTATGTAATGTGAAGTAGATGACACAGCACGTTGTAATTTCGCACGTAGTGGTGGGCGTGCTGTACCAGAAGCCCAGATGCAGATGTCATCTGCATATGCACTGATGTGGATATGAGGTGGAAGTTTGCTAACCAGGCCAATCAGTGCCACATTAAAATATGTTGTGCTGAGAACTCCCTGAGGAACTCCACGGCATACCAGATGACGATTAGTCTCTCCGTCAGGCGTGGACATGTAAACGAAACGGCCGCTGAGGTAGCTCACAAACCACAAGCAGAGCCGGCCGCCAATATCCAAGTCATCTAGGGCATCGAGAATTCCTTCATGAAGGATGTTTTCGTAGGCCCCTTTAATGTCTAAGAAAACAGCGGCGACAAGTCGGTGTCGACGTTTTTCATGTTCCACTGTCGTAACGATGTCAATGACGCTGTCAATCGGAGAACGAACCCACCGAAAAGGGGTCATCATGTTCAGATAAAGATCATTTCTCTCCAGAAACCATTCGAGCCTCGCCAGGACCATTCTTTCCATAACTTTTCCAACACTGCTGGCTAATGCAACTGGCCGGTATGAGGTAAGCTCATAAGGGGTCCTTCCAGGCTTCAAGAGGGCGACCAGGCGGCTGATCTTCCACTGCTCCGGAACAATACCGGAGTCCAATGTCTCGTTGTAATAATTGAGCAGCACAGTGCGACCAGCCCTGCCAAGGTGAGAGAGAGACGAGTAAGAGATCCCGTCAGGGCCAGGGGCAGATGAATGCCGACACGACGCAAAGGCAGCCTCTAATTCGGGCATCGTAAAGAGCAAGTCATAGTGGTCACTTGGGGAAGGTGGCGAAACAACTTCGTATTGGATTGAGGCTGGTTGTGCCCACAATCATTTTGCAGAAGTCGTCCGCTACCTCTACATCCTTGCGGCGTTGGTAAAAGGCCAGAGCACTTAGAAAGCGTAAGCACCTGACTATATGCCAAATACATGACAGCGGCTTGCGAGGATCCAGTGATGAGCAGAACTTTCTCCAGCGCTTCCTTCCTAATTTGTCGAGATGGCTCTTTATTTGCCGTTGAGCTTGGCGACAAAGGGCGAGATCATACGTGGATTTCGTCCTATATTTTCTTTCAGCGCACCGGCGAACTGCACGTAACCTCTCGAATTCCACGTCGATAGGGGACCCCGGTGTAGGTGCACATATGTTCCGCGTGGCCTCACCCGAGGGCGGACGTGATCAAGTCTTCTATTTGGGTTGGGGACTCTAGATCCGCACAGGAGCTCTCCACGAAAGTCTTAAAAGTGGGCTAGTCTGCGCACCGCACATGAAACAAAGTGGTAGGTGCGAACCACTTCACGCAGATATACGCTGGTATGTGATCACTGCCATTCGTTTCCACATCACTGAACCAGCTAATAGAGGACTGTAGTCGTGAGGAAACAAACGTCAGGTCCAAGCAACTACTATAAGACGTGCCACGTCGAAACCTAGGAGAGCCATCATTAATATTGACGAAATCCTGTGAGTGCTAAAAGTCGGATAGGGGTTTGCCTCGGTTATTCATTACAGCACTTACCCATTGGTGGTGATGAGCATTGAAGTCCCCCACAATAGGATGAGGAGCTGTACAACTCTGGATTGCTGAAGACAGGTGCGAGAAATCAATGTGATCTCTGGGTGGAATGTAGCCGCCGAGTATCGAGAAGACCCGTCCTTTAAGCGTTAACGTCAAGCAAACGTAGTGGTTCCTGTGATGGGGCTGGAGCACATGGTGATAGTGTGGAATATCTCGGCGTATGCACACTAACACCTTGCTTGTTTCATCAGCTTCTTGAGACCACCGCAATACATATCCAGAAAGGAAGAAAGCAGAAGGCATTTCGGGCTCACATATAACAATCACAAGGAAGCGGTATTTCTGGACGCGCTGTCGGAAGTCACTTAGGCGACCATGCAGGCCTCGGGCGTTCGACTGCATCATTAAACTGCGACGTATGTGCATCGACACAGAGAAGGGGCTGTGTGGTAGCGCCATAACGAATTACCGCAGTGCCGCCAAAAGCGGCTCAATTGCGTCCAAAAACTGAACAACAACCCTGGCTGTTAGCGCATTGATGCCTGAAAGCAGCGTACGCATGGAGTGTGCCAGTTGTTTTAGAAGAACATTCACCTGCTGGCCTTTCGTCTTGTCCATATTGTCCGCTGGAACGGCATGGAATGTTGGGCGCGTTAGTTCGACAACCTTGGATGACAGAGCAGGCCATTCCACATCAGACGAGGTGGATAATATACCCGCATCTTTCTGAACCACCGTGGTAACATGGGGCGCTGCAGCAGACGGCGTCTTATCATTCTGTGGCTTAAGACGTTGAGGCAACGGAGCTGAGAGTTGCTGTGGCGGTGGCTGGGACAGACTAGCGGCGTGTGACAGTGGGCGTCGGCATCGGGAACGATGCTTTCGGCGTCGAATAGACGCGGCCGCTTCTTGGTGACTTGAGTTGTCTTTCACCATCTTCTTCAGGATGAGTATCTCGCTCTTCATCCTAAGACAGTCTTTAGCCGTCGCCTCATGAGCGCCGAAGCAGTTGGCACACTTGACAATCTCCGTCATGCATGCATTATGCTGGTGTTAGCCGCAACGTCAACGGTAGGATATTTCGTTTCTGCAAACAGCACTCACATGGCCAATCCTGTTGCATTTGTGGCATTCAACAGGCTTGGGAACATGCAGACAGACAGGATACCGCACATAGCCCACCTTGACGTGGGATGGGATAGAGTCGGCTTCAAAAACTACATTAACACACCGTGATCGGCGGAAACGATGAATGTCGACTATCCTGGCCGTGGGACTGATGAGTCTCTGCAGGTCGCTGTCCGTTATTTCAGATTTTACATGTGTAATAACTCCAGCGGAAGTCCGTTTTCCATGAGAGAGATAGAGGCGGACCGGCATATCGCCTAACACTCCAATTTCTTTCAGTTTGTTCACAGACGCCCGAGATTTCACATCTACCGTCAGGGCATTCTTCCATGCGTTGATTCTGACCTCTTGGACTTGTCCTGGAATCATCTGGTCGAAAAATTGGGTCAGCCGCTTTCTGTTAATGGTATTCAAATTAGCTGTCTCCGATGTGGCTACGAAAGCCACAGAGAACCCGTCAGGTGCGTCAACATTCTCTGCAGGTAATTCCCTCGCTGCTGATGTCCGGCGCCACGCGCTAGGTTTGTCAACAGTCTTTGCTGTCTACTCACCAGCTGTTGATGTCCGGCGCAACTTCCTTTTCAGGCGGCGCGATTGAACAGGCGTGAAACTACTACTGTCGGAATCCATCTCAGTCACAATGGAGTCATCTGCCGAATCTGGAAGCTCCACGTCGGTGGCGGCCGTAGCAAAGAAGGCATCAACCGGCCGAGCAGCTGTTTGGTCGACTGCATCGACCGGAAGCTGCACAGGACGTGTGCCCGCCATCCCTAAGGATGACGTGATCACTGTGCACACACAATATTAAAAAGCTAGAAAAAAAGAGAAACAACCGAAAACACAGGCGTTGTCTATCGACAAATCTTCTTCCATCCGGTGGAGCTTCGTACAAGAACTACTGCTGCTTTGCTGCTGCCACAACAACAGAGAAAGAAATTCAACAAAAGGGGACACTCGGCAAAAACTGGCAACAAGAAATGCGCCACCCTACAATTAATATTGACCGTTTGCTGCCGCGAGCGTCGAAGAAAAAATGAATCTGAAATGAAGTTAACGTACGTTTTCTTTTTTATTATTTCACGGCAAAAGTAAAAATATCAGCATATAAATTAGGTTCCACTTTGCGACTTATTTTTCTGGCGTTACCTAGCCATAGGTCAATGACGCGCCAGATGCGTGCGTCATGAGTCAGACGCACCGCCGAAACGGGCGAGGCCGGCGGCGCATGTGAGCGTTCATTGGCCTGTTCGGCGACCGGTGTGCCTACTTTTGTTATTTTAGATTTAGCGCGCTTTGTAGGGCTCCCAGCGTATTCTTGCATTTCTTCTGCACTTCGACAGGGCACCACTGCACTATTGGGCTGTGGGAAGGTGAGAAATTTTGAGTCTGCTACGCATTTCAAGCAAATAAGCTTACGGCACGGAACCTTGTCTCCTGACGCCGTTAGCGAAAAACAGCTCAGTCGTCCTGGCGCAGTTTATTTCAGTTAATAACTTGTACTGGAAAATCTTTGCGACACTTCTGTGAGTCCTATGTTATTTTAACTAATTTCGGTAGTGTTCGGGCGCGTTCGCCGCGCCTGGCTTAGTGACGCTGTTAGCTAAAAGCAGCTCGGCTGTGTGATGGACTAAGTTTCGCGTGTGCAGAATCTTACTGGAACAAGTGCGTGACGCTTTCTCTGAATCAGAGCATCATTGTAATTATGCTACATTTTGGTATAAGTTTGAGGCACACTCGCCGCGTCTGTCGTGACACAGCGAAAACCGGCTCGGCCCGGGCGAGAAATTTGGCGCGTATTGAATCTTAGTGGGACAAGATTGTGACCCTTTTCACGAACCCGCAACAACATATACCTTTTTTCGGTACTTACGCTTGTCACAAAAGCGATGAGTGATCGCAAAGAGGGATCACATGGTAGTGTGTATCTTGCGCTGTCAGAACGCGCAAAAGATAACGCCAGGGAGCTGAAACACCAGGAACTTGGAACTCGTAAATTCTGTCTCCTGAACCACTGAAAACAGGCTTGGCACCCAGGCATGTCTTCAGCGCGAGTAGCAGGAATTCTGCGAGCATCTAGCATGGTCTGGTTTAGGGCCAGTGTCGCGCTCACCTCTTATGCATACGCAGCGTACTATGGTGTAGGCTGACGCCAAGTTCTTTTAGCAACGCGCAGTCGCCGATGTATTTATGCACATAAAGTGCAGGAAATAAATCCAGGGAATGGGGGAATGCTTGGAAATCGGATGTTTTTGCGATACGCGATTTGTGCGATACGTACGGTATTGTTTGAGATGAGTCGGGTATATTCTGCGCCATGTATGCAAAAGCGAATTGCTTCTTTTTTGTTTTGTACTGCCGCCCATTCACCATTTTCGTACGTTTTGCCTCTACAGACATTGTTGTGTAAATACCAAAATGACAGGTGCTTGTAATTTACTGCCGCTTACCTGGTGCCACAACGTTGGATGAATGCACAAAAAGCCCGGAACGAGAATTCATACAGAGCAAAATAAACATTTCGTCACTTCTCAAGGCGTCTTGCGTCTTCTTTATGACATTGCACATGGCACATATTGGATGGATGATTGTAAGGATCGTTCGCAATCATTTTTACGTACTAATGAAAGGACTCCGTAACAAGACCGCGTGCAGTTTAGCAGTAAAGACAAACGAATGCCGCGCCGATCAGCGCAGCTGGCGTAGCGCGTTCTAACTAGCGTCCAAAACGCGCCTGCCAACCCGGAAAACCGAAGTGTGGATCAGGTAATAATGTCGGCGGCTTTGAACACTACCGTCAACTCGGCCGCTGGCATGGACGAAGGATAACTGGGGAGTGCCCCTACCCCGTCCGCGCACTAGGCGAAAAGTGTAGAGTAAATGTCGTACTAGGCTCTCCTTCTTTTCCCTTTTATTCTAAATTTCTTTTGCTGTAGCGGCCATGCTTTCCAGCCACAATGGTGGTTTTGTTGTGGTTCTGTGCGCTCACATGTGTTGCGGCGTCAGTTTCGTACCGCGGCAAAAACGCCGTGTCGGCAGGTTTGCGTTAGTCTGCGTGTTTCTTTATTTTTGCGCTGTGTTATCTGAAACCAATACTATGTTACCTTTGTACCAATACAAATTACTGAATTCTGCAGAAACATGCCATATCTCCACCCAAGCAGCGTCGACTTTAAGTACATTGAAAGAATTTCTAGAAAAGCACCCATGGAAACACAGCCTCTGTCTATAAAAGTAGACTCTTGCACTTGTTCTTTAATGCACTGATTTATGGAATTAAACAAGCCGTTATGTGGCAAGGAGCAATACATGTCTTTGATGTCCATACTAAAAGCTGTACAATCACCAGGATTTTCCTCTGTATGGATATCGAAGATTTGTATTACTCTTTGCCACATGAGGGGCTGTTAAATTCCGGAAATAAGGGCATTAAAGAACAAGTGCAAGAGTCGGCTTTCGTAATAAGACGGATCCGGTGGTGTTTCCACGAGTGCTTTGATTCCGCTGCTACCTCACTAAGTGAGCAATTTAAACTTAATGGAGGAGGAATAAAGTTTACCGAGGAATTTCCTCAGAGACGCGTAGTAGTTTCTAGACATTTCCTTCGTCTTCGAACAAAATCACGTGTGTTGGCAGTACCCGCCTAGATCTTCGAAGCCATTGTTTAACTTTCAACCGAACCATTCCAATGTAGTAAAAAATGGACTTGCCACGTCGTTACTTAAGTATTCTCCCAACAGGGCGCGATCGGAGATCTTTGTTCGATACGCCTTCTGTTCGGTTGCTGCAAAGTCAGAAAGTGACATTATGCAAAATTTCTTAGAACGGTGCTGAGAGAGCAGCCAATCGGCAAGCGCTGAATTCCCCGGAAGTTTAGTCGCCGCGTTTGTCGTCTGCTTGCAGACAGTCTATTATAAAACGAAATGTTTCTCGTCTTCCATAGAATGAAATCTTGATCTAAAAAATGTATTTTTTTCTTCTCAAGCTTAAACACGTTTTCAAATAGTAGTACGTGTGACTACTACAATTTGTAACGACTAGTTTCGCTGCGTCGTTCTTAGGTGGTGTCTCAAACAGCGAGAAGAAAAAACAACGAAAAGAAGAACGACGGGCACAGTAGCGCACTTTTCAAGAGGCAGCAACACCATTCCAGTGGCTCGCGTGCACCGATGATGGGGTCGATTTCGCTGTACGACAGATGCGCTATTTCGTTCGAGAAACGAAAGCGACGCCGGAATTCGTTTTCGGCCATTTCTTCAAACGCGTTTCGCATCGCCACCCGCTCTCCTTCCTTCTCGGGCAACGCCTGCGCAATAACCTAAGTTCCCAACGCAAGCGCCACTTTTTCGAATGAAACTATGGACTGGATCCGAACATGCCATTCCGGAGCCGCAGCCGTCAGTTGGATGCAATCCAATCCACCAGACGCGCCATGCGAAGCCGCTCTCGTAACGAGCGTATGATCGCTCCAAACTTCCCAACTCCCGTCGGGTTCGGCGGTTAGCAAACGACGTGCTCGGTTGCACGATTATTGACAGGAGCGTGTCGTCATCTTCACGTCACCAAAAACGTGGCCGCGCCCCGCGGCTCGTGACGTCGGCGCGGAATAGGCCAATCGCGTGTGCCGGTAACCGAACGAGCCTGCTGAACAACGACCTCCGATCGCACCTCAGATCGCGCATGCACAATATGAGCGCCAGTTTTAATGCACAGGTCCGGCGCCTATTAGAAATAGGTTATTCTAGCACAGCAGTGGCCCCAGTGGCTTGGCTGAACGCCTAAAGAAGTCGGTTTTGAAGGGCACGGACGTGACTACAGAAAACAGTAATAGCAAGAAAAGAGTACTGGCGATTCCTTACATTCAATCAGTATTGCACAGGCTTAAAAAAGTTGCATGTAGGTATGGCGTTAATGTTATTTTTACTGCTCCCAATAAGGTAGGTAAGATATGCGCTGCCGTGCTGATAAAAAACAGGTAAAAGGCAAAAAAGCAACAGATGTGTGTCCAGTGAAGCAGATCAAGAACAACAATTTTACTGACTGTCGTATCGCTGTGGCATATCAAGTTCTCTTTACCTGTGGCCATATCTACGTAGGACAAACGGGGCAATGTATGAATTAGAGGCTAATAGAACATTAAAGCTCGTTAACCGGTGTATTGCCTCGTAATCTTTCCTTACATTCACAAGATTGTAAGTGCACGCTTGAACTAGATGAATGCGCTGCATTGTACAGGCATAAGAACGAAAAATTGGAGGACGCTTAAGCTTCGCCTTCAAGAGGGGAACGCGATAGCGTTAACGAACCGCGTTCGCACCGCCCACTCGTTCGCTCGGCATGCTCTTGAGTCACACAAAGACGAAACGTGCGCCTGAGCAAGCGGAACGAACCAAAGAATTCGTTGTCTCGGAGAGAGAAACGGTCTACGCGAGTCAAACGTCGTGATCGGCATGGACAGCCGGGCCGCGATGCGCCATGAAGGCAGACGCGATCATGGGGCTGACGCCTTGATGGGATCGTCCTCTATCTCGCTTGGGAGCACCGCGCAGACGCATGACTCCTTGCCAGCAGCACGGCACACATCGCAGGGGACGCTTTCCCACCAGACACGCTACGGCGCAGCGATCACGTCAGACGTGTCCCGCATTGGACGCTGCACCTAGGAATCGCGCTGTGAGCTTCCGCTCACAGGAGCCGCATCGCCTAAACACGAGGGTTCGAGTGACACACGCTGGAAGTTGGGAGGGGAGAGAGTGAGAAAACTAATTAAACGCAAAGGTATTGGGGCATCCTCGCACGGGTCCCTGCAAGGCCGCAATGCGCTGAAGCGCGACGAAGGGGAGAAGCGGGCGAGTGGCGCACCACCTGTCGGGGCAGCGCCGTACACTGCGAGGAGAGTGGTCTTCTGTGTTTGCCGCAAGATGGCTCTTCGTGCGCGCCAAGCGCAGAAGAAATGTAGTGGAAACGTACTTTGCTACGCCTTTAACTGCAACTTCTATAATTTACATGCTCATAATTACCGATATTCACCGCAGTATAACTTTCTACGGCACGTTTCTAAGGCAACACCGCATTCACTAGAGGCGCTTCTGACCCGCTTTGAAGTATCGAAGTCATGGCTGAGTGGTAGCGTCTCCGTCTCACACGCCGGAAACGCTGGTTCGATTCCCATCCACCCCAGCATGCAAGTTGTTTTTATTTATGAATTGCCTTCTGCCTTTATTCGCTCACGGTCAACGCCGCCGACGCCGAAGACACCGGCTTGCTCTTCTGCGACACGAGCTCCTTAACGATGTCGCCTTAACGTACGTGTCTTATGTTCGAGGCATGACATATCTATAATGGGGGAAGTGTGCGCGTGAGCAAGCCTTCAATTACCTTACATAAGGAAGATGTCAATTGCCTTAACAGTTATATCTCACGTACACCGGCACTTGTACGCTATTTACAAGTGGTGCGACCATTCGAGAGCATGCGCATAGGAGTTTTGTCTCTTTTTCCTTCTTTATTTCGCCTCAGTGCTTCCTTGAGTTGATAGTCGGCGTCCGTGTCTGCACGCCTTACCCCTATTTTGCATTATGCAAAAACTTTTTGCATTTTGCATTACAAACAAGCTCATCTTTCTGTCGTTGTATGCGTTTCAGAATCTGTACAACGAATGCCTTGCAGGTCAGTGCTTCTTTTGACAGCACATGATGAATTCACGGCACGTGGAACATGCGTAATGCAAGAATGCACAGTCCTGGTTTTAGAACATTCGTGTTCAGTAAAAACTGGCACGCAGTACTCGCGACAGCACGAAGTCTTTCAAGCAGAGCACGTTCGAGGCCCATGCGCACCTGCACAAGTGTACCATAAAACACGTGCTGATAAAGCGTTGCGCAGAATATGCGCATTTATCTGCCTTCGGCACCGTGCGCCGGCTACTCGATGCTTCATCCGGGAAGATGGGAAAGAAGCAGCTGCTTGTACTTAAGGAACGAATTCTTCCTACCGCATTCGTATCTTATGCGTGCGCGCGAGAAGCGCAGGGGAGTGAAGGTTAGCTGATGCGTTGGAAGAGTAAGCAAGGCTCCAAGGAACGCACTCCTGCGAACACATCAAACAGCTGTTCCATGGTCGCACGTAGACCGGTTCTGCACGCGTACTCTTGTGCACCGTGCACCGGCTATCGCAAAACTTTGGTTCTGTGAAGGTTCACTTACCGTGGGATGAAGGCACCTGAGGCCGCAGTCAATGAACTTAAACGCGGAGTCCGAAATAACATTCTGCCTCCTCGCTGGCGAGCTGTCGTAGAGATGCGCGGCCACCCGGAATTCGTTCAATACAGCCTGACGATTCCTCAAGCCACAGCGAGAATATCTGTTTGTGGTCATAAGCTCCAGATGGATCGCAAATGGATTGTTGGGTCCTACGTGTCTCCAGTGAGTTCCTGCAGTGCAGTGAGGATGCGTACATTTTTTTCCTAATGCTACACGTCTAGCTCGCAAGTCCGTCTCAAAGCCCACGAAGCCCAAGGAGAGAAAAGCGAGTAGAAGACAGTGATACCGGTGACCTACTTAAAAACACGCAAGAACTGGACAGCAGCTGGTACCTGCCGTTGGTGAGAACAGTTCGGTAGGCTGGCCTTAAAAAGCATGTTTATTTTCACAATAGCCGGTGAGAGCCGTCGAATAGACTTCATGGCCTAATTTACGAAGTTCATTATGAACTTTTTCCAACATGACTTCGGCAACCGTAACGCAATGAGACATCGCGATTACATCCTTGTGCTGCGGAGCGTTCGTCCGAGTAGCCCGGTTGCGCGCAGCGCGGCGTGGTTTAGCGAGAAGTGTAAAAGGAGAGGAGAACTGGCCCGATATGATGACGCAGCAAGGCCAACTTCCGGCTTCACTTAGCTTCACAAAGAGTGACGTCAGCCCTCCTCAGTTTTCCTTCCTCCATGGCCGCTGGGCTCTATGGGAATTTTTTTCTCTTAGGCTGCACTGTCATTGCTTGAAGCTCCTGCTGCGTTACGGAGCGTGGAAAGTATGCCCCGCCCCCACGCCAGAAGCCGCCATAGTTTTTTCGCGCTCTAGATTGCCTGTTTCGTTTCCATTAACCACTATGATTAGCAACAGCTAGTTGTTGTTATTACTAGTAGTAGGAGTGCCTTCTCGGCAACTCTTGAAACAAAATGGTAGCCATTGCGCAGCTCTGCGAATCACATGTAGATTGCATTACTGATGGGGACCTTGCAGCTGCACTTGTTTTCGCTTATGCAAAGTACAGGTTTTTTCCGTTCAAATTAATTCAATCGCCAGTTGATTTATTCCCAGTGCCAGTGAGATTAAAAAGAACGTCCTTCAAGAACGTTGGAGTGCCGAGGCAAGCAAAATGTAAAAGTTTTAGGAGTTGAAAACCTTCTTTTAAAATACAACCGCAAAATGGAAGACCAGTAGCCTTCCTCACGTGTAACTAACGACAATGTTTCGAGTGTTTTCTTTTATTTAATTTTTGGTTTGCGAGAAGGTCACCAGACAGATGTCAATTCGAGCGAATAAATGCGAGAAAATATTAACATGACATTGTTCAGAGGACGAATGGCGCACGCCTAATGTCGTCGTATCTCACAACTGTGACACTTTAGAGCAATTTAATGACCATTGGCACTAGTAGACATTGGTCACTAGACCATAGAACTAACTATTCCTCCTAAGGTGTCGGCAGCTGGCAGTCCAACACGTCGCCATGAAAAACAATGAATAATCACACTGCGAATTATTGAGCAATTACACCCTACAGCTAATCGGACTATATTCACTGGTGATCACCAGTTACTAATGCAACTACACCCTATACAGCTAATAGGGCTATATTCACTAGTAATCACTAGTTACTGACATACTATGCTAAGTTGTTTCTGTTTTACACACCATATAGTCATGGATTTCAAATGAAAGGTCTTAAAACAATCCATCCAACAATGCTTAATGGGAACTGGTATGATTAGTGCAAGAGCGATTATGAGTGAATTATTTTAGTGGTGCAAATGTAGCATTCATACGGGCAAGCCTCCCCTTATATAAATTAAAAAGTCATTGACTGAATATTTTTTTGTTTACCGCTGCTGATTCATTACTTCCAGAAATGATTGATCACTATTGATGCAATCAGAGATGCTAACTATTGCATTTTCATGTAGCTCAGCATTACGTATATCAAATAATCAGTCTTACAAACAATGACCCAATTATAATAAGTAGGAGATGATAACGTTTGCTCACCGGTGATCATATATTGATTTGATTAGTATGACATTACTGACCTTCATTCCACTACGCCATCATTGGTATCATTGAAAAAGTGATTGCATGAACGTTTTTATTAACGCCCATTTATTAGTAATCTCTAGCGATACGCTCGGCTAGAACTTATCGTGTCTTGCACAGTACAGCACCATCGGTATATGTTGAAAGTCACAAACAGTCCATGAAGGCTAACTAGGAGATGGTAGTACTGGGTAACTAGCGATCCTGTATCAGTTTGTTTAGCACCACTGTGGTAGTTTTCATGCATGCACGTCATCATTGCTATCAACCATGGTTTCCCTAAATGACAATTTTCGCTTACCACTTTTACATGATTATACCGAGTCGTTGGTGATCACTAATAATACATTCAGTTTGATGTGCTCGCACTTTTAAACAGCATGGCGTCGTAGCTACCAAAGAAAAAGGTACAAAAATGGTGATTGAAATATGATAACTAGGATGTGACAGAATTTAGTCCCTAGTGACCGTGAATGACTTTCTTTAGTATGACAGTGGCAGGCTTCGTTCTCTATGATTTCTATGAATGATTGTGATCATAAAGCTCTTTTTTCAGACTATATAGCAGACAAGGTTGAAATAATGATAATAATTGCTAATTAAGTTCGCTTCAGTGTTCTCTACTATTTCCAACTCTGAATATTATGAATATCAAGTGAAAGGTTTCGTTTGGGTGCCAAGTCATTGCAAATGTGAATGTTGGTGTGGGATTAGTAGAGAATGGGCTTAACTATAGTTAGGTGCTCTGTTTTGAAAATGAGCGAATTAATGTTCTGCTAAATCAAAATGTTGATTGATCGATTGATTAACTGGCTTACTGACTAACCGGTTTATTGATTGACTTATTGGCTGATTCATTGATTCGACTTCGCCCTGCCCTCTGCTGGCCGCCTGGTTAGCTCAGCGGCCCTATAACGTAAAACTATTCCAATATGTTTCTATTCCAATTTCCTGACGTCAAATTTGCGTAACCACCGACGCAACCACCGGGCGGTCACCCGCAGGGTTGTCTGAACAGACCAATCAAACGCTCTCCTCGATCATAGGAGCTCACTTTTGTTGGCTTGAAAAACGAATAACATTGCCTACACTGAGCGAGTTGTCGTATCTAATTGGCTGACAAAAGGCGAGAAGAACGCTCAAGTTGAGAGGGATTCACTGGGGCAGAGCCAGTGCACTGAAAATGGATAACCGGATGAAGAGGGTGGTGCCGGCGTCTGCGATTTGTTTGCTTTCCCTTACTTAGCTTGTGATGGCTGGTCGAAAATCGCGGCGGCATGCAACGGAAGCTTAAGAATGACGCTAAAACTGACCCTCAGCAAAGAAGAGTTGGCAGAACGAGGTAGTAAATGTGCCGAAAGTGATTGAAAACGTTACGCGGTCACGCAAGAAGTTTTATTATACGCAAATACACCCATGCTCTCCGGCAAGTGCGAGTAGCCAGCGTCTCAGCGATCGGCGGCAGCCATCTTTTATTCCTTTCGGAACGGGGCAGCCTGAGGCTATTCCGAAAAAAATTCAGTTTTGTTCGGCATATTAATGCATCTTTATCGCGTACACACCCGCCGTGGTTGCTCAGTGGCTATGGTGTTGGGCTGCTGAGCACGAAGTCGCGGGATCGAATCCCGGCCACGGCGGCCGCATTTCGATGGGGGCGAAATGCGAAAACACCCGTGTGCTTAGATTTAGGTGCACGTTAAAGAACCCCAGGTGGTCAAAATTTCCGGAGTCCTCCACTACGGCGTGCCTCATAATCAGAAAGTGGTTTTGACACGTAAAACCCCAAATATTATTATCGCGTACACGTCACTTTGACGCGGTGAGTTTGTGCGGTTTTGTGACGTCGCGTGACAGGCAGGTGAAGTGTGTGCAGCCCGAAAACTTTTTACCAATAGCCGAGGGCTAATGCCGAAAAGGGGTCGAATCAGAAATTAATTTTTTTCTGTTTTTCTGTCAAATCATGCATAATCAGTGTGTACACATCATATCAGATGGGGAGGTATTGCGGTTTTCGTGACGTCGCGTGACAGACAGGTGAAGTGGGAGTGGTCGAAAAAAAAGTTTTTGACCAATCGCGGAGGGCTGATAGCAGAATTCGAATAGAAAAGTTTGGAATAGTTTTACGTTATAGCGCCCCAGGTAGCAAAGTGGCTGCCCGGGGAAGATGGCGGTCCCGGGTTCGAGTTTCGGACAAGGACAAGCTTTCTTCAACTGCGAGGCTTTTCTTCCGAGGAACCCTTAGGGGTTTCCTTTGTAGCAATTGCTACGAACGGGTGGATGTCTAATTTTTCTCTTTAATAATTGCCTCTCTCCACCTTGCGGGTTTCCGCCGAACTATTTCGTCAAATTCTTGTCTTTGCTTCTAGCGATTGACAAATTCGACTTCGCCCTGCCATCTGTTAGCCGCCTGGTTAACTCAGATGGTAGAGTGGCTGCCCCGGAAAGGCGGTGGTCCCGGGTTCGAGGCCCGGTCCAGGACTAATTTTTCTTCAACTGCGAGGCTTGTTTTTAGGGACCCGTATGGATTTCTTTTGTAGCAATTGATACGAGCGGGTGGATGTCTAATTATTCCCTTTATTGAGACATAGAATACACGCCACTAGAGCCCAATTAGCGAATGAATTCGCGCTGAGCTGCAAGTAGCATTTTATAAATCATCCTAGGCATTATAAAGCGGTATACAAAAGTGACCCAGGCAAAAAATCCTGCCAGCGAGGCTGTTGTCGGAATTAGGTGCCTGAAGGGCTGTTTGTGAAACATGAGGCACTGCTGAGCAATCGATATTTAAACAATGCATTTCTTAGTGTTATGACTACAGCATCGCCCTAGGCTCGGCTTCGCCGCAGTACAATATACGCCGAATTCCTGGACTTAACTGTATGGGAAATTTCATGAATAATTCCCCCAATTATATAGCGCAAGTCTTATATTAGAAAAATGTATGCACAATGTCAGCGTAGAACTTATAATTTACGCGACCACCAATGATTGCTTAGGAATTTAGAGTCGAAAGCATACTTTTCCGAAACACGGAAACGCGTGCCAAGCTGACTCTCTCCGCTTCCTGCCAGTGGCACACCTACCATCGAAGGCAGCGCTAGGCCGGAAGCGGTTCCCCATGTTTTTCTTCGCCATGGTAATTTTTTCGCCACCAGATGCTTTGCTACTCCGTCACTTTCACGCAGCCCTCCCCCCCCCCGCCCCCTGCACCTCCACAGCGTACACGCATTGACATTAGCCGAACAGCAGATCGTTAATATTATTTCCAATTATGCTGCGTGTCGCCATGGCTGCCTAATAGCCTGAATGTCGTTTGCATGAGAAAAATAAGGAAGTCTTTGCGCCGAGCAAGAAGATTGCCACACGGATGAACAACAGGATGGCTTTACAATAAAGTGCTGCTCTCGATGGCAGTTGATGCACCGGAAGTATCACAGAGACGCCATTTGACGTGCTCGCGTGGTCTGTGCGTTTTCGCTGTTTATTGCACAATAATGCATGTATAAATGACTGACTTTGCTCGCCATTATTGTTGTGATTGCAACATTTCCCATTTATCTCGACACCAATACGTTCAAGAAAGTGTCATGTTAATAACTAATACGTTTGGCGTTGCTTGCTTCCTCATCGTCACCGCACAGTGACAGCTGGTAGATGTTCTTTATTGGTGTGCAGCGAATGCAGCGAATGCACCGCGCAAGTCGTGAGGACTACACCAACATCGCCAATGACCAGTGGTCTAGCCTTGGTGTACGATTATCAGGATCAGGGCTATATTGTCAATCCGCGCAGTAACGATGACCACTCCAGCTTAATCTTCCACGATCTTTTTACCACTAAGGCAGCTGCGATCCTGCCATGGTGCTTCTTCGAATGACTCTGAAACGTGGTTGTAGACCATTGAAGCGACTTCCCGTACAACAGCTTCTACGCAGAATACAAGCTCCTGTATTTCTTTCCGCTCTTGGAAGACGACGCGATATTTTCGTTTGAACATTGAGAGTGCACCGCAGCCACGTGAGACCTGTTTTGATGCAGCTTTTCAAAGACTTCGCGAGGGTCATATGCCGATATATGGCTAAACTATTCCTATAAGCCTGAGCATAGCTATCCTATGAGAGCTTCGCAATATCCGCAGAATATATTACTTGTCTCTTTTGCCATATCGATATGCCGACATATTAGAAGAAAAGCACGTTAATTCACTTGTGCGCAATGTGAACGGACTCTTTGTCGCTGGATTAAGAGACTTCACAGCCACGACTGCTACGGAATTTCTATTAGCAGCCGCGACGACCAAGAAAGCGATGGACGCGCACCATACAATATCACCACGAAATGCTGACGCCGAAGTGCGTCCTCCAATCACTAAGTGAGAAGCGTGACGCTATCGGATTTGTTTTATGCAAAGTGATTTGCATATTGTTAGGCCAATGTAACGACGCGTCGAGCAGGACATGCCTGGCCAGTGGAACCGATGACGTGTGCAATCGTATGAGCGTGAAACACCGAGATGCCCCGCTGCTGGCGCATGATGAAGCTAACCCGAACGGTCGAGCTGAGGTGTGCCAGAATCACAAGTAAGAGGCCAGAACCGTCAGAAAGCAAACTGCGACGAAGTACAGTGTCATCGCGTAACGCAATGAGGCGCAGTGAAGCATCAGGATCCTGGCAGTTGAGAGGGTCGATAATATTGCGCAGGACCGGGTCATGGTGTTATGCAGCAATGCTGAATAGTTCAGAGATGGCAACCACACGAGGACTGTTGCGGCACGGTGGAGGTAGCAGATGGTCAACAGGGTGCCGCAAAAGACAATCAGTATCACTACGCAAACCGTCAGAATTTAGATGCCTGTGTATGCGTATTCTTGAAGCCGTAATGCCCAGCGTCCAGGGTGACCCATGGGATCATTGTGTGAGCATAGCCAGCAGGAAATGTGATAGTCAGTGACGAGAGTAAAAAGTCTGGCATATAGATAAGGGTCTAATACGGCGAAGGCCTAAACAATAGCGAGGCAGTCTCTCTCTCTGTAAGGGAAGAATTCTGCTCAGTGACGGTAAGGACGTGGCTGGCACACGCGATAATGCAGTGCTGACCACGTTGACATACAACCAAAACAGCGTCGATGCCTTAGCCACTTGCGGGTGGAGGGACTACCGTAGGAGCAGAATCGTAAAACAGTGATACAACATAGGTGGCATAGTGAGTAGTTCAAAGAGCTACCAAAAGGCACGCGCTTGGGCAGGACCACATGTAAAAGAAGCGCTTTTCTTGAGCAAGCATGTGAGAACCCGTGCTATCTCTGCAAGCTTTTCATAAAGCCACGAAATGGAGAGCCAAGAAACAAGCGGGTGGCTTGGGAAGAACGGGGCGCTTAAAAGACGGTAGCAGCACCTGCTATGGCAGTGTGAGGTCGGTTACCATCCGCATCAAAGCGATGACCAAGTGCGGTGATACGGGGGCTGTCGATATGGTATTTGGAGGACTTTTGTCGATGCCGGGTGTTGGGAAATAGCTGCAAACAAGCCAATGCTTGTTCTAGATGAATGGGAAATGTAGGCGAAAGAAACGACAGTGTTGTCAATCTAACACAAGCAAGTTGACCAATTGAACCCGCGAAGGTGTGGTCCATCATTCTTTAAAATCTTGCTGGAGCAGTATACAACCCATAGGGCATAGCTTTAAGCTAGTAGATCCAGTAGGGCGTAACGAAGGTGGTCTTTTCGACATCTTACTCTTCAACGACAATTTTTCAATAGCTGGACCGAAGATCTATGGAAGAAAAGTACCTTGTGCCATGGAGAGAGTCGAGTGCATCGTCTTTTCGAGGCAAGGGGTAGACGTCCTTTCTGTGATATGGTTCAGGTGCCTTGAGTCGGTAGAGAACCACCATGTGTTCTATATTTTTTTGGACAAGCACCACAGGGGACGCCTAAGGACATTCAGGTGGTTCAATGATGTCATTAGTCAGCATTTTCTTAACTTCTGTTTGAATGAAACGGCATTCAGCAGCAGGCATTCAATAAGGACTGCTAAAGATGGATCTAGCATTCTCAGTATAGATGCGATTTGTTACCAGCGACCTCTGACCGAGATGGTGTCAACAAAAATCGAAAACATCGCTGTGAAACGCTAACACGCAGAGAAGATCTTCGGAGTGAGAAGGGGAGAGGTCCGGGGCAATCATACCGTCAAGATGGTAGTCAGATGCAGGTCTTATGTCCGGGCTTCCAGGCGAGAACTTCGGAGCATTAATAGTCATGGCCAGAGGGTCGTGTTTGTCTAAAGATAATATTCTTCCTAACGCGATGCCTTCGTGGAAACATTTTGGGCACATCGAATGTTAAGAATAGGGACATACTCTCGGTTGACTAAAACATTCACACCAGAGTGAAGGTGGCACACACCGCATCGTAAGAGCGTCCAGAAGAGCGTTATTCTTTCGTAAACTGTTCGTGAGGGTACTCGTGATTTATGAAAAGTTACGGATGTATTACGGATAATAATCAGTTACTCCCAAAATAGAACACACCTATGTTTTCGTTAGTGGTCTTGGGGAATCGAATATGGCTGCTACTTTTATCTCAAGGGGGCGTTGGTAGCAACGCCCAATCTTGTGGCCGAAGTAGCTAAGTTCGGCTTTTCCTAGTTCACATTTTTCACCTTTTAGGGTCTGCAATTTAAAGTCTGCAAGGGGCTGCAATTGATCCTCCCAAGTATGAGAAAAGACTCCGATAGCATTTAAGTAGGGATGCGCGTAGTCCTGTATTCATTTCGGAACCTGGTCCATAAGTCGTGAGAAAGGACATGGAGGGTTTTTTAATCCGAAGGTGACGACAGCAGGCCGGAAGGTACCTAGAGAGGATGTAAAGTACCTGATAGTAACCTCAGGTTAATAGATATTCCGCCCTGCTGATGAATTCTATCCATTCTTTCATATTAGGAATGGAATAATTCTGATCCTTGGTTACGGAATTTAGCTTAGCTTGCGGTAATCGATAAAAGGCCTGGGGCTTTCCCCCGGAGCCTCCGCCAGAATTAGCGGGGATATGTACTCACTCATGGAGGGAACTAGCTCTAGCTCTAACATCCTCTGGATCTCTATTTCCAAAATTTGCATCTCCCTAGATGAAACGAGGTAGGGCCTGCCCTCATTGGGTGCGTCAGATACCAGCCTAATATCATGCTCTATCAACCTCGTTCTACTTCGTCGATCAAAAAAAAAAGTCTTCAAAGCCACCCACCAGCTCTCGCAGTTCGCTTCGCTGGCGTGCATCTAAATTTTTGTTTGGGCTTATATTCTTGTGAGCATTAGAAAGTGGAAGTTCCGTTGGCGGCATCGTGTAAGCAAATTCTGTTTCCACTTCTTCAGGCATCTTTACTGCCAGTGTATTATGGCTTCGCGCTCTCGATATGGCTTCATTGGGTTGCTGTGGTAGATTCTCAGCTCTTTACACCTGCCCGGTAATTTGATGGAGCCTACGTTGTTTTTCCTGGACGTCCTTAGCATGAGCCTCTCATCTCCTACAATGAAAGTCCGCTTCCCAGCGTTGCTATCGTACTATACTTTAGCTTTCCTTTGGGTGGATTTCATGTTTGCTTCCACCAGCTCTTGACACGATTGCAACCGCTCTAGCAGTTCTAATACGTAGTCAACAACTGTAGTATCATCTCCACGCCCTTCCCATGCCTTTAAGAAGGGTTTGGGAAGCTTGAAGCGACCTCCCATAAACAAGGTCGGTTGGGCTAAACCCTGTGGCTTCATGCGGCACCGACAACAATGCTAGTATATTGGCCGCTGAGCACGCTTCCCAGTCTTTCCTTTGCTCGTAACACACAGCCCGCAATACCATTTCAGCACAGAGTGTAATACTTTTACACTGTGGCTCTGCAGATGCCACACTGAACTGCGGATGATGCGAATCCCGCACCTTCCTAGGAAGGTGGCCGTAAGGACGCTGGTGAATACGCTGCCCTGACCGCTTTGTAGCACAGAGGGAAACCTAATCTAGGGAACACCGAGAGTAAAGCTTCAACTACTCCGACTGAATTGTTTTCTTTTAGAGGAACGACCTCCAGAAACTTGCTTGCAGTGCAAATAATTGTCAAAATGTATTTGTACCTTCAGCTGGTCTCTGGAAGGGGTCCCACCACATCAACCACTAAGCGTTTCAAGGGTTCAGTGATTACAGGAATTAATTTGATAGGCGCTTTCCTCGTTTCGTGTGGCTTCCGCACTTTCTGAAAAGCCTTGGATGTCTCTACGTATTTCTCTACATGTTTGAAGCATGCCGGTCAATATAATTCTTGCAGAAAACGGTATTTAGTCTTATTTATGCCTACATGACCCGCACAGCCGTTGCCATGGGACAGGTTGAGCAATGGAGCTCTGTATTTTGAGGGAACCAGAAGCTGATCATACTGTACTCTTTCGTGACTTTGTACTGTTGGTATAAAAGACCACCGCGGCGTTGAAAAGTGCTCTTTCTGGCTATCCCCTTTTCCTTTAGTTCCTTCAGCTTGTCGAGGGATACATCGTTCTCTTGTTCCGCCGCGAGTCCCTCTTTATCAACCCTCAGTAGGACTAAGAAGCCTTCCGAATGTGGCAATACCAAATTGGTTTCCAATTCCTCTGCTAGCCCTTGCTGCGGTATTCGTACTGCTCCGGATGCCTCCTCGCTAGCGTCTTCCTCATCGCTTTCACTAGCTATGGGCTATGCTTCCTGATTGTCAATGTCATGAGGCATAATTTTGGCTTCATTGGCATGTTTTATCTTCGCCGCTATCTCACGAGCTTTTTAACGTGTGAGAGCATCGACTGTATGGTCGCCAAATCTGAGACCCTTCTTCTTCAGCAGCATCGCCGAGTGATTTGAAAATTAGTAAGGATTGTGCTTGAACATATTTTGCGATACTGCCGCTTCAGCAAGCAATAGTCCGAACGGCCCTCAATCTTCACGATGGCTATGGGCAAGCAAACACTGTTCCCCTCAACTAGCTTCCAGATCCCCGCACATTCACCGGTGAAATCTTCAGGTTTCACATGCCCAAAGTGGACAATGTCCATTGTTGCCGCTGAGTTTCTAAGTACCTTACATGGCCTTCCATTCACTACAAGGTTGTGAAGGTTGGATTCTAAGAGGACCAAGTTGTCATTGTCACTATTGATGAATGAGAAAACTCTAGTCTTCGGACAACTGATCGCAGGGTGTCCGGGCTCCTGGCAACGGAAAGAGACGACCGGTTTTGCAGCCTCCAATGTTCTTGGTGATTCTTTTCGTCTTTCGCTGCGTTGTTATTCTGGCCTGAATAATTGGTCGACATGTCTTTGGTCCCACCTCCAGCTTTCTCGTTGTAAAAGGGGTGCATGTTTTCCTCTTTGCTGAATTTAGTTAGAGGCCTGATACACATTTTCTCGGATTCGCGACGTCCAGCGAAATCATATGCTAGCACTGCAGCACGTTCCAAGCCGTTTTCCCTGACCTATCTTGAATCCAAAAGCGCATCTCTTCACTCAAGGTCCCATAGAACTGCTCCATTCAGATTAACTCAACAACCTTGTCGTGACAACCGAATACATCTTCCCCTTATAGCAATTCAATTAATTTGCCTTTTAGCTTATAAGTTAAATCTTGAAAAGTCTCACCCCGCGTTCTGACTGTCTCATGAAAGCGGCGCCGGAAAGCTTCCGCTGAAAGCAGATATTTCCTTAGCAACGCAGTTTTTACTTTCTGATAGTCATCTGCCTCGTCTTTCGTTAGCCTTGCAACCATTTGCGTTTCTTCACCGGGAAGAACGGTCAGAATCTGTTATGGCCAACTCTCTAGTGCCGACCAATGTTTCTGACAGGTTCTATCAAAACTAACGAGAAACAATGCCATGTCATTGTTTACCTTGTGCCGCAGTATAAGATCCGTTTTTTTTTAGTCCTGCTTCACCTGAACGGCCAGATCCCGCTGCACGCATAGTTCTTTTAGCTTTGGTTCGTGAGCTCTCTGTTCCTCTCGTTCCTTTCTTTCTGCAGCTTTCTTTTGATAAGCTCTCTGCCTTTCTACTACCGCGTTTTGTTTACCTTTCTCAACTCGTTTCTCTATCTCTTCCGATGCTTTGGAAATTTCGTCCTCCAGAGACCCGTACTTCTCAATCGCCTTAATAAGCTGCCGCTTTCTCCGACTTTCCCCGACCTCAATTTCCAGCTCTTCACATTGTAATAACAACTCTGGCTGTCTCCGTTTGCTTAAATCCATGGTCAATCCTGAATCAAAACTTTCTTACTCAGTGATGTGACGAACCCTTTAACAGGAGCTTGCACGTGCAGAAACCGATTTTGCGTTTTAGAAAACACATGAGCTAAAACCTTGCAAATTCTCAAAGTATGATGAATTCTCATGATGACTGCGTCATATATTGCAATATTCACTCTAACTGTGGTCATGACATTCTTCAAGCTGTCCTAAACGCAATAAACGTATGGTATTCAATCTGGCTAATGCCTCTAAATCTTGCTAAAACTAAAATAAATGTTTTTACTAATCAGGTACCCCGAACTTGAACATCTTACATCCTAAACGACAGAGAGAGAGAAAGGCGAAGGAAAGACATGGAGGTTAACCAGAGATTATCTCCGGTTGGCTACCCTAGAACGCACAGAAACCTTAGAAATGACAGTCTTGTTCAACAAGTTTCCAGCTACAAATGTGTTGGCGTGCACCTAACTCCTAACTTGACGTGGAATAATCACATCAACCATATCCTCGCATCTGCAAACCGTTCGCTTGGTTTCCTTAAACATATCCTCGCATTAGGTCAGTCATTTATACCTCGCACTGCGATAGAGTGGAATAATCTGCCACCGCACATTGTTACGGAAACAAATTCCTCGAAATTTACACACGCACTACGCAGTACCATTGCATACCTAATCTATACCATTTCACTCTCTGATTTGTAAACAAATTTTTTTTTCATGCGCCGATAACCAAAGCCTCCGCGACGTTCTCATAGTTTGCGCAAATCATTGAAAGTTGCTGTACTGATAACTATTCTTCTTTTTTGGTTATCTATGTGTTTATACGTTGGTGCACTGTAATTAATTTTGTCCCACTTTTGTTTCCGCATTGTATTTACATTTACGCACGGTTCTTTGCCTCACCGATGTAACATTTACCCTATCTAATACCTTCCCTAGAGGGCCTTTAGGGTTATTGTGAAATAAATAAATAAAATAAATAAAGCCAAGCGCTCGCCATGCTGCTGACGCCAGGGCGAAGGGTGAAGTATCGATTGCTGCCGACCAGCTGATATGATCTCGACCGGGTGAGGTGGGTCTTAACTGAAAGAATCAGGAAACGACGATGAAGGTGCGCATGATGATGATGAAAAAAAGTTGAAAAGAATCTATTCACTTCATTGGTACATGGTTGTGATTCCATCTGAGCCTCGAGTGGTTCTGATTACCACATGGCCAGGACGACCTTAAATAACCCCTCGCGGTCTTGTGGGCGTCGATGTTTTCTCGGAAAAGTTGGGGAACATGTAGAAGTACCAGTGTCTCTATCAAGTTCTGCAGTCAACGATCTCGTGCCCTTCGTGTCTCTTCCTCTTCGTCCTTCCCTTTGTGTCATCACAGGGCGTAAAGGGGTGACGCTTTTTCGGGTAAGAGGGTAATTACCTCGTCATGGGAACACACGCCTGAACGTTTCTCACACTTGACAGGTTGAGGTCCGGGTTTATACTAATAGGCTTTCCTGTGATGAGGCAAATTATCTCGTCATAGAATCGCAGCCCCGGAATGCTTCTTACACTTGACAGGTCGATCGTAACAACCTGTGTGACACGTACAAGTGGACCGAAAGCGTAAGTTGCGCAGTTTGACGGCAACATTTTTGTGCTTATGTGTAGGGATAAAGTGACACATCAGTGTTGTACCGCATGCGAGAGATTGCTCGTAAGTTAGTAATCTGTCAACCAAAACCGCGCTTTAGTGGGTATCATTAAAAAGAACACGCGACCCTCTTGACGCCTGCTTTCCATCTGGCGCTTACAAACTAGACTGCTATTTCCAATTACGCCGAAAACGTCAGCCACTACGAAATGGAATAGCTCTATGGTCTTCCATAGACGTGTTGCGCTTAGTGTTACAGTTACAGAAGAACGAATGAATTCCTATTCCCCTCTTGCAACACTAAGCGCAATACAATCAAGAAATCCAGCATTTAGCTCCGTTTTTTGCTTTAATTATCCCTACGGTGTTACTTTCGTACACTTGATAGATCAAGCAATATTTTTTTTTTTGCACACGCACGTCGAAAAAGTACAGTGCCACAAAATTGGCACAGCAGTCGTGTCGTTTTTTCACCCCTTGCCACAATATTCAGTATTAACCTACTAGTCAGCCGAGCGGTCGTTCACCACTGAAGCGAGCTAAAAGGGAAAGCCACACTACGGCTTGACAAAGGAAACTCAATTGGAAATAGTACGCGGACGCAGGTGCAGCGCAAGTTTCTAAATACCCACAGGTAAAGAAAGTATGGCCCGGATTCGCACACTTGAAAAGTACTTTGGCGTTGTCCACACTGTAGTGGCACCACTGAAGACGAGTTACCAAAAACGTAGTTTGCGCGCGCTCATCAGTACTTGCACCAATCTTTCCTGTTTTCGCTTTGGTGGAAAGCGCGGGTAATGCCTATATGTAGTATTCGTATGGAAGTGCTTTATTCTTGGCTGTTCGAATTTTCTATTTTGTGTATGTTTTCGTGCAGTAAGAGTATCTACAGTGGCTTACATACTAACAAGGGCGGCGATTGTACGTTATCGTGTTGCCGATAGGCCGCGCTCAGAGCACGCTTTTAGCATAGCATTGCAGGCAGTCGGTGCGTTATTTGATGCTCTATTCTTTCGTTCTTTATCCTTCTAATATTGTTTCTGTTTTTTTTTCCTTTTTTAAAATTCTTAGTCAATCGAATTTCTTTTTTATTTTTAGTGTAGCCGACGCTTCGGTGGCTATTTTCGTGCATACAGTCGTGTATACAATGTACATCGCCTTCATGTATACACTGTACTAGTACAATGTAGTGCCCAGGGCTCACTGGTTCTCTGGGCCTCTCGATGCAATTTTTTACTTTTTTCCCATTTACGTGAGAGTCATTTCATCAAGGATGTGCAATAAGACACTCCCACGACCACCTGAACAAGGTCAGTCGTCTGCTTCGTCGCTCATTTTGGGACGACGTGCCTTCGGAAGCTCGGACCAGCTCGATTACTGGGCGATCTCAGCGGCAGAAATCATGCACTATTGCAGCAAGCACACCGTAACCATGGGCCACCGTATGAAGAAGATGGGCCGTTTGTCGACTGAGACTACTTTATCGAAGCAGAGTGAGCATGAATCCTTCATGTCATTTCAATGAGGGCGAAATGCGAAAACACCCGTGTACTTAGATATAGGTGCACGTTAAAAAACCCCAGGTGGTCGAAATTTCCAGTGTACTCCACTACGGCGTGCCTCATAATCAGAAAGTGGTTTTGGCACGTAAAACCTCACAATTTAATTTTTTTAATGAATCCTTCATGGTTTTTTTACATGCCGCTTTCGACGTCACACAGCATGAACTCCCTCTGCAGGCAGTTTCTAGCCGAATATTTTGAAAGTGTGTCCCCTCGGGAAACAAACTAGATCGGCATCAATGCTCGCAAGAACATCCTGACAATACATGTGAAAAATTCCCCAATACTGGAGAAGTTGAAGACCATTCCACAGTTAAGCGCAATCCCCGTCCGCTCCTTTACTAGTTACGGGAAGAAGACAATGACTAGTGTGATTTCCGAGGTTAAGCATAAAATCTAGTCCATTTCAGGCCACCGGTTTGCATTCTTGAGGTCCATCGCTTGGGGAACTACCAATGTATCAAGTTAATATTTGCTTCTTCGATATTACTAGCGTCTGTCAAAGTTGGCTACGTCATACACCGTGTAGGATTATTTGTTCCAAGGCCTCTTCAGTGCCGGAACTGCCTAAAGTTATAGGACACGTGAGTGGTGTTTGTTGAAATAAAGGCATGTGCTCGCATTACAGCGGAGAACATAATACCACCGACTGTGATGCGTCTTCATTTAAATGTCCCAGCTGTAATGGCTCTCACGAAGTGACTTCGAAGGAATGACCGAAGGTGAAACAAGAAGTTCGTATTCTTCGAAAAATGGCAGGAGATCAATCTTCATGTGAAGAGGCTGCTCAATCTGTTCACCAAAGTGACCAACGCTCGCGAAAGCGGCGTCATAGACCAATTTCGGAAGAAATACGTACTGGGGCACAGGCGTCCCGACTACCTTTGCCTGTACGTGTATCGGAGACGGTAGCGGCGCCTACTGCTAATGCAAGGGCAATGAGAGTACGCGGCAAACATTTACTTCCACCGGCTTTTACAGACGCCGAATGGCTTTTGCTGCCTTCTAGGCCCACGGCCATGCCAGCAGGCCCTAGTAGTCCTCTACGCCATGAAGCCAAGACTGCTAGGACCAATGAAAGCAGTGACACTGCGGGCAAACAAGGAGATGGACACAATGAGAAGGATAGCTTTCAGAAAATGCTGATGCATCTGGTAGAGTCAATACGCGTGATTTTCGGTGGTCTCCAGAATCTGGCGGCTAAAAGTTTCCTGCAGGTGCTCGCCATGCTGTAGCTGCTTATCGCAGCTCTTTTCATGTTGTAAACCTTTTGTTTGGCGCTTGTGCTGCTCACGCAAGGGAGGCCAGCGCACCAGCTTGGTCTTAGCGCCTTTATCTTTAGGTTAACCAGAATTCAGGACTACAAACTAGATACGGAATTCGACAGCTACTTCATGAATGCGATTTCTGAATGTTTATTACCAGAATATTGAACTTGTTTTCACCGTTGAACACCCCTCTTTCTATGTGATCATCATCCCTCATCACGCCCTATGTCCCCGTTCCGCCTCTCCCTTTGCAGAGTAGTAGGACAGAGCATGTTAGCTCAGGCCGACCTATCTGCCGACCTATCTGTCTTCTTTCAAATAATCTCCTTTCTCTCCTCCTTCTTCGAACAACTGTGCCTGCGCGCGCTATGGCAGGTTTACCACCGCTACGATATCGTGTAACCATGGGAAGCAGATCGCACATTTTCACCGACTTGTAATGAGTTTTTTTACTTACGCACTCTAGCCAAGAGACCATAAATGAAAGGCGCTTCTCTAACCAACACCTATAATAATTAGGTTTAACGAGTGGAAGTTAGCACTATAGTATCCATTTCTCAAAAGTGTTAGCACTGTCCAGATGCTATTTCTACTGTATCTAACGTAGAATTTACAATTGACTTGACAGCTTTCGGCCAAACTTGCATCGCAAGGAGGAAGCCAAGTAACCCATGGCACTAGTCCTGGAGTACGCCATCTTCGGCGCCTTGATTGCGTGCAACCTCACCCTGGGGTTGTACTTTTCCTTTCGGAAGTCTAACGCAAGAGTCGGATTACGCGCGACGACGGAGGAAGTGTTCCTTGGAAGTCGCCTGCTGAAGACAATTCCTCTGGCGGCCTCCTCCGTGGCGTCGCTTTTCTCTTCGACGGGACTCGTCGGCTTTCCCGCGCACTACTACGCCTACGGCTGGCACATGTCCTGGGCTTACGTGATGCCTCTGGTGTTTATGCCATTGTCCACCCACGTGTTCGTCCCAGTGCTGTACCACCTTCGAATAACTTCCATATTCGAGGTAAGATTGCTAACTGAGTGCATGTTTTCGTCTATGTTCAACGTGTATATCTTGTGTTCTTCTTTCTTTCTTTTGCTAATTAAAGCCAGAGAACGCGTACGAAGCCTCTCTTCAGTGGAGCATATGTCAGCAACTTTGATACGAAAAACTATGTGCCTCTGCAAAAGAGAGAAAACAAGGATTGGAATGCCAGGGAAGTCAAGCAAACGAGCACCTGGTTTGCTACCCTACGCTGAGGGGGGAGGAAATTAAAGAGAGGAAAAAAGAAGAGAGTAATCACTGAGTGCGCACGGGAAGACGCACAGGGACACAATAAGCGGTCACTTAAGCCGATGCACTTTCAGTATTGTACAAGTACACGAATCGATTTTCGTGCCTTGGACGGGTGTGGCCACGGTGCCTTACCACACGCAGCCTTACCTGTTCAATGTCCTAGTCTGTTCACCTTGCTGATCTTGAAGCGAGCAGATGGATGTTTTTAATGCTTCTGCGACTGTATCTTCGATAGTGTGTGAAAGGTCTTCCTTCTTAAACCTTGACTAATAAACAGTGGCGTAGCCAGAAATTTCGTTCGAGGGTGGCTCACGTTGCAGCTTGGCCTCCTCCTTAAGAGGAAGCTTTAGCTCGAGTGCTCCTATCTAAATACATGTAAAAGGAGAATTCGTTTTTCTCGGCAACCACTGCACCAAATTTGACGAGGTTTGTTGCATTTAAAAGAAAAACTTAAAATCTAGTGACTGTTGGTTTCGAATTTTTGAGTTAGATTGTCAATTTTTTATTAAAAATTGGCAAAAATCGGAAATTTTCAAAAAACGAAACTATCAAGTTTACAACTCTGTAACTTAACCACTAAAAATGATAATACAATTTTGTGAATTGCATCTAATAGTACATCTAAAGCAGACAAAATTGATATGTTACACTCGAATGTAAAAAAAATTAATCATAGGGAAATACAACTTTTCCAAAACCGTTGTAACCAACGTAACAAATTCACGTAAGATGTAAAATGACATATTGAATTTGTCGGCTTTGAATGATCTAATGAATGTCGTTTACAGAACCGCGATATCAGTTCTTGATGCAAAGCTATGAATTTGTAAACTTCGTGATTCTTTTTTTTTGCAACGGTCAAATATTTGAAAATTGTTTTAAGAAAATTCAAGCCCTAAATCGAAATTCCGCTTCCAACAGTTACTAGAATTTAACTTCCTCTTTCAAATGCGACACATTTCATCAAAATCAGTCCAGGGGTTATCTCATAAAAACGTTTTTGCGTTTTACATGTATTTGAATAGGCCGCGTCGGAGTTGGGCCCGAGCTAAAGCTTCCTCTCAAGAGGGAGCTTTTTCTCGGATGCCCCTATCTAAATACATGCAGAAGGTGAATTAGTTTTTTTCGGCAACCACTGCACAAAATTTCATGAGGTTTGTTGTATTTAAACGAAAAACTTTAATTCTACTGTCCTCTGGTTTCAAATTTTTCATTTACGTTGTCAATTGTTTATTAAAAATTGGCAAAAATCTCACATTTTTAGAAAACGAAACTATCACGTATAAAACTCTGTAACTCAACAATGAAAAATAATATCACAATTCCGTAAATGGCATCAAAGAGTACATCTACAGCGGACAAAATTGATATGCTACAAATTAATCTCAAACAATTTAGCATTATCGAAATACAGCTTTTGCAGAACCCTTGTGCACCACTTAACTAATTCACGTAAGGTACAAATTGACATACCGAACTTGTCTGCTTTGAGTCTTATAATAGATGCCGTTTGAAGAATCGCGATATTTGTTTTTTTTTTATGAAGAGCTTTTGGTTTGTAAACGTTGTGCTTCTATTTTTTTTCGGGCTTTCAAATTTTTCAAAATATTTTAAACAGAATTCAGGCCCTAAATCGAACTTCCGCTTCCAACAGATACTAGAAAATAACTTTCTCGAATTCAACAAATCCTATTAAAAGTGATCCAGGGGTTATCTCAGAAAAGCGTTTCTGCGTTTTACATTTATTTGAATAGGCCGCGTCAGAGTTGGGCCTGAGCTAAAGCTTCCTCGTAAACAATTTGTCGAGAGATCAAATACATGAATAATAATTGAATTGCCAATGCCAAAGAAGCTGCAAACGAATTCTTGAACGCTACGCACTGTCAAAACAAGTAATATATGTATTTTTTAATAAAAAGATATACTCGTATGTGCCAGAAATTGCGCTCAAAATAACTGAGATCAATGCTTCCATGCTTTTGTCTATTTAATAAGTAAAGAGACTATCACACGATCCTTAGAACTATATCAGTCCGAAACCAGCAAAGCAGTGCATGCCACTGATATGAAAAATGTAAAGGTCATGAAAAGAACAAGTTGAGGACAAATATGTTAATCAAGCTTTGTCATTCAACAACCTTGTTTAGATTTTGGTACATATGCAACGGCCAGTGAAAAATCTCAATGACGCTGTCATTTATTCTAATGTATTACGCAGGAGCAGCTGTCACCGGTCGTGTATCGTGAGTAATTGCCATGAAATTATTGTCCCAACAGAGAGCACCTATATAAAGCCCTTCTGCGAAATATACGAGGGCGAGTCAAACGGAAGTGAGCCAGTGCAAATATATGACAAACGGGGTAGTTAACTTAAAGTAGTTTCCATGAGCATTTAGACATTTATCCCATTGACTAACGAGTCGGGTGATTCCCATCCTATTAAACTCCTTAGGTTGCTGCTTCAACAAATCTGCAGCTGGCTCTTTCACGTCATCGTCCGAGACGAATCTGTTTCCCTTAAGCTGCTTTCTTCATTTGCCCCAAAATGTGGAAGTCGCAAGGCGACTTTCAGAGTTTGGGGCAAACACAGTCTGGTACATTCTAATGAATGTACCAGACTTATCGTTGAAGCAGCAGCGATTGCCGATGGTGACTCAGTTAGTAAGCCATCAATTGCATTAACAGACAAATAACTGGTTTTTCTGACGTCGCACATGCGCTCTCGTTCATCTTAGGTCATGAATTTTGAATGCCTACTCATGTCGGGTTGACGCTTTGTAGGTCGCGCTTTTGCTTTGGTGTCTCAGCATATATACGTTTGTTTCTCAAAATAAAGATCAGTTGGAAGTACAGCGCTTGTCTTCGTCGTCCTTTTTGTCCCTCATCTATGTATGCGCTGTAAGTGACGATTGATACCATGGAATACCAACTAGCCCGCCCAAACTTTGCGACAGGTCTTAGCTGTATGGCGCATGTTGCAGCGTTTCCCACTTTGCCAATTTTCGAGGGTTGCAATGTGGGCTTGTTGGAAATGCATCTTCAAGGGGAGCATGGTAGCGCGATTCAAAGACGGGACAAGAGAAGACAGAAAGGGACACACACGGGGCTAACTTCCAACACTGGTTATTGTCGAAAACCAGGTCGTACTTATACGCTCAGACAACATGAGTCGCAGCCACGTGAACAGATTAACAATCAGAGCGATACATTTTGTGATATGTTAAGCCATGCGCAAAAATGTCAGTTCTTTTTCAGAGAGAGCCAATGATGGTTTGCTGATACATGAATCCCCTAGGGCATCAATCTGATCGGCTTCTATTATAAGTCTAGTGAGTTCGTACTTGTTTCTACCGTTAATGATTGTTGATTCGAAGAGAGGGGAGCACTTATGTTGCTTACAATGAAGGGAGAGAAACCCATCTGATACAAGTTTGTCGACTTTATTTTTGTGTTCGCGCAGTCTATAATTAATGCATCTGCCCGACTGTCCCACGTAATACTTCCCACACGATATGGGTATACGATATATAATTGAAGTTTTACATTCTCTGAACTTCTTCCTGTGTTTAACTTGGCAGCTAGGGGCACTTTCTTTCTTTTCTGGTCTTGTTTTCCTGCACAGGCTGATTAGTTTGTTGGGTGCTGAAAAAACCACATCAGTGTTACCTCGGCGGGCAATTTTCTTTAGGTTGTGCGACAACCGGTGGATATAAGGAGCGGGAAGAGATAGTACCCGAGAGAAAAAAAGACCAACAGTGATACCTTATATCCACCGGTTGTCGCACAACCTAAAGAAAATTGCCCGTCGAGGTAACACTGATGTGGTTTTTTCAGCACCCAACAAACTAATCAGCCTGTGCAGGAAAATAAGACCAGAAAAGAAAGAAAGTGCCCCTAGCTGCCAAGTTAAACACAGGAAGAAGTTCAGAGAATGTAAAACTTCCATTATATATCGTATGCCCTTATCGTGTGGGAAGTATTACGTCGACAGTCGGGCAGATGCATTAATGATAGACTGCGCGAACAGAAAAATAAAGTCAACAAACTTGTATCAGATGGGTGTCTCTCCCTTCATTGTAACCAACATAAGTGCTCCCCTCTCTTCGAATCAACAATCATTACCGGTAGAAACAAGTGCGAACTCACTAGACTTATAATAGAAGCCGAGCAGATTGATGCCCTAGGGGATTCATGTATCAGCAAACCATCATTGGCTCTCTCTGAAAAAGAACTGAAATTTTTGCGCATGGCTTAAGATATCACAAAATGTATCACTCTGACTGTTAATCTGTTCACGTGGCTGTGACTCATGTTGTCTGAGTGTATAAGTACGACCTGGTTTTCGAAAATAAACAGTGTTGGAAGTTAGCGCTGTTTGTGTCCCTTTGTGTCTTCTCTTGTCCCGTCTTTCAATCGCGCTACCATACTCCCCTTGAAGTTGCCAGTTTTGTATTAACCGCATCAGCGACCTAGGGACGGGCATTGTGAAAAAATTAAAAATTAAACAATGGGGTTTTACGTGTCAAAACCACTTTCTGGTTATGAGGCACGCCGTTTTGGAAGAATCCGGAAATTTCGACCACTTGGGGTTCTTTAACGTGCACCTAAATCTAAGTACACGTGTGTTCTCGCATTTCGCCCCCATCCAAATTCGGCCGCCGTGGCCGGAATTCCATTCCGCGACATCGTGTTCAGCAGCCCAACACCATAGCCAGGTGGTGCAACAAGATGACGCCATTCGTCAATTTTCCTCGTCGTTTGTCCTTGATGGCGACACGCAGCCGATCCGGCGTTTCACAATATCGGAAACGATTGATAGTCTCACCGGCTTTAGAAAATTCTATCAGTAATGGCCCCTGACGATTGAAAAGAAATAGTAAACAACACCTTTCCGGCGGAAATGACGGCCTTTGCTTCCTTTGGGGGCGGTGAGTTTGAATATTTCCACTGTAAGCTTTGCCGTCGTGTTTCAGGCTCGTACTACTGGCACCATGGTTCGTCCCCGATGACAATTGCAGACAAGAAGTTGTCACCCTCATTGTGATTCCGGATCAGATTAGTCAAGGCGGCGCAGAACTTTCTTCTGACGGTGGTTCAAAATCCCGGGCATCCATTGCGCACACAAGAGCCGATGACCGAGATGTTCATGAATTATGGTGTGAACCGAGCCGCGACTGATGTTCACACGCTCTGCCAGTTCACCGATGTTTATCCTCCGTTCTTGTCTCATCAGCTCATCAGCTTTCGCACTTGTGTTGCGGGTGATTGCAAGATGGTTCGGCCCGGTCATGGATCGTCTTTGCAGCTTTCACGTCCTTCTTCAACCGTTTGCTCCATTGCTTCACAGTGGCCAATGAAATGCAATGTTCAACGTATACGGCATCCATACGGTGAATAATTTCCCTTTGGGAAACACCTTCAGCTGTCAAAACATTCATGGCACCCCGCTGCTCAATTTCTGAAGTGTCCATTACGTCACGCAACCATGTTCAATCCAGTGTATGAGAGCATTAAAGAACATGTACCCTCACATCTGCGTGTCACTTTTGTAAATGAAAGATAACTGTGTGCTACACGCATGCCTCGCAGATAATGAACCGAACCGTTATTGCGCGGGGTGGGTAGGCTCACTTTCATTTAACTCGCCCTCGTTCATTAAAAATGCGAAGATACAAAGGAATATACAAATGCTTGATAAAGGGCAATAAAGTGTCACTGGAAAGAAAGTTCACTGCACGTACGCACAAAACCTCTCAACAAGTTATTTAAATATACGCATAAGTCTCCAATAAATCTACGTACCTAAGAAAAAGTGACTATACATAATGCGTCAAACAAGGCAAATAAACATGTAGCGCAATCACAGATTCACAGAATCCTTGATCCCGTCCCTATTCCATCCAATCCATCCGATGTATCGCACGCCAAGGAAATCGGCGCGCTTGCTGCCCGCTTGCTGCCCGCTTTTCTCCTTTGCGCACGCAAGACTGAGCCATCATCGTCGGCTCACCTATACCACCCCCACCACCCTACTCTTTCACTCGCACGTATGGCATGCGGCGCGCTGTCACGACGTTATTGCCCTGAGACTTCATACGAAACATGAGGGCGACGGCGACAGCAGGAATGTGCCTTGAGTCTTCATATAATTGCTATCCCAATAATATAATAATAGTATCCGGCAACCCAAGCGTGCCGTGGCCGATTACTTTCCGCAAAAGAAGCAACAAACTGTCACCATGCGACAATTCGCTGCGCCGCAACAATGTATATATTTCTTGCCTTTTGTGGGGCGGGGGCGCCGAAATAAAAAACAAACGCAAAGGAGAGTATATTGGCCACAATCTAATGCCTACTTTGGTCCCCTAGCGTTGCTACTGAACGAATATCGAAGAAAACGTGAGACGCTTGGTCCACCGAGAACAATACGCAGTGTGCTCGGTATTTTACACCGGCGAAATGAGACTTTCCGGAGAGGTTGCGCTCAAGCGAACACGGTGTAATCCGTCGAGTCTTCACAGTGATGGCGGTGAGCGACCATTGTTTCTTGTTCTCGTCTGCTAGCCAGAAGGCGTCCAGAACTCTGGCAGGCGAAAATTCACTCGGCCAGAGAAAACCATACGCGCACCGAAGTACGCCGCGCAGTGGTTCCACCTCAGTGGAAGTCATGGGCATAATAAAATAAGCCAGCTTGTTATGAGGACCCGTGTTTTTCACATAAGGTAGCTCGTTCGTTGGGGGGACATAGCGTTATCGCAAATGTGTAAGACATCGTGAGTTTTTGATGTTAGTGTTGTGTCGATGTTTTCGAATGCTGATTGTTTTATTTTGCTTTGTTAGGTTTTGTTAGACGACCTAGTATAGACAATGTGCGTTCGGTGCTGAGACTACCACTTGGTTCCTGATAAAGTTAGTGCCACATATTACTAGTAAGCTTGCAGCACAACTGGCAGCCTCAGTGCGGATATTGTGAGAGGCAGTCAGATTCTTGCGACGCCCGCGGCACCACTATTTGGTTGAGGTAAAATTGCGCGTCTGTCATACAAGCCGGATTTGTAATTACAGTCGAGAGTGCGACGATGGGAAGTAAAGGAATAGGGGGGGGGGGGAGGATACGAGAAACACGCATCAGTTTTGTTACACTCATATGACGTGCCTCTCGCGCGAAGGATTTGGTAACGACGTAGGAAGCAACGGAAGTAAGAATTCAGCCTCCATAAGTCTGGACCTATCACCGCGTCACTTCAGCCTCTGCGCCGCAATGTGAATAGTGCTCTTCGGGGCGAGTGTATACATGAAGCAAGCGAAGAAGCCGCCTCTTGCTCTTGCAGGCACTAGTGGGAAAATATAGTTCAAGAAGGACATGCGGAATTTCTTGGCTCTGGAATATAAAATCGACGTCACTACAGCACACGCCTAACTAGCGTACGCACGATGTAGTCCTGATTTCTAGATACTAAATGTCCAGGAATACTATATAAAAGCGTACGGCAGTCCCTTAGAAAAAAACGACGTCTGGTGAAGAAATGCATGTCTTGATTGTACCGTGTGATGCTGTCAGGTTTGTCTCTGGATCTACGGCAAATTCACTGCTATACAATGAGTCCTGAACAGGAGTGGGACGTGGCAAGTGTACCTGCAGGTTAGTTACAGTTCGGCAGCAGCGCATCTAGGGCTACATGACAGGAGAAACTTTAGCTGCAGCCTATTTATTTATTTACAGATACTGCTGTCTCTGGTTTGAGACATTGCAGGAGTGGTAACATAAAAAAAGGAAACATCAAAACAAAGAATTATAGACTTGCTTTACAAACTGTCCTTGTTGAAGTTCTCGCAAAGAATTATCATTTTTATTCCAAGCGTCCACTGTCAACTGATAAGATGTGGTAATGCTCGGATGGGGAAAAGTTGCAGCGTAACGGTTAAAAATGAATCTGACAGCTTTCCGTTAGTCAGAATCGAGTTTATCTTTGTCATGTAAAAGATGAGGTGACCACTAAACAGATGCATATTCAAGAACAGGCCTGACAAGGGATTGATAGGCTGTTAGCTTGCATTCTTTAGCCGTGCCCTTTAAAGCTCCTGTAAGGTAACCTATTTCCTTCAAGGATTTTGTGCAAATAAGGTCAATACGCTTGTGTCTCTTTAAGTTAGAAGTGAATACAACGCCAAGATACTTAAATTCTTGGACTGTTTCTAGTGTGTGTTCCGCATTGCGCTACTTACATTGCAAGGGTTGTTGCTTACTAGTGAATGTCATTATCACCGTTTTCTTAACCTTAATTTCTAATTGCCATGTTCTGCTCCATTCGCAAAGAGAACAAAGCACATTTAGTAAAACTTGATCAGTGGCACTACATACATCAGAGTACAAAACGCCGTCGTCAGCGTAGAGACGAAGCTTAACTGGAGTGTTAGTAACTACTTGACGACATAATTGACATAAATTATAAAGAAAAGAGGTCTCAAAACAGAACGCCGTGGGGCACCCAAGAAAATGTGACCCGGTGAAATTGAGGACGACGCAACAAGCTATGGAAAGAATAATGATAGGTGTAACGTTAAGGGATAAGAAAAGAGCGGATTGCGTGAGGGAACAAACGCAAGTTAGTGACATCTTAGTTGAAATCAAGAAATGGGAATGGGCATGGGCAGGGAATGTAATGAGGAAGGAAGATACCAGATAGTCATTAAGAGTTACGGACTGGAGTCCAAGGGAAGGGAAGCATAGGAGGGGGCGGTAGAAAGTTAGGTGGGCGGATGAGATTAAGAATTTTGCAGGGACAACATGGCCACAGTTAGTACATGACTGGGGTAGTTGGCAGAGGCTTTTGTTCTGCAGTGGGCGTAATCACTTTGATGATGATGATGACTGCTGGCGATTGTAGCTACCAAACTGAGTCCTAACGTGCAAATAATCTGTAATTCAGCCAAGTAATTTATCAGCATAGAAGCCAGTCAGAAAGGTGCGAAGTTTAAGAACAAGTTTTCAGTGGCATACCTTATCAAAAACTTCGGAGTGATCAATAAAAATAGCGCCAACCTGTTCAAGTTTATTAAGTGATGAGGCAATATTGTGCCTGAATTCAATCAACTGTGTAACTGTGAAAAAACCACTACAGAAACCATGCTGATGCTGTGAAAGGATATCGTAATTAGATATTGAAAGATGCCCTTGTGAATGACATGCTCCAGAAGTTTACAGCACGTAGATAGTAATGAAATTGGTCTGTAGTTTTCTTCTTGCCCAATTGGATGATAGTAACGACATTAACGACCTTCCAAATTCGCGGGACTTGTCCGGAGTCAAGTGATTTCTAAAATATACTTATTGGATAACGTGCACACCATTCAGACTGCCTTTTCAAAAATACGTTAGGAATGCTATCCGTACCGGCACTTTTAGTAAAGGCTATGTTTAGTAAGAGGTTATGAATTCCAGAACAAGTAATATGGATATCTGAGAAAGCTGAAGGTACAAAAAGAGGGGAGAAGGAAAAAACAGTGCCGTTATCAACGCAAAAAAAACATATTTGAAATGATTGCTGAAGATTTCTGAGATCGTCTGAGCGCCAGAGCAGGCTTCATTTTCAATAATGAATGGAGAAGAGCTAGCAGAAGGTAACTTAATTGCCTTCCAAAGTGTAGTCAAATTTTCTCCTATGAACATTGACAGAGTACAGTTTTAACAAAAGTCTCTAGCTTCACGCGTTTTACTTCTGAGTGTTTTCTTTAGCGTGCACAAAAGCAAATCCTGGCTTGGCTTGCACCGGAATCGACGACGTAGTCGCTTTATGCAGCGAAAAAGCTAAATTATCTCTCTGTTGCACCGTGGTTGTTTAGGATTGCGTTTGACACACTTGCTGGGCACGAATTTCGATGTACATTGAAAGACGATTGCATTAAAATGCTCCACTAACGCTTTCACGCCACAGGTGATTGGAAAGCAGAAAAATCATCATAGGAATCCGCTAACATAGAAAGCGCACCATAATATTTGGCATGTGAAAAATCATTTACAGCTTTGTATTCTGGTTTCGTGGGTTCACAAGCAACAGAAAATTAAACAAAGACTGCAATATGATCAGAAAGACCCTCTACAATTTCAGAGTCAAGGTCGTTATCAACGCAAAAAAACATATTTGAAATTATTGCTAAAGGTTTCTGAGATTCATGAAATCACCTGTAGCGAATGCAAGATCCAGAATTGAACAACGTCTACGGGTGCTATGAACAACATAAGTATAGTGAGACGGTGAAGTCAATTAGTGTATTGCAGAAAACCTTGTCGCTGCCAGTTGTCATCAAGGAGTCCCAGTTAATGTGAGGTACGCTAAAGTCCCCGCATATGATCAATTTACTGTCGTGAAGTCTAAGCGTCAGGATATAATCAGTGATAGCCAATATGAATTTGTCATTGTCATTTGGCGGTCGGTATACAACTCCCATTCCTACAGACAAACTGCCTTCGTTAAACTTCCACCTGACACGCTGTTTCAAGGAGGTCAGGCGGCGTCACCTACTCGATGCCTTTATTGATAAAAAGCGCAACGCCGCCTCCTCGACCAAAAGGCCTATCATACCTAATAAACAGCGGTGCTTTCCCATAGTTTCTTTTTTATCTGTCCTTGTAGTTGTGAATGACCTTCTGAATAAGTAGTTGTTGCCTTTAAATTTGAAGAAATTTTTGGTATGCTAACTTTCTCACGGTAAGCTGTTAGTTTTATAATAACCGGTCGATGCTTGTTAGCTTGCTTCCAACCAATTCTGTGAATTCGCTGAGCGGAAACTACTTTTGTGCCAAATATTTCAGTGAACACATCTTTCAGCGCACACTGTGATAGTTCTTCGTAGGTTTCATTTCGTATTTCAGGGATTCCAAACACAACGAGATTGTTGCAGCTTATAGTCTTTTAGGTGGACAAGCTGCCTTTCTAAACTGCCGATTCGTGAATCTAGTTCGCGAGTAAAGTCCTCGATTTCATTTATTGGAAATGTTGATATTTTCACTTTTTGCTACTCGACCTCAATATCGCCCAGTCTTTGTTGAGAGACATTCTGGCCCTCAAGGAGCTCAGCTAGTAGCTGTTGAGCCGTACGCCCTAGACTATATGCAACATCGACACACCTCAGTGAAGGAAGCCGATACTCACGTTTCAGTCCACGTTCTACGAGCTCTGTAGGTACCAGTGAGGCCAGCTCAGAGCCTCCTCGCGGTGATATTGTGGCTGCGTATCGTGGAGCTAAAATTAATGGTGTCCAGTTCTTCAGCTGACTCACAAGTGTCGAAACTTCACCACCAGGCACAGTCACTGTGGAAGCATCTGTTGGGGAAAGTCAGACTGCGTTGCTGGTGGCTACCATAAGTTGTGCAGAAACCTAAGGCTGTCTACGTGGTAGCTGACCGGAATGCGAGACCATCTCATTTCGACCAGAGCTAAACTATACGTAGCGCGTGCTCTAGCACCTTCACCCCGAATTTTCTGCAAAAGAGCAAACGCCTGCAATGGGCAGTGTCAACTACCAGGCGTCTCCTAATGTTGGACTGATGAAGTGTGCCACAAAGCGCATTCATTGCAGGAGTCAAACTTCGCTGATACATGTGAAGCGACAGCATTGTGCAAGCCTCGTTGTATAAAAATCACGGGAAATGGTTGGCATTCGAAGGTGGAAAATTTTCGACTGCTTCGATCCGTCCACTGTATGCACAAAATTCTGGTACGAACATAACTGCACAACTGCAGTGCTATTATTGGCATGCACAATGCTCATGCCACCTGCGGAAAACAGAACACTGACTCCGCTGCTGCGCCCATTGAGTGGAGCTTGTGGGACCACTACGTCGTTTATACAGCCAAACACACCGCGCTTCCATCACGTCGCCAAGCCACGAAGCATGAACCGCCTATGCTTCTTGATACCGTGACATCAGAACAAAGGCGACGGTGTCGAAGGCGCGAACGTGCCTTGAGTGTCCATGCAAATTCTAACAAAAGCCGATGTGACATCGAAGCTGTCCAGAACCATAATGAAACTCTGACGCCTCCTAGAAATACAATGATCAACGCCCTAATATAACGGTTGCTCACCGGCACACCAGAACTCAGTAACCTCTCTGAAGGCGACCTGTCGCCAACGGCGACGAGGCCCCTCCACAGCGTTGGGTTCTTTGTGACCGAAAAGGAACCTAGTTACGATGACTGCTCCGGCCCCAGGGCTCGCAGCACCTGAGAGAGGTTTACCTGTCAGGAGAACGATCGAAAAGAGGAAGGTGAATGTAGGAACGTGCTCCTTTTCAACCAAGCAAAGATAACGTTACCGTAAGTGCGAGCTTCAGCGCTCCGGAACAGCAAGCGGACGATTCCATACGGCTCATTGCGGTACATCAAATACCAAGTTGTCGCTAGGCCTATGAAACTAGAATACACGGGGCACGATGCTCATTGCAATATATATCATGAACTTGCGCGAAATGCAAACCATCCGGCGCTGTCTGTATGTTACAATTATTTCATCTTGGCATCAATTCAATTCAACAAATCGGCATATTGTGTCTCAAAGTTCTGCAAATTTAAAAATAGGAAATGACCTACTAAGATATAACGCTTGTTTTTATAAGGAGATAAGTCCTTGTTGAGCACGCTAAATGAAGTTACTGAGTGCTTTTTCACTTTATTTCAATACAACCTCTTTAAACGTAGTATTCAGCTAGGGAGGAAAAGTTTACGTTGGTTCATAAACAAAAGTCGTTTCCATTTTTTCTATAGATGTAACAATTCTGGAACGAAACCGGCTTTATTCCTTACGATCACGAATTGTCCCATCCCGTCATATCGCGAGACGTGTTCTTCGTCCACCAATCGCCGCAGCCTTTTCACCTTGCATCGCTTCTCAATGAAACATGGTTTTCTGCCATCGTTTCGACAAGATGGTACGGAAGATTTCTGGTCGTATGTATTAAGATCCGTATAATATTTATTAACACAGGCGTGGAATGTTAAGCAATGTTCTTCCGCGATGGTACACAAGGTTGAATATTTGTGTATCAGCAGAACTTGGTAGCGTGCACTGTGTAGGACAATGTGAAGGCTTACGTGAACATTGAAGTACAAAATTTTTAATTATGGCAGTCACAGCTCTTTGGTGTTTCCATGAGGGTGAAAATAAATGTCGTTGGTGTAGCAGCATAGAAATCATGGTTTGTGTTAGACGCGGGATGACATGATGGCATTGCAGTTCCCGATTTATTGAGCAGCATGGGTGTTTTACACTTATAAGCAGAACCCCAGTGCGATCTCGAAAACTCAGTGATTTCCCATAACACTGGGCACTGAATGTTAGACCACATAAAGTGTACAACACGTCACAATTGAAGACATACGATGTTTCAACTTCAACACAAAATCGACGTACGTATGTTTGGGATACCGGCAGCTCATTAGGCAAGCTAAACTGAGCAGAAAAAAGAGTTGTAAAAGAATGAATACTGTTTATAGCAGTCATTCGGTGCGGAGCGATACTTTGCATGCGTTATCTTTTATGTTTGTCTAAGTCAAGGGAAGTGGTGGGGCCAACATCGAGCGATGCATTCACAAGGTAACAAGCTTCATTTATTTCACGGGCGATGACCTCAAAGCTGCACACCTGGCCGGGTATTCTGGCCTAAATTTATTACTTTATTTCTCCAAATAAGGTCCTCAACCTGACTCCCCAACCACCTCACGTGTAATGCGGTTTACTATAGTGTCACTTCTGAAACAACATTTGTCATATCCTGCCAAGAAACAGGCAGGTGTTCTAAATGGTTGTGTTCTGTAGTACACAAAAATAAAACAGATGCCTCTGTAGCACCATGACTGAAACACATGCCTTTTGTTGGGCCTGTTCAGGATGCATATCTTGGAACTTAAGCTAGTCTTACCGTTACAAATAGGCTGACAAGCCTTGCGCAAACACAGTCTGAAGTTCAGCGCATGCAGAATGGGCAGTATAGAAACAATAATGCAACTACTGAAGTGTAGTACGTGATATATTAGGTTCCGTCATATGCAATAATTACCATAGAGTGAAAGCAGCAATAAAAATTTACCAGAAAAGCATCGTTGAGAACAGAAGGCAACTAGTGACTATGAGTGCTCTATTTAGGTTGACAGAACGGATAACTATGTAACATTTTCCTTCTCTCCAATGCACAGTACATTCGTCTGCGCTTCAACGCCACCATTTCCCTTGCGGCATGTGCAATCTACATTTTCTTTACGGTAAGAAAACAAGTCTTGAAATTCAGTGTTTTGAACACTCCAAAACACTTTTCTATCCCTTTTTATAGAAAGTCTGTGAGATCTCTCCAAACATTTTATATCTCGTAAAAACACATGAGCTCAAGTACATGTGCAAAAAAAAAGCATGTCCGGGTCTGTGTGAATACCGCGACTTTACCTTTCATCTACTGAACGAGTTACAAACGTCTTGCCTAACTGCGGTAGCCAAACAACAATAGAAATTGTGGCAAATGTGAGGTGCGGCCTTTGGCGTTCTTTAAACGCTTGAGTAAGAAGAGTAATGTCATTTTAGAATAACAGTTTGAAATAATGCAGTAGGTACTTTCCAAGATATAGTCGCTGGAGCTACAATATGTGGTTTCACCGAGATAGTCACAAGAAATAATATATTTATCCCCATAGTTGCTTCCGGTCTGTGAACATAGCACAGACCGGAAGAGTCGACGTATGATGACAAAGTTTTTTTGTTTGCACATTTACTACATATAAAAAAAGATTCTGAAAGCGCGCAGAATGACTTGAAGAGGCATTATACGTTCAACCAATACTGGTTGGTTCGTTTAACACCATAAGTACAGATCAACTTAAACTCTGCTTCCATTAGAAAACAAATAAATTCAGGCTTGAGTTGTCGACAGCCTTGCCAGAAATCAATTATGGGACAATCTGTGCGTTAAAGGTGCCTTGAAAAAATCTAAATGCATATTAAGTGCTTAGAGAGCTTACTGGCATTGGCGGAGTTGGCGGAAAGATCACTTGAGGAGCTAGTTTTGCGGGAACGAAAGTGCATTAGGAATGCACTGTTCATAACTTTTACATTGATCCCCTTCTAATGGGAAAGCCCTCTATGGTGTTTCACCCGATACATTTTTAATTTTAGAGCACAGCTCTTAGGCGCCCGTGCCTGCGGCGAGAGCTAGCGTCAGTTTCGGCGCCGGCGTACCAGAGTGAACGAGAACAGCGAAAGATCGAAAAACGTGTGGAAGAAACCGGAGAAGGTGCAGTGCAACCAGAAGGCGGAAGCTGGAGGAGGCAATGGCGAAAAGGTCGAGGTGGAAAGCGGAGTCAGACAAAAATAATCATGCAGCCAGGGCAGAAACTAAGCACTGGCGTGGGCTTCGGACCCACTGCGCATGCGCTGCTTGGCCTGCGGCGCCTCCACCACTAGAGAATGCGCTCAGCACAAGCCACGCCTTATCCGCGTGTTTACGCTTTCTTTCTGAACAATGAGCGATGCAACCGGTGAAAATTATTCATCTACCGCTGCTGCTAAACGAGCTGCCCGAGCAGAGGCTCAGCGCTGCCGCGAAGAGCACCTTGTCCTGCAGAAGGAAATTGAAAACGCCTGAATAGCTGCGCCTAAAATTCACATCAGGGGGTATCATATTCGTCGGTAAAATGTTTTATGCGGGTATTTTATCGGATACATTAACATCGACGAAGTAATTACTTCAGGTGTGCTCCCCGTGTGTTGTCAGAGGGGATCTCCCAAAACACATGACAGCTATTTTTCGTAATGCGAAGGTTGTGGGTTTGGTTACCAACAGTGACAAATAATGTTTCACTCCCCTTGAATGCCCTCTTCTTTCATTACATTCTACATTTCAATTTCAGCCGCAGCTAATTAACCCTTTGCTTTCTTTGATTTCATTGCCTGCTTGGTCGGGAAGATGGCAAATTGTGTGCCAGCAAGTAGAATACGAGCGTTTATTAGCCAGGAACCGCTCTAATTTCACGGATTGCGTGACGTCTTCCGGCAAAAAAAAATAAATAAAGATGTTTTACATCCACCCCTGGGCCCAGAATTGCGCAAGCTTACACTCCTCTGGCTAGATTCAGTGTCCATAAGTGTTCAATTTTTTGGATGGATAGCCGTCACTGTAGCACAATTGTTAGCGCATCACACATGTAAACCTAGGGTTGGGGCTTGGTACCCGCCAGTCTATCATATACTTGTGCCGAATTTGTGCATTTATAATATATGTAATCCCGTAATATATCTCTTCACTGTGCTCAGGTTTATGTTCAGAGTGTGCCGCGGACGGACTGTAAACAGAGACAACATGCTTTCTTGGGTCGCTTTTTTTGCAATTGTGATTCTTATTAAGCTATCAGTTAATACTTTGTGATCTCCTGTGGACATTACGATGTAGACTGAGGTATCAACTGAACATATCCGATAGTTTTTTATGTCCCGCTACAAAATAATGCGGTAACTTTTATATCGTACATACTATATAAACAACTCACACGTTAAGCAACAATGCGCTCCTCTTTTTATTCAGCAAAGCATTGGGGCGATCTCCATTTTTGCCGCGTCGCTCACGCTTGTAACGGGTAAGTCTGTTTTACGTATTTTCCTACGCTTCCAAATATAGTGTATCAAAAACCTTTGAGAAACATAAACATAACCCAGCCTCATAATTCAGTGTACCTGAAGCATGTTGTCTGTTTTATAAGTACAATGACGAAAAACATGTCATGTTAATGTGCGTTCTAGGCAAGCATTCATATGTAGACGTCCATGAAAAACGGAACAAAAGGTGACTTCGCAATAATGAGAACTTAGCGTTGGATTCAACTTTGTGCTATCACTCGACAATGGAATGAATTGGGCAACCTTAAACTTTTGAATTTCTCAATAGAAATATTCTTGACATATAACGAGAGTGACACGTGATGACCTGTCGTGTGGACTGAAACAGACACACTTAACTGCAGTCGTTGTAGAAGGTATACATTATCAGCCTGTTTTATGTGCACTGCTGGAAGACGAAGGCCTGTGCCATCGGTTGCCTGTTAGCGCTGTCTAGCTGTAGCTGACACCATCTTATGCCTACAAATATCTTAATCTCATCACACCACCTGGTTCTTTATAATTCTTGACTACGCTTTTGTTTGCTTAGTATGAATTCTTTGAGTCTAACAGACCACCGGTTAGCTACCCTTCATGCCGCATCGCTAGCCCCACTCTTTGTTTGCCGGTTAACTTCAACTAGGTTATCAGCCGCGTTGGTTTGGTCTATAGATTAAATCATTGTTTTCTACGTATCTTAACGTGAGGCGGATCATTTTTGTTCTTCCATTTGTTACGTGGTCACGAATGAACTTCATTTCAAGTTTCGTTCAGGATACGCATAGACATCTCAGCGTTTCCTTAATAAGCATCCACTCTTCGCTTTTTCTTAGCCTTCAGTGTTCAGTACACGATGTTAATACTGGTAGAAAGCAATTATAATTAGTTTTTGTTTATAATGATCATAGTATGCTGTGTGCTGATAGCTACTTATTGCGTGCCGTATGGACTACAAACCAATTATTATTCTTCTGCCGACTTCGTTCACATGATCTAGGTATCCTGTGACTAATTAGTCCAAGCAAAGGCACGCTTGTACTAATTTTGTAGGCAAAACGCCGATGACTAATTACCATTTATTCGCATTCGATCAGCTTTACTGTGCGCAAGCTGGGCTACAGTAATGGCGCGTGCTGCACGATACCGCGTGGTAATGAATAATGATGTTTGCGCAGCGAGTGTTTAAAAAATTATAGATTACACTGCTAGTAAAGCTTCCCGGAAGGTATATCTGAAACTGACAGCGCGTTTTTGTACGACAGAAAACGGAAAAAAAAATTTATATACATATACGTTATCTGAACGCTCATGGATAAAAACAGCCCATGAGGCAACTATAAAGGTCAGCTTCATATTAGTCTAGAGTCACCGACTCTTCACGCACTCGTGAGCACGTACCAATTTGAAACATCGTGAAAACTGCGGAGACGGCGGATCAGAAACGTACGCAACCTAACAGATGCTTTTGAGTCTTTGCTGCAGCTGGTCATCTAGAAATTATGTTCCTCAGTCAACCAAAGCACAAATTTTGCGTTCTTCGACTAGGTAAGAGCTACGAGCACTAGAGGTTAGTTTTGACGCTACTCCCTGTCGATGTTATTTCGTTCGGGTTTCCCAGTGTGCCAAAAGTTGGTAAAGATTATCAATAGTAACATGCACTTGCCATTTCATACAGCGCATGGCTTAGGGGGAAATTACAATGGCGACATCTTAAAGTGTCTAAAAAAACTGTCGATCTAGCCGGTGAGTTTTTATGGCCCACTAGGAAGGGGTTAAGAGAAAGCATCCAGGTCGTTATGCAATATAAAGCGATGGCTAAGAATAGCAAGACGAGTGCTCCAGTGGACGTCCGATATGAAAAAAACGTAATCTGTGAAGAAATATTCTAATGTTTATGCAGATTAATTACCAGAAATACATGTTATTAAAAAGAAATAAAATGACAACCTTATATAAAATAAAGAAAGAGAGGTCATAACAAGAAAGTAGCACATGCCTGTCCACAGCGCCCAACATCCAACTGTTGGCGTCTGTGATTCCCATTTTACAGTTTTCAAGACGCCGCTTTTTTGGTGCAACATATTCATCGGACTGTCGGGGACCCTTTACACCGTCCTGGTGAGGCGCCTTCTTTTTTTGGTTCATGGTGATGGTGGTGTGTGAGCAGGCGGAGCTAGCTGGAAATTGTTCCGCCTGAGTCTCTTGTGAATTTCACTATGGTGGGTCACCAGTTGTCCAAGAGCCCCGTGTCTCGCATGAAGGCAATTAGCAGTCGTTGCAGTCTCTTCCTGAAAGCCGCGGTATTCCAGGGTAAAACGACGTCTTCAAAGGTCCTGTGCGAATGAACATTGTTTTTTTTTGTAGGCTGGCAATCATCGCTTTTCTTTCTGTGTAGAAGTGCGGGCGTAGCTAAATGAAATGTTTGATGTCGGCATTATCACTACGGAAGGCACAGAGCCGGGAGGCCCATCGTCCAGTCTTGAACAACCAAGCCGGGGTTTTCACAGAGCCGGCTGGGATGCTGTACAACAGCGTTGCATCTTCACGAGTAAGTCAATGGGTCAAAGAGGCTTGGTGCGGAGTCTGGTGGATCACCCTAAAGTGAATGCGGATTCCATCCTTAGGGTTCTGAGAAATCTTTGGCGCTTTTACTTTAGGGACTCATGTCGGTGCTAGGCGTGCAAGAGCGTCAGCTTTTTCAATTCCTTCAATTCCTACGTGGGATGGGATCCACTTAAATTTCGCCTTCCATTCATTGGCTATTAGAACTTTGATAAGTGCCAGAAATTGCCTTGTAAACTTCTCTCGAAGTATGCCATGCTGTAATCGTTGTAACGCTGGCTTTCGGCCCGTCAGCACCATATCGTCAGGTGCGGAATATGCACGTAGTTTTCGCGAGGCCGGGGTTATTGCGGCACTTTCCACTGTTGTAAACGAAACTACGGCATCCAGGCGGCCTAACCATGACGCATCAAGCAAGGCCATGTAGAATGTCGCTGCGCAGCTATCTGTCTTTGCACACACCGACCCATCTGTGTACACCTGTAGGTGGCTTTGAAACGCTGTGCTCAAGTAGTCTTTACTTCGGCAGTTGAAATCATGCATTTCGCCTGTAGGTGTGGTGCACTGAGGCTGTAAGTATACATGCGAGAAAGACCATGGCGATTTGAGGCAACTCTGTTTAGACCATTCCACTCCCAGAAATTGGAAGGTGTTCAGCGCCGCATGGAAATGGAAGCACGTTCTTACCCTTAGCCACCGGAGAAGCGTCGCGCCTGCATGCGACTCGCCCAGCCCTAATAGCCGCGCCAGCCGGGCCTGATATGACAAAAGGCAGAGTGGAGGAGATTCTGCTTCATTGCTAACCTTCTTGCTTGAAGCCCCCTGAGGAACTCCCATTGGCAAGCGAAGTCTCTTTCCGTGCACTGCCTCTATGCGCTCGAATTGGCTTGCGATGGGAACGTCAGCGGCAGCTAATAGAGAATGCGGCTTGTTATCATTGCAGCGTTCAGTTTAAGCATCGCTATAGGAGTGTTTCCCCATCATACACCTGCCATGCGGCTAAGTTCAGTTACTACTCTTTGCACTGATGCAGCCGCAACACTTTCAAGTACATATCGCCATCGTAGCTTGCTGTCGATGGCGATGCCCTGGAATCGAACACTATAGTTGCAGGACGAATTGTATGGCCTTTAATATTCAGCGTTAGGCGTGTTGATTTCCGCTTCACTCCCGAGCGAAGCATGAAGGAAGATTTTTCCTCTGATAACCATAGGCCAAGCGTCGATAAGTGGCGATCAATGACGGAGAATGCGCCCGGGGCTGTCCGGCCCGAACGTTTGCGTTGGCACCCCAAAATCCAAACGCAGATTTCCTCTGGGTGGATGGACAATTTAAGTCCCGTCAACCTACCTACCCAAATACAGCAAAATGCAATCGCTTATTAATTTTAGGGCGTTTATTTCTTATACGGGTACAAATAAAAATAATATTAGTGCAATCTGGAGAGCGCGTGACATGAAAGATGCCACAAAAAAGAAACGGATAACAATTATATAGCGAGGGATTCTGTTTTCTAGTTATGAAGTTCTACAGGTTGCCCAACGGCAACTCCTTTTGCCAAGTTATGGTCGTTAAACAATGTAATGTGGCGAGACTCACTTTGGATGTCTCAAGGGGCCTCCGCGAGGGATAACCTCTCCCGTGGCTAGAAAAGTAATGTCTCCCTGTTTTTATTCCCCCAGGGAGGACTTCGAGGAGTGGTGTGGACTGACTGCATGCAATTTGTGATTGCTCTGCTTGCCCCAATGGCGGTTGTAGCGAAGATGTTTATCGATGCTTCTGCACCTAATTCTACAATTCAACCGCTCACCGGTACAGACGTCGCAAGGTATATGGCCAAGTAAGGAAAGCATGCACCAAAATTTATTTTGTTCTTAAGCCCTATGAAACATATTGTGACTTAGAATGTAGCTCCTTTTACTAGCGCCTAATATTATACACGTTTATCGGAAACCGTATCTAATTGTCGAAATGTGCACAGGCAGGATGTTGCGGCTAACTCCACCCAAGAGTTTAAACAAAAGCTTAGTGAATAGCGGTAAAATCAGGCAATTTATTATTCTTGTCGGTGACCTTGGCTAGTCCACAGGAACTTTTTGATGCTGTGAGTGAGAAATGCATTAATAATCGCCTACCACTGACCTAACTGGGATAAAGGGCGACTTCTATCTTGGCGACTTGTGCGTTTTACCCACGTTATGGCGCCAAGTAAGCAGCAGTAGTTCCCGTACGCAGCTCCAACGGAGGGCACCAGCTGAGAATCGTAAATTACAAGCAAGTGTCATTTTCGTAATTAGACCTTATAGGGATATTGCGTGTAGAGGGAAAACATACAAAAGTGGTGAATGGGTTTTATTACAAACAAAATCAATTCGATGTTACATACATCACCTCGAAAATACCCAACACATGCCAAGCCGTAATATAAACATGAAGAAAACATCTGATTTCCATGCATTCCCCCAGTCACGGGTATTATTTCCTGCACTTTAAGAACACAAATGCACAAGCGACTGCGCGTTTCCAAAACAACTTGGCCTCAGCGGACGCGATAGTACGCTGCGTACACAGAGGTGGCCATAACACAGGCTCTGAGCCAGGCCATGCTAGACACTCGCAGAATACCTTCTACTTGCACTCAAGACAACTACCTGGGTGCAAAGCCAGTTTTCAGTCGTTCAGAAGACAGATTTTTGAGTTCTTGTTTTTTTAGCTCCTCGGCGTTATATTTTGCGCGTTCTGCCGGAGCAAGCAACACTCCCGTGCTGCTACTCACTGCGATCGCTCGTCGCGTTTTCGACAAGCGTGAGTACCGAAAGAAACATATGTGTTCTGGCGTGGCCATAAAAACGCTCCACAACCTTGTCAAACTAAGATTCAGTGAACTCCAATTTGTCACCGCGGCCGGGTTGCTTTATTTTTTTGCTAACAGCGCCACAATGCCAGGCGCGGTGAATGTGCCTGAAATGTATCGCCAAAAGTAACGAAATTAATTACAATAATGATAGAGGTCAGAGAGTGCGTCACGAACTTGTCTCAATAAGATTCAGTACACGTGAAACTGCGTCAGAACGCCGGGCGCGGCCAGTGTGCTTGAAAAGAACCCCAAAAAGTAACGCAATTAGTTACAATAACGTTGCGTGTCAGAGAAAGCGCCAAAATTTTTGCCGGTAAGATTCAGACACGAGAACGTGCGTCACACGGCCGAGGTATTTTTCGCTAACTACGTCACAAAGCCAGGTACGGCGAGCGTGCCCAAAAACTACCGAAAGAATTTCTAATAATGTTGGGGCTTATGCAAAACGTCGCAAACATCTCTCAGTACCAGTCAATAACTCAAATTTGCTACGTCAGGACGGCCTAGCTGTGTTTCGATAACTGCGTCACAAGTCTCGGTTCCGTGCCGTAAAAGATAAAATAGCTTGAAGTGCATCGCAGACTGAAACAAAATTCCACACCTTGCCGTAGTTCAATAGTGCAGTGGTGCCGTGTCCAAGTGCGGAAGGAACACAAGAATACGAAGGGAGCCCAACAAACAAGCTGTGTCCGAAAGAGGCGGGTCGGCCAACAGGAGACCTTCACATGCGCAACCGGCCTCGCTGGTTTTGATGGCGTGTCTGGCGCATGACGCATGCATATGTCGCACCTGGCCTGCCGTTAGCTTGCTGGTAGGCAACGCAAGAAAAATAAGTCGCAAAGTATCAGTTCATTTATACGCAAAAAAATTTTGTTTTAGCAGGAAAGAATAAAAATAAATAAAACGTTGTGTGTAAGTTCACTTTCTATTCGTGTTTGCCATGCTGGCGTCAATTAACGGGTTGGATTAACACTAGGCGTCACGTGTTTCCTGTTGCCAGTTTTCACCTAGTGTTCCCTCATTTTGAATTTTTTTCTCTATGGTAAGAGCTTTGAACATCGCAAAACGCAGTCTGAAACATGGTATGTTCGATAAGACCTGAGGCGAGGAGAGGCATAAAAAGGTTTGTTTACCAGCCCCTGATTCGGAGCTATGCGGAGCGTGCTCGGCGTGCGTTCTCAGTGTTTGAATTTATTTAGTTTGTAGTCTACTGTGGTCGGAACGCTGTTAGAAAAAGTAGTCACATAAAAGAAGGCGTCATTTTGCTGGCCGCATGCTGTCGTTATAATAAGCCGCCCGCACTTGATGGTCTCTTTCGCTCATGGGTAATCTGCGACCACTCAAGTTACGTGCAGCGCCAGAGCTACTTCGAAACTTTGCCTCAGGCATTCAGCTGTGTACGGCGCGATGCCAGTTCATTGCGTTATCTTGAACTTACTGAAAACGCATGAGAAGTCAACAAACACTGACACCGCCGACAAAGTAGGAAAAATTACTTGTGCCTAATAAATTAAATAACGAAACGATAAATTAATAGAAATGAAAGTGGATGAAATAACAACTTGCTGCAGGTGAGGGACGAGCCCACAACCTTCGCATTTCGCGTGCGGTGCTCTACCAATTGAACTACCGCGGAGCCGTTACCCCATACACTTTCTTGGGTATTTATGTTTTCCTAGTAGAACCCTGGGAGTGTTAGCCAGGGCCACCACACAGAGACCTCGGCGGTGGACGTGGAACATCCTTTCTGCCGAGGCATCATGAGTCCCATTCTCGTGACTCATGACTACAGACTAAAATAATACAGACCATGGCTCTTTAATACAGACCACGGCTAATAATAATACAGACCATGGCTCTGTATAGTGAGCGCTTTCAGACTATTGGGAAGAGTACTAGCCCTCTCTTTGGAGGAGTAGAAACACTCGGTTTGAAGGAGTAGAAGTACTCGGTTTTGAGGTGTAGACGCACTTGTTCTATGGGAGCACAAACACTTTTGGAGAGCACTATAACCCTTGTGGGGAGTGAGTATTAGCACTCTGTGAAGAATGCTAGCATTCCCTTGCAGTGGAGTAACTAAATACTGTCGGGGCCAGCTACTCTGCTCTCTCTCAAAGGGGGTCGATCTACTCTGTAAAAGGAAATTTAATATATGACAAGCACATACCCCTCAAAGAGAGTTCACGGAACTCTCTCTGTTTTTAGAATGTGGTTTTTGTACGAAATTCATCGCATAGCAGATATGACATGTGAGGAAATCCAAGTGGAAAAAAATAATCTGTTGTACCGAACTACGCCGCGGTACTGGCGACCTAAATTCGAGAGTTTGTTGTTTTGCATTGGTCGTACTGGCGTGCAGTTCTTTGAGCCGCTTGTACAGAACCGGCCGTCTAGATCGAAACGATTAGAAAGGCGGCATGCCGTCGGGACTACCTCTGAAGATTAGGCGATTCATTTCACACTGAATTAAAACTAGGGCACTGCGGTGGATTTACGTGGAAAGTTGTTGGTCAAATGTTACTGAAGAGTGGCTGCGATGGAAGAATGATAAATCAATATTTTTGTGAGCATCAAAAGTAATTTTAGCAAGGAGTTATCTCATCGCATCATAAATATTACTGAGGGTTCTGACCAGATTCCAAAATGTGGGCCCGGGCAGGTGAGAGAATCCCTGAATATGTTCGATAAGCTTTTCAATAGAGCACAAAGAAAGCAAATGAATGAACAACCATAGTTTATTCCAGCGTTTTGAAATCACACTTTATTTCCGGTGTGAACAAAAGAAAATGATAAGGTGTATTCTCTCCACTCAACAATCATGAAAGCACAGGAGAGACAGAAATAAACATTTATCAGCTTGCACACGCGCAAGACGCGATCGCATTTACCTCACGCACAGTGAAAATTATGAGCAATCATTTTTCAATAATTTAGGGTGTTTTTCTGCAAGCGAAGACTCGTATGGAAGCTGCCGGAACATGTATATGTGGCCTCTTAGGAATGAGAGCACGTGATTGTGCACTCGCATGAAAGTTGATTCTTATTATTAGAATATTTGCGGCTTACGTTACTAATTCTTTTGATGAGCTGCGATTGCAAATTATGGGTTAGTTTGAGTGTGTTATCTTGGGCATAGGTTAAGCGTCCATTGCAAAAACGGGGAATTTTAGAACAAACGTTGACAGTTAGTGTGACAATTTTTATTGAAATACTACTGAGGTAATATGAACTTGAGAAGTTGTAGCTATATTATTGAGGATGTATTCAAAGATGGCTTTAAGGGCAAATATATGTAACTCAAATAATTAACGCTTAAAGTGATGTTAAGCGGCATCAGAAATTTGTTCTGGGCTTTGCGCGATTATTTGAGCCCTGATACAACTTTAATACTACATTGCCATGTACGATGACGGTTGCAAATGGAACTATACAAGGGGTACTGCTATAATGGCATACATAACCCTGTAGCTCAAAGCATGATTGCTTGGGTCATATATTCATATTGTGCGGTGAAGGTATATAGGTTGTATATATATATATATATATATATATATATATATATATATATATATCTACAAAGCGGTCGCTACCATCTCATGTTTTATAACAAATATGTTGACACTTTTAATCAATACAGTTGCGTTGTTCCTTTTAAACTAGCTTAATATTGTTAGTGGGACCTTCATATTTTCCTCCATTAATAGTAGTGATGGTTCTCTCCCAATAAATAGATATGGCCGACATACTTCTTGACCTTTCTTTTGCGTACTTTCACCTGAGCACGCAAGACTTGAACATACCTAAATTGCTTGATCATATAGCTTGATTTCTGCAAAAAGACTCAAAAGACGTTGCTCCTTGTCAGACATAGCACATGCATGTCGTGTGCGCACGGTTTGTGTCCGTATACTTAGAATTAGAGTTAGCCTAAAACAGAAGTTACAGAAGAGTGAAACACTTCAAGCGGAAGCAGACGTATTGTCTCTCGCTGTGACTCACTCATACATTTGTTCCACCATCCTAAAAGATACGGCGGAAGGAACGTTTAGTTGCGTGAAGAGTTACTTAATCACACACGCGACTGGTTTCGAACGTTGTAAATGCCTTTCAACATACAGTAGAATTCATTCTTAGCTTGTTTCGACAGGGGGAAAGCGAAACATTGAGAACCACGAAACAGGAAAGGACATTCCAATAGTTCGGTACACTATACCTATATACAGGGTGACCATATTTCAGTTTTATGGAATATTTAAAAAATGACATGGCGAGGCAGATAGCATAATGGTTGTGCTCGAGCTGGATTATCCAAAGAGGCGGACACTACTTGTACGATAAATTAAATTACATATTCAACTAATTTAATTAGCTTATTAAATTGCTAACTACTTTACGACCCATATTTCATTGTATGAATTGTAGCTTGGAGCTTTCAGGACGCATCCGCGTGAAATGAATTCCCAGGGTGACAGCAGTATCCCGATATTAGTTCCCAAAGGGTGAGACAAAATACATGGGCCTTCGAGTTACTTTTGTTTTTTAAGAAGGTATGTTTACCAACAGTGCACATTTACGACGAGTTTGATGATTGCGCATCGCCAAACTGGGCGTCATTCTGAAAATTCAAAGGGGATATGCCTTGCAACCTCACCAGCTACAATTCTTCGACTATACTATGTGTCATCACGTGATTAATTAGGAGGATAATTCGTGAATGTTTATTCGCTCGTTGATTAGGAGTTTCAGGTTCTCGTGAAAATAATACCCGCCTCTGTAAGTCAGCTCAAGTAATAGAATGATGCTATCTGCAACAGGCTATGTTTAAAAATTCTGTAAGGCATAAAAATGCCAATCTTGTATGTATATATATATATATATATATATATATATATATATATATATATATATATATATATATATATATACACAAGTTAGCTACGGCACCCTGTATGTACACATACATACAGGGTGCCCCAGCTAACTTGGACCGAGATATTAAATATACCAAGAGCCCTAGAGAAATCGTACCGACTGTATAGCAGCCGTAGTCGTGTGTACTTCGGGCCAGCATTTTTTTCATCACGAATTATTACTTAATTACTTTTGATTAGTGAACATTTTAATTATTGCTTGAATCGCAAACATATCAATTACAAAGTTGTAGGGCACCTTAAATACCCTCCGAATCCAGCATTTATTTCGTGCTGAAGTGGTCCTGGTTGTTTTTTCCAAGGAAAAACAAAATCCCGTGAAATACACGAAATACAAAATAGATGCGCACTCGCACGCCGCTACTGAAACCGTCTAAAAGCAACCATTGAAATATATACGGCTGCATTCTCTTATCGCCTCATCGTACAAGGCTCCGCTTCACTTATCAATGCGTCAGCGGCGTGTTCTCTTGATGCCGCGACCATCACATAGCGTTAAGCCCTGTATCGAGCTGCCGCTGCTAGGTAAGCCGTGTATCCGTAGCTGTTCGCTTGGGAGCGCTTGAGTAGCGGCGCGCGAGCGCGTATCTATTTCGTATTTTGAACGTTTCGCGCGTTTTTGTGTTTTTTTTTCGGAAGAACCAACAGATCAAAGCTGAACCCTAAACAAATGCTTGACTCGGAGGTAATTTGAGGTGCCCTACAACCTTGAAATTGATATGTTTGCGATTCAGTCAATAATTAAAAGTGAAGAAGTAAGTAATGCGTCGTGATGAAATAAATGCTGGCTGTAAGTACATACGACTACGGCTACTATGCAGTCGGTTCGATTTCTCTAGAGCTCTTGGGAATTTTTAAAGTCTTGGTCCAAGTTAGCTGGGGCACCATATATATATATATATAGTACATCAAGCTGCATGAATCCTGCAGCTACCTCGATATTCATGTGGGTTGTCTCGATCTGGTGATAGTATGCCAGAAATGCATCCACATTTACTTGTTAATTGTTGTGTAGTTCACACACGCACACACTCATATATATATATATATATATATATATATATATATATATATATATATATATATGTATATATATATGAGTGTGTGCGTGTGCGTCCTTCACGATAATTAGGAAGTAAATGTGGGCGCATTTCTGGGGTACTATCAGCAGATCGAGACAACCCAAATGAATATCGAGGTAGCTGCACGATTCATGCAGCTTGGTGTCATTGGTACGCTAAGAATAACAGAAAATAATGAGGGGCACATGTGTACAAATTCACACACTCAGCCACCCAAGTTGGTCACAGCAGCCCGATGCACTAACCATTTGACTAATTGCTGTGCTTGCGACCCAATGACCCAAGTAGGGGTAATAGTATTAGGTCCGTCCATGACGAAATCAATCAATCAATGAATATATATATATATATATATATATATATATATATATATATATATATATATATATATATATATATATATATATATATATATATATATAAAGAACTTGAGTGGTGCTAAAAGGTAAACAGAACAAGTATTTAATTTCGACAGTTTCGATCGGTGGGCCGATCTTCATCAGGGAATCCCTCTTTGCCTACTATATATATATATATATTGAGACGAAGATCGGCAGGCTGAAAACCCTGTTGCCATCGCGCGGCTCGTACAAAGTTCGTTCGCTGGCTGCGTCCTACCTGCTGGTGCTGAGTCTCTCGCTGCTGCTCTACGAACCGAATAAACCCTCCTTACAATTGAAGGAGGTGCTGGGTACAACCGGAATTCTGGAAATTCGTAATCGGACACTGCAGCCCGTCTTCATAATGCCGGAAGAAGGACTACCTCAACCACAACCCGCTGCCCCGGTCCATTGCGTCAACGTGACCCACCCATCTTCATTGGTACCGAAGAATCTGACGTATAAGACTGGCTCGCTGACTACGACCGGGTGAGCATCCAGAACCACTTGGACGCCGCCAAAAAACTGAATTACGTGTCGTTTTATTTAAGCGGTATCGCCAGCGTGTGGCACCGCAACCACGAACGTGATCTGACGACGTGGACGGCCTTCAAGACTAATGCGACAGAGGTATTTGGGCGCCCCGCGGTTCGGAAGCTTCGCGCCGAGCAACGTTTGCGTAGGCGTGCGCAACAGTGCGGGGAGACGTTTACGAGCTATATAGAAGATGTTGTCGACCTCTGCAACCGCGTTGACGTCAGAATGGCTGATGCCGAGACGATCCGCCATACCTTAAAAGGCATTGAAGACGACGCCTTCCAGATGCTATTGGCGAAAAATCCGTGGACAGTCTCTGAACTCGTCAGTCTCTGTCAAAGCTTCGACGAACTGCGCAAACAACGCGTAGCCACCCGCCAATCTACACCTCAGGCCACTTCAATGTCGAGCTTGGCTGCTGCCCCGTATAACACCTCGCTGCTGCTACAGATCAAAGAGTTCGTCCGTGAAGAGGTGGCTTGTCAGCTTTCCTTGATTCCACTTACACACGGCCAGCCGAGTACTCCGTTGGCGCCCGCTCTTCAATATGTCATCAAGGAGCAGGTAGCCGACCACATTTCGCCTTCTTTCCAGCAGGCTCCCACGGCCGCTAACCTGACGTACGCCGAAGGCGCGATGAAGCCTGCGCCAAAGACCTACGGCCCCATTCGCCCAGCTTTGCACCCACCGGTATCCCCTCCAGTCCGTCCACTGGTGCACTATGCACGACCTCAAGATCATTGGCGTACGGAAGACAAGCGTCCGATTTGTTTTAATTGTGGCCGTGCTTGACACGTGGCACCGTCACTGTCGCCTGCTTACACCGAGCGTGCCCAACAGTGTGCGTCCATATGCGTCACGTTTCCAGCAACGCCGCAACTATTCGGACACCTTTGAATCTCCTGCTGCCGTCTACACCGCATTCTCCGCCGCTCGCCGTTCACCTTTCCCCCATGCACCGGCGGCGGAGGCCTTGGCTCCAGGAAAACTAAAAATCCCAGTTCAGGAGCTGAGAACTGAGGTTTCAGCGAAATGTTTAAGGCCTCATACTTCCCCGAAAAACGTTATTGAAGTCGAAATAGAAGGAACATTGGCGCTAGCACTTCCCGACACCGGCGCTGCACTTTCAGCGATAGGTGCCCGTATTTGCCGCAAGATAGGAAAAGTGACGACGCTGCTTTCTGGACTGTCTCTTCGAAGTACCAACGCGCAGCACGTCGAGCCATCCGGCGCCTGCACCGCTCGTGTCGTAATTCAGAAAGTCATCTATATCACAGAATACATCGTGTCGCCATCATGTTCACACTACGTCATATTAGGCTGGGACTTTCTATCCACACATCACGCGATCATTGACTGCGCCCGCGCCGAAATCGAGCTCTTCCAGTTTTCGACCGATATTATCACGGACCATAAGGACCATTTTCGCAAAATCGCTGTTTCAGAAGACACCGTTATACCTGCCTGGTCTTCCACTCTTGTCATTATATCTTGTGACTCTGTAGATGACGGCACAGTACTCTTCGCTCCGTCTGAATTCTTAGTTCGCCGCCGTTCACTACCACTGCCGTTCGCCGTCCTCGAGTTCAAAGCTGGCGCCTCTCTCATGTGCGTCTCGAACCCATCGGCTGAACCAATTACTTTACGCCACCACGAAAGCCTTGGCAGAGCAGAGCCACAGACCTCATCTTCAATATTTGACACGATGGACGGCTGCACTTATCTTGCTGCTCTCGAGGCATCGCCTCGTCAGTCACTGCCGCATTCTTTTGCGCCAGCTATTGCCAGTGACCTTACGACGACGCAGCGCGACGAACCTCTTCTCTTGCTCCAAGGCTTCTCTTCCTCTTTTGACTGCCAAGCAACATCACCCTGCCGCACAACGACTGTTTCGCGCACTAACGACACTGGGAGCCATGCACCAATTCGACAGCGTCCCTACCGAGTATCGGCGACTGAAATACGCGTCATCAATGACCAGGTGAACCATATGCTCAATCGCGGTGTCATCCAGCCTTCTAGTAGTCCCTGGACGTCACCAGTCATCCTAGTTTTAAAAAAAAGACGGCACCATACAATTTTGCGTCGATTATCGAAGGCTTATAACAAGATTACCCGAAAGGATGTATACCCGTTGCCCCGTATTGACGACGCACTTGAAACTATTTGCAAGGAGCGGAGTTTTTTTCCTCCTTAGATCTCCGCTCTGGCTACTAGCAGGTGCCCATGGCTGACGCTGACTGTTCTAAAACCGCGGTTAAACACCAGACGGCTTGTGTGAATTCACTGTAATGCCGTTCGGTATGTGCAATGCGCCCGCCACCTGTGAACGCATGATGGACGGCATGCTACGCGGCCTGAAGTGGCATACTTGTCTCTGCTACCTCGACGACGTTGTCGGCTTTTACCCTGATTTTCCGACCCACCTTCGGTGTTTACATCAAGTTTTGACCAGTCTCCGGAATGCTGGTCTCCAGCTTAACTTAAAGAAGTGCCGATTTGCAACTCGAAAACTGACTATATTAGGCCACGCTGTCTCCAAAGAAGGCAATCTTCCTGATCCAGCTAAATTTCGCGCCGTATCCGAATTTCCGAAGCCCACTAACTTGAAAGCACTACGCAGCTTAATTGGCCTATGCTCTTATTTTCGACGTTTCGTTCGCAATTTCGCTGCTGTGATCGCACCACTAAACAAACTTCTCCAAGGCGACAACGAATTTTCTGCTTGGTCAGAAGCCTCTGATGACGCATTTACGACTCTTCGTCACCTACTCACATCTCCGCCATTTGATTGATTGAAAACATCTTTATTTGTAGGATATTCGTAGAACTCGTGGGTGGGCCGCCTATTCCGGTAGCCCACTGGTTACTACTGCTGCGCTGGCCCTCCCCACCAGCCAGTGCTGACGGTCAGGATCATCGCTGAGCAGAATAGCCTCCCACTGCTCTTTTGAGGGATTTGGAATGGGGTCAACTATGGGATTAAATTGGCAAGCCCACACCATGTGGTAGAGGTTAGCTACCTCTCCACAGTGTGGACATTGCGGGGAGTATAGTGTAGGGTACCACTGATGTAACTTAGCTGGCGTTGGGTATGTATTAGTTTGTAGTCTCCTAAGAGTGTTCTCTTCCAACTTATCGAGGGATTTATGTGGTGTTGGGTACTCCTTCCTGGCTGTTCTGTATGGTGCGAGATTGTCAGCATACACTGCTAAAGCAGTTAGGTCCCAGCACTCTTCACGGTCATCAGGGGGAGACGCCCGGTATAGAAGAGCTCGGGCATGCCTGTGAGCGGCTTCGTTTCCTTCTGGTAGTTCCAGGTGACCGGGAAACCAGATGACTGAGGCTTGGCTGGGTGGATGCTTAGTCAGCAATGACAACCCTGACCTGTGAATTAATCCATTATTGAAGTTGCGACAGGCGTTCTGGGAGTCAGTGAGCACATCGGCGTTGGGGTTAGATGCTATAGCTAATGCAATAGATGCTTCCTCTGCGTGAGTGGGGTTGGATGTTTTTATCGAGGCGCAATTCACCATCAATTCTGAAGGCGTTGAGACCACAATAGTCATCACTCCATTCTTTGGCCCTGCGGCGTCCACATAGAAGGTGTTAGGTTGCTCGTGCCATTTCTTCTGCAGGGCTTCCCCTCTTGCTTTTCTCTTTTCGATGTTATATGCTGGATGCATGTTCCGCGGAATGGGGTACACGTTGATGCGTCTCCTCACATCACGTGGTACCTCTTCCCTTTGGTCTATCGTATAGGGCAGATTAATATGGATCTTTTCGAGGAGATCTCTACCTGGTTTTGTGAGTGCGAGCCTATTGAGTTGTGAGAGGTATTGTGCTTCCCACATCTCTTTGAGGGTATTATGTACTCCTAGAGCCATGAGCTTTGCCGTTGGCGTGGAGTTTGGTAGCGCCAGTGCCGTCTTGTAGGCCTTCCGGATCAGTGCCTCCAACTTTTCAATTTCCGACTTGGAGAGGTTAAGGAATGCCGTCCCGTACATTATCCGAGAAATCACGAAAGCCTGCACCAAGCGCATGGCGTCCCTTTCCTTCATGCCATGGTGATTATTTCTGATACGATGCATCATCCGAAGGATTTGCTCGGTGGATGTTGTAAGCTTCTTCATAGTGCTGGTATTCTGTCGCCCCTGCGGGATATACAGCCCTAGGATCTTGATCTCCGTGGGTTTCGGTACTGAGTGGTTGTCTATATACACCGTGATGTTCTGTGCCAGGGGTGTCCTCGGGTTCTTCAGGATGAGCAACTCGGACTTTTCCGACGTACACTGGAGGCCTCTTTCCCTGGCGTACTGGTCCACCGTGTCCGCTGCTGCTTGAAGACGCTCCTCGATCTCGGCGTCACTCCCCGAGTTGCACCAGACAGTGATATCATCCGCATACAATGTGTATTTGATACCCGGGATTTCGGAGAGAAGGCCTGGTAGATCTTTCATAGCCAAATTGAACAAAAGGGGTGAGAGTACCGCCCCTTGCGGAGTTCCTCTAGGGCCTAGAGTGATGGGATCTGATTTTATTCCACCGAAGTTTATAGTGGCTTGCCTTGCTGATAAGAAGTTTTTGACATAGTTGTAGGTTCTGGCGCCACAGTTGGTGTCGGCGAGGCTTTGAAGAATATTTTTATGCAGAACGTTGTCAAGCGCTCCTTTCAAATCAAGTGCCAGGATGGCCCTTGTCTCAAGGAGATCCTTGTACAGGTACAAGAGGGCGTCCTGGGTCGATAGGTGAGGGCGAAAGCCGAATTGAGTGTTAGGTAGGAGGTTGTTCTCTTCTAAGTATCTACTGAGTTTCGTGTTGATGACTCTCTGTATGAGCTTGCCCAAACACGAGGTCAGCGATATCGGTCTAAGATTATCCAGTTTAAGGGGTTTGTTCGGCTTCGGAATGAAGCGAACCTCGGCCGTCTTCCAGGATATTGGTAGCGTTCCTGTAGCCCAATGCTGCTCGTTGAAGCAATCCACCAGCGAGGTGATGGTGTCATCGCTGAGGTTAAATAAGAGCTTCGCTGTTATTTGATCTGGACCTGGAGCTGCATTTTTTCTCATGGCCGCAATTTCTGCTTTGATCTCTTCTTTCGTGAGTGGGATGTCCAGCTTCGCATTCGGCAGCCCAGAATACTCCGGTTGTTCCACGACTGGGTCCGTGCACAGATACTTGGTCTTGAGCTTTTCCATCAACTCTGTGTCCGTACCCGGGATGGTGTGTACAATCTTCGTGAGCCTGTCTTTAGTGGCCGACTTGCTGCTGCTGGGGTCGATTAGGACACGCAGGAGCTTCCAAGTCTTCGACACACCTAGCTTCCCCTGAATACCATCGCAGAGCGCATTCCAGTTCTGTCTGGCCAAGGATATGGCGTAGGATTCTGCCTTTTTGTTTATCTCATCTATTTTTTTCCTTAGTTTGCGGTTAAGCCGCTGTCTTCGCCATCTCTTTGTCAATGAGTGTCTTGCTTCCCATAAGTGTAGAAGGTGCGGATCGACCGCTGGGCAATCTTCTGTCGCGCAGACCTCTTTCGTAAAGGCTTTCAAAGCTTGCACCTCACCCTTAACCCATTCCTCTAGGTTTGTAATAGGGTTTGCAGTAGATGCTCGGGCCTGTCTCCACCTGTCCCAGTTCGTAATTACAGAAAAAAGTGCCTGGCTATCATATGGGCTCTTCAAAAATGTCGTCCATATCTCTACGGTCGACGCTTTGACGTGGTGACGGATCATCACGCTCTTTGCTGGTTATCTAACCTAAAAGACACGTCGGGCCGCCTCGCTCGGTGGGCCCTCCAAATCCAGGAATATGATATCCGTGTCGTCTATCGCTTTGGACGCAAACACCCTGACGCCGATGACCTGTCGCGCTCACCAGTAACTTCAGACAGCAGCAGTTCTACCTACAGACATGACATCTCACCACTTGACATCCTGGACATGGTATCGGTGCAACAAAAAGACCCGTGGATCGTCATGATATTCGACTTTTTGTCAAATCCTCCGGCAACTTCGGCACCTCGAGCGTTAAGCCGACAGGCGCAGCATTTCACAATCCGCGACGGACTGTTATACCGCCGCAACTACCACAATGACGGCCGCAAATGGCTATTAGTAGTGCCTCGCCACCTTCGACAAGTTTTATGCTCCGCTTTTTACTCTGACCCGCGGTGTGGTCACGGCGGAGTGTCAAAAACTTACACACGGCTTCGCCTACAATATTATTCGCAAGGGATGTACACCTTCGTCCACAAATACGTGCCCTCCTGCATTGCCTACAAGCGACGCAAGTGTGTCCCGCATCTCTCCACCGCACCTCTCCAACCACTTCCCTGCCCAGCTCAGCCATTTGACCCTGTCGGCATTGATTTATATGGGCCTCTACCGTCTGCAGGCGCTGGCAACCGATGGATTGTTGTCGCCGTAGATCATTTGACACGGTATGCTGAAACCGCCGCCTTGCCTGCCGCATCAGCAAAAGACGTCGCCTCGTTCATTCTAAACAACTTCGTTCTCCGCCATGGCGCACCTCGTGAACTGTTGAGCGATCGGGGTCGCCTATTCCTCTCGGACGTCCTGCAGTCACTCCTACCTGAATGCCAAATTATTCACCGCACTACTACTGCTTATCATCCACAGACCAATGGCTTAACAGAACGATTCAGCAGAACTCTTGGTGACATGCTATCAAGGTATGTTGAATCTGACCACTCCAACAGGGATCTTGCACTTCCGTTCGTCACTCACGCATATAACACTGCCTCTCAAGCCACTACCGCATTCTCACCATTCTTTCTGCTTTACGGCCGCCATCCCTCCAGCACCATAGATACGGTATTCCCGTACCGGCCGGACCCTGCTGAATGCTCACCTGTTTCAGCGTTTGCTCAGCACGCTGAGAAATGCCGACAACTGGCCTGTTCTTTGACGTCTGCTCAACAGTGCCGCCAAAAAGAGCGTCATGACCTCAGTTCTTCCCCTCACGCCTTCCCCGTCGTCTCACTCGTGTGGCTTTGGGTCCCGCCTGTTGCTGCTCCTGGACTTTCGTCCAAGCTCCTCCCCAAGTACCACGGGCCCTACCGCGTGTTTGCCCAAACATCACCAGTGAACTACGTGGTAGAACCCGTATCGCCTTCTCGCGATCTGGGTCGTCGGGGCCGAGAGACTGTGCACATTGACCGGCTGAAGCAGTATTACGATCCGCCCACCTCTTCCTAGGTCGCCCGGATGGCTACCCTTCAATTCCAGTGGTGATTGTGACGAAGAAGATCGGCAAGCTGAAAAGCCCCGCTGCCATCGCCTGGCTCGTACCCAGTTCGTTCGCTGGCTGCGCCCCACCTGCTGGTGCTGAGTTTGGCGCTGCTGCTCTACGAGCAGAATGAACCCTCCTTGCAATATATATATATATATATATATATATATATATATATATATATATATATATATATATATATATATATATATATATGTGTGTGTGTGTGTGTGTGTGTGTGTGTGTGTGTGTGTGTGTGTGTGTAAATCAAAACTTTCCAGGGATTTTGTGTGTAGGCACGCATGCATACAAAACACCCGCAAGTTCCAGAACTACCCTAAGAATGCTACCGCATTAGAAGGGCTGACAAGTCATTATGAGTGTACCACAACAACAAAAGAGCAACAACGACAATATGTTGCCACAGACGCACGTGTACATATTAATGGCTAGCAGGCGGCAACCACAGCAATCCACACTAAGCGTGGTAATGACGGTGATATCACTTTATGTTGCAAACAACGTGTTCTCTAGCTGGAACATAATGTAGATGCTGTTCTAAAAACATGGGGGCTCGCTATTCGAAAATTCGAGCATGGCAGGCTGGTCTATCACATCGTGTAGCTCAATGTTTCGTCGCTGGTTTTTCATACCACTTCCCCCTCTAATGTAAGAATATTTATCATGACAGTAATATTTCATATGTAACTGCTATGCATTGTGTGGGACCCCAGGGGCTTCACTAATTGCAGGTCTCTCTCTCGGCAACAGTTACAGCTTTGATCTGACCAATGACGAAACAATTTGGGCATGTTCCTTGGGAACTTCGGCTATGGCGATCTACCGCGTATGTTGGGATCAAGTTGTTGCTCAAAGGCTCTTGGCATCTCGGACACTCAAGGACGCCCAAAGGTAGGAAAGTAACTGTGGTTTGCAGAGAACACGGTGTTTGAGACTGCCAGGAGGTTTAATGAGAGGAACTAATGCGTAACTAAGGTATCATGCTTCTCCAATATTACGCCTAAATCGCGGCAATGTCGACATAGATGCTGCCAAATGTATGATTTTGGTTCGTGCCACTTTAGACGTGACAATGTTCCCCATCGCAAATTCCTCATGCTGTGGCACAGACGAGTTCCTTGAAGACGATAGCCGTATGGAGATAAATATTGTATCGCTATCAAGTATTACGAGTGCGCGCAGCCAGAATGAGAGGCCCAGAGAGACCAACTCTATATTACAAACGGCTCTTTGTCTGACTGTCGTTGCTTCATGCGATGTAGTATTTTCGGGCTGAAAAATTTCCATATTGTGCTCTGTCTCTCGCGCTTAGGCATTCGTATTGCATCACATTGACTGAGAAAATACAACTCGCACAAGGCACCAAACATGGACGAACCGTCATGGATTACTAGTGCTCTTTGATAAAGGCAGTTTTTACTAGGTCTGATTAAAAATGTGCGGAAAGGTGCGTTAAAACCCAAGTCCATCAGACGTGCCTCGATATTTGGCGAGTCCACTTGCTTAAATTATCCAGTGGCTAAATCGGTATCGGGAAGTGGTTAACAGGTTTGAGCTCTGAAGCTCCCGAATAACGTATGTGGGATTAAGTCACTACGGTTTTGGATGCACAACCTTTGCCAAAAAAACAAGCAATCAAGGTAAAAAAAATGCATTGTTAAACAAAGGTATTGTATTTATTGTAAATTTAACTAAAAAAGAACCGCACAGATGGGGTAATCGCAATATATTGTTTCTTAATTGAAATGATGAGAAATGATGTGATCTAGGTACCTTTATTGCCACAGGGCTGTCATTCCTTGGCACATTTTTTTTTACGTGGAAGAGAGTTCAGTAGAGCAAGATGTCGCATCGTTTCAGCGACCTTCATGCAGAGTTTTGAGACCAGGTCTGGAAGGACAGCCGTCGCATGAAAAGGAACGTATAGGTACCATCTGTGAGAGAGTACGCGAAGGCGAAGAACAACGGCAAAAAATCAGACCTGGCACCTGTTAATCAGGCTGCACTTGTCTCTTACTCACAGTGAAGTTATGCTTACTTCCTAATGAAGACTTTAATTTTGCTCTGTTTTGTCTGACGTGCCGGGAAAATGGACAATGCTGAGGAAGAAGAAATTAAAGCAATTCGTTTTATACCATACTACGTCTTACCCACTCTATTCTGATGTTTTTTTTTTCTTATTAGGTATAGTACTATGAGCCGGAAGGCAGCACCCAGCGACTGTCGTGGTATCTAGCCATCTAGACGACCGTGGTTTGATGTGATCTATAGGCCAATAGCAGCCTTCTAACGGATTGACAATGTCGTGCGCCCGATGGCAAAATAGTGCATTAGGAGAGAGTGAGGATGGGGCTTTCTGATGAATACAGAGCGTTTGAAAGAAAAGTGATTTCGCGATCCGCTTGCGAGCTCCCCACTCCACGTATAACAGAACAACTTGGCTGAGATGTTCGCAGCAGCGTATGCTACCCGCGGACTGTGTTATTTCACCAAGCCTGATTGGTGGGTCGGGCCCCTTTAAATAAAAACGCAGTATTGCCCGAATGGTGTCGCATCGATTGGCGTAGAAAATTATTAGACTGCAAAACGGCGTAAGATAAGTAGTCTTAACAACTATATAAACTCCTCTAAACATTCCCTTACTGAATAAACTAGAAAACGCGGTGTCACGCATGCACTGGTGAATATTAACAGAGACCGCAGACACTCGATGCTGGAAAGCTGGCGCAATCATGAGCGGCTGCAGCGGCGAGCGACTTGCCCTTCGCACTGCCACTCACTTGAACGACAGCTAGGCGCACCAGACGAAGACATCAGATATCTCTGCTCGGCTAGCCACCGAGCATGCCGACGATTACCTCCGAGATAGGCTGCGCCTAGCCTCTGTCGTAGTAGAAGCGGGGAGGCGCGCTTCCCTCTCCCACTTCTCTTCATTTTCCTCCCCCTTAACGCGCACATGTCTCTGCCCTCCCCCCTTCCCTTTGCGCGTGCGGAAAGCCGGGACGCACCCTCCCCACGCGAGTACACTCAGCCGCACACAGACAAAGCATGATTCTTCTCGACTCTCATGCATTCCTTTGCACTTTCAGCACACAGCGTGCGACCGCGATTTCATCACACTTGGGCTTTCTAAAGAACATTATGGCCGCGCCCATGGCCGGAATACGTCTGGAGAGTCAAATTAATTGAAACGATCAATAAAAAGTTCATTCTGTGTTTTTTAACCAATTGTGAAATGCAGTGAATAAGCTGCGCTAATAATTGGAAAAGTCCCCAGACGCACCTCATGCTACCTGCACATGTTATAGTTCTGGTGTAAGGAAATAAAAGTGAGAGATGTATGATAGACTCCGCAATACGTACAGTGATCCACAGCGGCCGAACAAGGAATGTCGCTTGAGCCGATGTTTTGACAATGCGCTTGTCGAAATCTTGGATCCAGTGACATTTTTCCTCAACATCTGATGGTCCCTTCAAGTCTTCCAATTTCTTAAGACCTCTATTTGTTTGGATGGCACATGTATCTCTTCCAAACCATACAATGAAGTCTATTTCATTGGAACAGTGTATGCGTAAGCTAATCGTAGGCATAATGATTTTTTTGCATCATCCTGTTGCAGGACCGCCCAGACAAGCGCCCTGCTTCTCGTGCTGATATATTTCACAGGTCTCTTCCTTGGAGTAGCTCTGACAGTTTGGTTTCGGGGCTGTGACCCAACGTTGCTGGGAGAAATTTCCAGCATAGACCAAGTAAGCAATGCGTTTCGGCCGGCTAATTATGATAGTAGGGCAATCCAGGGTCGCATATGGTGTACATCACATGAATTGCACCGAGATCCCACCGAGCCAATAAAACAGACAAAATGAATGTAGAAAAGCAACTAATGTTGTTTTTGAAGCACCACATACTGAGCCCGGATAATAAGTCATACAGATATGCCGTGCCTAACTGCAGCTATTTGATACTTGAACAACACTGGAAATTCAGCTAGTAATAGCAAAAGCGTTGAGAAGATTGGCCCCGCCTAATCTTGCTCGTACTTGCGGCTACTATCCGAAACTAAAGGTACTGCATAATGCAATCATCAAGTAAATCTGTGTAAAGGTAACCAGCAGTGGCCAGTGGGCGCTACAGCAATTTCATTCTCCTAAAATATGCCGATACCATCTCATTAAGAAGCCACGCAAATTACGCGACGAAGCCGCAGTTGCGGGGGCCTGCGGCTTCGTCAAGCTGCCCATGTGGCAGCTTTTTCTGCATGCCCCTCGTGTTATGTACATATGTAAATAAACATAATTGTCATTATTATTGTCATAGAAAGATTGAACGATGCGATGATGCATGTGCGCCTTTATCAACATTGAGGCAGAATAGTATCGTCCTTTGATAACGCCCGCCGCATCCGGCCAACCACTGTCCATTGTAAAGCAGGCCCTGAGCAACCCCTGCGCTCTTACACCTTAGCACGGCGGTTGCCAGTCGTCAGACGCTGAAACCATGTGCCTATAAATGACCTGTAAATTTGCTGGCACGAAATCAAAGCTTTTACTATCAAATACCGTTTTCTCCGCCCAATATGCTGTGCACTAGGGCGCTGCTACTAGTGCTCGAAATTTCAGCAAATGTTTTCTCTGGAAATATAAAAGAGCAAAAGCTCTTTGTAAGAGCTCAGAGTTTTTAGCCGGCGTATATTTGCCTACCGGCTATTCCATAGGCGTTGCTACGAAAGGAACAAAAAATCCTAAAATAAAATGGTAGGAAAGCGGAATAAAATTGTCCCTAGTTCCTGTAAACTTATTTGTATAGCAAAGGTGTTCGTGACGCGAACATGGCTTTGATATGGAGAAGAAAGAAATATGGAAAAGAAATAAATTACGCCACACCTCTCACGATAACGGGTAAGCCGCTCATCTCACAAACGTGCTGAATAGGTGACGTAGCACACAAAAACATGCAATTACTTTTTGGCACTCTCCCTGAAGGGCAGTTGACTGCGCATGATGAGATTGAATGTCTGGGTAATTACCGACTGATCCCTACCCAATGAATGTAGGAGTGGTGGCACCATCACCAAAGGTGCGGTGCGATAGTTTCGCACGCCCTTAAGACATGCCAAATGCTTGCGGCGTAGGACCCACAATCGGCAGAACTGCTCACGTGCTCGTTGACCTGCGCCGAAACGGTGCCAAGTATTCCCCATGACGCGAACAGCCCATGCATCGAAAGCTCATGAAGGCTAGCGTATACTGTCAGCGCAGAATTCGACAAAAACGCTACTTTCACGGAGTGCCTGTAAATTGCCGGTGTGTGTGACACTCCTGATATTCTATGAGAGCTGACTTGAGAACAAGCTCTACGGAAACATGACGACAGAAAGTATAAGCACCCATGCACAGAGGAATCGATAGGAACGCGGGAATAGGACACCGAGAGCCACGATAGGAGTGGGACAGATGTTTGTCTAATGTCTGACAACTCTTTTAAACAGATTAGGCACAGCCCAGTAGGTGCTGCCTTAAGCTCTGTTGTAACCGCATTGGCTAGGGGAACGTCGAGGTGGGCCTGCAATTGGCAACTCTCATTTTTATTTGTTTACTGAAATGTAATAAAGGGCGTATGGTACCCATTCCTTTCAGTCTAGGCTGTACTCACTCGTCCAGTAGATCAGTAAGGCTCCGCACAATGCAAGTAAGGCTGGGCCGTAACCATTTTGTGATCGAACAGTGAGACTAAGTTGTTCGTATGTAGCGAAAGGTGTCTCTGGCTCTAACTTAGGAAAACTAGAAGAATAAGGGTCTCATTGCTTCTGATTTTATGATTAGTCTACTTCCACAAATCACCTAATATGCAGTTTAAATATTTCCGCTGCAATATATCGCCAAGTTTATTACCTCCAACACAATGGCGTAGCCAGAAATTTCGTTAGGGGGGGGGAGGGGAGGGAGCGGCTCACGTTGGAGCTTGACCTCCTCACACAATTTGTCGAGGCATCAAACACATGAATAATAACTGCATTGCAGTTGCCAAAAATGCTGCAAACAAATTCTTGAACGCTACGCACTTTCAAGACAAGCAAAATATGTATTTTTGCACAAAAGAATGTATTCTTATGTCCTAAAAATTGTGCCAAAAATAACTGATATCAATGCTTCCATGTTGCTTGTCTATTAGGAAAAAAAATATCACACGAACTTTAGAACTATATCAGTGCGAAACCAGCAAAGCAGTGCATGCCGCTGATATGATAAATGTAAAGGCCGTGAAATGAACAAGTTGAGAACAAATATGTTAATCACACTTTGTCATTCGAAAGCCTTGTTTACATTTTTGTACATATGCAACGGCCAGGGAGAAATCTCAGTGAGGCCGTCCTTCATTCCAATGTACTGAGCAGGGAGCAGCTGTCACCGGTTGCATATTGTAATTGCACCGAAATCGTGGTCGCAACAGAGGTCACATATAAAAAGCAGCAGTACTGCAATATATACATTCGAAATTCGAAGTACAATGGAATGCACAATTGCCAAGATAAAGATTGTTAAAAAGCAAAAAAAAAGAGTCTCTGGGAACAAAGTTCGCTGAATGTATCCACAAAACCTCGCAACAAGATATTTAAATATACGTATAAGTAACCGATAAATCAACGTACCTAAGAAGAAGTCACTTTATACAGGGTGTTCCAGCTAATTTTAGTGAGAGTTTAAAAATATGCCAATACACTCTAAGACGACGTGACCAAAGGCATGTTGCTCACTTTTGTACGCAGTGTGTCACGCTGTATTTTGTATTTTTCTTTATTACATTTTTAGTCAAGATTAATAAGCCCTGAAGTAATGAAGTTAGGAAAAAAATTCCATTTAGAAAATTCCATTTAGCGATTTCCAAAGCGTCCGAATAAACAGTTTCTGTCTTTCTATATCTATATTAGGTATTAGTGTATTTCAGCTTACTGATGATGCCCGCGAACCACAAAACTAGTGACATGCCCGCTTGCGCGTGGTGATTGCACTGCTCCCCAACGTTCATCGCACAAACAGCCATAGGCGCGCCACCACTTAAAAGGCGACAGGGCAACCACGTAGGCATCGGCTGTGCCGTTTACGTTAGCGATGTGCTCCCCTCGCAAAAGTTCGTTATAACGATAAGCAGACGCAGCGGTTATCGCTTGTGCTGCCGGAAGCAACAAGTCCGTCATTTCGCAATAACTGTAAGCAAATTGAACATCCCTGAATAAAAAAAAACTCAGTTTTCAGAAGCCTGAAAATGGTGCAATAAGAGTATCATTAATGACCAGACGCAGTCTTTCACTTAATTTACGTTTATTTTTCATGCGCTTTCACAACAAGCGCTCGAAGAGGTCACCTTCTGCAGCGATGCAACATCGGGAACTTCTGAGAACGCTTGCTGTCGCTGCCTTGAACACCGTCGGTGAAATGCTGTGGCAGACTTCAGTTATCCTGTAAGACTTCTGGAGTCGTAGTTTCCGTCGTGTATACGTGATCCTTAATATAGCCCCAGAAGAAAAAGTCAAGAGGGTTGAGGTCGGATGGACATTGCCGGCCACAGCACAGGCCCGTTTCTCCCTGTCCATTGCCCTGGGAAAGTAACACCAAGACTTGCTCGTGCTTGACTGTCGTGCTTGACTGGCCCCGTCGTGCTGACACCACATTTCGTCAAGCTGGGCTAGGGGCATGTTACACCAGAAGTCTTGAACCTGCCCTTTGAGGCACTGACATACCTCTTGCCGGCCAGAGTGTTGTTAAAACATTGGGCCAATGACTGTGCTGTCATATATTCCGCACCAAACGTTAAAAAACCACTGATATTGGTGGCGAGATATTCCTAGCTAGTGGGGATTTCGCTCACTTCTATAGTGTGCGTTGTGGATATTTACTTGGCAATTTCAGGAAAAGTTCATCTCGTCAGTCCGGATACCTAAGTGAAAAAGTCAGAATCTTGCCCCTCCTGAATCAAAATCGAATTCGCAAAGTGAGTCTCTTTTGAAGATCCGTTGACTCCAGGCACTGATTCAACTGCAGGTGATAAGGTTGCAGTCCAGCTGTTTTCAATATCGTCCAGGCACTTGAGTTGGACACACCGAACTGTGCGTTCACGCTGCGCGTGCTAGCGTGTGGATTAGCTGCCATGAAAGCCAAAACGCTGGAGCGAGCCTCATTATTTATGACTCAAGCTCTCTGCCTCTTTCTTGTGAAGCTGCCGGTTTGCTTCAGCGACTCGTACGTGTTGAATATTGTCATCGGGCTCAGTCGCGTAACCGGGTGCCAGCTTCGAAATATTCTTGCAGCCTGCCGTCTCTGTCTGCTTGCATGCAGCTACTAGGGCAAGGATCATGTTTGCTTTTTTCTCGTTGGAAAAAGGCATCACGAAATTGCTCCCGCTTTAGCGGTCGATGCACGATAGTCTGTTCATCGCTTTCTGGAATTGCCACCTAAAGCTACAACCACGTCCATCAGTCGCTTTACACAGCACAGGGGATAACGGTTGCTAGCTTATATCGAAGAGCCAACGCTTGCGTCACTGCTCTGTCGCTTTTTAATTGGCAGCTAGTGCACATATGGCTGTTTGTGCGCGGAAAGCTTGGGATCAGTGCAATCACGACACGCAAGCGGGCAGGTCACGTTATGTTTTCTTGTATTTCGCGGGAATCCGCAGTGAGCTGAAAAACACTAATACTTAATAGATAGAAAGACAGAAACTGTATATTCGGACGCTTTGCAAAGCGCTCCGAAACTTTCTAATTAGAATTTTTTTCCTAGCTTCGTTCTTTCATAAGTTAATAAATCTTGACTAATTATCTAATTAAAGATAATACAGAACAGCTACGCAATGCATACAAAAGTGAGCGACATTCATTTGATCGCGTCGTCCTAGAGTGCATCGGCATATTTTTAAACTCTGGCTAAAGTTAGCTAAAACACCCTGTATATTGCGTCAAATAAGGCAAATAAACGTGTTACGCAATCACAGATTCACAGGTCACAGAATCCTAAGGCCCGCACCCCCGCCCCCTCCCTCCACTCCCCCGATGCATGGCGCGCGACGGAAAGCGGCGCGCTTCCTTCTCGCTTTTCTCTGTTGTGCTCAGCAGACTGACCCGCCATCGTCGGCTCCCCCCTCCAACCCCCCCCCCCGTTACGCTTTCACTCGCACATACAGCCCGTGGCGCGCGCTGACGATGTTATCGCCCTTGTACTTCATACGGAACATGACGGCGACGACAGGAATGCGCCTTGAGTGTCCACCTAATTGCTATCGCAATAATATAGTAAGAGTATCCGGCGAGTGAAGAGTCCGATGCCCCATTACTTTTCGCAAAACTAGTAACAAAATCGAGCTTTCAGCATGCGGCAATTCGCGGCGCGGCAATAATGTCGTTTTGTGTGTGTGTGTGTGGATGGGGGGGGAGGCACCGAAATGAAGAATCGCTCTCTCTACACCTCTAAAGTTTCTTAATTGAAATCGGTGCGCTCCGTAGATTCTGCGACCTCTGCAAGGTGCCGCGGCTGGCCCGCTCGCCACCAAAGCACCCTTCAAACTGTGTGCTCGAACGGGGATCTTTGCGTTATGTGAGTCCAGGTGCATGGGCGTCGCCACGAAATCCAGCCCGAGTTCGCAATCTTCGCGCTGTAATGCATTTTCTGGCGCAAAAGATGCATTCTAGAGAAAATCCAGAATGATTTCCGGTGCCGTGGGTTGCTTTGGTTGGCGGTGCATCACAGCACGAAAAAATTTCGGGGGGGGGGGGGCTGAAGCCCCATAAACCCCCCCCCTCTGGCTACGCCCCTGCTCCAACATGCCTTCTTATTCATCAACACCAATGATAACTTTAAAAGACGTGATCAAATTCAAACAGAAGTAATATACTTTGCTATGACTGTCGGGGGTAATGAGTTAGCATTGAATCAATATAGCAACTTAACGAATTCTAGTTCCGTGAACAAGGTTGACTAAGCATCAAGCGCAACCTATTTGAATAGAGGGTTGGAAACAACTAGGGTTTCGTGCCGCCTGTATAGGCGAAGCCACGCAAGCAAGATTTATTTTAAAGTAAAAGGGATTTCGTTGAGGTTCTCTCCGTCCGTGTGGTATGGAGTTCGGTCGTCTTCGTAAGCTCTATATTCAAGGATGACGTACTCAATGGACAAACGGTGCAGCAATTATATGAATAAAACCTTCCGGTTTGGTCCTTCTGGTCAGTACTGAAACTGCTAATGGAGTCTTGACCATTTCTACTGGAAAGCATAAAGAGAGGACAAGAACGAATGGCAGTGCTATATCAACCGGGGGAGTAAAATATAGCGAATTTTTCAGTGCACCGAAGTTTTTTAGCAATATGTTGAAAAGAACAACTGCAAGAAGACGCAGAGAAGAAAGAGCACTCACCCTTGTTTGCCATTCTTTCATCGTTATTCTTCTTTATCGCGCTTCCGCTTTGACTGCTGATGCGTTCATGCCGTATCGTGAGCCAGCAAACAGGTCCCTGTAATTCCGAAGGGTGCAAGCACTCGCTTGTGCGCCTTCGCTTTCTGTAATATATATCAGTTGTCAGACTGGCATTCGTCGGTGAAGAACTATTGTTTCGTACTCCCTTGTATTTTGTCCCTCGCTCATACTATTGAGCGTAACGAATCTCACTAGAGGAAACCGCCCTCCTAGCGAGTGGCAACTAAACCAGTATTAGTAAGTTAAGCTTATGCATTAATCGATACACTTCATGCAAAACAAACGAATAAGTAGAAGATTGATAATTAACTAACAGCTTAATGGAAGTATAGGCTAACGTTTAGACAAAGGGACATGACCCCTTACCTTTACTCCCCTGTGTGAAGGTTGACTCTAAAGGCATCCCGCTTTATGCCCTTGTTCATCACTTCAATACATTTACATTCATTCACACAAATGAATGCTGCGTCCTTGCAAGTAAAAAGTGATTGCCGCCCAACGATGTCGGTGGCTGTCTCACACCGTAAGGGATGTTGGTGGATAATATTTAGTGCTCCTACATGGGTATATTTTTTTGCCTAGATGAATATCATTGTCTTCCGTGTGCCAATATCTCACTTTGTTGCGTAAAAAATAGCCGCCGAAGTCCCAGCTGCTGCTTCTCAATATGAACCGCCTGCACCAAAACGAACGAATAGACTTAATCAGCGCGTGACCTACCTCACTGCTGCTGACCACAGATCAGACGTACCTTAGTCTACAACAGATTGCACCACTATGACTTGTCAGGTACGTCATTTTATCGCGTAGAAAACATCTGTTCTCGCTAAGAATTACCAATTCGTTATTTTAGAAGCCGAACCTCAATATTTTGTTTGTCTTAACATATCGCGTTAGCGTCCTTGAATAGAGAAAAAAAAACTTCGCACTTTACGGCGAAAATTCGCGCAAAAATACTAAAACTGCTCTCCCGATTCTGGTGGTGCTTTAGGTAATCCTTATTCTATTTTTGTTAATTTGCAGATTGTGCCGTACTATATCAACACATACCTGATGGACATTCCTGGATTTTCTGGATTATTTCTAGCTGGTATCGTGAGCGCTGCAACAAGGTACTGAAACACAAGTGTCTTGTCTACAATTTGTGTAAATTTTGTCTTAGCCAAGAACTTGCTGTTACTCTGCCTGTACATGTGGGGAAATTTAGTTATATACGCTATATTCTATTTCTGCAGGCAACATAGTGCAAACTTGCATTTTTGTCTTCTTTCAATAACACCCTTACTATCAATATTGAGGCTTAATAATATTGATTCCATTGTTCAAGCCAACAAAACTATTATTTTTCTATGAGCGCAGATTCGTTTTAAAGAAAGTGCAGCAATCTACAGGCACAGTAATTCGCTACTACAGTGCATGAAATTACCACAACAATTTTGTAAGAATCTATAACAATATCAGTCATAACAAAATAAGCATTATAGTAATTTGTAACTAAACGCTATACCAATCAAGTGGCTTCATATAACTGAAGTAATTGCAGCAACACATTGCATCGCTAAGTGGTATCTCACTGAGACGCATAATTCTGAATATTCAAAACAATGGCTGTGAAAGAAGGCAGATCTGCTCATTCTGAAAGACAGGACAACAGTTGGCTAGCCATATCAAATTATTTTCATACTTCCATTTTAGGCAAGTGTATACATATTATTTTATTGTGTTATTTATTATATTACTGATCACTACTGGCCCCTTTGTGGCAGGCGGGAAGACATTCACACGCTTCTAGTTATTTTCTTGTATCTAGTTATATTAATACACGTTTATTGCGGAGAACTGTTAGACATATTGCAGGCATTTTAAGAATACTGGCTGTTCGACGTAGGTGGTTCAGCTTTTCGAAGCATACGTAACTTAATTATTTAGGCTATCGGCCATCGCACAAACAACAACCACCTATGCTGTCATAGCATAAAAATTTCAGAACATGACTTGAATAGCCCGCTACATCCTCTGAAAAAAAAAAGACAGCTGCTACTTTTGCATTATCTGTTGAGAACAATAAGGAACCTATCGAGACAATGAATCAACAATAGTTCTTTAAAAATTTCTTCAGTTCTTTTGGTAGCGTCTCTTGTTCGTCAATGGCGCTTTTACGAAGCCCACCGGTAATCCATAACTTCAAAAGATTCTCCGAGTTTGACGTATAAGCTTTTGTGTTCTTACATTGAGTACTTACAACCACACGTTTCCACACGAGTTATGTCTATCAAAGTCTTGCTGAACAGTGGCAGGGAAGAATTTTTAATTCTGTATATAATGACACCAAAATCACTATGCCTATTTACAATGCGTCTACTTCGTTCATTTTCTTTCTCCTTTCTTCAATTGAAGTACCGTGTCCTCGACAGTGAATTCCCAAGCTGCTATTTTGCACGTGGACGTCATTGCACCTCGATACAAGAATGCTGAGAACCACGTGCTGTGGATTACACGTGGCACAGGTAAGTGTAACAGTTTCTTCATTTGAGTATTGCCACATTGGCTTCGTCGTCACCTTGAGTCAATCAACTTTGCCGCCACGCTGCATCTTTCACTGACAATCGGTCCTTATTGTAATAAGTGTTGTGCTTTAGAAAGCGCTAAAGCCCCTCTGTTCGTATCTCCGGCTTAAAGAGATGCATATGCTTTCAGGATAGGCTCTGCTTACTAAGAAACACATGGACTAGCAGGTAACAAAATATAAGAACGGGATACTTCGTAATCTAGAAGGCCATCCTAGGAACTATGCGTTCTCCTTCATATCAACGTTACGCTTTAAATTTTCCTCTGTCATTCTTCAGACATTGGCTTAATTGACAAGCTCCTGCCTATTTAGTTCTGCAACTTCGCCTTCGCCTCAACTGTAGATACGACTATCTCGATAGTAAAACAATTTGGCATTTTGCCATCCTAGGAACTATGCGTTCTCTTTCATATCAACGCTACGCTTTAAATTTTCCTCTGTCATTCTTCAGACATTGGCTTAATTGACAAGCTCCTGCCTATTTAGTTCTGCACCTTCGCCTTCGTCTCAACTGTAGATACGACTATCTCGATAGTAAAACTATTTGGCATTTTGCCATTGTTCCGCCTTCCTGCTCTTAGCTTGTTAATTGTGGCATAGGAAATGCTCCAAAGGCATAGTGCTCTGGCAACACTGGCAGCGCCCGCCATCTGTAGTGGGCGTGGGGCCTTTTAGGAGTCTAAAAATGCAACAGAAGCCTTCATCGCCCAGCGCTTAATGAATACTCAACGTCACTGAGTCCCAACGTATAAACAACGCCATGACAGCTGGTTCTTGCACCCTTTTCTATCCATTCCTATACGGCAGCCTCAAGAAGCGTACTGCGTTGAAACCAAAATCTTCGCCGAGCCTTTGCTCGTGGCAATGTGCGCTTTTGACCCGATTTAAATCCTTTATGTACATTTGCTTATACGCTCTCAAATTGTCAACTGAAGCCTTTGGAACTACCTTGCATTGCATTGCAATCCCACTGATTCGTTGGGTTCGCAAAGAAAACGTGTCTCAATCGAAAAGGCTTTGCCGCAAAACGAATACTGGCTGTACTATTCTGTTTGTCGAAGCTGATAAAGCTTCATACACGCAAAAGAAAAGGGGCACTGCGGTTGCTTCGCTCGTGTTTGATTTACGCTATGATCCCGTGACCAAATATTTTGCGAGTGGGATCGCACACGCATCTCATGTGAAAACGCAGGACTGACGTCACCTGCAAGTTGACAGTCGTAGCTGCCTTCTTCCGTGTGCAGTTTACTGTCGCTCGTCGCCGCACGTATCGAATTTTCGCGCATAGGTTGCCGCGCGTGTTCTCTGTCGCTGGCGGTCCAGGCACGGGTTTTCTTTTGCAGGCGTTCCTAATTATTGTGGACTAAGCTACTTACAGGCACTACGGCATCCAGTACAGCGTAACAGCACGAGTCATCCTGCAAATGAGTGCTTAGGCGCACTGTATAGCACAGCGTCTACATACCAAAGCAGAACACGAAGGTGCGCGGCAATTAAATTCCAAATGGAAATACCGAAAAGGAGCGCAGATGCGATTCCACGCCTTGCTGCGTTGTGTAGCTTGAGGATAGAGCATGCAAGCCTTGTCGTTCTCTATGCCGTTGGTGAACTGCTGTAAAGATCTGTAGGGCGATGTGCACCGCTGTCGTGTCCATCATTCCATATTTATTGCAATATATGGACACTCTATAGGCGTATTTCTGCTTTCGGCCTCGCCGTCGCTGTGAGGTTCAGTACAAATTCCGAGGAGGTAAAATCCTCGCAGCGCACCGTTTTTTGGATTCGCGAGTGAAAGCGCACGAGGGTGATCTGGCCCTCGCGCCACAATCTCGCTAACGCAAGTGAGAGAAGCGGGGACGAAGCGCGTCGTCTTCCGTCGCGCGCAGCGATCCTGTGGCAGAGTAAGGATGCGCGGCTTTTTTGGGGCTTTGTTGGCGTTGATGTGACACGCAGCGTGAAGGTCAATTCGCTGGTTGATTCTGCCGCGCCACATCCCTCAGTGTTTTGGCAGCGAGTTTCCGTGGTCATCGAGTAAAATGTGTTCATGTTTGCTTGTGCGCACGTGACAGCGTGCTTGTTAATTTAGTTAGCATATTGAAACGCGCCGTCCGACAAAGACAAGTACACGTGACCGTATGTATGCTCACAAATGTATACTGCCGATGCTACTATCCTTACTGCGTATAGCTACGTGTCGACTAATTTGCTGTTGCAATTATTGATGCTACGTCTTTAAAGCGAAACTGCGACTTTTTTTCTCTTTTGACGAAACCTGCTTTGGTAGAATTTTGTGAGCTCGGTAAGCCTTTCAATCAATAAACGACATCAATAAATGATGTTCTATCTGCATGCTTATGCTTATTGTCAACGTTCTTTTCTCATTTTTTTTCGATGCAAATCCAAATGTCAATGTTGTGATGATCGCGCTGTCTTCTCAAGAGCTTTCTCCATGTTTTTTGTCTGCAAAATATCTTGAGCAAGGTTAGTGCTTTAACAAATCGTGAGGCGTTGTTTTTATTCTTTTGTAAAATTCTTTTTGGCTTAACCGCTTAACTCCTTAAACATGCCTGCTTAAACATCCCTGAATGCCCTGAAAACAACTGTGAATGTTTTATGTAAATGTAGTTGCATTCATGTATGTTAAACAGGCGTTCGAGTTAACAAACACTTATTCATGCAGAAACAAGACGCTCCCTTTAACGCTAATTTAAGTAAAACTAATGGGAAGAAAAAAATTAGAGGGTCGCGGTAACACGTCACAGTACAGAAATAGAAATGGGGAAACCAAATGGAATACGTAATTAGAGTAGGCCACTGTTCCAGAGGTGTACTTTCTTTATTCACCTTTTTTTTCTATTGCTGAAAAAAAGAAGCCTAGCTTGCTAACGACGTTGTACAGAAACCCCTTTCTTCGCATATAAAAGCTAATATGTGTGGCATGACAAAAAGGGAACTTAGGTTAATGTAGCCAATGTAGCAGCTATGCATGTAACTGTCATGTCGTGCGAGCAGTTTCATTTTGCCGTGCCCAATACTAGATAAAGTGAAAGTGTTGCCACAAACCGATAGGGAGCGATAGACTCGACGTTTTCAATATTATTAATGTGTATTCAAGAACTACTACGGCTTGGGCAGCTTAATTCGAAAATTATTTTAAACAAAGAAAAACGAGAAAAGGGAAAAGTATAATTGGTCGTTTAACATTGTGTTACATTCGTTTTACCTTGAGAAGCTCGTTTTCGTGTGAAAATCTTGAAGCAGCATGCGAACATCACTGTCCATCCCATGACATTGAAAAACAAACCGAATGCTTCGGCTGCACTGCCTTGCTATTCTTTTGAATTCCCGCTCGCTGTGACTGGCTCTCTCATGTCGTTCTCGTCTCCTGTCGTTACCACCGCTGTCAGAGCTCCAACGCGTATTCATTGTCAGAGTCCTCACTCTGTTCCAGAAAAGAACGCAATTTTAGTGTCTGCCAAAGGTCTTTCGCCAGTTCTCGGAATACTTGAGACTTTGGCACAATTTGCACCAAGATGAAGAATTCCCACGCCCACAATATTCTGTGTCTGAAGGCGCGTTCCGCACCGCGTACTCCACATCTTGCTCTCTCCAATATCCAAGTGGCGCAATCTAGAAAAGAAGCATCTAAGCCACGGTGACAATATTTTTCCGAGGCATGACGGAAAATATTCTGATCACTGAAAAATGCCTTTCTTAATGGCACTTTTCTACCTGGCGAGGGACACGTACGTATCCTCGTACACAAGGATACGTACGTAAACACGATCTAAATGGCGCCATCTAGGAAGCAAGCATGCAACCATCGTTCATTACTTTATGAGGGAGATGGCAGCAGACGTTCCGATTGACTAAATATATGTTTCCTTTGAATTGCGTTTTCCAACACGGCTAGAAGGTCCCGATTCTGTATACGCGCTCACAATGGCGTGGTCAACTATGCAGTGCCGTCTACAGACATGTTCTCAATTTGACAGCCTTGGCATTAGGCGGATAAATACGCTCTCAAAGAATTCACCACATTTCAATTAAAGGGCTTTCACTTTCTCTCTGACTTCCCCGCCAATGATTAGAATGAAGGGGCATACATTTTCCGCGTGAAAACTATTGCAAGGAGCCATGACCTTGGCAAACCTAGCTTGTGTACTTAAAAAAACACTCTCCGGTGAACTTTATTCGTACACAATCGAAGTCAGAGAGTAGTTTCAACACTACTACAGAGAGTAGTTGCAAGACTACTTGCAACCTTGTCTTCTCGGTAAGCATTAGGTAACGCTTCTCTTCACTTTTTATTCGTCTTGGTCTTTTGCCATTATTTGCTATTAAAAAGGACCGAATACCAAAGCACGACAGAGATATAACATATTTGATGTCAGCATGTTTTCATTGGGAGAAATCTTGCGCAATTTTAGAACCCAGAATGCCCACTGTAGCCATACTCATTTCAATAAGGCAGCTACATCATAGTAAAATTAAAATTTTCAGTAAAATCTATGGCCAAATAACCACCTCATAATGGCTAACTAGCGAAACGTCTTACTTTATTTCAGCTTTAGTTTTGGGCATTCTAATGACAATCTACAGCATGCTCTGCGCACATATGGGCTCTGTGACGAGGGTAAGTGCTCCAGACACATTTCTCTTAGACCATTGGAGTTGTTTTTCTTTTTCTGATTATGGCATCTTTCACTTTTTCTGCACGTGTGACCCTACCGTTACCGTGTTGATGAACGTCTAAAAGGCGAACACATTCTTTGATTCCTTCATATAGCGTTTACAACCCTTATAAAAGTCAAACTCCTTTATTTGTTTGCAATGGATAATCACTACTTCCTAAAGAACACTTTTCACAATGAGCATTTAAAGTTAATTTGGCCTGATGATTGACTTAACAAAACATTTGCGTTAACATGTGCGAAGAAGTTACATGAAAAGAAAGAAACTGTAATCCACCAGACTGTAACACAAACCTACGCAGGAAACTCAACTGGTTTCCCACGATCACAACTTTGCGGTTCAAGAAAAATTTATCCCTAATTCCGAACTCATGGCGAATTTTACTCCAACAACTAAGTTTCCTTTCGAAGAAGCTGCTTGGGAGGTTTCTTTGCAGCTTAGTGCTTCAATGGCAATGGATGGCAATGTTTCGCCTTCAAAAAGTTTCCTCTACTTTCGGGTCGCTTTGCGCATTCTCTAGAAGACGTTGGGGATGTTGCACGCATATTTCTACAATATTTCCGAACTGGGAAAGCCTGTTTTATCACATTATGTATCGACTGTTTATCTTCGATGGATATAGGACTGTTACTCTGCGTTAGGAATTAAAGAGAAAACATACGCACACCATGGGCAATAAAACAACTCTGATCGTTTCACACATCCCCTTGTGCAAAGCGCCAGCTGACGACGACAAACATCTGCCGCAATGACTTTAGAAAAGCCATCTCTTTTAGAAATACTTGAAACGGAACTCGACGAAGAAATCCCTGCGGGTGTGTGTTGCCTTACTTGTATAAACCAAAAATGGAAGACGGCGTATTGAGAGAAAGCTCACTAAAATAACCTAAGTCATGCTTCAAGGAGCGAATTTTTAACGGATGCTAAAGTCAAGCACGTAGTTTTATCCCTCAAGATTACGAAACGTAATTCTTTAGACATGTGGAAGTGGTCTGGTTGCTTTAGGCAATGCCTCTTGAAGATAACATAAGTATCCCAGCATTTCGGGAGCGCATTGATGCCTTCACCGTAGAAAGATTTCTCTTTGCTTTGCTGACATGAACAGACAGCTTGTTTGACCTTATCGTCAATGCGAAAATGCAGACCTCCTAGGAGTTGCCTAACTGGTCAAAAGAAAAGAGAGTCGCAGGAAATTATGTCAGAACTTTATGGTGGATGTGGGAGTACTTCCAAACCAAAATCCTACAACATTGTGGCGTGCCCTGCATGAATTCCATGAAGTGGCCGCATGATAGCCAAGGATATAAAGAAATACTTTCCAGTTCCTATCCATCGTTCCTTTACCTTTCCTGACTCTCGCTTTACTAAGTGTTGCACCGTTTTGGTTATCGCTTTCACTTAGGTCGAAATTTCTGAATTAGAAACTTTGTGTGCGTTGTTGTGGATTCGTGGGGAGGAGGTGCGATCAGTGAAGCCGGAAGCGGCATACAACAGCATTGTACAGCAATAGCAGAAAACTTGAGCTAACTGGTGCTAGTCAGTGATTTTACAGTCCTGAGCAGAAGTATGTATTGCACGGCTTCCGCGTAAATGAGAATTTACTTACGTATCTGCACGTGGGCATAAAGGAATCGAGAACTGGATTAGGAAGTCGGCAATGGCAAATCTCTTTGTATTGTAAGGATTGAGGTCGGGCATGAAATAGATGACAGCTGGGCCATGCCGTCGTACAACTCACCCACTCTGAGGACGTTGTTGAAGGGAAGGACTCGTTCTCATCGAGAACGAGGAATATAGGATTTATTTACAGTATCTACATGAGAACATTACAGTTCATCAGTCTAGCACGACTGAAAGAGAATACACACAAATCAGCCACGCACCGGCTCCTTAAAACACTCTGTCCTCCCTACTTCCCTAGGTGAGGGCAAATGGCCGTTCAACCTTCGACCAATGGGAGCGTCGAAAGTCATCGTAGCCGACCAGCCTTTGAGGGGGAGGGTTTACACACTAACTTCCTCACAGGTTTCACTGAACACACCAAGGTGAGAGGGTTCTCGCCGACAGGGGTCTTGTCCCGAACAAACGCCTCTTGATCCCAGGATTGGCCCTGCAGCCAGTGGCCGCCGCGTCTGTCCATCGATTGTGACGGCTTCTGCGGCTCGCGACATCTTCTTCCAGGAGTTCTCCCGCTCCAAACAAACCGTCATGGTGACGGCGAATTCCTAACAATACTTGGTCCGCCGACCGCGTCTAGACATGATGACGCCAATGGGCTGTTGACGAGGCGCATTGTTGTCCTTACAGAGTGAGTCGCCGCAGCGGGCTGGGGAGAGTTCCAGGGTCACTTCTGCGAATATCGCCATCCCCGCAGCGACGGCTGGTTGGGAAAATTTTGTGGGTAGGTTCCCCTGCAGGCCGATTGTACAGTATACAACTTCATGACTGTGTAGTGTGCGTTTCCGAACAACTACGCAACACAATACTTTTGCCCACAGTTGTACATTCTCTAGCCCACAACAGTTTTGAATGTATAATTTGACAGGTTTATAAATATCGGGCAGACCTTAGCCATGATATTAGAATCGTCTACGGAAGCCTCGATTGCTGCTGTTAGGATTTGACTGTTGCTTGACTTTCTAACACAAGTTCGCCCAAAACCATATTTGGCTCACAATTTTGATTATGTTTTTGGTATTTCACCGTGGGTGCAGCATCAAAGTATTGGGACCTTCCACAGGTCGCTTTCGAGCGTTGTAGAGCACTGCGTGCCTCATAATTAGATTAGGGTTTTAGCACGTAAGACCCCAAAGTATAATGTAAGGTAGAGCTCACTCACCGCGCGATTACGCTCGGCTACACACACCGTGGTTGCTTAGTGGCTATGGTGTTGGGCTGCTAAACACTAGGGCGCGGGGTCGAATTGCGGCCACGGCGACCGCATTTCAATGGGGGTGAAATGCGAAAACACCCGTTTGCTTACATATAGGTGCATATTACAAAACCCCACGTCGTCCAAATTTCCGGAGTCCCCACTAGCGTGTCTCATAATCAGGTAGTGGTTTTGGCACATAAAACCCCATAATTTGTTTTTACATTCGCCTAGCGGGAACCGAGCGCTCGGGACACCTTTGTCTTGTTCACTCAGAGCTCCGCGCTCTATATCAAAGCTCTCGGAGGCGTTGTCACCTTCGAGCTCGTTGCACGATCGAGATGTGATAGAATATCCTGTTGACGTGGTTCGTCCGATTCCTCACGGACAAACTGAACATACAGCTACGGCAGCCTTTCTCTGGCTCAGACCTCAAGAGTTAGTTGTAAACAATGTTTTGTTACTTTTTATTTCTTTTGACGGCTTGGCTTACTATAGTGGTGACACCATATACATATTGCTTGTCCAGGGTCGACGGGCAAGAAAAAAAAATTGTTTAGGCACTGAAGTTTCAATAATGATGTGCCTTGGTGATGCTTACTTCGTGTACCAGCTTGTAAAATGTGAAAGGTCAAAATTAAAAAGGAACCTTGATGTTCATTATTTTCAACATTTCAACTGTCAATTTTGTTCTGGTAACTTCATTCTCTCTGCAGGCTTTCTTGATGGTTTACAATGGCATCACAGCACCATTTGTAGGATTATGTCTGCTGGCTGTTTTGTTTCCATTTGTTCACTCAAAGGTAAGTGCTACCATGGTGATGCTTTTAGTTTTAACGTGACAGCCTTAAGGGCCCCTCCTCGCAGGCAAGCGCTGTCGGCGTAGGTGCCGGTGACAGCCTCCGCGCCCGAGGTAATCATCCCGAACGACTCATATTCTGCACGGCACTAAAGTTGTTATTCAAACAAAAAGTTCCTTATGCCTTGTCTTCAATTCTTTACAAAGTTATCTTTCGAAATTTTGAGAATGGCAGCCCACAAAAAAGCCAAAAAAGAAAACACCGACAGCGCGTTCCTTTTATGTTAAACAGGGTGTCTGCCAACCGGGAAAACCGCGAATTCTCAGGAATTTTGAGTAGTCTGCAAAAAACTCAGGGAAAACTCAGGGAATTTGGGCCTTTATAAGGGAAAATTAGCTGTCATTTTATTGAAAGGGTCGAAAGTCACGGTAATGCTGGATGGAGTAACACACAGCAATCGTAACGAGTCGTCTTTGACGCCCTGTCGTTGTCTGGAGGAGTTGCCAGTGTACAGTCAACGACCGACTTTCCAGATTTCCCTCACGATAATTCGGACGGCTTCGCGGCCCCACCACGTACCTCGTATAGTCAATATATAAGAATGTCTGAAATTTCGGACTCACAATTCTTTGCCGTCCGATTTTCCGGACGTTTTGCCGTGACTGCAGGTCGAAAACAGCATTAACCAAACCCACCACCGCTGCCATTTTGATTACCTCGCCGCGTCGAACCAGCGCTCTCGCACACAGATGCGCTGGCAGTCTTAGCCACCACTGCGGCAACGCTAGGCCTAGCCGCTTCAACGTTCGCCATTAAGGTTCTTGCCGTTCGATGCTGTGTTTCTTCATTTCTCCGCTATCAGCAATAATTTTGGCTTTGAAGCTCGGAAAGCACGGCGCATTGCATAATGCTTGTTCTCGAAAGTTGGTTTTTTCTCACTACAGTTTTGTAACGCGGTGAAGCATTAGCAAAGTATTGCGGTGAAGCTTAACAAGCGTAATGAAGGGGTGGGACACAGTATGCCTTCCTTAGTTTTACACGCCTGCACCCACCCTCTCCTGTCACTATAGGAGCACCGATATGCCTAATATGTATACTGGCAGGCATTCAGATCTTTTTCAGACGTGCGCGTGTCGATTCGAGCCCTTAAGGGCACTAAAAGACATGCATTTATTTTTTCGGACTGCGTGATCTTTTGCATGTTTTCGTGGCCCCTATGGGGCCCAGAAAATTAGACGTTGACTGTAACCTGACCAAGAGTATGCTTCAAATGGTCCGTGGGGCGAACGCGCAGCGAAACGAGGAGAAGAACAAAAAGGACCGGCGCATTGAGGAATGAACGGGGAATGAAGTATGCGACCGCTTTTTGAAGGAGCCTGAGCTCAAAAAAAAACAGTGTGCAGGTGTCCAGATGCAGGTGTAGATACAGATGCAGGTGTCCCTCACCCAAACCAAACTGTTTAAAGCAGTCAAACAACACTGAGGCGTCGTGCGTGGACTGAGAGTATGTCAGGACAGTTGAGCTTAACTTGCGAGCTGTTGAAAAAGAATTTCAATTGTGAAAAAGTTCGGGTTTTGTACCATTGAGCTTGCTGTCAGCTGATAGAAATAGCTCATATTCGAAAATATTTGCTTCTGTATGCACCTCCTTTTTATTTGTATTTGAGAACGTCCGCCTCAATTTCCAATTTTTTTAAGACATTTTATTTGCTGTGCTTTTTACAAACCCCTCCATTCTATTCTTTTTTTTTGAATAACATAAACACTACTCCTTTGTATTCAAATTGGATTAGGTCGGTTTTTTATTTATTTATTTTTCATATGCTTACTAGAGAGCGACAGCGTCGGGTGATATGGTTTCAGCCCGTCTTGACATAAAACACAGTTCTGCATCACTCAGGGAATTTTGCGAAGGCACTCAGGGAAAACCTGGAAAAATCAAGGAATTCGGAAATGTGAACAGAGTAGAAACCTTGGTTAAATCTTCTAAGACTGAAATATCAAAAATAGAAAACAGTCACAGAAGATTCGCCCCGCAGGAGGTCGCGTTTTTACCAGAAAGCTTGCCCTTGTGAATCCTTTCGCCGCCAGCGTTTTCCGGTAAAACTTACGTTTACATATGAGCTGCAGTTGTCCTCAAGCGTGAGAAGCGGACACGGATCTTTTAATACTATTGTACTCCACTTTTAAAGGCGAAGTTTACGTGTCATCTAAATTTTGTGATCAATTTACTTACGCATGGAGCCTGAAATTGCATAAATTTAGGCAAAGCAACGTGCAAGAACACGAGAAAGAAATGGAAGCTGGGTACTAGATGAGTTTAGACTTGAACCTACAGATTGAGAAAGCCAAAAAATACGTCATATATATATATATATATATATATATATATATATATGACATTTGCCACTGAAATGTCCGTGAAGCCTAATTTATTTGCTTCACTTTATTTCCTTAAGGACCCCACAAGGGCGTGTCACAGCTATTTCGTGCAAGAATGACACGATATATGTTCGATGCGCTGCCCCTGAACGACCCCAATGCAGTAGGCTAACATTAAGGGCTTGTGTGATGCTATATTTTTTCTCAGCGCTTTAAAATTTGTTTGCATAGAATCGGGGCAAGTCAGGTCTAGTGCTTGAGTTAAGGCTGCATACACTCCACTATAGTTCCTGTAGCACTGGTGAATGTGTTTCAAAGCATCTGAGGGTACTTGGGCGACACATGCAACGAGCTCCTTCAGATGTATGCATCATGCAATGTCGTAATTCCCGTGTTTGTTTCGTAGTGCTAAGAAAGTGGCCAATCGGTACCGGATACGAACAGTCTTTTTCACACCATGTAAGTTGGTTGTTACAGTCACAGACAAAGTTGAAAACGCAATTTTAAACGTAAACACGAAGGTCCGTGCTCTTGATGCCAGTTTTACGTTTCTTTTGTCCAAGTCTTTCCTGCGTTGTCGCCTTAGTCAAGGTAAGGGTGTGCGTTACTAAGAGCAGCACAACACATGACGTCGTCACTTCAAAACTTTGAATATCGGTATCGCAGGCCCTTCTACGGACCCTTTGTGGGATGATGTTCAAGGTGATTTTAGCCAAGCAACGTCATTATAGAAGGCAAACACCCTTCATCTTTCCAGGAAAAACGAAGGGGGTCAAAATAAGACAGAGACTTGAAAATGGGCAAAGAACATTGCATCAACCATTTTGTGCAAGCTGCATTATTTATAATTAAGAATCCTTTCGGAGAAACAGTGACTGTGTGCTGAGGTTTCTTTTTGTGCTGTATTCCTTCCTGCTACCTTTGCAAGGCAAAACTTTGCTCTCGCAGGGTGCTGGCGTGGCAACGCTTTCAATGATCATCTACCAACTTTGTCACATAACTACAATTATTCGGAGTGGACGAAGGCCTCCCAGAATGGCAGCCTCGCTCGACAGCTGCCCTGGAAATGAAAGCAGCATTGTTTCAGCTATAAATGCTACATTCGTCGACACTCACAGAAAGTAAGTTCGCTGCTCTTACGTACCTTAGTTGTGCTGTGTGTTTTAAAGCAAGGATTGCATCTTTCCGAATCGGCACTATTTCTCCTCGTTATGCAGCGCATCTTCCTTTTATTCCCTGCCTAGTTTAATTTATACTTGTGTGGACATTTTACTGTAAAAGGAAGAAATACGTGTCGGGAACAACAGCATGTCCTATGCGCGCAATGTGTGCAATGATAATCTCCGCGTAATAAGTATATGTGCAAGTAATCAACGTCTTCTCTAATTGCTGGCACTGTTGCGTTTCATTTCATGCGCTCACCAATTCCTTTCATGAAATTGACCAGGCTGAAATGCGTCGAAAATGGCTGACAAGGCCCAGTACAGGTGGCATGCAAGTAATGCATTCTAAGGATATTTACTTGGCGAAACACTGCGCTAGTTCAAGAAAAAAGAAGAAAAAGAAAACAGTTTCATGAAATTGCATGATGATTAGGCAGCACATCCTTTTGATTTTTAACTTAGTATTATTTCCGGGTAGGTAACATCGTTTTGAGATGAAGCTCATAGCAACAAGAATGTGTGCGTGGTTTGTTATTGCGTATTCCAGATTTCTATTTTGATACTGACAGGTACGGGAGCTCCTGCATCACTGCATTTTCTTTTTTTGCAGGCTCGAAGAATCATTTGTCCTCTTTCGCATGTCCTATCTGTGGACTAGCTTTTTTGCTATATTTGCAACACTTATAATTGGCGTTGCCGTGAGTGCTGTTACAGGTAAATGAAACTCTTTATTTATAAATTACATTTTTTTCTTACCTATTCACTTCAATGGTCTTGTCATTCGGATTATTTTAGCAAACAAACAGCTTATATGTAACTAAAAATGCTAAAATTGTGAAAAATCCTACAGCTTGATGCTGCAGTGCTTGGTTACAGAAGAGCTAGGTGGAACACCGGGAAGCAACAAAAACCAGTACAACAAATGGAAAATGGGAATCTGCAACTACCGTTCATTTTACTGTTGCATTTCGTTTTAATCGAGCTAACCAACATTAGCGGAAATTGCTGCCTGAACGAGTGAGCAGTGTCTGAGGTGGGAGAGCTATTAAAAGGAAGGAGGAATCACGCTTATCAACCAGAAGAGCATGTTGTTGAAAAAAAAGAAGGAAGACAGACTGACGAGGCTAGCTAACCCAGCACCTTCTTTTTTTATTCGCGCAGGTTTAGTGATGGTTTCAGCTTTAGCTTCTTCGTTGTTAGAGATCACGCGTTTTTATGTTGTGCTTGCGGTACATAAATCAGAGGGCGCAAGAAGCTGCTGAAATGTGAAAAGCTAGGCTCACCATTTCGCAGTGAAACCCACCTTCCCTATGGAGTAAATGTTTTTTTCTAGTAAGATATACCTTTTTGAGAGACTTTCATCGTACGCTTTCGCTTTACATGAGCAGAGGAATAGTATGCATCGCAAAGGACTCGGTCCTTTCGTGAAGTTTATTTCATTTTTTTCCGTTCTTGGATGGCTACATATTTCTGGTTAAATTCGAGTGCTTCTGCAGACAAGATAACATGTAATAATAAGCTTTACACAAACTGTCGATCTACTGCATACTTCTACGTCTGGGAGACCTTTTTAATCTTGTGCGTGTTTTGCTGGAAAATATGTTACGACTTTTTTTTGCTTAACTGCACGTTCAAATATTTTGCTACCTTATATAAAATTGTTCAAGACCTCGCTCTAGCGCCTAATATATTTTGAAAAATTGATTTTTGATTCAGGCGAAATGAAGAATGTAAAATGGCAATATCATCTTTGTTGTGGCGGGGCTGTCACGTTTTGGAGAAAACTGATGGCACTTTGTCGTGAAGAGAAAGTTCAGGTGCGTATCATTCCAAGACTTTTGAAGAATTTATTAACGAGTCTTAATATGTACCTTTTTTACAGGGAGCGATTACACCGAACAAAAATGGAGAGCAGCACAGCCAGATACAAGAAATTGAAAAGCTCGTCCCAAACACAATAGAGACAAATATTTAGACGCCGCCACACAGCACGCTGTTTGCTGTTAGTTGCTCAGTCTTTTAGCAGTCTCAAATAGTCTCAAGGATTTCGCTTATAATTATTATTTCAGTCAATTTGTGATTTTGTGTAGTTCGACGAAGCAGCCTCATTCGTAGCTAGTGTGGTTAATTCGTACTTCGCGAATTTAAGTGAGCTCAAGTCTGTAATGCAAAAACACAGGCTGAGTGGATATTGTTGTCATCAGACTATAGGCGGTTTTACACCGTTGTTCGACATAACCCACGTAGATTGTAGTTGCGGTATCTCTACAAAAACGATCTGTCCTGAAGAAAAATAACCGATACGAATCCCATTCTGTCGCGAGCCATACTTGCGAGTGCAAGTAATCTCGGAGTTCTTATTAGACAGGCGGGCATGTACGGCAAAGCAAAATCTATATGGAAATGTATACTGTCCATTTACAGCCACCGTCCGTTTATTTCGCCAGCGATTCCAGCGTGGGGCTCCATTCCGTGGATTGACGTACTTCCGGTACTCCGAAACTTGAACGCCGGTATTCACCACGGCACCGGTATGCCCGTGCAACATATATCACTGCACACCGCGCACTATGTGCACGCTGTCAATGCACCGGAACGGATGGTTACAACAGTACCAAATGAGTCCTGCTTGTTTACATATTCATTCGTGAATGTGTCAGCTGTCGGGGAATGAAACACAGGCCATTGCGCATGCGATCTCCCAGCCCGCAAACGCCGCCAACAGAATTATTATTGGACCTGACAACCACGGACGGGCTCGGGAATCCCCTCTATTTTCACCTTGGCGCTCGTCGAAATACTTCTCTCCTCACATCCTAACCGATGGATAGTTTTGGAATGGATATCTGGACATCAAGGGATAGAAATCGATGAGAAAGCGCATATGGTAACGCACGCTGATCGCACATTGCGCGCCCGTCTTCGATGGCAAAAAGCTCTTACCGGTGAAGGTTGTCGAGTTGCGCACGGCAAACAATACGAATCAAAGAGGCCCATGAATTCCAAAAGGTACTTCTACCCCACCTCTTATGCATCATTACGTGCGATTGCATCACTCACCTGGCAAGCTCAGGCCCTACCAGGATAATTCTTCACAGTGAGCGCAGTTCAGGTCACTCCATTTGGCAGATTTGTGAACAGTAACCTAGCGCAGTACATGTGTAGTTCCAGTGCCTATAAGCAGCCTTCCCTGACATCATATTATCAACCCTGCCCGTCCACCCATGCTTATCTTACTTCTAGAGGAGGTAGGCATCATCAACCGAAAATTTTCGCCACACCCTTTTGCTACACCCAATGTGCCACGTCCGCAGTATCCAGAGTGACAGTCGCACCCGTCTCATTTACAGAACCGGAGAGCGCCACAACAAGCGACGACTTCTTTTCTGCAAATGTCTCTTATCATTCAAGCTGGGTACATAAATTGCTAAAGCGATGTAATGTACAAAAGAAAACGTTGCCTAAATATTTGCCTTCTGGGACTCATAATTTCACATCAGGGGAAGAAAAGGAGGACCTCAACACCTACGATTTCACTGAAAAACTTAACAGTTGGCACATATGGAAGAACCGGCTGCAGCTCTCGGCATACACTGTGTGAATGTATTGTAATGAAAAAGCCAATCACAAGCACAGTGTATTGAAAAACCACTGCTAAATCTACCCTCGAACTTAAAAAAAAAAGATCCGGCAGAACGCACGTCACAAGGAATGCGGACGGTAAAGCGATTGGCATTGAAGCAATGCGGCAACACACCATATTGGCACCCCAAAAACACGTCATTTGTGCTGGCTGTTGTACAGCCGGAGAGCTCTCACGTACCAATGACCATTGATGTAGATTTATTGGCGTTGCTCCGTAACACCGCAAATTTCGCGTGTTGTAGTGACGTTGTAGAACACAGAAGTAAAGCTGTGATTCGTGAAAACAACTTTTTATTGCAAGACTTGGCGCCTAGAAAAGCAAGTAACAGTCGAAGCACTACGACAGCGGCGAGCAAATTCAGCGATCATTGAAATGTAATCGGCGGGTCTAGCGCATGGATATTTACAGATGACTTGTCGAAAGTACCAGCGTAACCGTTGGCGCGGGCCCGCCTTCCAGAAAGTGCCACTCAATTGACGTCCCATATAATATATTATAATATAATATAATATAATATAATATAATATAATCAACAAACGTAATATAGCTGGCATAAGGAAGTATAATATGGATACAATTGAGCATGCTCTCAGGAACGGAGGAGGCCTAAAAGCAGTGACGAAGAAACTAGTAATAGGCAAGAATCAGATGTACGCCTTAACAGACAAAGCCGGCAATATCATTACTAATATGGATGAGAAAGTTCAAGTGACTGAGGAGTTCAATAGAGATTTACACAGTACCAATGGTGCCCCCGACGATAATGGAAGAGATAATAGTCTAGAGGAATTTGAAATCCCACAAGTAACGCCGGAACAAGTCAAGAAAGCCTTGGGAGCTATGCAAAGGGGGAAGGCAGCTGGGGAGGATCAAGGTAACACCAGATTTGTTGAAGGTTGGTGGGGAGATTGTTCTAGAAAATCTGGCCACCCTGTATACGCAATGCTTCATGACCTCGAGCGTACGGGAATCTCGGAAGAACGCTAATATAATCCTAATCCATAAGAAAGGCGATGCCAAAGACTTGAAAGGTCATAGACCGATCAGCTTACTGCCCGTTGCCTACAAAGTATTTACTAAGGTAATCGCAAATAGAATCAGAAACACCCTAGACTTCTGTCAACCAAAGGGCCAGGCAGGATTTTGTAAAGGCTACTCAACAATAGAACATATTCACACTGTAAATCAGGTGATATAGAAATGTGCGGAATATAACAACCCTTATATATAACTTTCATTTATTACGAGAAAGTTTTGATTCAGTCGAACCCTCAGCAGTCATGCAGGCTTTACGGAATCAAGGTTTAGGCGAGCCGTATGTAAAAGTACTTAAAGATATCTATATTGGCTACACAGCCACCGTAGTGCTCCATAAAGACAGCAACAAAATCGCAATAAATAAAGACGTCAGGCAGAGAGATACGATCTCTCCAATGGCAGTCACAGCGTGTTTATGGGAGGAATTAAGAGACCTGGTTCGGGAAGACTTGCGAATAAGAGTTAATGGAGAATACCTTAGTAACTTGCGATTCGCTGATGATGTTGCCTTGCTTAGTAACTCAGGGGATCAATTGCAATGCATGCTCACCGACCTGGACAGGCAAAGCAGATGGGTGGGTCTGAAAATCATTCTGCTCAAAACTAAAGTAATGTTTAACAGTCTCGGAAGGGAACAGCAGTTTACGGCAGGTACCGCGGCCCTGGATGTGTAAGGGAATACATCTACTTAGGGCAGGTAGTGACCGCGGATCATGAGACTCAAATAATCAGAATAAGAATGGGCTGAGGTGCCTTTGGCAGGCATTTTCAGATCATGAACAACAGGTTGCCATTATTCCTCGAAAGAATAGTGTATAACAGTTGCGTCTTACCAGTACACACCTACGGGGAAGAAAACTTGAGGTTTACGAAAAGGGTTCTGCTTAAATTGAGGACAACACAAGGAGCTATGGAAAGAAGAGTGATGGTTGTAACGTTAAGGGATAAGAAGAGAGTAGAATGAGTGACGGAACAAACGCAAGTTCATGACATCTTAGTTGAAATCAAGAAAAAGAAATGGGGGGCGGCATGGGCAGGAAATGTAATGAGGAGGGAAGATAACAGATGGTCAATAAGGGTTACGCTCTGGATTCCAAGAGAAGGCAAGCGTAGTAGGGGGCGGCAGAAAGTTAGGTGGGCGGATGAGATTAACAATTTTGTAGGGACAACATGGCCACAATTACCACATGACCGGGACTTGGAGAAGTATGGGGGACGCCTTTGCCCTGCAGTGGGCGTAGCCAGGAAGATTATTATTATTATTATTATTATTATTATTATTATTATTATTATTATTATTATTATTATTATTATTATTATTATTATTATTATTATTATTATTATTATTATTATTATTATTATGAAATCTAAGTGCAGTACCGTTCTCGTATTTCGCCCTCGTCAAAATCCGGCTTCCGCGGCCGGGACCAAAACCATGATGTCGAGCAACGCTATAGGCGCATAGCTACCTAGGCGGTCACAGAATAGTTGGCATGACGTGCGACCGCTTCCACAGCGATGCCTGTCGGCTAATTCACCTTTTCCTTTGCACGCCCAACGTCAGTTGTCCACTTGGCCAATTTGCATGGCCTTTATTTTTTACGAAAAGCGCAAACATACAGCATCGTTCATTCAGTTTGCCCGCAATCACTGTCGTGTTTATTGTAGCAACGTTTCCTTGCCTTCACACGTCGGCTTGTCCCTTTCTCGCCTTTCCCCTGTATGAGAAAAGGAAGCCAAAAATGGCAAGGCTCCTATTCATTTGTTTCCCTTGACTGCGCCAGTTCTACCCACCTTTCGTGTCCCTGCCCCCTCTGCACTATCTTATGTACCTTTCTTGGAACTTGCACGTCATTTGAAGGGTAAGAGCAGCAGCGTCTGCAATAATTTTGAGGGAGCACGGATAATTACAGCTGGCAAAGGACTAATGTGACTACATCCAAGTAGTTCTGAGCGTACTGTCCGCATACGAAGTGATGCAAAGGTCGCAATGAGTTTCTCGCGCTCCCTATTCTCTCTACCACGCTCCTTCGATGTATATGCACGCTCAGAACCAACCGCTGACGGGGCGTGGATGACAGAAACCGTAGCGCTGGAAAAATTCGAAAGAAGAGGCAATGAAACCTTTGATTTAACAATGTTGTTGTTTTTTGTTGGCGCACATTCGCCTGTTGTCGTGGCGACATCGCGTCCTTTGTGGAATTTTATGACGGTGAAAGCCAACCGGTCCACAGTGCCACCAGGTCATCTACCTTGAAGTATACCCTGACTCTTTTGCCAAGACGCCATCGGTCTGTCTAGTTTACTATAGACATATAAGACTATTTTTGAATATTGAATATTTGCGCCCCCCCCCACAGCTATACTGTGACAGTGTTCACTTTTTACTGCACTGTACTAATAAATGAACTTGTTTTCAAATTCTGTTCATTTCAGAGTACTGCATTCTTGGGGTCATTGTCGTATGTAGTGTACGCAGAATACTCGGGGAAAAGCAAAAGTAGTGGTTCCACATTCTGCCCGAGCACGCCCGCCATTGCGATGCAAATAAACATAACTTTAGCTCATTTTCTGCGAACTAAACGCTCAATAAAATGGTGACGTCACCCTGAACAAAATCAATCAGGACCGTAGTACTCAATGTTATAATGCCTCTGTTGCGAAGCTTATATATACGCGTGTTCTTATTTCCCGGATGGGATCTCTTACCGTAGAAAAGTCTCCCTCATTTACATGATGTACTAGTCGTTATTTTCGAGCCCACAATATAAACCGTCATCGCGAAGCTACATGATGCCCTGGCGGCACGCCACGATGGCGTGCGAGGCAAGTATAATCACGATGGTGCGTTTGGATTAACATATACTACTTTGTGCATCGTTACGTTGCCGCGTATGACTCGGCCAGAGCTTGAAAAAGCAGTTAATCTTACCTGTCTTCTTCAGTGTCTTGATATAGCATACAAGTTATTTCATTAGGCTATTTGTCAGCTCACTCGGCATTATGCTCTGTTTCCCTTGGTGTGTGTGTGTCGCCATGGTTACCAAATACGCGTAACCGTAAGCTGCTTCTCAAGCCTTCAGATTCATATTCACATTCAGATTCAAGTGTATTGCTTCATTTCATGAGTAGCACATATATACAGGTGGTGCAGCGGTGGCGTAGAGGTAGAACACCCGCCTCGCGTGCAAGAGTTCCGTGGTTCGAATCCCGGTGCCGGCAATTTTCCACCGGACTAAAGAAAAAAATCCGCGTGTTGATAAAATTGCACAAACAGGCCTGGAGTGTGGCCTGATCCCGGTGACCAGAACCTGTAACGCACTCCCTCACCAAAGCAGGATTGGCCACCCTGGTGCAGTACTTGGCCACAACCTCCTATAAACACAACAATCAAACCCCGGCCCTCAGTCTCCAGCAGCTGCGAAGCAACTGACCACGGCGGCGGTCAGACCTGCGACGCAGCAGAGGGTGCTAAGAATCACTGGCTCCGGACAGGCCACCATTGGAACATGAACCTGGCAACGTTTAACGCTAGAAGGTTATCTAGTGAGGCGAGCCTAGCAGTGCTATTGGAGGAATTAGAGGGCAGTAAATGGGATATAATAGGGCTCAGTGAAGTTAGGAGGCCGACAGAAGCATATACAGTGCTAAATAGCGGGCACGTCCTGTGCTACCGGGGCTTAGCGGATAGAAGAGAACTAGGAGTCGGATTCCTGATTAATAAGAATATAGCTGGTAACATACAGGAATTCTATAGCATTAACGAGAGGGTGGCAGGTCTTGTTGTGAAACTTAATAAGAGGTACAAAATGAAGATTGTACAGGTCTAACCCGCCGTGGTTGCTCAGTGGCAATGGTGTTCGGCTGCTGAGCACGAGGTCGCGGGATCGAATCCCGGCCACGGCGGCCGCATTTCGATGGGGGCGAAATGCGAAAACACCCGTGTACTTAGATTTAGGTGCACGTTAAAGAACCCCAGGTGGTCGAAATCTCCGGAGTCCCCCACTACGGCGTGCCTCATAATCAGAAAGTGGTTTTGGCACGTAAAAGCCCATAATTTTTAATTGTACAGGTCTACGCCCCTACATCCAGTCATGATGACCAGGAAGTCGAAAGCTTCTATGAGGACGTGGAATCGGCGGTGGGGAGAGTGAAAACCAAATACACTATACTAATGGGCGACTTTAATGCCAAGGTAGGCAAGAAGCAGGCTGGAGACAAGGCAGTGGGGGAATATGGCATAGGCACTAGGAATAGTAGGGGAGAGTTATTAGTAGAGTTTGCGGAACAAAATAATATGAGGATAATGAATACCTTCTTCCGCAAGCGGGATAGCCGAAAGTGGACGTGGAGGAGCGCGAACGGCGAGACTACAAATGAAATAGACTTCATACTCTGCGCTAACCCTGGCATCATACAAGATGTGGACGTGCTCGGCACGGTGAGCTGCAGTGACCACAGGATGGTAAGAACTCGAATTAGCCTAGACCTGAGGAGGGAACGGAAGAAACTGGTACATAAGAAGCCGATCAATGAGTTAGCGGTAAGAGGGAAAATAGAGGAATTCCAGATCAGGCTACAGAACAGGTATTCAGCTTTAACTCAGGAAAAGGACCTTAGTGTTGAAAAAATGAACGACAATCTTGTGGGCATCATTAAGGAGTGTGCAATGGAAGTCGGTGGTAACTCCGTTAGGCAGGATACCTGCAAACTATCGCAGGAGACGAAAGATCTGATCAAGAAACGCCAATGTCTGAAAGCGTATAACCCTACAGCTAGAATAGAACTGGCAGAACTTTCGAAGTTTATCAACAAGCGTAAAACAGCTGACATAAGGGAGTATAATATGGATAGAATTGAACATGCTCTCAGGAGCGGAGGAAGCCTAAAAACAGTGAAGAAGAAATTAGGAATTGGCAAGAATCAGATGTATGCGTTAAGAGACAAAGCTGGCAATATCATTACTAATATGGATGAGATAGTTCAAGTGGCTGAGGAGTTCTATAGAGATTTATACAGTACCAGTGGCACCCACGACGATAATGGAAGAGAACCTAGTCTAGAGGAATTCAAAATACCGAAGGTAACGCCGGAAGAAGTAAAGAAAGCCTTAGGAGATATGCAAAGGGGGAAGGCAGCTGGGGAGGATCAGGTAACAGCAGATTTGTTGAAGGATGGTGGACAGATTATTCTAGAGAAACTGGCCACCCTGTATACGCAATGCCTCATGACCTCGAGCGTACAGGAATGTTGGAAAAGCGCTAACATAATCCTAATCCATAAGAAAGGGGACGCCAAAGACTTGAAAAATTATGGACCGATCAGCTGACTGTCCATTGCCTACAAACTATTTACTAAGGTAATCGCAAATAGAATCCGGAACACCTTAGACTTCTGTCAACCAAAGGACCAGGCAAGATTCCGTAAAGGCTACTCAACAATAGACCATATTCACACTATCAATCAAGTGATAGAGAAATGTGCAGAATATAAGCAACCCTTGTATATAGCTTTCATTGATTACGAGAAAGCGTTTGATTCAGTCGAAACCTCAGCAGTCATGGAGGCATTACGGAATCAGGGTGTAGATGAGCCATATGTAAAAATACTGGAAGATATATATAGCGGCTCCACAGCCACCGTAGTGCTCCATAAAGCAAGCAACAAAATCCCAATAAAGAAAGGCGTCAGGCAGGGAGATACGATATCTCCAATGCTATTCACAGCGTGTTCACAGGAGGTATTCAGAGACCTGGATTGGGAAGAATTGGGGATAAAAGTTAATGGAGAATACCTTAGTAACTTGCGATTCGCTGATGATATTGCCTTGCTTAGCAACTCAGGGGACCAATTGCAATGCATGCTCACTGACCTGGAGAGGCAAAGCAGAAGAGTGGGTCTAAAAATTAATATGCAGAAAACTAAAGTAATGCTTAACAGTCTCGGGAGAGAACAGCAATTTACAATAGGCAGCGAGGCACTGGAAGGCGTAAGGGAATACATCTACTTAGGGCAGGTAGTGACGGCGGATCCGGATCATGAGACGGAAATAATCAGAAGAATAAGAATGGGCTGGAGTGCGTTTGGCAGGCATTCCCAAATCATGAACAGCAGGTTGCCGTTATCGCTGAAGAGAAAAGTATATAATAGCTGTGTCTTACCAGTACTCACCTACGGGGCAGAAACCTGAAGGCTTACGAAAAGGGTTCTACACAAATTGAGGACGACACAACGAGCTATGGAAAGAAGAATGATAGGTGTAACGTTAAGGGATAAGAAAAGAGCACATTGGGTGAGGGAACAAACGCGAGGTAATGACATCTTAGTTTAAATCAAGAAAAAGAAATGGGCATGGGCAGGACATGTAATGAGGAGGGAAGATAACCGATGGTCATTAAGGGTTACGGACTGGATCCCAAGGGAAGGGAAGCGTAGCAGGGGGCGGCAGAAAGTCAGGTGGGCAGATGAGGTTAAGAAGTTTGCAGGGACGGCATGGCCACAATTAGTACATGACCGGGGTTGTTGGAGAAGTATGGGAGAGGCCTTTGCCCTGCAGTGGGCGTAACCAGGCTGATGATGATGATGATCATGACAGTAGACGTTTACTGAAAGAGGTCCCGCGGGTAGAAGCTGGAGCGGGACCGGTTGTTCTTAGTTGCATAATAATATGAAGGGTGTCCCGACTATCATGCACCAAGATAATAAAATTTGGAAACGCCCCGTAGCTGGAAAGAAGCTAGGTAATGTTGTTTGTCGTCACTTAGAGAAATTCAGATTGTCGTTTGCATTCCGCCTAATAATATATTTAGTCTTAATCATTTGATGGACTTCTTAAATTATATAATTGCATGAAAGGGTCAATAAGGAAATTGTACAGCAACTCAAAAAACCCCCATTACAGCTTTCTGTTGCTGGGTAAGAGCTACATAACAGTTTTTCCGAGCGTAAAAGAAGTAAGCGAATAACGCGAAATTGCTGCCAGTTTGACCCGTCGAGGCTTTATGTATGCTTGTATTCGCGGGTCTTTTTGGCTATTGGAAAAACAGTTTCATGTAGTACGTACTGACAAACAGAAAGCTGTATCGGAAATGTTTTGTCACTCTAGAACGTTCTCATTCAGCCGTTTTATCTAATTATAATATTTGACAAGTTGAACTGTTTTAGGATACTTATGCAATTTGGTGCATTGCTAGAAATTGTCTGAGTATCTCCAAGCGGCTGCAAACGACATTGCTTTGGTGCTGTCCAGCTATGTGGCTTATCTACGTGGCAGTTACGTGGCGTATCTGCAAATCTTCGTGCATGATAGTTGGGATATTGCGACAACCTCTAAAAAGGCGTCCATTGTGGTTAGAAACAAAGAAAGAACGGTTAGACAACTACTACAATCCTAAAGCAATACACATATCGCAACACTTCATAACCCAAGAATCCATATAATAAACAAAAAATACGCCGAAGAAAAGATGCGGTTTGCAAGATTGTAATATAAGAAAAGTGTATAACAGCTGGGTCTTACCAGTACTCACCTACGGAGAAGGAACCTGAAGGCTTACGAAAAGGGTTCTATTTAAAGTGCGGACGATGCAACGAGCTATAGAAAGAAAAATGGTGGGTGTAACGTTCAGGGAAAGGAAGAGAGCAGACTGGGGTGAGTGAACAAATGCGAGTTAATGACATCTTAGTTGAAATCAAGGAAAAGAAATGGGCGTGGACAGGGAATGTAATGAGCAGGGAACATAATCGGTGCTCATTAAGGGTTACGGACTGGATTCCAAGAGAAGGGAAGCGTATCAGGGGGCGGCAGAAGGTTAGGTGGACGGATGAGATTAAGTTTTCAGGGACAACAAGGCCACAGTTAGCGCATGACCGGGGTAGTTGGAGAAGTATGGGAGAGGCTTTTGCCCTGCAGTAGGCGTAGCCAGGCATGATGATGATGATGATGATGATGATGATGATGATGATGATGATGAATATAACATCTCAGTGAACTCTGGTACGGTAATAATGTAGGGGAAAATTTCACGTGAGGCAGTAAATTATCCGACATTTTACCACTAGCGAAAAAAAAGGTTTGCAATAGCTGCTGCATGATTTTGGAAGAAAAATATTATCTTGTAAAGAGAACCTAGTAGAGTCAGGGTTAGCAAGACTATTTCATGCCACTAGCGTAATGTTACTTTGAGCTTTTAAAAAAGTATGCGGTAAACAATGATGCTCTAGTAGTACAAGATTCTTTTTTTTTGTGTGTAGTAGTAGTACAGGACTTTTTATCGTGAGTAGATTTAACTCACTGAAGGTGGGCATAACATGAGCGTTATAAGAAGCCGATGCGATGATACGGACAGCACTATTTTGGATGTGCTGCAATGTATATGTGACAGCGATATGTGAAACCCCAAGAACGGATACAATAATTTGTATGGCTATGAATAAAGGCACAATACAATATCAGGAGAGTGTGCATTACAAATTAGTGTGTGGACTTTAAAAGCACCCGAATACCATACGCGATTTTCCTTTTTTAAGAAGCTGACCTGCAAAATAAATTTTAGAAACGAGTCTAGTTGAACATCCAAAAATGAACCGTTTTTACATGCCAAAATTGGGTGAGGCACTGTGAGCACTAGTGGAAGTTTAGGTCGAGGTCTATTGCGTGAACTGAAATCTATAAACAGTTTTCTGAGAGTTAATGCGAATTTTTTTGACACCAACTACTGATATTTACTCGTTTCATATCATGTTAACCGTAAAATAACTTTGTACTGGAGAAAGGAACATTTGCTTTGTGTTGGTGATCAAATTTTTTCAGTACGCAGATGGCTTCGAGAGAACATCATCCTTCATTAGCAGATGGTGATAGACTCTATGAAAAAGGAAGTAAGCGAGATAGCTTCCTTTTAATTCCTCCAATGCCGCTCGAAGGGTGCGAACGAGAGGTGCAGTGCGTTTTTCCTCACGATATGCATTGCCCACTTCAGGCATGACGCATGTACTTGTGACTCTGTATTGGCGTGGATACATTGCAAAAGCCCACCTACACATGATGAAATTCACGATCCCCAAATTATGATTTACATTGGTTAATTCAGCAAAAGACCAGGCTTCATCAATGTCTAAGTTACACCAAACGAGGCCACATTTTAGGACAATTTTGTTATTTAATAGATGCTAAACTGCTGCAACCAGAGAGCGCGAAAAGCCATGCAAGGAATTTGTTATCTTAATGCAGTGCTGTGTCGCAATTAGTTCTATGTAATAATAAAACCATTTCTTATCTGCATCGAAACAATAACGGTCGAATGAAAGCTGAGCTAAGGAAGTATTCAAGAGCAGTGAATAAGTGCTACGGGATTAACGGGACCTCATCTAGCATACGCCACCGAAGCTCCTTCAGAGCGACGTGTAGTTCTAGGTACTCTCTGAAGTCTTGTGCGGAGAGGTCGAGTGCTTCGCAGGGGAGCGCTTCGAGCCGTCGCATACAGACAATGGAATTCACGACGGACCTAGGTGCGTCGCGACAGCAGTTCCATGCACACACTTGTAGATCCCTAAAGATAAGACTACATTCAAGGTCGTCGCAGTAAACAGAGCAGTGCGTTGCGTAATTGGGAATCACGCTCTTGTCTAGTTTATTTCTGGTGACACATCGGTGGACTGTGACGTCCTAGTAAACCAACATGGACACGTGGCTTTCGCACGCTGCCAAGCCACGGGAGCCACGCATTTGTTGTAGTCACGCTAGCGAAAGCTTCCCGGTAGGAACTTCGCACAGATCCATGCCGATGATGACGATGACTCCGTTAAATGCCGACAGCTGTGCCATGACACGACAGGGGCCCTCAGCAGATGGTCCCGATCCCTGTATTTCACCCGGGTTGCACTCCATGCTCCTCCCTGTGAAGAGCATAGCCCGCCATCGAAGGTCGGCGTAGGTCTTGGTGACTGGCTTGAGTTTCGGAAACAGGTGGTTCAACGAGGAGTAGTAACCCCGCAAGTTTCGTGGTGCGGTCCCCATCGTGCTACAAAAGAACCACGTCAGCACATCAAGAAACAAGCCTCATTACAGATCCCACCTACAAAGACTCACGTACTAGATTCATTCTGCGTATATGTGTTACGCGTTATCGTCATTACAAGAACATAACGCGTAGCAGCATGTCGTAGCGCTAATAGCGACTCCTGACGATGAACACAACAGCTAACACATGGCATAACTTACTCAAGCGAGGGCTGAGCTCTGTATAATTATTTTAATTATATGCCCAATGCAAGTAATGTATGTATATAATTATATACATACATATTATTTGAGAATATATCTACATAGTGCGTATAATTATTTATTATTTTTACATCTACACAAAATCAAAACTTGTCTAGAGAGAGGACACCAAACAGACCGGTGCCCTCAGCCGAACGCGGAGGGACTTCCTCATAAGGGCGCGCGCCAAACACGAAATCGGGCACAATGAGTACAGAGCATCGACAAGGCGTCACCAAAGAAGCAGGAGCTCAACAAAGCACCATCACCACGCAAGTCCACCAATTCCGGTCATCGCCTTCAGTTCAAAGCATTTACACTACGTGGCGCATGAAAGGTAGACGTGGTGCTATCCCATAGCAATGTTAACCATAATGCTCATTTTATTAAAGTGAGATGGCCCCATTCACGACCTGCACAAATCGAAACAACTGTTGTACCAGTAAAATGCATGAGTCATTATCACTATTGACTTCATCATACCAGTTTCCAAGACGCATCATTGTTGAAGTATCGTTTATGATGTTTTATTTGATATCCATCACATTACAAGGTCTAATTCTTCCTAATCAAGACTGTGCTAGCAGTAAGCGTAGCCTTTATGGCATTACATAAAATGTAATGTACAGCTTGCTTTATTTTCCTTTTAAAGTCCTGTAACCCTGTAGCACACAAACATATTTATACATCAAGGAAAATATGAACTTGTGTTCGACGTATGCGTGCTCATAAAGAGTCTATATTGTAAGAAAGGCGAAACAATATGAAATGCTATTTGAGTTAAATTCAAATTTGTACAGAAGTTCACATTAGGTTTAGTATTACGCGCCTAAATAAGCTTTTCAGTGCATCGAACGCTGCGTATTTGATGTGACAGGTAGTGTATAACAGGGTTAAGGCCATTTGCACCTTAGCCCCATAAATGCCTATTATGACCCCCTTGGCATTACGGAGTTTCTAAGCAGCGCAGCATAAACGCTACCATGACAGTGTAAAAGCGCTCAACGAGATGAGCAATAGTTCAAAGTGAGCTCTTTATAAAAATAAATTCTTGCAATTTCGTAGCTGTTGCGTTCTCATTTATTTCTGGTTTTAGAGCACGGGCAAGTTAACTTTTGTGTGCTTCCATTCCTCATCTAATATAAAATTCAGATGATTTCAAAGGGATCACAACACGCCAGGTACACATCAAATAGCTGTTCCAGCTCAGCTATTTCTCAATAGGCTTAGCGCTCAGACAGAGAGGAGGCCTATAACCATTTGCTGACACCCCGTACTTCTAACTCCTACACACACAAAAAAAAAGAAAACATGTGTTCAGAGTGCCGGCGACAAGGACTACAATAATGGATATTCTATGGATGTGCACAACTGCTGAAATCTGTAAATCTGTGAATTATGTAAAACTCAGTGCAGTGAGCTATATGTAATTCTGTGACCCATGAATGTCTTTCCATTTCTTGTTATAAGTGTTATTGTATGTCTTGTTCCACTCCCCTCAATGATGCCCGCAGGGCCATGAGTGTATTTGAAATAAATAAATAAATTTTTTGAACATCCAATATAGCACATTAATTTTGATACGTATAATATTTGAGGCGCTGTAACATAAAGCTGTTCCAATCTTTTTCTCTTCCAAGTTCGTATTTAGTACTCCGCAATTGGTCCCTCATATCTGAGGCAAGGCAAATTTCGCCTACCTGTCACGAGACGCCACCAAAAGTACTTGAACTCCCTATCTCAAGATGGCGCGAGCACACTGATAATGCTCGATTAGGCGAACAAAAGGAAAGCAATTCTATCTTACGCTGTCCATATGTCACCGTTGGCCGCAAGCGAACGCTAAAAATGTTTACGGGCAAAGCCTAGCTCACTTGTCGGTCCCTCGACGTCAAGAAACAATGGAACCCCACAAAGCCAAATGACGTGTGCACACTAAGGATACATTATTATGCTCAAGGAAACAAATTTTTAAGGGGTAGTGCATTGACAAGACTGCCCCATTTCGAAAGGACTTGAAGGTGGCGGTCCACTGACCACTCCAGCGCTTTTTACTCGTAGCTGCCATCGAGAATTAGATTTTTTTTGCCTATTCTAAAAAATTAAGTTGCAGTATCACGTTTTCGATTCCTTTTGGCACGTATGCGACGCCGCTTTGCCAAAACGTATTCACTGTACATCCGTTTTAGCGGCATTTTTAGGCTTCCGTTGCAAGCCGCTGCAATTTTCAATTTCCCACAATGTGCTTATCAATTGGAAGTGGACCAAGCGTAGAGCTGCAACCGCCTTCCTCATCTGGTTGTGAGCTTGCACTTCCCTAGACCGGCCCCACTTAAACCATCTCTTGTGTGTTCCTAGCCTCTCGCCTTCCGACTAATTAACGAAAACCTGTTGCAGTAGCGTATGCTATTTGCTTTGAAACCAAATAAAGGACACCTCCTCTAAACGAGGAGAGCGTTTGTATCGACTGTTCGAACAACCTAGCCGGTCAACGCTACCACGTTAAACTATTCCAATTTGTTTTCCTTCCAATCGCCTCACGTCAAATTAACGTAGCCGCCACAGTAACATAAAGCAGTGACCTGCAGCGTTGTCAAAACAGCCCAATCAAACGCTTTCCTCACTTACACGAAGTCACTTTTATTGTCTTTCGGCTCTAATGCCACTTCCTACATTGAGCGGTCTTTCTTATGTAATTGGCTGACGAGAGATGAGAAGTGCGCTGAAGTTTTCGTTGGGGCCGAGCCAGGGCTGTGAAAATAGATAACCAGATGACGAGGGTGGTACAGGCGCCTACGATTGGTCTACTTCCCCTTACTTAGCTTGCCGTGGCTGGTGGGAAATCACAACGAGGGGCAACGAAAGGTTACGAACGCCGCTAAAACAGTTCCTCAACAAAGAAGAGTTGGCTTAGCAATCTCCTAATCAGGCCGATAAGACTCGACAACGTTATACTGTCATGCAGAAAGTTTTATTGTACGCAAATAAATCCATGCTCTCAGGCAGGTGCGAGTCGCCAGGGGCTGAGCAATCGGCGGGCAACCATTTTCTATTCCTTTTGAGCGGAACAGTCTGGGCCTATTCAAAATGGTATTTCAGTTTTGTTCGGCATATTTGTGCGTCGTTAAAGCGTGCTCATCACAGTGACGCGGTGAATTTTCATGATTGTATGACGTCGCGTGAGAGACAAGTGAAGTGGGCACAGCCCGAAAACTGTTGATGAATAGCAGAGGGCTAATGGCGAACAGGCGTGGAATCATATTTAATTATATTGCTTTTCTTCAGTCTAAGCATGAGAAACCATTGTGTGCATGTCATATCAGATGGGGAGCTGTCGCGGTTTTCGTGACATTGCGTGGCAGACAGGCGAAGCAGGTGTGGCCTGAATATTTTTGGACCAGTCGTCGAGGGCTGATTGCCGAATTGGAATAGCTTTACATGGATAGCGCCATGGGTAATAATAACTAGGTCCGAATAATATAACCTAACCTTACAGCGCCCTTGACGTTTTGCAGGCCTTAGAAGGAATTGCGGTGCGGTACATGCCCTGTTTTTTTTTAATGTTGGCACCCAATTTAGGATACGCTCAACAGAATGAAGTCGAAAGCCTGCGTTTTCAAGATATCCGTTAAATTACTTGACATTCTTATTCGAATGCCTTGCTACTTTCTATTACATGTTTTCTCCTACCAAAGTTCGTGGGTTCCAGTGCCCTTATTCATCATCATCATCATCATCATCATAATCATCAGCCTGGTTACGCCCACTGCAGGGCAAAGGCCTCTCCCATACTTCTCCAACAACCCCGGTCATGTACTAATTGTGGCCATGCCATCCCTGCAAACTTCTTAATCTCATCCGCCCACCTAACTTTCTGCCGCCCCCTGCTTATTGCCTTAGTGCCCTTATTACCTATATCTTAATTGACTGTGTGTTATTTTCGCCTTAATTAGCACCAAAGCTCTTGTGTTTGACTCCGTGCAATTGCGGTCGGTTTGACCATCAATGATGGCATCATCAATTTCGATTATTGAATTTGGTCCTACCAAAAGTCGAGGGTCGTGGGTTCAAGTGCCCGAATTAATGCTACCCTAATCAGTTGTCTTAATTACCTTGTCCTAACCTAACATCAACGGTGGAGAGTTCGACTCCCACTAGTGGTCATGGGTTCAAATGCCCTGATTACCTCTGCCTTAATAAATTCCGCTTTAATGAACATTAATGGGTCGTGAGTTATACCATGAATGGTGGCGCCATCAACTTTGGTTCAGTGGAATTGTGTCCCACCACAGGTCGTGCGTTGCAGTCACTTAATTACCTTGCCCTAACTAACACGAAACGCCAGGGTATCGAATCCTATGAATGGTCGCGGGTTGCGCTCCCACCAATGGTCGTGGGCGGCACAATCATTTTGGTGCCATTGAATTTAGGTGCCCTAACGACAGATGGTCAATTCGTTGGTAACGCCGAATAGATTTTTCGACCCATCAACTATTAAGGCTTTCGCCTTAACATATTTGCCCAGTTCGCGGAATTTAGAATAGAAGTATGATAACGTGCCGCAGGCAATTTCTAGTCGCGCGGAAAAAAGGTGAGACCCTAGCTCACATAGCACAGCAATACAACTACAACGTTAGTGCGCTGGAGGCATATAAGCAAAAGCCAGGCCGAGCATTTCACACTGCAGTAAAATATGCTCTCACTTTCTGTTGATATTACATTGCACTGATTTGTCACTGTGTATCTACCAACGACCACAATATAGCGCAAAAGATGCTGAATGTAATAGGTTAGACAAAGAATGGTCCCAGACATGGCCGGCTATATATATATTTACACATTGTGAGACATTTCCAGGGTATACATCCTGTATATTTCTCTTATGTAGGCAATGGTCACTTCCAATTCAAATGACCCATGATTTGGAAGAAACTGGAGCGTTTCCATCAATAGCTTCATCATATTCAAAAATTGTATGCGGAAGCCAAAAGATTACATAAATTATGAGCTATTACACGTGTTTTTTTTATTTGGCCTAATATGCTTGTAACGAAGAACCCGAACGTGTTTTCGTTCTAAAGATTATATACAAAAAAGGAACGGAAAAAAGATATGAAATGCCCGTAGACATTTTTGACAACGTTGCATGCGGTTCTAGGCGCGACCATGTCAAGGTGAAATGCTTCTACAACCTACGTAGTCCACAGGAACGGGGCACAACTGCATCTGAATTCACTTTACTATAAAATTTAAGCTTCCTCATGCAGTGATTATCTGGCTCTAGCAATCAGCAACCGATTCTATTAGCCTAAGCTTGAAGGTGCACCACCGCATTAGTGGCCATGCATGTAAAAAAAATACCATCCCCACTCGCTTGTTGGACACAATGATTCAGCTTCCTTTAATTCATTCTCACAGAGTCAATGGTGAAGCTTTCACAGTAATAGCAAGTTCTAACCTCGTTAAAAAAGAACAAGCGTCTCCTGAACACTCAACATGCTTCCGTTAAAACCTAAGGTTCAGGCTGAACGTTTTTGTTTTTGTCATTTTGGCATAAGGTAAAATATTTTCATATTATCAGCCGAATAAAATAAAGTGTGCGTGGCTTCCCGCACTTCATTGAGCGAATTTAATTCATTTCATATGGCAGCTTGCTGTCTTGAGCCTCTGTCGCTAAGCACTAACTACGTCTGCATTTGTGCTACAAGTACAATTATTTTCGTTATTTCCGGCAAACTAGGATAACGAATACTTTGCTTTCGAGGATTGGAATATTTTTCACCAATTACATTGGACGTATTTGCATAAGTACGCGCTTGAGAGAAGATTTTGTAGCAGCCAGCGTATCGGCAACAAACCCTGGTACAATCTTATGTCAAAAAAACACACATTAATAATGTTTCCTGGCATGAGATTGTCGAGATATTGCGACATGAGACCACCTGTGGTGAAGGCTGTAGAGGCGTTGTAAACCTTAACGATTAGGTTGAAAGAGCCACGCTGATCGCAGAAGGTCACCGGCGTGTAACGGTGGCCCACAACACGCTCGCCATTCCACGCATGAAGTAGCACTTGCTGGCTGGGCTACTTTCCGAGTTTCTGTGGAAATAATTGAATAAAATATGTTGTAATGGCTAGAAATAAAGAAATCTTGCAAAACTGGAGGTAACACTCTAAGCTGTTTTGTTTTCTCAGGCAGTTTTCTAAGTATCCAAAACTAAGCAATTTAAAGCAGTGCTCATGCCGCTCTTGGTAGCGTACAATAGGCAAACAGGTACGTTTGCAGAAATGATTAAACATGTGCAAAGGCGGAACGGCCCCATTATATGTGAAGTACGCTCGCAAGTCAGTACACGACTTTTCAGTGCGCCCTCATTTCTAACTGCACGTCTACGCCGGTGCCATTGCGGGCACCAGGTCACTAGGGCGACCAGCAACAAACGAAAACTGAGTTCGTCTTAGAGCTGATGCTAGTGGCTAGAGCAGTGCCACCACTTTCTGGCGTTATAGCAAAGCAACGCAGGCTTCATGATTCGGCTCGATGCTCTGTACCATGCGCAACCTCTTTAGTTGTGCGTTGGTGCTTCTAGGGAGGAATCCTAGAAACTGTCTCCTTGCAAGAAGTATCCCATTGCTTACGGGAGAAATAGGGATGTGAAGCAGGTCAAATTGAACTATTAGCGTTAGCAGGATGCGTCACAAAAAGACGGGGTATGTGCCGATTTCAATGAACACTTTCCCGCCTAGGTTTTGAAGAGCGGCGAAAGGAGCGCACTGGGTATGTGACGCCCCCTATGAACGTCTTGCTAAATTGGGTCGCTTAGTATGTGAAAGCAAGGGAACAATTCTCAGCGTTCGCAGACTAAATATGGGTGTATTACTTTTGTGAGATTAATCATTGCAACCTCCCATGCACGGGGAAGCATGACTCACTAAGCTATGCATGGTCTTCGCATGTGATACTTTTAAATGCATAAACGTTTTTATACCTACCCAACGAGGAAAGCTCTCCGTCACTTAAGACCAATCACTAAAGAAAAAATAATGTATAAAACCTTTTATTCATGATGGCTCTGTTGAAATATTTGGTGACCGTGAAGTAAAAGTCATCTCTAGCACCATATGTATGCAGCCTACTTGGTGCATTCCAGACGTCAGGAAAATTCCAATTTTTCGAAACTGTAATGCCGAACACGTTTCATCCCATTTGCATTTCGGTGTTCACGGGATGTGCCTTCTGTTGCGGCGTCCCTTCACCCACCAAAATGCCACCGATCTATGAGTGCCCTTGTACTTCACGTCGAGCAACAGAGACAGATAAGTAGTCAGTGACTTCATAGCAATTATAAGGTGTGATGAGGGAATATATAGGTCCCATCACGGTTGATAATGGGTAAACGCGAATGGATAAGGTGCTAAAGAGCGATACGGGCGATCGGTAAAGATCATCGCTAAGGAGCGATTGTCTGATCAATTCTGATAATGTTAATAAGCACTTATAACGACCGAGAAACGTTTGATCAAGTGTGATAAGGTTGATAAGGACCGATAAAAGTTGATAAAATACGGCAAGGTGGTTAAGGACCGGTAATGATTGATAAGATTAGATTGATTGCGTTAAGTTTTATTGCCACTGATAAGGGTTGATGAAGGTGGGATCTAGTCCCAAAGGTCGAGAACGACTGATAAGGGTTGATGAGCTTTATGCTGGCCGGATCCGGTTTCATAACATTCATAATGATACCGAGGTGCATGGAGATGAGCAAGTGGCACAATGCTTAGGCACACTTAGACAACTCCCAGGGAAGTTTCTGCGAGAATATTTTTCGGGAAGTTCTCACAATGATACTCTGAAGCATATTTTAAAATTTGTTCTCGTGATTTTGGCAGTATTAAAGTGGATTTCCTCTCTCTCTCGCTGCACAGGAGAGACAAGATCGCAACACCAGCCGCAATGGACAATAACAAGTCATGCCTTTCCCGCGCTGATTGCGAAACTTCTGATCAAGATGCTAAGTACTCACCTGTCTCAGGCTTCGTAGATTGAATCGCAGCAGGCACACACTATGCCTGAGCGCCTGCCTGTGCTGGAGAACGACCATGTACAGGGCGTTGCGGTCGACCAGCAGAACCGCCTTTCCTCCGAGCATGTCCCGGAGGCGTCGGGTCATCGTAAAAAGCAGCACCAGGGTCCCGGTTACGACAGCAATCGTAGCAAGGACAAAGAGTATAGAACGCGGCTGAAATGGCGGTAGCAGCAAAATGAGGATGATGATGCCGATGAACATCTGTCATGGGTTGTACCCACTAGCGGAGATAGGCCAAGAATCGGGCGGCAGGAGGTAGCTCTCGAAAATTTTTAAATTGAATATGAGAAACAGAAATTAAAGACAAGGACCAAGCATATAAGAATAACTATACCAGTCTCGGAGGGGCAGTCAGACCAACTGAAGGGTGAATTTTAAAGGAGGTTGCAATTAAGGTTAGGGTAAATACAATGTAATAAAGATTGTGGATAATTGAATTTCATTGAAACAAATGCTGATATGATAGGTAGAATAACGCTACGATAATTATCAGGGTTGCTGCTAGAAACGCAATGTATTCCTATTCGGCTTAGTAGTTGCTTATACGATGATGCTTACCTACTACAAAGGACGGGCTGCTAAGCAGGACGGTACTCATAGGAAGACATTAAACTTCGAAGAGAAAGTGTGCCAGGGTAAGGTGTAAATTTTAGAAATGCTAAAATTTATTAACCTTGGAAAGTCTTGTTTTAGACCGAAATGTGCAGTTCGCGAGAGGATGGGATTGCTAGAAATGATAACTTTGTTGACGAAGAACCCAATATTGTTTGCTATATTTACCCAGGTATTCTTAATTGCTCCATTTAAGCAATTCTTCTTCTGAATGTTATTTTCATTGTTTTTATTCTTATTCTTCTTGTTGTAATATTCCTACTATTAAGCTTATTATAATTCTATAAAACTTCGCTAGTGTACGTGGAACTCTATAGTGCATTTCATTCTCTGCCGCACAATACCTTTATCAGTAAGATATGTTTTCGGGTGTTCACGAACGTCGCCTTTGGCCCCATGTCCACGCATCTACAACATCAAGAACGTATGTCTCCCTCAAAATGTTTCGAAAATGTTTTATTCTGAAATTGAAAGCGTTGGCATCAGGGTATCGTAGAAAAGAAATTCCGGAGGCGCTGCTTATTATTGCTGATATGAACAATATTTCCTCTTCATCCTCCATCTACAAAGTTACCTTGTTATTATGTGTGTATGATACCCCATTTTTGATAGCAGACAAAACAATCAAGATATTGAAAACCCCTGCGATGACATGCTATATAACTTCTTTACTTGGACAAATAATTCACCGACGATTACGGTACTCCGTAATTCGAAATTAGAGTGCACAAATTTGACACGGGTTTTCATGCCGTGATATACTGGTTGGCCTGGACAAGCTGTTTCGTGGGACACGTTAGAAACGGAGCGAGCCATGGCGCGTCTGCCTTGCTAATCTCAAGATCGCGAGTGCCACTGCATGGTTGACATGTGGGCGCAATTCACAGTAAATCTTCAAGACGAGGTGCGCTAATTTGGTGCGCCACACTTCCCACGCTTTCGCCACACCCTTCTTCACTTTCCGCCTAATGGTTTCGATGCACCCTCCTCTCCGCTTTCTTCCTCGCGCCTTTCAGCCCCCGCTGCGATCCACGTTCGCTTTCTTCTTTCGTTGTGCTCGTTCACTCGATTACGCTGCCACCACTACCAACGCCGACGCTCGCTGCAGGAAGGGGTGCCTAAGAGCTCCGCTAGAAAAAAATTGCTTACAGTATCAAATGAAAAAAAATAACAGACGCAGCGCTATCCCTCCTAAAATTCACCTAAGGTAATCTTCGTCGTGCGATAAATTGAGGTAGCAGAGAGTACTCGGCTTTTATTTCTCGAGTAATTTGGACGGGAACCTTCCCTTAGAAGACGCCACCTAACCGAAGCTGACGACTGTGTTTGCCAGCACCAGGACATTCAACAGCAGCATGAAGAGACGGCGTTTTGCTTATATTCCTGGTTTGTCGGTCCAGATGGTATTTGGCTTAACTTTTATCGAGGACGCAGATGCAACAAAAAATTTTTCCTGGAAGAGGCTCTCACCCCTACCAAGGGAGTCCAAAAATACGTTTCACAGAGCACATCGTGCATGCTACCGCTGCACCTCACAATGTAGCAGCACTGGAGTCAACCCTTTACTAGCCTGTGATGGCAGCCCTGAACAAATGCCACACTACTTATCATAAAGGTAGTCGACTATAGGAGCTTTCATCAACGCATTTTTTTAGATGTTCATGGAACGACCTCGAGAGACGGACTTTCTCTTACACAACATCAATGCCAGGAATGAGCGTCCTTTGTGGTGTAAAGTGCGGCCGCTCACCATTAACAAGGGTGAGCTCGCTGACGACGTTATGGCGTCATTTGACGCCAAGCTGCACTTCACTTCAGTTCCTGTAGACCGGGCCGTAGCAACATGCAGAGTTGTCCTGATGGCGGACGACGTGCTCGCTGATCGCACACCTTTGGAGGTATGGGATGTTTGCGAGCTGTTTGAACTTTAAGCAACACCAACTTCACTCACGGCAAATAATTTTACATGTAGAAGATCAGCAGAACTGCTGTGGTTGCTTTCATTTTCGTTACTACTGCCACTCTGGTCATGCAGTTCATTCAATGGAAGGCCTTCGCTAAAAAAGTCAAAGGTTTTCATCAGCTACGTAAACGACCGCTTTTGCATTGCTCCATCTAGATGCTCCACGCCTTCTGCGTCTTCTCAACTCAGCAGAAGCAGCCATGTTATTTACCACAGAATAGGAGTGTGACAATAGCCTCCTCTTCCTGGACATCCCCCTGCGGCGAAGTGGAACGTGGCTCTTGTTTGCAGTGCACAGGAAGGCGACTCATACCGGCCGTTACTTACATTTGAATTTATGCCATCCGCCTGGCAAGCATGCCAGGCGGATATATCACAAGCATACCACAAGCATGCCGGTTTCTCGTCTCTCACGACGCAGGCTACAAGAATATGCTCAAATGCAGAGGGAACTGAAGACATTTCGTTATGAATTACCCATGAAGGGGAACTCCGAAAAGTTCATTAACAGATTGAAGCTCCTGTCCTTCCCAAGCCGCCTCTAGACAAGTCGTTTAAGAAACGCGCTGGCGTTCCATATGGGCCTGGCATTAGCGCATCTCGTTGCCGCATATTCCCAATCTGCATCTTAGAATGGCACATATACCGTCGAAGAAGGTGGGAAATAAGCGTGTGAATGTAAGGGATCTGTTGCTGTCTACGAGACTCCATGCGCAGATTGCAGCTGCAGTTATCGAATCAAATCAAGTCACTTTATTTTCAACACAAATGTTCCGCATGCTCCAAGCAAAGAAGAGGTCATAGACAACTTGAATGGACCTGGGGACCATACAGCTAGCAGACGATAGTGATGCATTCAGAAAATAAAATTTTGAACAACTTTACATCCCTGGGTATAAGAAATAATGAAAATATTATACAATGCAATTTAAAACAAATCCAGCTATAGCAATAATGAACTTTTGATGCACATTCAAAACGTACAAGTGTCAAAAATAACAATGCTCTTCGCACATTTAACAAAAAATATTATTTGCGACTTGAATTTACAAAGTAGAATGCCGAAGTTTATTTTTGTAGTCGCACGCTTTATTTGTGCGGATATTGGATAGGCGAGGATCGCCCTTCCATAAATTGTATGTGCTCTTGGCGTTGGTTTGTTACGCAATGCATAATTAGCTGACCTTGTGTGGAGTGTATGTAGCAGGTTATGTTTAGGTTTGTGCATTATGAATTTCAGGAGATTGCATCAATATTTTTTCGCATATCATTTTGATTTCGAACTTAATCTTACCACCAGCTCAGCTACAGGATTTCGATATCAAGCTTACAACAATAATAATGTTTTTATGTTGTATGAACGTCTATACTAGATTTATTTTTTCTATTGACAGGTGGAAGGGCCTTCTGGATCACTGCATTTATTTTTTCGCAGCGCAGAAGAACCATTTGTTACGATCTGTGGGTCTTACCTGTGGACTAGCCTTTTTGCTATATTTGCAACAGCTTTAATTGACGTTGCCGTGACTGCTGCCACAAGTCAATAAAGCTTAATTGTAAAAATTACATTTCTTTTTCTAACCTATTCGCCACAATCATCTCCTAATTCTGATTATTCGAGCAGACAGACATTGTATATGTAGTGATTATTGCTAAAATTTCCAATATTCTAAAGTTTCAGGCTGCAGCGCTTCCTTACAGAGAAGCTAGTTGCCGCACCATGAAACAACAAAAAAAGAACATTAAAAGGGAATCTGCAACTATGCGTTAGTTTATGGGTTCATTGTATTTTGCACTTAACGACCACACGTAGATTAGCTGAAATTACTGCTTGAACAAGCGGCAACATTGTAAGGCATGAGCGTTACAAACCTTTAAGACAAACGAAGAGATGCGCTTGTCAAGCGGTTAAGCCTGTTGTTGCAAAAAGAAAAAGAGTCCGACGTCACAAACCGGTCAGGCGCTTTTTTTTTCTTCCTTGCTTCCTTGAAGACAATTTCAGCTCCTTTGTTGTACCAGAAGACGCGCTTTTATTTGGCGTTTATGGTAAAGAGCATCAGATGGCTCAAGCAGCTGTTGAAGAGTGAAGTTGGGAACATGGCCTCCAATGTGTGCAGTGGAGCTCACCCTCCTTAGAGTGTAATATTTTTATCTTTTTTTTGCCCTGTAATATTTACCTTTTTGAGGAAACTTTCTCGCATATTGTTTCCATGATTAGAGGAATTGTAGGCATGCAAAAGAACTACGTTCTTCAGGGAAGTTTATTTCATGTTTTACCATTCTTACATTCCTACATATTCCTGTTTAAAGGCGAGTCCAATTTTATAGATGTGTAAAAAGAGAATCCAACAGAACAAATATGACGCTGAACGCCGATGGTATAAAGCGATTAGCTTTGAAGCAATGTGGCGACGCATCGTATTGTCACCACCGAAACACGTCAAATATGAGGCACGTAGTAAAGCTTGGCTCCTCTCACGCATCGATGATCACTGATGTTCATTTATTGACATCGCATTGTAACGGACCTGAAAAATATGTCGCCTAGCCTGCCTGAGCTAACAAAGTAATATACACATAATATTGTCTTTCTTCTTATTCTCTCGTCCTTTCCTTCAAACACCTAAAGCTATGTTGTATTGTGTCCTATGCCTGTAACGGATGTTCTTTCTGTTTCTTCCGTGCTTTCTTTTCGTCAATGCTTTAAACCCCACATACTTACCTCGGCTACTTAATGGTTAATGCCTCCGACGCTTTTAAATCCCACCGCTTCGAGAAGGTTCACGTTTGCTACGATCCTACGTGTCTAGCTTGGTCATTACTTTTGCATTCCATTAGAACGTGCTGTTGTCTCCAGGATTTGCTGTTGCTCCAGCGCACATAATGCTTATCCTGTTGCAAATATCTTCCGGTGTGTTGTTCTTCTTAGGCAACCAGCTAAGGTCTCAATTTTTTTTAATGTCTGTCTTGGTATTCTTGTAAATCACCACGATCTTCCTTCTTTCCAAACTTGGCATCCTTTTTAGAGTCTCCGTTTTTTTCTCTTTCTGGACACGCTGCGTCATCTAGCGGTGTCACCGCAAAGTCGGCACGTGGCGCGCCTCTCTCTCTCTCCATATATATATATATATATATATATATATATATATATATATATATATATATATATATATATATATTGTCACGTCGCCGTAACATTGAAGAACACAGTACACAGGAACACAAGAACACGAAGCTAACATTGTAGTGGGCGAACTGGTGTCCACAGAATCGAAGCAAAACAATAGCATCGAGCGAATTGGGCGATCGTCGAAATCTAATGTGCGAGTCGAGCACGTGAACTTTAGTAATAACTGGCCGAAGGTACCAACGTAATCGCTGATGCGGGCGTGCCTTCCAGAAAGTACTGCACAATTCGCGGCGCACATACCATCAGATTGCACAAGATCCGGTGACAAGACACAACGTAGAGAACCAACCATAACATTCGAGAAACTTCGGACACATGCAGGCGCGTCTTACGCCGAGTAATAATGTTTAACATTTCTTAGCCGGCGAAAACTGATCACCGGAATATGGCAAACAAGTGCAAGTGTCAAGCCTCCCTACTAGATAGCATCGCCCTCATGGTGAAAACGAACAGAAAACGTTTGGTCGAAGTGCTTTGCGTTTATGTACTGGACGCCTCCACAAAGCCGTTAAACAAGCCCGAACCGCGAAGACAACACCAACGTCGTTCCAGACCATCGAGCTAGCCTCATGCTGCCAAATCAGCCTCCAGAGAGCGGACTTCTTCTGGAGAAGACCGTGATGGCCATGACAGCCGCAACAATGACAGCCCCAGGGCCGTCCATAGCGATCCTACTGCAGAATCCTAAGGAGCCACCGACATTCGGCGGGCCAACATTTGAGGGCTCGGTAAGCTGGCTGGAGATGGATGAAAGAGTCGCCACATTTAACTGGAGCAGTGAAGATCAGGTGATATACCTTGCACATATAACTTAGTCCAAAACAGGGAACAAAAACCGTAAAGAGAACTGTCCGACCGTTACTATTTTGATTAGTTATGACTGGCCGAGGCACTGCCAATTTCCTCGTCATGTTCCCTAGGAAAAACGACTTCTTTAAAAGCGGGCATCACTGTTGTTGTGATGTGTGGGCTGGCATGTGTGTGATCAGGGAGTTAGTGAGATCCTATATGTCAAATGTTTCGGCATGGAGCGTTCCCGTGTCCATGGAGCGGTGTTAGTTGTAAATATGTAAAACAAACATATTTGTTTTCTTGAACCCACTGTACCCCATCATCTCCTCACCAAAATGCAACTATCGGCGGTAGAGGCGAAAGGCGCGTTGGTCCGCTTAGCCAGCTTTGTCCGACACCCCTGTGTATCGCAGGCCAGCTACCACATGTTAGGCCCCTCGGCATTGTAAGCAGTCGGCCGTCTTAGTGATGCACAAGTCCGAACCACGACCACAAGAGCCGGATCACATCACCGCAGGAGAGGTCACAGTTCATCCCCTCGATGTTACTCCCCAAAGGTGCGAATGGTTGTGGCAAGTCATTCACTCCTAAAAGGACCAATCTCAGTATCCCTGTTCTTTATAGAAAGTGAAGAATGTAGCAAAGCAATGAATTCAGGAGCTGCTCAAGATCTTGCAAATAGATGTGACATGTATAAATTCCTAAGTGACTTTAGGGCTCCTAGAAAGAGGAAGTGCAGCACACTTTTTTTTCATAATCGTGTAGCGCCCTAAACAAAACCGCTCTGCAAGGTAGTTGGATGATGACCCTCACCCAACGCGTCCTTGTCGATAACATCCGCCGCGTTGTCGCCAACGCTGCTGCAGTAGAGCTAGGCAGCGAGCGGCCCTGACAGCAGTATATGGGTTGTGTTAACGAAGCAGCTGGCCGTACGAGCCTCGAGAGATGACACGTGCCACTGCATACGTAGGCATCGGTACGGTTCTGCTTATCGCCGCTGGAGCTGGAGCAACATGTGAAGCTGTGGACGTTATAAAGGTGGATCACTGCTACATAACTTCTTGGAACTTTTCTTATGTCTTCCGTAGTATACTATTCTATAAAATATAATACGAGCACTTCACCTTCGATGCGATGCACTGCGACGGGTAAAACAAAGCAGGCTTGCGAAGGTAGTGAAGAACCCGGGTAACATACTCCGCAGCTCATATTAACCTAACGTCTCTATTATCGACAAGATTTTGAACACTGATGCGCCGGATTCCAATATGATCCAAGCAGGTGCTTTCGTAGTATACCCGTCACCCTGCTGAGCTTGAGCAAATGAGGTTACTAAGTGGTCAGAAGGGTTTGTAAAGAATATGAATAGCTTGAACAGCCTTCTGTATTTCCAAATTACTTGGGAAACCTAGACAATCGATCCGCTTCAGTTACATCGCTTTCAATGCATGGTAATTGATTAGACTAGTGGAGCCATATGTGGAATGACTCAATCGCCAATCACCGTAATTTTGGCGTCGTATCTTTATGACGTGAGCTGTCCACTTGTTGCTCATCTCGTCAAACTACGTATGGCTGGCATATCATCCCATGATGGAGAAGGCAGTGGCGTACTAAGAGGGCGGCCCGCTGTCATCCCAGCCTCCTCGTCACTGATGAACATGCACGATACACGGCGTTCGCTGGGCCAACAGAACCTGTATTGCTGTGATGCGTGTTACTATACGCGTTGTGCGAGGTGGTTAGAGAGCAAGGATGAGAAGAAGGAGCAGTGGCTATAATCATTACCGTATGCTGGCCGGACGTCATACTGATATAGCACACTTGGGCTGCCTTTTCGACGAAACGAAGCAAAGGGCGTGGTTACGCACGGGGTCGAGGAAGCCATGACTCGAGCGCTCGCAGTCTTCGCGCTGTGGCCGATGCGGTAGAATAACTGCACGCACTTGAACATCTAATCTTCCATCACGGTAAGGCGCGGTGCTCTTGCTGTATACTCCTTATCGAAAATTTATTTATCCTGTATGTTCAATCTTGGAAAGTTTACCTGCAAAAAAAAAATACATCCGCCAAAAAGAAAAACGAATGTTTGATTTAAACAAACATGAGAAGAAATATTGTTAATTTCGGGGGAGAAATGCGACTAGAGTCTTGACAAATAGAATCTTCAGTCACACAGCCTGTTCGAGCACCAACGAAGTTATTAACTAGAAATTGATGAAAAAGTATCTGATAAACTTGTTGCAACAATATTTTCAGTCTTGGAAATTTCACCTGAAAAAAAAAAACATCCACCGAAAACAAAAACGAATGTTCGGTTCAAACACAGATAAGACGAAGTACGCTGAATTTCGTGGGAGAAATGCGTCACCGCCAGACTTTACTGACAGGACATGCCTTTCAAATTCTTTAGATTTTATATTATATGTATAAGTACATACATCGCCACTAGCTAATGCTGCTGCCACGTCCTCCTGGCACGTTGTCATTTTCGCTATTGCACTAATAGCTACGTTACTGTTAACTACGCCCCCCATGCCTCTCTTTACATCACCTCAGGCTATTCTTGAGATTGGACGGCATTACTACACCTCGCATAACCCAATTTCGGAGCTCATAGTGTGTGTTCAGTCGAATCGCTTGCCGCCTCAAGATTGCACGGCCACCTCTTCACTTACACGATCTCTCCGCTTTCTTTCCTGCACAAAAACTACTTCTTTCGCGCTTCAAACACGGCAGTACCTTTACATTCGCAAATTGAAGAAATATTTCTCTGGCATTGCACTACGTCCAGCATACCACGACCAAACGTGCTGCAGCGCGCGTTTACGTATGTGACAAAATATAATTACAATGGAATACAGCTGAATATAACAGAGAAAAGAGGCTTAGTTTTGTTCGTAGTAAATGTTGCAGGTTGCTAAAAGGGCTGCGGTAAAAGTGTAAAAATACTTTCCGACGATATGTTTCATCATCAGCCGGTGATTTCTTACCTATGTGTATATGGTGAATAAGTAAATGCGTAATCATATACATATTTCACACAACATATGTATATTTATATATTAAATGTCATTAGTTGTGCACTTCACCAAGCGACTTTGGTAGCCAAAGCAAATATATATGATCAGCTCTTCCGACCGTGCCTTCGAGGAAGTGCCATTGTGCGATATGGATTGAGTAGACATTAAAATTGAAGAAGTAGTAATAGAGAGTTCTACATGAGTGAAATAGTGATGCGATGGTAGTTTGAGTATTCACGGCATTGAGTTGTTTATTATTCTTTTTTTAGTGGCGCAGAAGCAACAATATATACACTGCTGCAGCAGCCTGCATTCCTCTTTCTTGCTGTCTGAATTTCTTTTTCCCAATGCTCCCGAAGTTTGAGCTTCGAGGCTGTACAAAAGTGGTCAAGCTATCACGAAAAAAGGCAGCATTCAGGCACGTACATTACTACTTCCAGTCGAATGCAGAAATGTCCGTGCATAGGTTTGGCGCCGCGCATAAGTTTCTTGCAATAGCGGACCTCGAAGGACAGTATGGCGGTTGTAGATTAGCAGCTTTGAAAGCAACGAAGGCCTAGCGGAGCTTTGTTCCTGGGCTTTATAGTGATCTCGAAGTGGCTTTAAGCAAGAAAAAGTACCAAGAAAAGTTCCGTGGCAGTCGAACATGACTTCATTCCTACTTCCAAAGCTTACTTGAACACGGTGAAAAGCATGATGCTTATGAGCGCGCTCGCCAGCATTGTAAGGAAGAAATTTCTACAATAATATTGCCCTCCAACCTTAGTTGGTCAATCTCTTGTAGGCGAGTAGATGCAGTTGTGAAAAGCTTCTAAGCACTAATTACCTTTGGCTTAAAACAAACAGAAATATTGACAAGAAAATTTTATGAGCTTTGTACACACGTTAAATAAACGCAGAATCGTTCATTTGACAAGAAAAGCGTGTCAATGTGCTGATTGTATGGGAATTACCGCCATTTGCTGAATTTCTTACTGGTGTTTTGTTGTTCATCGGTCAGTGGTGATCGTGATATATTTTCAATGCAGCTGTTTCGCAAAAATACGGTGCCTTTCACGGCGTTGTCTTCTCTACTATTTTAGATGATAGGATACTTTCGCAATATGACCGCCATCTATGCATCAACTGCTACGGCAGGGGACGTTCAATTGGAATGCTTGCACGCGCAATTGACGCAATACGACTTGGATGCCGGAACAGGCACCTACCTTTGGTTTGTGAAAGACGATGGCGGGAATGAAATGTAAGTAAGAACGCGGCACTCCACTGCGGGTTTTACTTCATTTCACTGTGAGCGCAGTCATGTTCCACAACACTTGCGTATTCGTACTACAATTTCTTATTCAAATATGCATAGCTAGCAATTTTATATGCATTACAGAAGTGGCCAAATCCCATCGCGCATATCCTTAATTCAGAGAACATAAAAGCACATATGTGGCCATCTTCTGCATTCACAGTAGCTCATCCTGCTTTATGTGTGAAGGCAAAATCTGCAAAGTATATTTATCAAGCAGTATGCGGGGCATAATTTTTTTATAGTTTTTTCAAAAGCAAAAAGCTACTTCAGTACAGTCTGCCTATATTTATAAGATATTTTCTTAATCTTGAGTAGAGGCTCAAAACATATAGAAAGTGAACGTACGTAGAAAGCTTCAGCAGCAGAATGTGACTAAATTCATGCACTATTTCCTGAATATTAGCATAGTAGCTTGCAAAACAAAAAAATATTAAAACGTAAGTCCTGTCAGAAAACTGGTGAGACAGGCGTGATGATAATTGCGGTCACTAGCACTAGCAATAAGCACTAACACGCAATAGGCACCAATAAGCACTAGCAGTCGCTAAGTACCCTGAATGAACGCACCCAAATATTAGTGCACCGCTTCCAATTATTAGCACATAATGTTCTCGCAAATATCTTAACCGTGAAAAAACTAACGAAGAATATGTACTTCAGCCAAGGCCTCATTTGCTTTATTGCTGGGGTACTACTGAAGGCAATGTACACCAAATGTATTGCACCTAAATGTGAGCAGCATCTTTAGAATGACGATTAGAATCAAATATATCGTTTATATTTAATGTATTCTCATTGATGCGCTTAGAATATTGTAAACAGAACGGCTGAATTGTAAAAGCTCTGACAACTGTCATTTCAGCTCTGTTTACAGCAAGTGTTTACAAAAAAAAAAAACGATACTGAAGTTCCTCCAACTGATTCATTGATAATGAAGGACAAATACAGTGTTCACTTTTTAGAAGGAATGAATACCTTTACTACGAGAAAATACATTACGGGAACCTTGTGCAGCCATAAATGAACACTGTAATTTTATGCCAAATATTTTTTAACCGGCACACATTTTTACATTTAGTAGCTATCGCCTTCCAGTATGAATGAAAAGCAAATGGACATGTCAATGAAAGCATTTATGAAATTTCAACGCCAGACTCATTCAATGGCTTAGAAAGTAACGCTTAGTTGGGGCATGAAATCATGAGTTGATATATGTATACAGATATTTAATGTAGCGTTCGGGCACAGGCTGGTACACCTTGCCAAGCAGACACAGATGCAAGTGAAAATACAATGAATAAGACAATCTACCGTGCAGATAGCCGTAACAGACAATTTGTAGCGCCTCGATGTGTTTGTGGTAAGGCATGGTCCGCCTTGGTTATTCAGTGAGAAAGATGGAGTACAGTCCTCAACTACTTGTATTGGCATGTATTCGCTGCTACGACTACTTTTTCTTGCCCTAAGACACAGTCAGCGCCGCCTGCCGCTGGGGATGACCTTGAAAATCAATCAATCGGTGAGATGCCCCACTGGTGATCCGCTTCAAATGCAATCTCATCGACAGCATGGTATGCACTAGCCGATGACCAATACGCTTAGTAGTGCGGGCTGCCAACAACGAATTTTTTCTTCGTACCACGACTATAAAATGCATGGCGGAAACGTCGACAGTGCGATGAGTGGATGCAATTGTCTGGTCACGGCGGTATCGTTCTAGGCGACTCGCGTACGCATTCTTGGCGTTGGTTCGACTTCTGATTTCATTCTCGTATGAATGACACCCATGGGTGTGATGTGCACGCTTGCATACTGCTTGTGCCCAAACAAATAATGTATCTACCGTAGTAAGCTCTTCGTAACTCCCGGAGGCTTTTCAGGAACGCTAGTGAATTAACCAGCATGTACACAATGTTTTCTTGCGATTATATATTGATGAAAATTTGCAAGTGTAATTGCCCGTTTAGTAAGGGGGCCCATGCTGCCGTAACCGGAAAGGGGAAGATTCCATGCACGTCGAATAGTTAATGCAACAAGCAATCTTAGACTTACCTGAAAACAGTGATGTGTCACACATGTCAAGCCTCTTTTTTCATCTTAGGACAATCGCCCACCAAATAACCAAGGGAGATTCGCCTGGTGAAGTGACCGTCGTTAGTTCCAATGGTAATATCATTTCGACCTCTGCCTATATAGTTTAAAAATTTTACTCAGCTTTCTGAGAAACATATAGTTTCACTAAATTGAAAACAGGTCTTGCTTGAGATCTTTTATAATTGAGTTGCGAAGCGCAATATTGCGTCGTATGTATCACTTAAGAGTGAAAAGCTAATACTAGGCGACCTACATCACATGTGATCAGTTACGTAGGTGTAGTCTCGGGGTGCCCCAGAAATACACGTAGCGATGTGCTCGTAGTCGTGAGTAGGACCATGGCTGTCCCGCATGTGCACAAAAGACCGCAGGTCTACAAGGCGGCGATGTATTCATTCGTGTACTTGAGATTGATTGTGTATTTTGACACTAGCCAGAAACAAGATGGGCGCCACAGAAAGACACGTAGGGATGTGCTTGAGAACCCCAGCCATGAGTAAGAGCACGGCTTTCCCTTCTGTATTCATGCGTCTACTTGAGAGTGGTTTTCTACTTTGAAACTGGCCAGAAGTAAAATGCACTCTGTGAGACAATAAGTGTCCAACGTGTCAGTGATATGAGATGGCCCAGTCCGCATAAGAGCGAACTGGCTTCTCCGGATATGCGGGAGAGTGCCCGGCTTTGATCAAATTGCTTCGTTTGATATGGATTGCAGTTTCCAGCGCTGTCTTGCTTCTATAATTTAGTTACTCTGAAAAGCTTTTGTGACCGGGAAGTGCTTCTATGCTTCCTTCTTGACAGAGAAAACTTAACATCTACCGACTGTAGCACAAAGCTATACGTGTTTATCAGAAAGAAACCTTCGCAGTACAAGAAAAGGTTATTATGTGTGAAGGTTAGTGGGCCCAAGCGTCAGAACACAGCGATGGGAGCGTAGACGCAGAGAAATTATGATGATACACCACGATATATTAGGTGGCACATCAGAGTTCGAAACATATAATCACTATAGTTTACGGCGACCAGTAACTCTGAATATACCATCCGACGCTACGCGCTGCAGTTCCCTATGACGAGCGTTTCTTTTTTCGCTCGATAGCCCTAGGCGATGTCCTTCGTCTAGTGCATCATTCACGGCACTGTGTCGCAGTGGCGACTGGAGGCAGCAGTGCCTTGGCGTCCAAAACACAGCAGGCGACACTGTGACGCCGGCCGCGCGAATGCGCGCTGGTGGTCGGGCGGGTGGTCGTGGCGCGGAACTTCCGGCCCTTGTCAGCCGGCTCGCGACGAGGGTTCGGCCCGATGACAGAACGGACCACGGAGTCTCACAATGTCCTCGGCAGGTTCAATCTGCGCTCCAGAAACAGGCAGTTGGACGGACCAAGTAGCCGCCCATGGTCGGCCGCGGGACCCGGCTGCGGCTGTATACAAATCGGCACTGCCCGGTAGCTTCCCGATCCCCACAAGCAGATGCGGCCTGAAGCTCCAGGATATTGGCACCCGAGTGCACCGATGGCTCCCCCGCGATGGCCCACGTGACCTAGTTGCTGTGACTCTTCCCCTGGTCGCGCTTGTCGAGTGTTTCCTGCCTAAATCAAACGGCGATGCTGGCGCTCACACGACGCGCCGTTCAGCCGCCACACGCCCCCACACGCACGTTGTCTTGTTTTGACGCCCGTCCTGTAGTGATAACGTAACTGTGGCCTAGGTGTTCCTATAGTCGTCAGAACTCTTCCGGCATTCGAACCCGAAACCAAAGCTGTGTGAGCTCCGTACTAGGCTAGCAGAACGTAGAGTGACGGGTAATTTTTCGAAAACTTGAAGCACAAGCACAATTATTTTGGCAAATAAGCTCTGCTGAAGCCTCAAGTCCCCAAACCCCACGTGTCCTGTGTACCTTCGTGCTACGGCGTGATGGATGTCAGTTTTTCTCTTTCCTCGACTTTCGTCTACCTTGCAGTGAATCGTATAGCTGTTTTGTCATATTCAGTGTACCAGTGCTTCGAGTTGTCGAATAAGTTGCCCTGGCTCTGGGACCAGCCAGCCTCTTGGTTAGCTAAAATGATAGAGTGACCACCCCGCCAAGGTGGTGTTCTCGGGATAAAATCCAGTACAAGCACGAATTTTCCTTCCGACAGCTAAGCTTACCTTCAGAAAAACCCATACGGGTTTATTTGTGCTTTCTGAATACTACGACCATATAGCATACATCATACATACAGACGAGTGCATTTCACCTACTGAAATGTAAGTAAAAAGGAATAAATGTTGCGGATGAATACTTTAGGAAATGAAGATTTAAGAATAGTTGGAGGCTTTATTGACCAATCCTTGTATGTTTGGTTTTGTCGAATAGTTAGAGCGAGAAAAATCTACACTGAACTTATGTGTTTCCTCAGATTGGTTATAATAACATAATATATTTGCTGAATTTCAGATCCTGAGAATCCTTTCACCGCCGCAGTGCCCTATACTGACTATAGAATGTGCTTCATTCTGAAAAGCGGTGATCTCGGAGGCCGTGAGTTATTGTAGATTATTTACTTTGTTAAACATTACACACGTACAAAGATAACTCATGGGAATCGTTGTGAAAGAATAAAGCTGCTACTAATCATTTTAATTTTAGAGCGCTGCTCTAAGGGGCACCATTCCTTCGGCTAGCGTTGGCGTCGACGGAGGTGGCGTCGGTGGCGTAACCAAGCGAACGCGCACAGCGGAACATGAAAGACGGTAGCCGCGAACGGCGGAGACCAAGAAGAGCGGCCCCTTCAGTGACGTGCGCGTGGTGAACCGGTGTCATGCAGACCCACCCGACCGCTCGATGTGTACTCGTATTTGGTCTCAGTCATGTAGAAATTTCGTCTGCTCGGCGTCAGCTCTCGCTCCTGCTCGTTTGGTCTGCTTGGTTTGGCCTCGTTCACGCTTGTTTGGGTGTCATGGTTCGCGATTGTTGTTAAATATGATTATATGCACAACGTGAATTGTATGTTACTTTCAGGAAGCCACGCGGCACCAGGGATTACACTGGAGCCTTCGGCGAGTCATGTGTGAAAGCCGACGCGCTTGGCCCGCGGATAAGATATTAGACAATTGCCGACTCTGCTACATGCCTCTCTCAAATCATTTGCCTAAATATATCTCGAAATGAAAGCAAGTATAGAGCTGCGCTGAAACTTCGCATTAGGGGGCATCGTAATCATCGGCGAACTTTTTGAGGGACAAGAACCAGTTAAATTATCTTTCCGTAAAGCATCAAATGAACTTTAAATACAGTCTACAACGTAACGCCTTAAAATAATGAGCTGCTTAGTATCGCGACCACTTAAACAATTGCCACTAGAGACATACTTCTGATTTTTGGGTCCAGTGCAAGCGATCGCAATGCTAGCGCGATGTAAGCAGGTACAGACTCATATGATAGTTTGCCCCTGCAGACCGCATCCGATGAACTCCAAATATGAAGCTTTGTGTGTCCTTCGACTTCCTTGAATGTTAAGGAAACTGATGAACCGGTACGGCACCTCTGATAAGCCAGGCTAATCTTTGGTACAAAGATACAAATACTGTTGAGTTTATCACTGGCGGATTAGCCGAAATCTAACTTTACCTTTTGATTGCACGTTCTATTCCAGGACTGCCAAACAAATCTCGACATTCAACGAACTACCACCATTTTCTTGCACCCGAAAAAACTGTGGAGAGTCGGAAATGTTTAAAAGGCCTAGACGGATAATCATAATGTTGCTATTCTATTGCGCCTACCTTTTAGCTCTGGCGTCGGGCTGTGAATGAAGCTTTGATGCCTTCAGAGTAAACACCTTCGTCCTAGGCACGGCACTCTCTACTTAAAGAAAGAAGAACTGTTGTTAAAATCCCTGGAAATGACACCTATTTCGTGTACCGTCATAAGCATCGGAACCGCGAAACGCCGTAAGTCGTTACTGTGCAGCCATGCGCACCAAAACTGCAATAATTTATTTCTTTGCTTCATCGTAGCATAATAAATTAGATGGGGATGCATGGTTTTGTGAGCGATTATTCTGCAGATTTTCAAATTGCCATAAATGTTATGGCCATTCAGATGCCTAAATCGTCCTTGGCGTAAGTTCACAAAGTAGTCGGCAACAGGGCCCGGTAACTTAAGGAGCGCCTTTGCGGTCATGACGACGCAGGATGTCATAAAAGTAGCACACCGCCAAATGTATGGCAGGAACTTTGCCGGTGTTTTTCTTTATAACAAACGCGTCTTAAGTGTTTAATACAACATCTGCACTCATTTTTTCTCTTCTTTCAGAGTGCATGCTATGGGTCAACGACGAATACAAAGACGGCTACCCTCGGAAATGCACACAAAAGTACAAAGAATCCTGCGATGAAGGAGTTTTAATCTACGACAAGCACACTTGCGCTGACCAGGAAGGTGCATAGGAAGCGGCTGAATAAAATTCCTATAAGAGGCGGCATTTTGAAATTGTCCCGCTTTTGGATTGAAGGCATCACAATACGCGAACATTTAACGTGCCAGTGCGCATAACGCAAAAGCCACAGCTGGTTTTGAATCGAACAATAGAAAATTTAGAAGTCGATGGATACCAAATGGCGCACGGGGAAAATCGTGCAGGGGGATAATCATGCAGCAACGTTTATAGCCTAATGAATTAATCCATTTGAGTAGCCCGATAGAGTAATGCCACTCAGAAGCATAGCACTCTCTGCGTCTTGTGTCCAATGGCATTCAGCGCCGGTTTGCAGAGGTCGCTGAGAAACGTCCGTGGTCCACACAGGAGCACTATGGTCTCAGCTGTTGGTGAAGGAAGGTGCTCGGCCATGATGCCAGGAGTCAGGGGTCCCGCCACGTATGTAGTTGCACCTTCACCCGTGGGAGGCTTGCTTAGTACGTGACAGAGACTGCAGTAGCAGGCAAAGCATTTATTCAAATGCACGTACCAGTAAGAAAGGTGTGGCTCATACATTAGAGCTTCTCTTTTCACTAAGGATGATTGCTGTCACATACAACGTCTCATTTCTTTTTTCTTTTCTCTTTTTTTGCTTTGATGGGGTTACTCTACCTCGAAACCATGAGAAAAGTAATGACAAGCCTAGAGCGGTTGAAACAATTTACTGTAATAGCTTTTCTACGAACTATCCTTGGTTTTGTCTACCCAAAGGAGCCATGACGCACAGATTACTCAACTATACGCTAAGTAAAATGACATTTTAGGCACTTCATTTGGTTCAGTCCGCCATCTCCTACACCGCTACAACGGACCGTTCCAAGAGTAGCGCCATACCAGATGATCGAGCAAGCCTTAGCGAGTGTCCAAACGTCGCGATGTTGTGTTCACACATGACACCTTACGCGTAGCGGTATCATGAGAGGTACAAAGCTTCTGGGAAACGAAACGAAAACTAGATCGTCAAAAGGGTATTATAGTAAATCTTTAGGGTATCCCTGATCCATGCCAGCATATATCCTGTGGTGTCGATTTCTAGGATCATGATTTGAAAAGAAAAAGTGGTCTAAAATGTCAAGCCGCAAAATTCACAAGAAGTCGTAACAAAGCAACTCGCATCCAACAGGAAGACAAATGTATATTTAGACAAATTATGTTTCATCGCCCTCATCGGTATGATGTTACGGCTATTAACTCAAATTGATATTTACAAGCTGCGCTGGAAGCTTCTTTTTACACAAGTATGAAAACAGTGCGTCAGAGATAGTTTTGTTGTGTGTCCTGTGCTTACAACTGAAGACACACTTGTGTTAAAGGCCGCGTAATTTTTGATTATGTTCCGTCTACTTACGCTATGATGATTGTTGCTGACATAAGCGACCGCAGTTTACACACGGAAAGTGGTGCATTACAGCTTCTCAAAGCAAAGACGTAGATAAAAAGAAAATCGCCGCATCAAGAATGTTGGAAAAACAATGTTTACTAACTGCAGGTGATATTTATTTATTTATTTATTTATTTTAATACCTACATATCTCGTGAAAGCCTACAGTAGGACCACTGTACACCACTCAAGACAGTGGTGTAGAACAGTGAACACATTGCATCGAAGTGGTACAGTTCTCAAAGCACATTCTTCTTAAATCGAACGTATTGGGCATAATCTGAACGCTACAAATGACTGTGCAAAACATATTATACCTAACGTATAGAGAATGACCGAAAAACAGAATACACATGAACGGTGGAACACAGTAGCTTAGGGTACATGAAAAGCCGTAAAAATAAAGAAGTAAATAAACGAACAAATAAAAGAGTAACCGCCAGGGATGGTTGAGTGCATTAAAATAATTCAAGTCACGTGAAGTTTTAGGATTTTGACAGAGTGATACCATTCTTTTATGTAGCGCGGAAAGAAAAGCTACTTGTTGAAGACACCTTAGTGCAGGTGCTAGCTCCTACTTTAGCACGTAATCACGGCGTAGTGAAAGGAATGTCAGAGTGGTAAAATGATCATCTTCCTTCACCACACGGCTCTTTAAAGTATGTTTCGCAAAAAGTAAGTAGGAGAAAAGCGTCTCGTGGTGGGCAGGTTAGTCGGGTTTAGCTGGTTCTGTATTTCTGTCAAGGTGCTTGGGAGTCTGCATTTTTTAACCGTAAATCGGGCTGCACGGTTATGGCACGGTTATGGCGTCAAGGCATTTTTTTCTGCAATTATTAGGTACGGTGATACCAAGTTGTGCATGCACACATAAGTATCGGTGAGATGTTAGTTATGCAACGAACTTGTACTGCTTGAGGGAATGTATAAAATTTCCCTTAATCTAATTTCCTGCGAGGCCGGCTTTTGAAGATATAGCGTATATGTCAGTATTCCATGTTAGATCCGAGGGGAATGTTACCCGTAAACGTTTTGGCTTGGTTTACTTCGGCAATATTGTCATTATTTGAAGAGCAGATGAGACTATTGTTTTTTTTTGCGCAAAACGAATATTTTTCACTGGTTGACGTACATAGTGGCATAACCCACGTTTGACACCAAAAATATGTACAATATAACATTTTAGAACACTGGCTTGACTCATTCGTCACGAATTTCTCTTTATAATATTCAATCATCAGCAGATATGCATAATTTAGAGGCTATGCCCTTGCCTATGTATTTAATGTGAACTAAAAATAAAAGTGGAACCAACAAGGATCCTAGTGGTGCGCCTTAGCATACTGAAAGGTCGGTAGAACGATCACTATTGACGAGTATGTTGTGACAACAGCGCGCTCCAGAAATGCAGCGTCACAACTTTATTTAGTGGGCAAACACAGGAAAGACAGTTGGTGAAATAGTAGGGAGGATCAGATACATTATCGAACGCCTATTTTAAATAGAGAGGAACGCGGTATGAATACAACATAGTACATAAAAAATGCAGAATGTCTATGGGTGCACGCTGTACCCTATCGAGAATGGTTAGAAACAGCCGACACTGTCTGACATGGAGAGCTCGATAAAGCTCCGACTAGGGCTAGTTGGTATGGCATGGTTCTGCTTGCTGCGCTATACTGTCATACAAAGGACAAAAAACGCTGACGCACATGTGTGTCTGCGTTTTTTGTCCTTTGTATAAAAGTATAGCGCAGCAAGCAGAACGACATGGAGCGTACCGAGAACTAGCGTGCAAGCGTTTCCTCAAATTTTTCTAAAAAAGTAATGCTGCGCTGATTTACCGATGTGGGAAGTATTACACAAGCGCAGTGAGACGCACACAACGTAGTTTTTTTTTTTTTGTAATATCGGTGGTCATTCAACTTATACCATCTGCAACTTAGGCATCACTGTGCAACGTTCATCAAACATAAATACCGCATAGCCTGTTTCGTGGCTATGCCACTATGGTGCAGAGCACGATGTCGCGCATTCGAATCCATGCCGCGGTTCTCGCATCCCTATTGTTGTGGAATGCAAAGACCCCCTCGTACTTAGATTTAGGTGTACGTTTTAGGTACCTCCGGTAGTCCTAATTACTCAACATGTGCTCAAAACTAATGAGCTTCGTCAAGGGCAGAGAAGACGAATATTCCGACCACGCAAAAAAATGTGGATTGAAGGAAACTGCGAAACAGAAAAGAAAATATTGTCTGAGCCCGCGTATCCAGGCAGCTATCCATAATAGCGTATGTTAACTTCTACATTCAGGATAACCTTGTCAAGGTAAGTACTGAACGCGTCAGTGTCTGCTCCTTACCTGAACCGCTCAGCGTGCGCCTTGGCGTAACCATTCAGCTCACGACGAGCGATGATGTCTTCTTCGGTGCGGTTGACATCGATCATCATGATTTTCGTTTTGTCCGTCCCGTCCGCCAGCACATGCCGCAGAAGCTGGAGCATTGGCGTGACGCCACTTCCTGCTGCGACCAGTCCTAACCAGGTTGCGGGCGGCAGCCAGCTGCCGTCGACCGTCACGAAACGTCCATGACCTTCATACACAAAGCGGCCTCGTGGGCCCTGGATCTGCGGTCGGAAGTGGGAGGAACACAATAAGGATGAGGGTGATACCCACTCGTGTAACGAAATAATCGTAAGCGGCCAGGGGCCCCATGGCGTAAATCAATTCCAATATCTTTTTATTCAGACTACTGGTGTCAAAATTGTGTAAGTGCCAACGCAAGCATCGGGCGGTGACCCTTAGGCTTGTCTGAACACACCAATCAAACCCTCTCCTCATTTATAGGAAGCCCCTTTTGTTTGCTTTGAAAACGAATAACATTCCCTACACTGAGCGGTTTCTCTTATCTAATTGGCTGACGAGAAGCGAGGAGCACGCTAAAGTGAAGGTGAATTCGATGGGGATGAGCCAGTGCCCTGAAATTTGATAACCGAATGAAGAGAGTATTGCCGGCGTCTTCGGTTGGTCCGCCTTTCCTTACTTAGCTTGTGGTGGCTGATCGAAAATCGCGGTGGCACGCAACGGAAGGTTAAGAATGCCGCTAAAATAGATCCACAGCAAAGAAGAGTTGGCAGAGCCAGGTCGTAAACGTGCCCAAATTCTCAAAACGTTACACGGCCACGAAAAAAGTTTTATTGCACGCAAATAAACCCATGCTCTCCGGCAGGTGCGAGTATAGCCAGTGCCTGAGCGATCGGCGGCAGCCATCTTGTATTCCTTTGAGAACGGCGCAGCCTGCGGCTATTGAGGAACAAATTCAGCTTTGTTCGGTATATTAATACATCTTTAATTCGCACACGTCGTTTTGACGCTATGAGTTTTCACGGTTTTGTGACGTCGCGTGACCGGCACGTGAAGTTGGCGCAGTTCGAAAACTTTTGACCGATAGCCGAAGGCTAATGGCGAAAAGGCGTCGAATCAGAAATAAGTGTTTTTTTATTCGGTCCAGTTGTGCATAATCAGTGTGTACACGTCATATCAGATGGGGAGCTATCGCGGTTTCGTGACGTCGCATGACACAAAGCCCCTCCATCCACCCCGCCCCGCCGACCAGGTTAAGCACCGCCAACCTACCCTCCTCCTCCTTTCTCAATCCTATCCAACTCACCCCTTTAGCTTCCGACGTCAAGCGGAACTTACGTAGCTGCAGCTTCCTGTTCCGAGTGGAAGAGACGTTATGTTTTTTTAGCGTTGTTTACTTTCGCGTCGATGGAGAGGCTTTAATTGCACCAACTGCGGTTCAAACTGTGAATGCGATTCCATCCCTATTGTAACCAGCGATTTGGTCGGGTTCGCTGCTTCGCGTCAACCTGCGACGGGTTGTGCCACGAGAGACAACGTACAGTGGAATTCAGTGCCTGGGCGCATGGAGACCACTGCCGTTTTTCGTGCATTTGGAAAACAGCGTCCGCGAACTACTACTTCAGCAGAATACAGCAGCTTGTCCCCTTTTCATTCTTCTTATGGTGACTGCCACAGCTCTGCTAAGCACGCGCGGGCATGTCAACATCAACTAACAGCAGCCAAAGCGGAAATTCCCGCAACGCAACTCCAGGAAGCGGAAACGCCGGAACCGGTAATTTTGAAACCGGAAATGCCGGAACCGGATTTGGTGTGAGGGAAAAAGGCGGCGCACAACAAAGGTTGTCGCTCCTTAAGAAAGCGGCGGTACGTGACGGATGGAGGGGCTTTAGTGGCGAAGTGGTGATGGTCCAAAAAAGCTTTTGACCAATCGCGGAGGGCTGATTGCAGAAATGGAACAGAAAAATTTGTATTAGTTCTACGTTATCGCACCCCAGGACCGGTAAGCGCTCGTGCCACAGACTCGGTATTTTGATAGAAATCAAGATCCCTCTCGTGGATGTTAGTGTAAATAAATTACATTTGTCCGATTTAATAACTCAAGATTCGGAAGAAATCTCATGTAGTTCGAAAGAACCATGCAGAAAAGAAAACAGCACGCATGCCTTCGAACTACGCGCAGCATTGACCATTCATTGATAGCATGTTTGAAGGCAAAAAAATGTCACAGAACGCAAGAGTCTATAGCCTTGCGAGTGCTTTAAGTCTCCCCCGCTTTCTTCACAGCGCGGTGAAATCAAAACCACCGCCGCTACTTTCACGGAAAAAAATACTTGGACGTGCCTCAATAGTGGGCTTCATGACTTCTAAATTGCAGATGTTGCACTTTATGCACCACTGTAAAATTCGTTTAATTATGTATTGGTAATTAATGACCCTACCTCATGATAAAATAAATTTTCAGTTGCTCTAAATGACTAAGGATGTTACTAAGTTGGTTGTGCTATCGTAGCGCCCATGTGGACTTTTTAAGGAATGGCTCAAGTTAGCCTAAACACCCTGCACTGATAATTTATTGCACAAGAAAGGATGAAATAAAGGAAGGAATGATACAGCATCCGTTTTCCATACTTACGAAAAGGCTCTGGATAAAGGTACATCCGACGTCTCCCTCCAACATTTTTTAGAGGTTCAATAGATAGGTCCGATATTGTTTTTATGGAATTACGTCCGACGATTTCTGTTAGCTTTTTTTTACTGTTTCACGTTAGGATACGTGTTCCATAAGCACGCTGAACAGCTAAATACATGCTTTCATAGCATCAGCGCTGATTGTGTGTGTGACCATGCGCGTATTTTGCGGCACGCTCATCATTGCAGTAGGAACAGTCACATTTACTTCCATAGCCTTGATCCGCAGTTTCCCAGCAAGAAAAGCTCATTTTATTTGGGGCCCTTCGATGAGGTATTATGTGACAACGTGCGCTAATCGCAAATAGACCAACGCTGCAGTTACGCGTCGCTATTGATTCACTAAGCCATTGGTGGAAATCTGGTGGTGTAACAGCGTTTCACAATTACAAATACGTCGAAGTCGAAACTGCAATCCTGAAATCAACAGAATCATTAACTAACGAAAGCAAAGAAGGACATCTCATCTCCGCGCTGTCAGCTCCGCTGACCGCTCTTCAAGTTCCGTTCAGCATTCATTCGCGAGGAAGCGCGAGTGACCCTTTTCGTACCATTTGCTTTATAGCTCAATGCAGTTCTTCCTTGACGTTTTTTCGCAAGATCGCTTTAATCATTCCTCAAGGCCGACAATTAATAAAAGCTTAAAAACTGGTAACACGGGTTACGGCGTCGTATAAGACGTGTTTCTGCATAAGTTTAAAAGCATTTTTGGTTGTGTCACTAGAATATACACACTTATAATTTGACGTCGCTTGGTCTACTTAAAATAGTGAATGCTGTAGCGAATAGCTACTGTGTGGAGGGGTCGGTGCGGACGAATCAAACACATTGGAGAACGCGCGTACACTAGCTACTGTTATGGTCACCAATGCCAACGCGGCTGAAGGCTCGCTTTTCTAACGCAACGTGCAAGGAATCTTTGTATCATATAGATAAGGTACGTAAAGCGCACAAGAAGTGGTGTTTAGAAACGCCGAAATGAGCAAGCATTATGCAGCAAAAATCGGAACAGTTAGCAGTGAGTTGTAAATATTACAAGTGCACAAACTCACGCAACTCGGTCGTTTTGTCAGCGTTGCGGCACAATATCAGATTGCAACGCTGAGTCCATGGTTTTGATACGAATTAGGGTCATGCCTTTAAGTAAGCTTGCTGCTCCGTTCTTACATGCACTGTAGACCGCATGTAATAACTGCGGAATAAACGGCGCAATAGGTCTGACTGTCGAGCGGCCATGAGGACCCGTTGCTTGCTGTAATTTGCAATTATGTGATATAAGTGGGGAAAGTGCTTTCGCCATAGCAAAGACACTGGCGAAAAAAATGAATAAGAAAAAAAGTAAAAAAGAGAAAAAGTACGTTGGTTAGCCAAGCACGTTATCTTAACGCCACCACTTAAACTTGCCAAATGTTTTTTTTTATTTGCTATATTAACCATTGCATCAAAATTGGAAACATTCTCCATCGCATTATAGTTGATTTCAGCGTTTCGATGGCCAGTTTTTGTGTGCTTTGCGTACGTTCTGCTCTAGCCTCATATCCTTTAACTTATTTAACCCCTAGAGCCACTTCTCAACACTTCTTTCGTCAGAATAGTGGGCCATCGGCCTTCGTATCACGAATTGCCGTCGAAATTCTCTATGGCACGTACTCCTCCCTCTTGATTGTGAAGGTTCGCAGCTAGTATATATAATGACGGGAAGGTATGCATATATGATAATGAGCTCTGCACGTATATAAACTGCTGTATTCTGAACTTCGGGCGAAGATTCGAGGAATGGGGTTCTCCTGACGGATTCACCATTTCGCCGTATCTTTAAGCCGACAAACACGATTGATCGTGCGTACGTGCAACGCAGCTTTAGGCACTTCGTTAGAAAAATTATAAAAGCAGTTTATACAGCGTGTACTAGATTTTTCTACTCCTCACATTCTTTGGCCGGTAGCCTCCTCCCTTGGACACTGTCATAGTAACGCTTGCACAGCAGCGAAGAAAACAACATGTGTTTCAAGGCGTTTTTCTTGACAAATTTTTAATAAACATGTCAATGTTCGATGTTTTGATCCTCCCTAAAGTTGTTGTTGATTTTTGAAATAAATGAACTTTATTCCAATGTCATCCGACTTGGGGCCAATCCAGGCCCCCATCCCCCTCCGAAGTTGGTGCGCGCCTGAAGGAAGCCGATTCAAAGCACGGAGCAATTATGCGGAAATGATTTCTTCATCGTCGTCTTCCTTACGATGTATATTAGTGCCCATTTAAACTGTTTCGGTGTTAAGCGCATTTTCTTCTGCTTCTATTTTTCTCTTAATATAGTGCAGTGGAAAACTACGCGACACGCTTAGCCTCGGCAATGTTTACAGTCTTACCTTTAATTTTGTCCCTAGGCGAACCGTGTCGAGGAACTGGGACATCCCGCCCACTTCAGGAAATTCCCGTGACACGCCCCTGCGGTACACCTTGACCATAATGTCGAAGCCTCCTGCCTGGTCGCAACGGCTCACAGGTGTGTACGGTCTCGTCACGGAGCAGCCATCGATACGCGCACAGAGAAGCAGGTGCTGGCCGACGCAGATGCCCAGCGTCTGCGCAGGCAGGCACCACCAAGAGCGATGTGCGCTAAGCAAAAAATTTGAATTGAGTTCTGGGGTTTTACGCACCAAAAGCACGATTTTATTATGATACAGGCGGTTGTTGGCAACTGCGCATTAATTTTCACCACCAACGCATCTTTAAACTGCTTCCATTGCACTGGAAACGGACATTTCTGCGTTTCGCCCCTATCGAAATGCGGCTGACGCAGCCAGGATTTTATCCCACGACCTCGTACTCAGCAGGGCAAAACAAAAACCGCTAAGCCACCATGGCTGTCCAGCAAAAACTTGGGAGTTACCGAGTGCACGTCCCACCTGACTATAGATTAGGAATTGCGTGTGGCAAGCTACATACTGAAGTGGGCTGTCCACTATGGCTGTCCAGTAATGCACTGAAACGAAATGAAATTCCGCAGTATTACGTGCGAAAACAAGGATCTGATAATGAGGCACGCCGTAAGGGGGAGATCGAATTAATGTCGCCCACCTGCGAATCTTTAATGTCCACCCAACTCAAGGCATAGAGGCGTTTCTTGCATTTCGTTCTTATAATTGTCTGGCCGCCTTCGCCGCTTTACTCTAACACAAAATATCAACCGCAAGGCAAATACTTGCAGTTTTGACGTTTTATTAGGCTGCAAGAGCTAGCACAAGGACAGCAGTTTACCAAATGGGTGAAATAAATATGCAGCGGTAAGAAATTACGAACGGCGACATGCCAGCCTTTGCTCATCCTTTACTACAGAAGGCGGTAGTTGTCTGATTTGAGGACTTAATAGCGTAGCTAAGGTTAAAGCGGTTAAAAGCATAGATACAGACCGTCTTCGTGGAGGAGTTACCTGTAGAGGAACCAGAGGGCTCTTCCGGCAGTGAGCTGCGCGTGGCCTCAGGCGAAAGATCAGGAATACGAAACCATTACCGCTTCTGAGCTGCTTATGCACGACGAGCTGTCGGAAATGCAACTGGGTGCTCCCTTACGCATTTTCATGCTGGAAAATGTAGAGCTGTAGAGGCAAGGCGTGTGCAGTAGTTGGCTGCAAAATTAGTGACTACCATGCTTAGTAACGGAATGAATCTGTGTGGCCAAGTTCACGGACTGGTGCTACATAAAAACTCTACTGCCTTTGTTACCGGCCCTTTGTGATGCACGGTTTTCCTCGAGGATGAAAAATTCACCCATCTGTTAGTGTTTTTGCATGCCTACCTTATATTGAAAGGTCTTTGATGTAGGGACGTCGGCAAGACGGCGACATTGAGAACCCACTCGTTAGACAGTGGCAAAAGGCGTTTGTGACGCTTACTGGCATGGTAAGTTCCTTGCACGTTATGTAGACATCTACCACGACGCACACGCAAACATACGCCCAGTCTATCGCCAACGTATCAGGAGTAAGTGAATGTGCGCACTCTTGAATCAACGCGCTGACCCATGGACGACGATGACTGACAGCACAGGAATGTTCAAAGCAGAATGTTTCGTGATCGTTCACATAGTAAGCGAGTGACTATCAAAAATATGCCTTTTCTAAAGCTATTACAGAACACAGAACATCTACGTCCCATGCCTTTTCCGCACCAATAACAAATATATCGCAACTGAGCGATCCCGCGAGCGATTGAAAAAAAAGTAATAAATAGCCAGACAGTGACCGCACAGAGGAACGTTACTGAGCCATAAACATGACAACCCGCTACTTCGAAGTGTTTGCCAAATAAGAACGAAAAGCGAAACACACTCATTCCTATTTAATTCATAATTGGAAAGTTTGGAGTGCTTGTAACACGTTTCTAGCAGCACTTCTAGTTCAAGCACCATATACACTGCTCGCACAGTTTCGACAAGGCGTGTTGAGCTGCGAAAGCGCTTCCATATCTTCGGAAGCTGCGCCTAGAGTTTCGTGTCCTGCACACAGTCGCCATCAACAATTTCCCCCGAAACAGAAGTTTGTTGAGCCGCAGTGGGATCATGCACATTTATTGCAAACACGAAGGCAGCTGAGCAAAGCAATCGACGTGTGACCACGTGACCAAACATGGTGACGCCCACGAATTGCCGTGAAAAGAGTCTATAGTCCGGCGTTTCCATCGTGCCGTGCAGCGGCTGGTGAAGTAGGATAGGTCATGCCAGAGACGCTAAGCTCAGTAACATTTTAGCCTATGTATAGTTCAGCGTCTTAAACGTGGCCTACAGCAGCATGGCCATCAGTTGCTGCCGCAGCGCCAGCGCCATTGGCGTAGCCAACGGGAGGGGTCGAAACTCCTCCCCCGGCCACAAAAATTTCTAATGAATCCTTCCCTTCCGTTTTTCCCATGGAACAGAAAGTTCCTGGAGCTGGGCTCCGAAAGAAGGACAGATATGAAAGAGGAAACTTCAATGTGAAATCAAAAGCCGAGGGCTATTGGCGGTAGAAAGGGGGGGGTCTTATGGGGACGACCTTGTCTTCCTTGCACAGAACCCTGCGGGCCCATACATTGCACGCCTCTACCTCACTCCGGATTATATTAACCATAACTGCTGAGGGGGGATAAGCACAGAAAATTCCATACACAGATAAAGATGGGATGAACGCGTGCATAAAACTTCGGGGCATTGTTGCTCCCCACCAAGCCTTTGTGTCGTCGAAGACCTTCAGATTCCGATACTTTATAAGATGGTTGACCACGCCGTGCGGAAGAAAGCATTCCGAAAATATTACTACTTGCTTGTCTAGGAAACACGTAATAAGCTCCCCCAATCTTTTCTTTTCTTCTTTCTTTTCTTGTCTCTGACATTAGTTACGTTAATAAACTCGGGAAAACCTTCTGTTAGATTAGTTTGTACACGCTGTTAAGAACGAAACAGGGCAAAAAACGGGACAATAAAGGAAAGACATACAGAAAGCTGATGCGCGCATGACGAAATACATGAAAGACATGGTGCTGGGCCAGGGAAGCTCAGAAACCGCCACAACAAACAGGGTGTGTTAAGAACGGCCAGCTGAAGTGCAAGTTTGCCAGCCATTTACGCCAGTGGTGGAAACCTCCTCTTGGAACGCCGCCGCCAACCTCTAGCTACGGCGTGACTAAGTCGACTTTGTGTCGGGAACAATACGCACGTCCTCGACTCTCCATCGCTTCAGCTAGGATGCGTTTGACGAAGCAGGCTTTGTGCTGAAACCGCCACCGTTACGCTCTAGCCTCGTCGCCGTTGTGACGGAATGAGTTCGGCGGGCCAACTATTGTTACCGAACTCCCCAACGCGGACCTGATCTGCTACGGGTGGGGGAGTGGCCGCGGGAACGTCGTCGTAGGCTCCTTCCCACGCGCCGACCAAGACGCAAGACAATGTGCTACCCGAGCGCGCTAACCGGGTCGGCTCCGATTTCTACGAAGCCCCTCTGACGTCGGCTCCGGGCCATGCACCTGCGTGTGTGTGTGTGTGCATGTGTGTGTGTGTGTGTGTGTGTGTGTGTGTGTGTGTGTGTGTGTGTGTGTGTGTGTGTGGGTGTGTGTGTGTGTGTGTGTGTGTGTGTGTGTGTGTGTGTGTGTGTGTGTGTGTGTGTGCGTTTGTAAGCCGTCCCGGGGAAAGGCGGCTTGTTTACAATGACTGGACGAACGTTTCCGTCCCCTTGGACTCAAGGGGAGGACCAAGTGCTTAGAAGCAGCGATTGTCGGCTGCTGGAGTGTGCTTGTCGTCATGCTGTGTGCTCGAAATGTACTCGTGAGCTGTGTGCTCGATTGCTGTATGCTTCGTCTTGCGGGCGCCATTTGGGAGTCACGCTAGACTGTCGATGTATGTCTTGTTTCCACTGTAAATAATGTAAATAAACCCTGTTCGTCTATAGTCCTGTCGCCCCAAGTTCCTCCGATCGTCCTACAAGCCCGACTCCAAATCTTACAAATGGGGGAAGCGGCGAGATCGTCTCCAAGATCTTACAGGGGAGGGCAGGTAGGTCTCGAATGGCCTCGAAGTCCATGCAGAAACAGCAATATAGGAATTTTAGAGGCTGAACCTCGCCGTTCAACAACCCTGTGAATGTTCAACAGTGCAATAATCAATAACGGAAAATAATTTTAAGAAGGGCAGTAAGGTGGTGTATACGAGGAGGAGGGGGAGGGGGGGAGTGGATGCGCATAAAATGCGTCAAGAATGAAGGTGACGGATAATTACCAACATAGGGACAGCGCCTCGTTACTTTCCTATCGCTCAACGCCAGGTGACCGTGGTCAGTCACTTAGCTCAGGCTCACCTACCCCCGGCGTAACATGTGCTGCTTGGTGCGGAGAGTCCATCCCAAGTTCACACCTCGGCAATTTTCAGAATAGACGGGTGTTAGGGGCACGACACTTTCAAATATGTCGGTGCTAGTGGCCCTTATTTGACTGCGAACTACGGATGCCCTCATTTTCAGCAAGGCTTCTAAACAGGAAGCAGCCCTGCTTCGGACTGTCTCCCTCGCCAACTCCCGAGTGCGATCAAATAACAATATGCGTCGCGTGATGACTAGACTATCATGATCCTTCCAGACATCCTTTCAAACAAGTTGACAGCAGGTCACCGAAAGTGAGTGAAACTTGCATCTTATGATACTATTGAAGTTTTAGCCCCAAGCTTCGTTTCTGCATTTTTAAATCCAGAATACTATCGCAAGCCCGCAACACCGAAAGCGCGATTGAGCGAGAGGAAACTTGCAAAATAGGGCCCGCCCTCTTCCGTACGTAGCCGTGGCCGTACCATTGACTGGAAGATTTGGCTGGAAAACGACGGTTATGTTAACCGTAACTAGGGCTGCAGCAAGCCTAGCCAGCTTGGCCTGCAAACAAGACACATGATAATGCGCTGTCTTGTTTTTGTTTGACCGCGTTTTCAGAGCTGTTCTTTCTTCCAAGTCCTGCACCAGCCAGGTCATCAACACACATTATATGCGTGCGTCAATTCGTAAACGAAATTTCAGTTTTTGTTACCATTTTTAAAAAATAGCATACGGATGATAGCATAATTGGAGAAGTGACTGCACGCCTTGACAATGAAAAACATGCATCCTCGTAGTTAAATCATTTTTGTCCGGAGTGCTAGGGAGTTTGTCTTTGCGTGGTGTACAACCTATATATATATATATATATATATATATATATATATATATATATATATATATCCCTTACTATATATATATATATATATATATATATATATATATATATAGTAAGGGAATTTTTCATGGTCCAAGCGTATTTAGCAAGTTGCGAAGCACAACTTGGCGGTTATCTTCCGATTATTTCACCATCAGTTTCGGTCGGCGGACCGACCTTTCTGAAGGGATAGGTATCGCTTAAAAAAGGGGGTCCACCCACCGAAACTGTTGGGTAACAAAACAAAAAAACAGCCAGGAAATTGTGCTTCTCAGTTATGTGCGCATATATATATATATATATAGAGAGAGAGAGAGAGAGAGAGAGAGGGAGGGGGCAGTTGTCGGTAGACAAGCCCCCCTCCCCCCCGCCCCGAGAAATATATTTCTGGCTACGCCACTGGCGAGCGCACAAGCCCGAGCAAGTCTTTTGTTGTTTGTCGAAGGCGCAAACTCAACACGCTCGCATCAGTGAACTTCAACTGTAAAGCAGCATACTGTTGGTAAGTCAAGCTAGTGCCCCATGCACTCTGCTCCAGCGGCCACTACGTGAGATAGGACATGTTCTGTTGCCCTGCCAGCCACGCTAGACTGTAGAGCGTTCAATTTTCGCCGGCGTAGAGCAACTCCGTCGCGCGGGGTTCGCGTCCAGGTTACGCCTGATATATGTGCGCCTTTAGCTTGGCATGCAAATGCACTCTTCGTCTGTTAGCGGAGACAGAACGCATCGAGGGTCTGCTCGTTGAACGCACACAACGAGGTACAGAAAACCGGCTTGACTCGGTGAACACTTCGCATTGAAAGAACGTCGCTGGAGTGGACATGCATGCGCAAAGGGCGCGAAGCAGCTAGGAGATTATAGGAAATTTGCGGCTAGCAGACGTGCGGAACCTGTTCGTTTGTTCTACGTTATACAAGCAAGGGAAGCGAACTAGCGGGGGTCCGGTTTTCTACAGTCTAAATTGTACGTCAGTTCCGGCGAACGGTAATGGCGGCGTCTTTTTTTTTCAGTTTAGATGTGAAAAACATCCATTTTTAGGGCGTTTTGTGAAGCACACAGTTGCATATCAAGTCAAATTTTTCACGGAAGCTACGGTAGAACCAAATTCTGTGAAACGGAGCTTATAATGCGGTCCGGAATTCTATTGTAGTTTGCCTCTGACGCATGGAAGAAAGCCATATACATTAAGTGTTTGAGAGAAATATAAACATGAAGTGGTAACTTTTAACAAAGATTGCGGCAATTCAAGTTCCGGAGATTCTTCACGGTAGCTAAAATTGGGCATTAAAACGGGTAACAGACAGGAAGAATGCTACTATGTCGTGCTATGCAGCTAAATGTTGCATGGGCATCTAAATTCCTGTAACTACTTCATCTACCATTTAGTCCATGCTATAGTCTGAACAGTGCATGAAACACACTCCCTCCTTTAAAAGTAAAGTGGTTGGTTTTTCTATATTTTATTTTTAGAGTACACATTTCTTCATCTGACAAAAAAGAATATTCTTTAATGAAGCATTCGAATTTATTAACTGCTTCAGCGTGGCATTTTGTGCGGCCTAGTTTACCGAGAGGTATTTTGCTGAGCACCCTTTCGATCTCGCCCCTTTCGATATGTGCCTGGTACGATAGGCCAAACTAGAGGGCGTGTTATTGAGATCAGGGGGCATGCAAACAGTTCGAACGCCTGCGCTGTAACCGGCCAGTTGGTCGCTCATTGCCATAGCTATGGTTGTAGTAACTTTTTCGCAGACGGATGTCATCAGAAAGAAAAATGACACAGAAGCACGTGTCACCTATAGGGCCGGTCATTGCCATATTCATGAAAGGCATGCCGTCATTCACTTTATCCGTGAATTTAATAGAATAAATTTCTCCCTTGCACACAAGCCTCTGATAAAAAAATCTAATTTATATTCGTGTATCATTCATATGCCGCTACAATACGTTAGTCTGTTTTCATGCTCCTTTGCCATTTCCCATAATTTTCTTTTTGGCATCCCTTCAATACGATGAAATGTTAGTGAGCGATGATAACGAATTCTTTCTGCCATCTTTGTGTTATGTTACACCGGCCGAATCAGTCATTTAATACATAAAGCCCCTCGTGTGAGCCTGGCATGAAACCACTCCAACCGTACCTGGTAGCGGCTCCGAAAAGAGAAGCGCAGGAGGCGAACGTCGGGGGTGATGGGGATTCGGCGCTCCAGCCGCACTGTGTACCAGGCATTTGGGTCGACGAGCAGCACGTCATTTGTGAAGGGGATGCCTATCTTGCGCATGAGCAACATGACCAGTGCAAAAGCTCCGAAGGCGGCTGCGACAGAAGCGACGATCACGACCAGCTGGCGCGCCCGCTTCATTTGCAGTGTTGTGGAGGTAGGTGCAGAACCTGGTGATATTGCTGCCGACTTACGAGCGATCACTTCTTCTTCTACTTCTTATATCTTGTTTTATTTTAAACTGTTTTATGCATGCAGAAGTAACAAGCGTAGCCATTGCAACAATACTGCGTTTAAGCATTTGTTTATCTGAACAATTTCTACGCCCCCATGCCCCAGACATCAGTTTACATGTTTACTTTAGACATTGAAATTTTTGCCACCAGTGAAATGCACCATCAAGGTTGCTGTAATTACATTCATGGCGTATTTACACACAACTTCAGGCGATAGAGTCACGTAACGATTTTTGTTTTAAATTTCGGAGGCACAAATGCAATCGCGATAAGTGAAATAATGAAAAAAATAACTAATGTTGTAGCTCACGCATTACAAAATATTCACCTCCTGTTTTGCACTTAACCTTAACTTACTCGACTCTTGGCTATTCCCTTAGAGTGGGTACATTCCAGTATACCACAAGGATCTACCTCTGCATAACATATATTGCAGACACATCAGGCACAGTACTTGTTTTACTCTTAACTCGTGTCTTATAGCCACTATGCGGGATTGGCCAACAGTCTGCAGCGACTGCAAGCCAATGACTCTACAAATAAAATTGTCCTTCTAAGGTTGCAGCAGACTAAAGTTGTAAACTAATCGTGCACTTGCTTAATTAAACACTACCAGCAGCGTATAATTGGAGCTGCGGTTCAGAAAAACAAAAGTATACCTAAAAATTTAAATATCGGCTTGTATTATTTTGTTTTTACTAAACGTTAGCGAGTTGCATCTACCTACTGGCATTTTAGGGTTATTACGATGTGATGTTAAGCTGCGGGTGATCCGTGCGCTTTATCTCTGGTCTTTGCAAGGACATGCGGCCTTCATTAGCTTCTTACGGGCATGCGGCGTCTTCTTGGAATATATTTTATTGATGCAGTGAGTCCTGACAGAGAACTACTTTTTTTTAAATACCAGGACACCTAATCACTTCTTACGACTCGCGAGCGCGGGAGAGTTTAATGTCCAATTGAACGTCGCTTAGCGGCCCTTCGCGTTTCGCACTGCGAGTAATGTACCATAGCGGTATCGTGGTGGCCGAGTCAGCAAACAGCAGCAGCCTGCGATGCGAACGCGGCATGCCGCCGACCTGGCGATGCTCATCGGGTGACGTGTCGCGGCGTTGTCATCTGCCCTCAGGCAACAGCTCGGGCAGCAGGCCTTCAACACTGCGGCAGCCGGTGATCCCTCTCGTCCGCTCTGTTCCGTCGAGGTGTGGTCGTGGCGGGGCGTCGCAGCCGACGGGAATGAAGGCGTCGTTTCGCTGCTACAGACACCGACTTTTCAGCTCAATGATGCCTTTGACGCTTTCGCATCAGTAAAAAAGTACGAAGGTGGATCGCGTACTGCGCTAAACCTACCAGTAGAGTCCGCGTACTTAGAAGCTCGTTGCACGGTGAGACATTTGCAGGTGGTTTGGTAGAAGATATTCTGAGCACCATCACGACGACGCAAACCAACCCCGTGGCTGTAGTAGGCATACACGCTGCGTCGTATGAAGGGTATGCACCGTGGAGGATTTTTTACTTGTTACAAGAACAGATTAGCGTGGACCAAGATGTCGAAGCGCCATTCGTCTTATAGTAGAGTCAATATTGTAGGACGGCCACTGAGGGAGTTGAAGACACCCTTTACAATTCGTTTGATGTGGTAGCGGACCTTATTTGCCTTTTTCGTGAAAGCGTTGACAGACTTGCACAATGCCATTATTTCCTAAATGCAGGACGCGCAAGTCTAGCCTTCGACTTGAGCACGCTGTTCGACAGCGTGCTACTATTAGGGGGGGGGGGTTGATCTTCAAAGCACTTCTTAATTTCTTCGAGCAAATTTTTCCAGGTGAGTCCCATGATGATTCCCAAACAGCATCAGCGTGGTCCCATTGAAAAATGATGCCACGGTGGCCTGCCGAGTGTTATAAACTCTGTGATTTTATCAGCTATATAATTAAGTGACCGCGACTGAACTATGCTTCAAGGTTACGGCGAGATGTGTTTGTATAGTGGGGGATGGTGAACAGTTATTGCTGGATGGTGCTTATCAGATCAAAGTGCATGTGAACGTCGCCCTCATATTCTATAGAGCATGCTGTAGCGAAACAATATTGTTATAAATGGCACGTCAAGGTCGAGAAAGCGGGCATATGCGATGTCCACAACCTTGTGCTACTCAGTGCTGCGATAAGAAGTCAACCAGTTGGCAAAGTCGCCCTAATGAATACAACCAAAAGAGTTACAACAATCATAGGAAGTTAACAAAGCATAAATAAAACAGGCAATAAAGTAAGTACTTCTGCATGGTCATTATTGCCGTAGAAAAAAGAAACTCCCTATGCTACCCCTTATGCTTGTATAGACAGGGTCATAACTACTACTTAGACAAAGGAATCAAGTTCTTATTCATAGTGAGCATTAAATAGTGGTGCTGGTGCTATATTTTTCTTAAAGAGTGACCTGGCATTTCTATGTGCTTTCATAGTGGAAGAAGAACATGGTCAAGAGCACTGGCCCTGTGGTTGTTGAAACAAAATGTTAAGGATATGTCGGTTTGGTCAATGACACCATGAGCACTCAAGCATGTTGCTGATATTGGTGTTGTCGAAAGTCTTCTTTTTGATCGCTTGGAGATGAGTACGATAAGGTAATAATGACATTGTCTCAACGCGAACCTTGTAAGTTTTGTTGCAGGCACATCAACCAGCGTAGGTGCAAGACTTAATGTTAAAGGATGTTAAGACATCACGAAAGTTTTGTGAAGAACGATAAGTCAGTCACGGTAATGTGCATGTTTACTAGCGCAAAGAACTTAGACACAGAATAAAGATTTAAATGACTGGCGTATATTTCAATTGGTGGCATCGTGGCTAGCTTTTTCCGGTGTCTGTGTGTATTTGATCTAAAGTAAAGCACATCCATAAATTCTGCTGAGGCTTTCAGTTTTGCAGCAGTGCGTTTCTGCTCAGGAAATCAGCACTCGTGTCGCGTTGTGACCGATATGCCTGAGCGCTGGCTTGCACACCCCGTAGAGAAAATCTGGTGGTCCACAGCACAGAACCACAGTTTTTGGACCGGGAGAAGGCACAAGCGCGGCCACGATGCTTTTCGTTAGCGGTCCCTGGACGAAGCTTTTCGGCACGTCGGACAGAGGTAGCTTGTTCGGTACGTACCTGATCCTGCATAGAGTGGAATCCGTATATCGGTATGCAAACAAATTTACACCATCAGAGATCAACTATACGAAGCAGAAGTAGGGCTAGGGAGAAAATGTATGCGTCAGGGCTGTGACGAAAATAATATTACTACGAAATCAATATTTACAAATTTCACGCTCTTGGTTCTGGGCTCCCGGCCAGAGTTTTGTCTTTGCCCACTTTCTTGTGGACACTATTTGCACTTGCAGTATGACGACTTTCCAACTTTTTGTCGATCTGATGGATCTGCATCCTCTTCGTCTTTTCGCTGTTTTTTTACGTCACCGTCTCACCTGGAGTACCATGCTAAGGCTGTCGCTATGGGCTTACATGACCACCAATGATTTATCTGTAATGTACGGTCGAAAGCATACGTTTCCGAAACGCAGAAACCCCAGTCAAACTGTCTCTCTCCGCCACCTGCTAGTGACACACCTGCCATCAAAAGCAGGCCTAGGCCGGAAACGGTTTCTGTTGTTTTTCTCCGCCATATAATATTTATTTTTTCTTGCACTGCACGATGCTTTTTACGTTTTCATTTTCTCAGAAATCAGCGCCCCCCCCCTCCCTTGCGGCACGCATTGATATCAGCCCAACGACGCATGGCTAATGTTGATTCCAATAGCTCCATGTGTCACAGCGGCTGTCTGAAGGCCTAAAGATCCTTTAGGCGAAGAAAAAGAAAAGAAATCATCGTGCTGAGCAAAAAAAACATTGCCACGCTGACGAATAACTTCACGCCTTTCCAATAAAGTGCAGCTCTCGGCGGCAGTTGGCTCACCTGAAATATAACAGAAATACCATTCGCCGTGTTCGCGTGATCTGTACCTTTCCGCTGTTGATTGTTATATGATGCATATAGAAATCGCCGACATACTTTACCCGGGGATAAGATAAGAGTACCGACAACTGTATTCGCCATAATCATTGTAATTGAAACCTTTCTCACAGTTAGGTTATTAACCCATGCGTTTGAAAGTGTTTGTTTCGTCATCATCCCCACGCCATGACATCTGGTAGACGTCTTTCTTCTTTTCGCTCTATAGCAAATGCAGTAGGCAGGTAGTGATGACCGCAGAAACATCACCACTGACCAGCGAGCTAGCCTTTGTGTAGAAGTATTAGGACCAAGAATATAATTGCAATGTGCATAGTCACGATGGCTGCTACAGCTTCATCTCCCACGACCATGTTACAACTGCTTAAGGAGGCCCCATCGTTCCCCGGAGCTTCTTCGGATTATTCTGAAACCTGGTTGGAGACGTTCTAAAGGGTCTTCCCGTAAAACAAGTGCAACCCGGAATGCAAGCTCCTTTGTGTGTATTTTTGTCTTGGAAGGCACAACGTTATTTTGGTTTCAGATTGGAGAGTCCACCCTAGCCACATCAGACAGCGTAGTACCACGTCTCAAAGCAAAACTGCATTTCAAAAACCTAGGAACAGGCGTACAATGATTTAATCTTTTCTACGTATATCATGAGCGTCTCCGCAAGCACTAACCCTGTCTATGTTTGCCAGTTTTACAGTTAAGTGTGGCCCAGTGTGGTTGGAACGTGGGGAAAGCTTCTACAACGATAATCGACATCCATTACGCCATCGGCCGAGGTAATACTAGGAAACCGGCGCGATCTAAAATAAAATAAAAATGTAATTATTGTGTTTTATGTGGAAGATTAATAATACGATTATGAGGCACACCGTAGTCGGTACTCCAGAAGGAATGTTTGCTCCCTTGTGTTCTTCAAGTACACATAAATCTAAGTATAGGAGCATTTTTCCATATGCAAAAGCAGCCACCATGGCCGCGAATAAACTCGCGACCTCGAGCGCCACGCCATAGCTACGGGGCTACCACTGAATCTTTACAACTGTACTCTTCTGGTATGGGATGTTGTGTGTAAACGCTTATCCAGACCACAAGAGTGGATGCTCGCGTTTGTTCTTACCGCAGTGATAAATGTATTATCGCGAGAGAAAAAATGGACACGCAGATGAACCTGAACACCGAGTGCACCGAGGTGCTCAGCTTTCACTCTGTGCCGGTGTACTTCGCGCTTCTGTATTTAGCAGTCCCGAGTGGACTTGTAGGTCCTTTCGGGCCTGGTGTTCGAGTTGTACTTTCATTTATATTTATTTTATTTATTATTTTATTTATGAAATACTGCCGACAAGAAGTCCAAGCAGGGTGAGCAGAGTACACAAGATTATTTACACAGAAGAACGGGATGAAACAAGTGTGCAACACGTTTTTCACACAAATTCATTGGTCATAAGGGCGAAGAATAGGAATATTTTAAACAGCTTAGTTATAATAAAACCATAAGAAATACGCCAAATATCAACGTTATTTACCCAATTTGTATAAAGATTACGGGCGCTTGGGATATGCTTCAGTTAGTTTATTCCAGTCAGCTATTGTTTGCGGAAAAAGGAGTACCGAATTGTGTCAGTCCTTGCGAGAATTGGTGTTATCGAATAAAGGTAGTGGTGTCGGGTCGGTTTGCTTCTCAAAGGGCATACGTATGTTCCGGTATCTAAGGCTATTCTATGATTAATTAAGTTTGAAAGAAACTCTTGTCGACATTTTTTTTTCGAATTTGTAATATTTCAATGTCATTTGTGGTTAGTAATCTAGTGGTGGAGTTTGTAGCCTTAAATTTGCTGTAAATAAATCGTACTGCTTTTCTTTGAATTCTTTCTAGGTTCGTAATGTTAAATCCACACCACGCAATAGCCCCGTGGCCGCTACGAAAAGTTCACATCTGTACTCTTCCGGTATGTGATGTTGCTTGAAAACGTCCATACTGAGTTCGCAGGAGTGATGCTTGCGCTTGTTGCTATCGCAATGATAAATGCATCAGCATTAAAGTAATGAACGAATAGACCAACCCGAACCCCAAGTGCACTGTCGTGTTTAGCTTTGTTTGTGTATCGGTGTGTTTCGCGCTTTTACATTTACGAGTTCCAAGCGGGCTTGTAGGCGTGGTATCCTGGAGAAGTATGTAGCGCAAATAGGCGAGCTCGCAAGAAGGCCCTCAAAAGACACCGACACGGTGCGGTAGATCAAGAAATAAAGTCCGCTAGTATTGCAGCACGGGTTTGTTGATGTGTCATGGCGAGTTCTATATTTTTATTTTGTATGAAGCTATAAAGAATGAAAGGGAGTAACATTGCAGCCTAATGGTTTAAGTATCGGCCTCTTGTTATGTGACATCCGCCCAATTAAATTTCGCAGCTATTCTCTTCGTACCGATTGTAACCATAACCACGAGTTAAACGAATGCCGGTAAGAGCTTCTGTTAAATCTTTCTTTTTTCAACTACATACAGGCACTCTCCCAGTGAAATCGTGGCTGCAAAGCAAGGGCATTTTTGCACCTTCGTCTGTGAATTGCTTTATATGCAAAAAAGCGGAGACGATTGAGCATATCTTTTCCGACTGCCATGACGCAGTGTTTTTGTGGGATATTCTAAAACGTAGCTTTAAAAAGGAATTGCCGCTAAGTGCTTTCGGGATACGCTTCCTGCGATGCGCGGAACCAGAGGGAGTGCCTGTCGATGTCTTAATGCTTCTGTCCATGCACAGCGTGTGGCGAACGCGTATGGATGTTAGACATGAGCGCATTGTTCAGGCCCCAGCACATGAACACTTCATTAAAAATGTGTTATATATATACGCGAATTTTTCTGTTCGCAGAGTGATCTTCCTGATTGGCTAAGTGCTTTGTACAAAGTGACTAGCCTACATCGTTCTTACCACAGACTAGTTGTTTTTTATGGAGTTGTAATATTCACATTTTACTTTCTTTTGCCTAGCCGGTAATAAATAAAAAAATGTGACATCCGCCGTGGTTGCTTAGTGGCTATGGTGTTTGTGCTGCTAAGCACGAGGTCGAGGGATCAAATCCCCGCCACGGCGGTCGCACTTCAATGGGGGCGAAATGCAAAAAACACCCGTGTATTTAGATTTAGGTGCGCGTTAAAGAACCCCAGGTCGTCCAAATTTCCGGAGTCCCCCACTACGGCGTGCTCACAATCAGAAAGGGGTTTTGGCACGTAAAACCCTATAATTTTTTTATGTGGCGCCTATGGGTATGACCGCACTGTCCGAGGTGTATTCTTCATTTTTTAAAGGCTTCAAAAGATGCGATACTGAAACAACACTCCCACGTAAAACTACACCGGAAGGAAGCGCGCAGTAGGAGGCCTATTCTCCTCATTAATATGGCGTAACTACGTGATTCCTGAGGTCTGCGCCGCAGCAAACAATGCTGAAGTATAAAGTATTTAATGTCAACCATCAAGTGAAGTTCCCATGCATGGTTTTCTGTGCATACCTGATGCATACACTGAAGCGGAGTGCGTAGCAGTCGAGCTCCTCGCGCGCGATGATGTCGCCCTCGCTCGCGTTGACATCGACCAAGATCATGCGGGTTTAGTCGCAGCTCTCTATCGCGTGGTGCAGCAGTTGAAGCATAGGCGTTACGCCGCTGCCAGCAGCTATCATTCCTTCTTGAGTGGCCCGTTCGAGACGACGTCCGCCGCAAAGCACGAATTGGCCTCGACCTTAGTAGATGAATCGTCCCTTGGGTCCGTGTACCTGGAAGATACAAAGTGCCCGGCAAGATTGAACGGAAGGACACAAGTGCGGAGCCTTCGTAGAAGACGGTCAGTCTTAAGGTTTACGCATCTGGGCATAGTACCGTTAAGTGAGTGCAATTGAGTAACTCATCTAAGGGTCCGTAGAAAAGAAACATTTAAATTGTTTAGGCTGCTCAGCAGCCTTTGAAAATTCCAGTTTCGTAAATTTTGTGATAAGCAGTTCATTAATAAAAAATAATAAAGGTTTTATATACCTCCGTTTATTTTGTTATGTCAACTAAACATCACAGTCAGGACATGGCTTTTGTCATAACTTACCGTATTACGGCCGTTGTTCTGCAGTAGTAATTATGCGAGCTCGATAATTGCAGCCTTCGGTTGATGCAAACTTCAATGCGACGCAACCTTATAGCACGAGAAAGTTAACTTAGCCAGAGCATATGACAATAAGATCTATGACATAACAGTGAATAGGTGCGGGAATGGCAACGCGTTGCCGCCACCCGCATTTCATTTTTGGCTCTTTTCTAGTTAACCAAACCTCTACTGGCGGTAAGCGTCGCTTTTATGGAATTACAGAAAAATAGGTTACGAATACGAAGCGCGCCTTATTTTGCCTTTGGTGTCCCTTAACCATGGAGCACCCAAACATAGTTGTACATCAATGATTTCTGGTCATGAACAGTACACATCTGTGCGACAGGCGAAACAACATGAAATGTTATATGCGTTAAATTCTAATTTGTACAGAAGCTCACATTTCGTTCAGTTTCGCGCGCTGCAATTAGAATTTTGACGCATCAATCTCAGCGTATCTTACGTGACAGGCTTGTACGATAGAGTTAACGCCAGCTACACCTTAGCCACAAATATGCCTAATATGTCGACACAGGCATCAGCAAGTTTCATAGCAACACAGCATAAACTGTACCACGTCAGTGTAACCGCGCTAGACTAGATAAGCAAAAGTTCAAAATGATCTTGCTCTAAAAATGCATTGTTCTGTGGCGACGTTCGACTGCATAGACCAGTGGAGTATCGGCCTTCTGAGAGAGAGAGAGAGAGAGAAAGTGAACCGACACGACCGCTCTGTTAGCGTAGGACTTTTTTTTTAATCCTTCCGAACGCTATCCCATGCCGGCGCGTGCAAGAGGCACATGCTTCGCGTAGACGCGAGCGCCTACATTATTTTGATGCGATGCCAATGCTGCTGCTGCTACAGTTCTTGCCATATCGCAACTGTTGCGTCCCCGTGTAGTTACACTTTGAAAGCGCGCTCAAGTTGGCGTTGGCGTGCTTTCATTGTTCATTTATTATAAAGTTATGCTGACTGAAAACGGGATAATGACACACCCAAATAAAATGGTGCTACAGCGCTGCTATTTCTAAATAGTCATAGCTCTTAAACCTGAACCTATAACCTTGTAATGACATCCCATGCATTCAATTCCTACATACACAAAAAAAGAACACATGCGTTGAGAGTGCCGGCGACAGGGACTGTACTAATTTCTTGAGGGCGAGCAAAAAAAACATTTCTTTCTAATCCTGTGCCTATGTCACCGTTAGGCTTGAGCTAATGCTGAAATTGTATTGGGGCAAGGCCTGGCTTGCTTGTCGATCACGCAATGTTACAAAACCACAGAAACTCGCCTCCTCAAAGTGACTTGTACGCACGAAGGATGCATAAACATACCGAAGAAAACAAATCATCTTGTAGGGGGGCGGGGGGGAATGGCGGCGAGACTGTCCCGTTTCGAAAGGAATAGAAGATGGTGGTCCGATCAGCACACCAGCCCTGTTTACTCGAAGCTGCTGGCGGAAGTGGATTTCTTTGCTTACAGAAAAAAAAATCCGTGGCAAGATCCCGTTCTCGAGCCCTTTTGGCAAGCATACCACACCGCTCTGCCAAAATTCATTTTCTGATCATCTGTTTTGGCGGTATCTTTAAATTTCTGCTGCTCAATCCAGTCACAGCATGCTAAGCAAGAGGAAACTGACCAATTGCAGACGAAGACTGCGCCCTCCTCATTCGGTTTTGAGCTTGCACTACACTAAATCGGCCCCATCGAAATCCTGCTTTCTTAAGTTGAGGTAAAGCTCAACAAAGAACGTGGGACCAATGAAGGGCATGAAGTCATTGCGCTACTAACAAATGAATCTTTATTGTAAATCGTTAATACATATATAACATATTACAAGAGCCGCAAAAAAAATACCGTTGGACTTTTCGTACATGACTACATGACTACGTACATGACTTTTCGGCATAATCGTCCACCACAGGTCGCTACTGCGTGCCCTTCCTGGTATACTTGTATTGTCCTGCGTGCTTTCATGTGCTTTACCTCAAGTTATGCAGTACCACCTAGCGCAGCAATCTCTTCTGTTGAACCTCTTTGCTTCTGTGTGCTCTCAGCCTGTCATGAGCCAGTTAAATACGCAACACCTGTCGGCGCACTCTGTGCTGTTTGCTTTTAAACCGAAGAAAGTTCCCCACTCTTTTGAACGAGGATAGCGCTTATTAGACTGTTGAAACAACCTTGCCGGTCAACGCAGGTGCCTTCATCGGTGTTCGCATAACTTTACGTCAGGATATTATAGTTATGTCAGAATTGAGTAACCTTACATTTTAGACCCCTTGGTTTTGTACGGGTCGTAGGAGGAATCGGGGTGCTGTACGAAAGAATTGGGGTGCTGTACGTCCCCTGTGTTTTCAAATATATTGGCCCAGTTAGCGGATTTTAAAGAGCGAGTACAACGATGGGCCGCAGTTAATTTCTAGTCACGAGGAAAGAGAGGAAATCGTAGCCCATTTAGCACCGCAATGCAACGAGAACCTTAGCGGGCGGACAGCGTACTACGAACGAGTATTGCACAACATTGCAGTAAAAAAACTGACTGTCACTTTCTCTTATGATATTACATACAGCTGATAAAATATATCCCCGAGTACCTACAGCCGATCCCAATGTAACGCCAAAGATGCTAAAGGTTATAACTTATACCAGAATGAACGGTCTCAGACATGGTCTGCTATATCTGTACATATCGTGTGACGGTGTCTATGGCTTCTATATTTCTGTTATTAAGACAACCGCCACTTCAAGTTCCAATGATCCATGATTCCGAAGGACACTGACGTTTGCAGTAAGAACTTCATTGCCTTCATAAATTGTGTGCGGAAGCCAAAACATTGCATTTACTGCAAGCTTGTTACACATGTTTTATATCGCGCCTAATATGTTTGCAACGGAAACTCAAATATATTTCCTTTGTAAACATTACAAAATGTAAAAGAATATACAAATAATGCTCGAATTAGTTTTCTTAATATTGTTTTACTCTGCGATGGATGACAGCATTACCGTTCATTAGACGTTGAGCTTTTCGATAATTGTACGTGCGGTTGTAGGCACAACCGTGTCCAGGTGAAATGCTTCCATAGCCTCAGAAGTCAGCACGAGCGACGCACAACTGCATCTGAATTCCCGTGGCTATTAAATTTTCGCTCTGTTTTAGCAGTGACTATGTGGCTCTAGCAATCTGCAACTGATTCTGCTAGTGTAAGATTGCATGTGCACCACGTCATTAGTTGCCGTGAATGTTAAAAAATATATACGAACTTCACAACCTTGCCTGCCATAATGATTAAAAATCCTGTAGTGCTTCTGACAAAGTCCACGGTGAAACTTTTAGAATAACAACAGTGTCTGCCTTGTTCAAAAAAACAATAAAGGCGCCTGAAAACTCTGAAAAGGGCACTATAACGTAAAGCTATTCCAATGTGTTTTTATTTCAATCTCCTGACGTCAGATTAACATAACCCAGGAGGCAAGCATCGATCGGTGACCCGCAGCGGTGCCTGGACAGCCCAATAAAAAAGCGCTCCTCGTTTATAATAGGTAAGTTTTGCTTGCTTTCAGAACTAATAACATCGCCTACATTAGGTGGTTTTTCTTATCTAATTGGCTGACACGAGGCGAGGCGCCCGCTCAAGTGGAGAAGGTTTCGATGGGGCCGAGCCAGCGCTGTGAAAATAGCCGGTGTCCTATGATTCGTCTGCTTCCCCTTAGCGTGCTGTGGCTGGCCCAAAATCGTGGCGGCGTGCAACGTAACGTAAAAAATGGAGCTAAAACGAATCCCCAGAAAGGAAGAATTGGCAAAAAGATGTAACATAAGTCCCACAAGGGCTTGATAGCGTTTTACTGCCACGCGCAAAATTTCATTATACCCAAATAAACCCATGTTCTCCGGCAGGTGCGAGTAGCCAGTGCTTAAGCGACCGGCGCAGCCATCTTCTATTCCTCTCTTGCGGAACGGGGGCGTCTCCGGCCTTATACACCTTTACCGCATACACGTCACTCTGACGCGGTGAGTTTTCGCGGTTTTGTGACGTCGCGTAACAAACAGGTGAAGCGGGTGCAGCCGGAAACCTCCTTACCAATAACACCGGTCTAACGGCAAAAAGGCGTCAAGTCAGAAATAATTATTTTTCCTTCGTCCGGTCGAGTCATGCATAACCAGTGTGTACACGTCATATGACGCGGGGAGCTATCGCGGCTTTCCTGACGTCGTGTGACAGACAGGCGAAGTGGGGGTAGTTCAGAAAATATTTAGTGTAATCGCGGAAGGCTGATTGTAGAATTGGAATGAAAAGTTTGGAATAGCTTGTTAACCTTAAGTTTAAGATCCACGTTTTTGTTTATACCGTTTTATCGTTAGTTTAAATGCTTTTTTTATTGTTACCCGCTGAATAAAATGAAGCGTGCGTGGCTCTCACGGATTCGCTTGAAGGAGTTTCGTTCACTTCATATGGCAGCTAGCTGGCTTCAAACTCTATCACAAAGCACCTGATACATCTAGATTTGTGCTATTAGTGCCATTATCCTCATTATTTCCGACATACTGTAATTATTTGCACCAATTACATTCGACGTAGTTGCGAAATACGCGTTTGAGGGCAGATATTGTAGTAGCCAGCGTGTGAGCAGCAAAACCTGCAGGAATCTTATGCCCGAATAGACACACCTGAATGATGTTTCCTGGCATGAGGTGTCCGAGATACTGCGACATGAGTCCACCTGTGGGGAAGGCGGCAGAGGTGTTGTAGACCTTAACGACTAGGTCGAAAGAGCCACGCTGATCGCAGAAAGTGACCGGCGTGTAAGGGCGCGTCACATGACGCTAGCCAATCCGTGCGTGGAGTAGCACGTGCCGGCCGGGCTGAATTCCGAGTCTCTATGGAAATAATTAATTAAAATGTGCTGTAATGGGGAGAAATAAAGAAAACTTGCAAAGCTGGCGGAAACATTCTTAGTTCTCCTGTTTTATTCGACAATTTTCTAAGTCTCAGAAATAAAGCAAATCAATTAGTTGATAATTCAAGCAGTGCTTATGGCGCTATTAGTGGCATACAGTAAGGCAACTGTAGGCTTGCAGAAATCTCTAGATGTGAGATCGGGTAGGTACCGCTGTTCTAAGAAACTCTGTGGCGCTGAATTGCGGCAGTAGGTATTTTACAACTTGGTCTGGTGGTGTTTTTCAATGCACCTCTTTGGTGCCAACATGGGGTGTCTGAGCCTTTGCAAGTAGGTGTGTGCGGCTGTTGAATGAACGTCTTTCACTCCATTTTGGATGACAAACTACGTGCCACTGACAATGTGCCACTCTACGATAACGAGAAAGATCCCTTATGTTTCCCTGTTGCCAAGCACAATTGAAGCCACGTCACAAGGCTTCCTCAAGGACAGCAAACCAACGCATTAGCAGGCTGCGCCACAAATGCACTTCTGTATGTACCGCTTTCAATAAACGCCTTTAGCGCCAACATTTTAGTGGACTGCGCAGTGAGTGCACTAGGCATTTTGGAGTACACGCGCAGGCTTCGCGGCGGTGAGGCTAGAGGGCGTCGACTGTGTTTAGTTAAGCGCGAAAGCAGAATCCGGCTGCAGCACACCCCTTTCACATAACTGGTTTGAAGGGTGGAAATTCAATGTGTCATTATATTGATGTATTTCTAAACTCATAACCATGTCTAGATGGGTCCACCGCTTTTTTAGAACGGAGTTGTTTACCTCTATGTTCGTTATGCATACCCGCATGCATTCCTAGGGGTGATACGCCGCCCAGGCATGTACCGTGGGCAGCTTACGTCCCTATTGGGGACATGGCGCGAAGACAGAAATGGAGACTAGTAAGCGAAAGGGGGAAAGAGGGAGGTGACAGTACCTTTAGGCGTCGCCTGTGCTTCTGTGGCTATGACGTCATGCGCCTTCAAGGGGCCGGCTCGGCCGTAGCAGCGGTTGCGGCAGATGCATGGGAAGTGCGTTGCCCGCGACGGCGCTTGTGTCGGCGTAGGGTGGTGGTGGACGCCGGAGGAGCAAGCGGAGAGGAGTCTACAGCACAAACGCGATTACAACCTGCGACAACGAGACCGTCCAAAAGCGAAGAATTTGCATGCATCCTAAACAGCTTCACTGGTAATCCGTCCCGACATTAATGTTGGGGCCCTAGCAATTTTCAGCCTGGGCTTCATTGACATTATTTTCTATTTGAATGATTGAGAATGACACGTTTGAATATGCAGGGCAATACCTAAATAAATGTTCGATCATGAAAGTTACCTGGTTCATTTTCCCTTACGTAGTGCCTGCTTTGGAATTTATTTGGAACAATGACATTATTTGCAACAGATAAGCTCTATGACAGAATAAGAATGGGATACATGTTTCATGTTTATTTTCTTGATATTTCGCAAATACTGTCGACAATAGTGCGATCTCAGCAGGAAGGTTGTACTAGATAATGTTAACATTATCCGCGCTTTGTAGAGTAGCAATACACAAAGCGATTTACTCATGAACAGATCGTGGTGGAAAGCGCCCTCAAGCAGCTTTTCAGAGACGGAATATGAGTGGAATACTTTCTAGTGGTTAACTATTGTAACCTCGCACGCACGTAAAAGTATTATACACTAAGGTTGTATTGTTCTGGTATGTGAGAGGTTCTTCAGTAAGTTCTAAAAAAGGTGCCTTCAAACATATTTTAAAATTCATTATTGTGATTGCATCAGCATCACAGTAAATGTGCTCACTCTCTGGTTGCAATGGAGAGACAATACCGCGACAGCAGCCACAGTGGATGGTAAGGTTATGACTGGTGTTGCATAAGTCGCGCACCATTTTTTTTTCGTCACAACGATAGGTTGTTTTTTTTACAGGTACTGCTCCAGGGGGGCACGCGTAACCGGCAAACGGGGGCCTTAGGAGAGGACTTAAGAATATAATAAAAGAGGCGGCGCAGGATCTCCAGCGCACCGAAGGGGTAGCGGGGAATCAATGCTGGAAGCACGGTGGCCCGTGGGTTGGGGCCGTGGAGGCCGAATCTTGCCAAGGGTTGTTCACATAAAAAATTGCCTGTCCGCTATAGCGGCCAGCCGATCTTATACACTCCTGGCAAGCGCAGGGGTCGATGAGCCCCAACCCACGGACCAGTCCGGGTTCTACTTTGGAGTCCCCATTGCCGCTTTGGTGTTCTGGAGGCGCCACCAATGATGAAAAATAATGAAACGTTTTTGCAACTAGTGAAAAACACGATTGAGTACATATAATTACCTCCAGCCGCCAACTTGTGACGCTAGGTTCAGCGTTACCGCGCCCTTCCTCCCGCGATTTCTGCAACACATGTCAGAACTTTGCTCACTGGACCACAGGAATTCTGGTCATTCACACGCTCACTACGAAACTTCTGACCAATGTGCTAAACACTCACCTGTCTGCTGTTTTGCAGACTGAATCGCAAGAGGCGCACATTATGCGTGAATGTCTGTCTTTGCTGGAGCGCGACCATGTATAGGGCGTTGCGAGGGGCCAGCAGAACCGCCTTTCCGCCATACAGGAGCCGGAGGCGACGGGTCATCGTGAAAAGCAGCGCCAGGGCGCCGGCTGCCGCTGCAATCGTAGCGAGGACAAAGTGTAGAGGACGCCGTTGAAATGAAGATTGCTGCAAGATACGCATTGCATTCTTCTTCTACTGCTTAGTTGTTGGCTTCTTATGCCATGATGCTTACCCTCTACAGGGGAGTGGCTAAGCAGCTGAAAGTTAACCAGACGAGGAGCGATAAAAAATTAGAAGAGAAAGTGAGGTATATATATATATATATATATATATATATATATATATATATATATATATATATATATATATATATATATAAGTATATATAGAGTATAAAGTTTAGAAATAATAACAAATTCTATTTATCTTGGCAAGTCTTTCTCATTTTTTAAGCGAAATGGGCAATTTATGGGAGGATATCAAAGTCTGAGCGAAAAACATTTTAAAAGGATCGCATTATTATTTGCTATAATTACCCAAGTATTCTCCTTGTGCTACGGAGGAATTAGCAGATGATCATGTGTTTACCTTTTCAGGAGGCGAAGTGGAAAGGTCGCGGGGCGATACTTTTCTCCTTTATGGGTTGTGCGAGCCAACGCGGCGCTGATTGAATCTGTTGCCATCCCGTGCTACAGAATGATCTCGATATGCTTTAGCTCCTGCTGCAAGAAATTTACAAGATATTAGTTCATACGGGGTCATCGAACAACCACTTTGTGCATTTAGAAGTAGCAGTAGTGAGTGAGTAATAGAGTGAGTGAGTGAGTGAGTGAGTGAGTGAGTGAGTGAGTGAGTGAGTGAGTGAGTGAGTGAGTGAGTGAGTGAGTGAGTGAGTGAGTGAGTGAGTGAGTGAGTGAGTGAGTGAGTGAGTGAGTGAATAAACTTTTATTTGGTCCAGCAAAACGCTATAAAACGCACACCCGGCTAATCCCACGACGAGACTGACAGATTTAGTCTGCCGGCCTGATCGCGGGCGCGCTGGACGGCCAGGATTTGGTCCTCAAAGACGGGACTTCACAAGAGCGCGTCCCACTCTTCCCTGGCGAACTTCGGACCCAGCTACCCGCACTCCCAGAGCATATGAGGCAAAGTAGCAACTTAAACACAGGCCACCCAAGAACAACTTGGATAAATCTCAGGTTATATGCAGTTAAGGGACGCCGGATTCGGGCAGGAGTTCGTTCCCAGGAGTCTGAGTGTGACCGCCTGCGGCCTGCCTAGCTTTGAGTGAGGCGGCGGGAAAACCCTTCTCTTTAAGTAAAAGAATTTAGTAAGTTCATTGTGCGTTGTAGGAGCGTCTCTGTGTCCGGGGAGAGAGTCGCCCGATCCCAGGGCAGCGCGCTCGGTAAAGGCACGCGCAGCCTCGTGGGCAGATTCGTTGAGGTTCCGAGGAACCCCTCAATCGCCCCGACGTGTGCAGGGAACCAAGGGATGGAGTCTACGGAGGTGTCGCCGTGTTTGGTGCCTTTCAGAATTTGAATTGCTAGCCGGGCTACCCGGCCTTTGTGAATGCACTAACGGCTACTTACGAATCGCTATACACCTTTTCTCTCCGACCGTCTTGCATGGCGAGTGCAATGGCCACTCATTCGGCCACCTCGGGGTTAGTCGTCCGGACGGAAGCACAGTTGATGACTTTGCCAGCGTGTCCACTACGGAAACCGCAAAAGCCTTGCCGTCTCGGTATGCAGCTGCGTCCACGAAGCTTGCTTCGATGATGTCCTTGTTTATTTGCTTCAGTATATTCAGTGCTCTTGCCTTGCGACGACCTACATTGTGAACGGGATGAACGTAGCGGGGCAAAGGGGCCACCACGATCTTCTCCCCTATTTCTCTGCGAATTTGGGTGTTCTCAGCCAAGTTCTTGGTGAGAGCGAGTTCGATCTCCTCGAGGATACGCCTGCCGGCCGGGGTGGAGGACAGCCGAGTTAGCTGGGCCTGTTCCTGAGCCTCGGCTATCTCCTCCATGGTGTTGTGTATGCCGAGCCGAAGGAGGCACTCGGTATGCGTTCTGACGGCCAGCCACAGTCCTATCTTGATGAATTTTCTAATGAGGGCATTAAGCTTTTGCCGCTCGGCTCTGAGGCAGTTGTGCATGGCCACCGTGCAGGGGAAGTGACACAGCACAAATGTGTTGATGAGCCGAAGCAGGTTGTCCTCGTTGAGGCCACGATGTCTGTTCGTGACCCTACAGACGAGGCGAAAAGCATTGTTGGTTTTCGCACTTATCTTGCCCAACGCAGCGCCGTTGCCGCCGCGGGGTTCGATGAACATACCCAGGACTCTGATGGTGTTGACCCTGGGTATCGGGTCACCGCTTCGAGGGAACAGGTGAATGTCCCTTTCCGAGAATTGTTTCCAGCCCTTCGTTCTGCGGCCTTTTTCTTTTATATAAAGCAGAAGCTCAGATTTGGTCGGGGAGCATCTGAGTCCGGTGGGTGCGGGACGTCTACTGTCTCTTGCATGGCGCTTTTTACTTGCCCTTTGCTACCGCCGGTGCACGAGTACGTGATGTCGTCAGCGTAGATGGTGTGTTCGATACCTTCAACTTGGGCCAGATTCCTCGAGAGGCCGATCGTGCAGATGTAGCAGAGAGCAGGCGAAATGACCGAGCCTTGCGGCCTGCCCCGTGGGCCCAGGAGTACCTCGTCGGAGACAAAGTCCCCGATCTGCAGCTTCGCATTCCTCCCCGCCAAGAACGAGCGGACATAGTTATATAGTCTGGGGCCCAGCTCGAGGTCTGCGATAGAGGCCAGAATGTATTCGTGGAGAACGTTGTCAAACGCTTTCTCGAGGTCGAGTCCGAGCAGGGCCCTGGTTTCCCTGGTACTGCCGCCGATGATTTGATGTTTGATCATCTTCATGGCGTCCTGCGACGAGAGGCCGCCACGGAAGACAATCATGTTGTGAGTATAGATGTTGTTCTCTTCGAGATATCTCTTTAGTCTGCTGAGGACGACGTGCTCCGCCACTTTCCCGACGCAGGAGGTGAGAGAGATGGGTCGGAGGTTGTCCACGTTCGGAGCCTTGCCAGGTTTGGCGACCAGGGCGACGTTGGCGGTCTTCCATTGCTATGGGACGTTGCCATGTTTCCACGTCTCGTTGATCTTCTCGGTGAGGTATCCGATGAAACGGTCGTCAAGGTTCCTCAGCATCTATTTGGTGATTCTGTCGGCACTTGCCGCACACTTCCCCTTGAGCGCAACAATGGCTTATCTAATTTCCCCCACGGTGAAGTCTTCGTCCAATTACGGACGGGCTGGGCCGAGGTAGTCGGGAAACCGGTCTTCCTCGTTTCCGTGCTTTACGGGAAGCTACTTCTACATGAGCTTGGCAACCAGCTCGTCCCCGGAACGGGATCTGGTAGCTTCGTGCAGGGCTCTGTCGAGCATGTGTCTCTGACTAGATTTGGTGCTGCCCTCGTTGGGGAGATGTTTTAGCATGCTCCAGGACTTGCCATTACGCGTCGGCCTGTCGATTGAGTCACAGACCTCGTCCCATTGCTGCTTGCCGTGTGTCCGACAGTGATCTTCGATGGCCTTGTTTAGCTCGAAGAACTTTTTCTTCTATCTTCGGTTAAACATTCGTCCCTTCCATCTTAGAAGCAGCGCCTGCTTGGCCTCGATCAGATGGGCTAACTGCTGTACATCTTCTCTACCTCCAGGTCACTGACGATCTTCTTAGTGGATGCCGCGGCGTCACTCTTGATTCGCTGGCACTAATCTTCCAGGTCTTTGGGGACGGGTGCGCTGTCATTGCCGCGAAGCTTGCGAAAGAGGTCCCAGCCCGTGACTGTGAATTCTGTGCATTTACTTCGGGCGACTTCGAAGCGGCTCTCGAGCACGTAATGGTTGCTACCAAAATTTATTGCGGTGTTACTCCACTCGGCTCCCTCGACGTTCTTCACGAACGCCTGATCGGGGGTGGTGTCCCGGCTCACCGAGTTGCCGATTTGGGTGGGGAAAGCCTTGTCCGTGATGAGCGTGAGGTCCATTTCGTTGGCATTCTGCCGTAGACCCCAGCCCTTGCTCGTGTCGTAGACGTACCCCCACACTCCGTACGCTGCGTTGAAATCCCCGACGACGACCAGGTGATGGGTGCCGGTCAGGTCGACGGACTTCTTGAGTATCGTATTGAACTGCTGTCGCGAGTCCCTAGGATTGCTGTAGATGTTGAGTATAAACACGGTGTTTCTCCGCTGGTTGCGTTGTCTTGTGTTGAGCAGAACCTCCGCTATGACGTATTCGACCTTGCAACTCTCCAGCTTCAGTTCGTGAGACAAGTGCGTAAGCCTCCCGTCAACTAACGTGCATACTCCTCGACCTTCGGGCTGCACGGAGACGGCACGATAACCAGAGAGGGATTCGGCAGAGACAAGGGTTTCCTCTAATGCTATTACTTGTGGTTTGTTAGGTAGCGATCTAAAATATTCCTGCAACGGAGCCCTCTTATTGGAGTACCCCCTGCAGTTCCATTGCGAAATTTTGAACCCCTCTTCGGAACTATCCATGATTAGGTGAATTGCCTGGGGTACCCGCTGTAAGCACAGCGACACGTAAAAAATTCCCCCCACTCTGACGCGCAGATGTGCTCGTAGCCCTGATTTGAGTCCCCGACGCATTCGAAACAGCGACCTGCATCGGACTTACCGACGTATTATTTGGGATCATCAGACGCTCGAGAGCGTCCATGCGATCGGCCAGCGCGTCTAGGCCTCTCTTCGGGTCTCCTAGGGTGACTTGCACCTGTGCTAAGCATTGCTGTAACTGCTGAACGCTCTTAGTGAGCTTGGCCAACATGCCTTTGATATATCTCTTGGCTGTGCAAAAATGCAACACACATGATGAAAAGTAGTGTGCGTGTTTGTTGTAAATTATTTCGGCCCTTTCAACTTTCGTTGAACAAAGAGAAGCGGCTTCTCTGAATCGGCAGCGTGAATTGCAAAATATTCTCAGTGATCGCTTGGCGTGGGAAATAAAGCACCGAGTTCTCGTTCCCAGCCAACACTAGACAATGCCCAAATATTTGTCTCTTCCCGCGACAGCGTTGTCATGAATTTCAAATCTAGAAAGCTTGAAATCACTATCGTTAGTTTCCTGTATGAGACCGATGACCTTGCTCAGCACAGCCATCACTGCGGTTGGTAAACCAACATGATACACATAGGTTTTGTACTTCACCATTGCATTTTTTCTCTGTGGAGCATATTATCCAAAGGATACCACATAACAAGAATCAAATGGCTATTTGTGAGGGTGCTATTTTCGTAGGACGAATGAGTGCGTCATAGAGGACGGGACCAAGTAGACTGAAAACAAACGAAGGAAAAGATTCCTAACTTCGCCTAACATAGCAATAAGAGTTAGCATGGTCATGGCGCATGGTTGGACCATGCAGTATGAAACCCGCCGAGATTTGTAACACAACGTCTACCACTGCCTCGGATGCTAGCACAGTCTGCAACCGGCCGCTCGACCACAAGACAAGTGGGATTCACATTGTACGGTATGTCTGTATTACTAGACAAAACTATTTTGTTCGTGGGCGGGAACCTGGCCCATTAAACAAGACAGCCACGCGGTGTTTATAGAGCTAACAAATTGAAAGCTTGTCAGAATAAATAGCTATGCTTATTCAACAGCAGAGCGCTACCCACGCTGACTGGACCTCACACGTCTCGTAACTGACAATTGCTGCTAAAACTGAGCTTATAATTACACTGAGAATGCTTTAATAAGGTTCCATTCATGAAACAAACTTTCAGAAATACATAACTGATCGCTGTGACTGATTGTAGGCTCAAACATGCGCGCACTCATTGAGATGGGTGCTCCGTTCGCCCTACAGCCGTGCAGACTCTAAAAACTTTAATACGCTTCACAGAACCGTTTCTCACCTAGAAGACGCCATGTCATGCTAATTCGACTGCGTGTGCACGAAAGGAAGCGCCAGAAACTGCCACCGAGCGCATACCTGGCATACAGCACGGAGCGCTCGCCCAAGCCACCATACCGACGACTGCCCATAGATGGCGCGACAGCCTACGCAATATGGCAGTGCACGTGGAAAAGGGCACCACCATATTGGCTGAAGCCCAATCCCTCAGCAGAAAATTTTCTGAGCATGTGCAGAATACCTAATTTCAGGACGAAATTTCAAAATTTTCCTTTTCCGTGCTTGCAAATGGGCCGCACGTTCGCAATGCTTTTAGGTACTTGCACGTGTGGTATAGAAAGAATGGCACCATATCAGACATTTGTAGATAAATATGCGTTTGTGGAACAGGGTAGCAAACATTTCTAAGCGAGATATTCAATTTATGTGCGAGACAAATTGATTGTTCCATCAGGAAAACTAATGGCTTATGTTTGTTATTGGAATTCAGCTCTGTATGTATAGGGCAGACGTGACAACAAAGATGATGATTTAGCGCTTTAAACGTAGCACACACCAACAACGCGATCGCACAGTCAATCGTATGTTTGTAAGAAGAGCGCAGATAATAAAAATCTCTCGATCCCACGCATGTGTGAGAGTCGGTGATAAGAAACGATGCTAGGCGTATATGTAAATGTAGAACCTTGTGGTATACTGGCACGGTCCCACTCCGGGAGATTGGCCAAGAATCGGGTAAGTCCACATAAAGGCCAAAAAAGAGTCCACCTTTTATAATGGGTAACTTAGAATCGAAAGATTGGACAACCTGCGTGATTTTATTAGAATCAAAATTATGCCATAAGCCTCACAATAAAAGCTCAAGTTTAATTTGCATGAAAGAAAAGTAGACTTAAATGTTTGTGTTCAGTGTTTATATCCCATTCTTCCTAAAATAAAATATTGGATGGCAGCGCTAACGCTCCCGTCGCTATGCCTAAGTGTAGAGGCAGCCAAGAATAGTACATTTTGAGCAGGTAAATCTAATCCGCAAAGGCAGAGTGGTGTTTCTAAAGTTAGTTTTCTTAAGGTAACAAGTCATCGGCAAGAAATTACAAAATTTTCTATGGTCTCGTCTTACCTAGACAGGAAAAATCGGGGAAGGGGCCAGACGAGTCCGGACTAAATAAAAATTTAGAAAAGGTATGCAAGGACGAAGCCTACTCATAGTTACTTCATATTTTCGTCGGTTGCCATAGATTACTTTTACAGGGGTGCAATAGGTATGTAAAATTTCAAGAAATTTCTTATAGATTCGTACAGAGAATTCCCACAGCGTCATCTGTCTTTGAAATTGGGCGGATAATAAATTAAAAATAAAATTATGTGGTTTTACTTGCCGAAACCACGATCTGATTATGAGGCACGCCATAGTAAGGGACTTCAAAAATCTGGAACACCTGGGGCTCTTTATCTTGCGCCTAATCTCAGTACACGGGTGCGAAATGAGGCCGCCGTGGCCGAGATTCTGGCAGCTATGATCAAGGCTTATGTAGGGATGATTTGAATGGATGGGCTGGCTATCCACGCATTCGTCAATGAATCTGCCGTTTCATTTAGAACTATACCTGTATGCCCAGTTACCCAGACTAAATGTATATTAGTTAGCTTTAGAGGTACTAATGATTTAAACGCTTACAATAACTGAGATTCATGAGGTGCTATGAGTGAAGTACACAAGGACGTAAAATCAATTACAACGACCACATAATCTATTGCCCGATTAATTTACGAAGGGCCACTACTATGGCTGAAAGTTCTACAAGAAAGATTGCTATAAAGTCTGGAAGCCGCAGTGAAAATGACATCGAGAATAGGCCTCTATATACCAATAGCACATTTTTCTTCGTCGCTATGACCACCAGTCACTATGACGACATTTGTTTGTTATTTCATTAAAAGACCGTGCAGGGTAGCCCATAACAAATTTGGTAACATACGTGTTTTGCCCTTACTGGGAAAAATTGTCAAATTGTATGGGAAGAGAATTTTTCCCGTCACAAACAGGCTTTACATGTCTCATTCTAACGTTCAACGGATCCAGAAGACCTTCTACAGAAATAACATGATGTGTTTATTTATTGGTTATTTATACTTTAACTTCTAATAGTGCTGCGACATTTTTCATTTATTTATTTATTTACTCTCATACCCACAGCGCCATTTAGGCATTCCAGTGGGGAGGTTACATACATCAATGTAAACAGCTTATGGCATCCAATAAGCAGCATTAAACTATACAATAAAATGAAAAGCACTATGGAAACGGCATCATTCAATTAAGTAATAAAGCACTATGTAATGACAGCAAACTTTGCTATTACTATATGCTGTAAAATAAAGAAGAAAATTTCCAAATGCATTTGCAAAATGTTCATTATTAAGTATACCAACTACGGCAGCACGCAGTCGATTCCATTCTAAAATGGTTTTGGGGAATAAAGTGCTTTTGAAAAGCTTAGTGCTACAACTGTGTTCCCTAACATTGAGCTCGTGAGCTGTTCGTCTGGATATATAATGTCACTGAAGAATATGTTTATTACGGTCTATTCCAATTTGGCCGTAAAATATATTGTGAAAAAGTTTCAAGCGTAATGCCTGCCTTCTCTTTTGTAAGTTGTCCCATTTTAATGTTTGTGTTGCACTAGTAATACTAAGGTTTGTGTCATAGTTGCCGATTACGTACCGGGCTGCTGTATTGTGAACTCTCTCAAGTTTATCTAGGTCGGTACACGTAGGAGGGTCCCATACGATATATCCATACTCTAAAATGGGTTTAGCTTAGCTTTTGTACAGAAGATCACGAGCCTGGTGGGGAGAGAGTTTTGTATTGCGCCGTAGAAATCCTAGAAATTGACAAGGCCATTACAGCGTGTTGATTACCGCAAGAAGAACAGACAATAACAAAATAGCAGCTGTTAACATACGTTTCTGCCGGTCATTCAAAAGGGCTTCAATAAAGCTTTAAAGACATTGTCTTTCCTTGCCGCACATATGGGTCCTGTAAAGACTTTGAGGTTCCTTCAATAAAAAATAAATTTAAGTTTGAAACAGACACGTGCCGTCGTAACCCGAAATATAGAGAAGCTAATTTGTCTGCCAGTCCACGTCTGCCTATTTTATGGACAATAAATTTTATCCGACACTTCAAGACTATTTTGCTGCCCGAAAGAAGACGCTGTTACGATGAACTTTTCCAAGAAAAATATCTTCTTTCGCCTATATTTCATGGGATTTACATGCACCTTTGCGCTCGACGCTAGGAAAAATACTGTGACGGTAAGGAAGTGAACATCGTAACGTGAGTCGTTCCTTGTTGTAGCGGTTATTTTCAGCATCAGTAAAGATAAGGGCTACATAAGCGTTAGCTTGATATTTTAAACGTATTGTCCCTACTAATGTATGACATTGCTGTGTGCATTGTTGTTTATAGCAAGCTTACTTATCAATATTAACTGTAATAATCCTGCAGTACCTTAAGGGTTACAGACTGGATTCCAAAGGAAGGTAAGCGTAGCAAGGGGCAGCGGAAAGTTAGGTGGGTGGATGATTTTAAAAAAATTTGCAGGGACAACATGGCCACAATTAGTACATGACCGGGGTAGTTAGAGAGTATGGGAGAGGCCTTTGGGGGCCCTGCAGTGGCTGTAACCAGGCTAATGATGATGATGATGATAGTGGTGGTTATGGTGGTGGTGATGATGATGGTCTTCTGGTGGTGCGCTGGCTCACCGCATCAGTTTCATTAGCAGGTCTCATGGTGTTAGGTTAACGCTATCACGCCGCTTACTTCATTGGCTATAGCAGATGTTTCTTTTTATGCGAAACACTTTTTCTAAAAGGTTTCATATCTAGGGTCCTGCCATTTTTATGGTTAGGCAACGTGGACAGGTGAACATAAACGTTAGCAATGATTTGGAAAATCCTCCCCTCTGTTAAAACGAGAAGAAAGTTCGTTCATTCATTCAAACAAAGCAGGCTTTATAGCCTTTTGACTACTAGCTTTAGGGCACATGTACCTTCGAAGTTCATGCCAAAGCATAGGGAAATCATGTATGCTGAGCAGAAGTCGTGAGACTTCAGCAGTGAATCTTGCCGTGTGTGCCGGCGTGGTTGGGTTCATAACCACTGTGTTGCGCTATGTCAATGCAGCCGGCGCATTAAGCGTCGAAAACAATTATAAGAACAAGAACTGATCAAAATAAATATATTTTTTATACGAGTCTCTTGCGACTCAATTCAAATAATTAAGCCGGATAAAAGGAGGATCTCTGCTACTACCTTTTATGACATATATATATATATATAAGATGATACTACATTGTATGAATATTATACTAGAACACATAATAATGAACTGATTCTCCGCGGTGGAATAGCGGCCATGGTGTTGCGCTGCTGAGCACGTGGTCGCGGTATGAAATCCCGCAGCGGCGGCCGCACTTCAATGGGAGCGACATGGAAAAACGCCCGTGTACCGTGCATTGGGGTTACGTTAAAGGTCCCCTGGTGGTCAAAGTTCATCCGGAGTTCCCCCCGACCCCCCCACCCCAAATATGGCGTACCTCAACACCAAATCGTCGTTATGGAACCGAAAACCCCAAAATTGAATTTAATAACGAACTGCCAGCATCAGCCTCACTGTATTGCGCTTGAACGTAGACACTAAAATCTTTTGACCAGGTAAGATGTTAGCGCTAGGAGCATAATCTTGTAAAGACAAAAGTGCGCAGCCATGGGAAAAAGATATACGGGGGGTAGCACGTTCCATAATGAAAACCTTATTACGAGGCGCGCTGTTGTGGAGGACAGTGCAATAGTTTTAAGCACTTGGGATTCTTTAAAGCGCATTAAATGTGCGGTGCACGAGCATTTCTTGCATTTCGCCCGGTCGAAACGCGTCAGCCACGGCCGGGATTGAGCCCTCGGGGAAGGATGGGTATTGTAGGCGCCGATCGACACAGAATTCGTGCGTAATAGGAAACATACACTATTTAGCAAAGGTTGCGCCATGTATAGCATGTAGCCGTCGCTGTCAGTGTCCGAATAGTTCTGAAAGCGGCGTTCATCCTGCCAGGTCAATTTATTTCTTGTGCATGAGCAAAATATTACACTTCATCGGTATCAGCAGGTACTGCACGACGTATACATCAAAAGCTATTTGTGTGACTCTACTAGGCAGCCTTTTGTACCTGCCCTTTCTTCTATGCTTATTCAAACTGTAAAAATAAAATATTATAACGTGCCCTCGCTAATCACTGATAGAATGACCCAACGTCGCCCTTATTAGAAACTTTCAAAGTCCTAAATGTTCATAAACTTTTCAGATGCAGGTTATTATTTTTTGTTTTGTTGTCAGATGTCCGAAAAAATACCAGTAACTTGCTGCCAACCGCAAACTTCCATGAAAAAACTTCATCTTTAAGAACTTTAGGTCATGACCAGTGTTTTCTTACGCAGCCTGAAAATAACTGAGGTGTACCGACATTACATTAAGCCTTACCGGCAGTGTAAAAAAAGCTCAGTTTCACTGAAAAAAGAGTTGAGAACGTTGTCTAAAAGTGATGTGTATATTAAGCTAATAATATATGACATAACTGTTAACCCGTTATATTTTGCTTTACTGTTTACATGTTGTTATTTATTGCTTAATGTGTTTAGGCATATATGTTATGTTTTTTCACTCTACTTATGTACTTTCTTTAACTATAGGCTCTTGCGTACCTTCTATGGTGTAAAGAGTCTGTTTACCTGCGCGTCAACTGTTCTGAGAAACTTGTATGAAAGGCGGAGCCTGAGGTGCAGCTTCTTTCCTACTTTGTTTCTCATACACCATTACATGCCTGAACATGTTTATGAGAAATAAGTCAAACCATATTAAAAAAGCGCCTCTATATCGACAACGCAGCTACGTTATATTATAGCCATATTACATTGCTCTTGGATTCCACAGGGGAGCGCAGCAACAGCACGAAGTTTCACGTCTGTTCACAAACTTCTGGCAGAAATATTTCTCGGCGATATGAGTTATCTGCTGTCGCCGCCAATTTTACAGCTTCCATGGATGACGCAAAGTTAAGCAGCGTCATAAACTAAGCTCAACTGCCTTGGCCGACGTCTGCGTTCCCCCATTTTTCGCACAGCTTCAAGCTAGTCATCCAATGCATGAACAACTTCCTAAAAGATATGATTTACAAAGAACGAAAAAGAAAGCAAACCATCACATGAGGGAGACACATGTTTTGCGTTGACCTCTGTTAACCATAAACCGCAGCTGCTCGAAGCAACAAATCACAAATGAAGCCGACAGCTACTACCCGCACGAATGTCGTAGCCGCAAAATGCACGAATTGTGACGTCAACGCAGTCAGGTTGATGCCTATTCGCAACTGCACAAAAATATTCTTAGAATTAGAAACATCCGAGTTATTCGGAAGCCTGTGGAAAAAGAATATGACCAACAAATCGGACCCATCTGGTGGGTAATGAGAATACTATAGCTTGGTGGGTTAACAACTTCTGTAGCCTCTCTTTACCAAAATACGCTTGTCTGCGTCGCTGCCACACAATGTGTAAATGTTTCGTAATGAACCGCTGGTAGCAGGGATTACTATGCATGACGAAGCTATATGTTAGTTTTAATGGTACACTTTAATGTGAATTTATCGATATGTAGAAAAGTACGCCTAAAGTTGTTTGCGACCAGGGACCCTCGGCTCTATAACGTAAAACTATTCCAAACTTTTCTATTCCAATTCTGCAATCAGCCCATCGCGATTGGTCGAAAACTTTTTGGACCATCCCCACTTCACCTGTCTGTCACGTGACGTCACGAAAACTGCGATACGTCCCCGTCTGATATGACGTGTACATAGTGATTATGCATAATTCGACAAAACAAAACAAAAATAGTTATTGCAGAGTCGACGCCTCTTTGCCATTAGCCCTCGGCTTATACGTTACCTTATACGTTTACGTTATATGGCCCCTATAACGTAAAACTATTCCAATATGTTTTATTACAATCTCCTGAAGTCAATGTTGCGTAACCGCCGACGCAAGCATCGGGCGGTAAACCGCAGGGTTGTTTGAACAGACCAATGAAACGCTCTCCTCGTTGACAGGCGGTCACTTTTGTCTGCTTGAAAAACGAACAACGTTGCCTACACTGAGCGGCTTCTCTTATCTAATTGGCTGTCAAGAGGGGAGGAGCGCGCTCAAATGGAGAGTGCTTCGATGGGGCTGAGCCACTGCACTGAAAATCGATAACGGCATGAAGACGATGCTGCCGGCGTCTACGATTCGTCCGATTTCCCCTTCCTTAGCTTGCAGTGGCTGGTCGAAAATCACGGCAGCATGCAGCGGAAGGTTAAGAATGACGCTAAAACGGATTCTCAGCAAAGAATAGTTGGCAGAACGAGGTCATGAGCGTGCCGAAACTGATCGTCGGAAACGTTACGTGGCGACTCAAGAAGTTTTATTACACACAAATAAACCCATGCTCTCCGGCAGGCGCGAGTAGCCAGTGCTTGTGCGATCGGCGGCAGCTATCTTTTATTCCTTTAGGAACGGGGCAACCTGCGGCTATTCAGAAGAAAATTCAGTTTTGTTCGGCATGTTAAAGCATGTTTAACGCGTAACAGGTCACTTTGACGCAGTGAGCTTTTGCGGTTTCGTGACGTCGCGTGACAGGCAGGTGAATTTGGTGCATCCCGAAAACTTTTGACCCATCGGCGAGTGCTAATGGCGAAAAGGCGTGGAATCATCAATAACCATTTTTTCTTTCGTTCGGTCATATAATGCATAATCAGTGTACACACGTCATATAATATGGAGAGTGATCGTGGTATTCGTGACATCGCGTGACAGACAGGTGAAGAGGGGATGGTCGAAAAAAGTTTTTGACCAATCGCGGTGGGCTGATATCAGAATTGGAATAGAAAAGTTTGGAATCGTTTTACGTTATAGGGTCCCAAGTGGCAAGCCTTGCTGAAGAGATCGGATATCACGAGCCTACTACAGGGCGTCCAGAGGGCCCGCGACGTCGCGGAGTCTTACGTTATTGTTAAGTTTTACGTTATTGTGCCCCAATATTTGCTGGTAGACTTAAAGTGATTCGTCTCAGTGCGTAAATCATATTTTTTCGCCAGATGACACCCCAAATGCTATCAACTCTAGGTAAATGTAATAGGTGTTAGCGGTAAGAGCATTATCACAATGGCGCACTAATTTGCGCCGACACGCTAGCTTCGCAGAACGAAGTCAACCTCACAGGGCGACCATTTGCTTGATGAGTACATCATGAAGTGAACGTAAATCTAAAACAAAATGGAGCTGTCTCATGATATCGCTGTCTTGAAGTTTCTTTAAAATGTGACTGTCTTTATGCTACTAATATAAATGTAGCAAACCTACATAGGTTCGTATTCTGCTTGTTTATTTATACACTTACTGATTAGAATTTTACACAAGTAGCGGCTACGCTTAAATGACTAATAAGTGGCAAACGTGCAAGCCGTATATACATTGATTGTGCAGTCAATTCAGTAATAACAATGAAACAGTTACGTTTAAGGCGCAAAGTAACTAATGCCTAAAGATATAAATATTTGAATTTTCAGGCTTTATGTGCAGAAACCACTATACGATTATGAGGCACGCCCGTAGAAACAGAGTCCGCTTTAGCTCTGGCGACGTGGGGTTCCATAACGCGCATATAAATCTATGTACACGGGCGGTCTTGCACCAAAGCGTGGCTGCCGTGACCGGTGAATAAAACCTTTCAGCACTAGAAAAGCAAAGGAACATACCTGTCCAAAAGTTCACAATTACAAAGTCATATTCACGTAGTTCATTTTGAGGCACAAGGACGTTTTTAGGAAGTTATAGTGGCTAACAAAAAGTAAAAAATACCTTATTACACTAGCGAAATACTTTCAGGCCAAAGCCATGGCTCAACTAAAAGAAATAGACTCATTGAGCTATGTACACTGTCACTTGATTCCCGCCTGCGTGCATTGTGCCCGCAATGTTTCAAGCCGGGAATAATTAAACAGCCTATTTTGTGTGTGTTCGTTTGTGCGTGCGCGCGCGCGCGCGCGTTTGTGTGTGTGTTTGTGTGCGTGCGTGTGTGCGTGTGTGCGTGCGTGCATGCGTGCGTGCGTGCGTGCGTGCGTGTGGCTATAATGGTCTATACACGGGCAGATATTTTGTAATCTTAAGTATATAAACTGGCCGTGTTATTCGAAGACGAGCGGTTTCATTTATTTATTCCGTAGGTTCTAACACTTGTGTTTCTTTTCCCGGGAGTTTCTTTTTTCTTTTGGCTGCGCAAACATGTGTTCAGAGCATTCACCTACCTGTAATGTTCGCGCTTTCCTTTCCTATTGCACGTTTTGACACAGTTGTCACTATGGTCGTAACCAACGACTGCACTAATGCATGAAACGGACACTTGTTCATGCTATGCTGGAATTGAAAAGCTTGTACAATGTCTTTATCATTCCGTAGATATCATGTTTCGTAACCCACTATCTCATCAACCTGCTGTTGGCTGTGGCCATTAAAACCACTTTTATATCACTCCTTATCTCTTAAATTTGTTTAATTCGATGAAAGGTCAGGCGCGTTTTTTTTTCCTTTTTTGTGGTTCTTCTCGCGGGCAGATCGTCCCACCTGAGCAGCCTACTGAAGCACCTTCTACGTCAATGCGAGGCCTGAAGTACTGCGTTGACGTCGGATTCCGAGTAAGAGCATACAAAAAGTCTGTTCATACACATTCTTAAAGAACGGTATTGTCACTCTAAATGCCGAAAAAACAACGATTGCTTAGGGGCTCCTGACTTCTTCAAGCCAGACGTTGTTTAGCAGTTCATAAACAAGGCTGATTTTTAGCTAGCTCTGACCTAACAGAAAAAATTGACTGCAGCTTAGCTCAGCTAAACCTGATGCCCTATAACGTAAAACTATTCCAATATGTTTCTATTCCAATCTCCTGACGTCAAATTTGCGTAACCACCAACGCAAGCAGCGGGCGGTCACCCGCAGGGTTGTCTAAACAGACCAATCAAACGCTCTCCTCGTTCATAGGAGGTCACTTTTGTTTGCTTGAAAAACGAATAACGTTGCCTACACCGAGCGGCTTGTCGTATCTAATTGGCTGACAAGAGGCGAGCAGAAGGCTCAAGTGGAGAGGGATTCGATGGGGCCGAGCCACTGCACTGAAAGTCGATAACCGGATGAAGAGGGTGGTGCCGGGGGCTACGATTGGTCGGCTTTCGCTTACTTAGCTTGCGGTGGCTGGTCGAAAATCGCGGCGGCATGCAACGGAAGCTCAAGAATGACGCTAAAACGGACCCTCAGCGAAGAAGAGTTGGCAGAATGAGGGGGTAAACGTGCCGAAAGTGCTCGAAAACGGTACACGGCCACGCAAGAAGCGTTATTATACGCAAATACACCCATGCTCTCCGGCAGGTGCGAGTAGCCAGCGTCTGAGTGATCGGCGGCAGCCATCTTCTATTCCTTTCGGAACGGGCAGCATGCGGCTATTCCGAAGCACATTCAGTTTTGTTCGGCATATTAATGCATCTTTATCGCGTACACGTCACTTTGACGCGGTGAGTTTTTGCGGTTTTGTGTCGTCGCGTGACAGGCAGGTGAAGTGGGTGCAGCCCGAAAACTTTTTACCAATAGCCGAGGGCCAATGGCGAAAAGGGGTCGAATCAGAAACATCTGTTTTTCTTTTTTCTGTCAAATCATTCATAATCAGTCTGTACACATAACATCAGATGGGGAGGTATCGCGGTTTTCGTGACGTCGCGCGACAGACAGGTGAAGTGGGGGTGGTCGAAAAAAGTTTTTGACCAATCGTGGATGGCTGATAGCAGAATTGGAATAGAAAAGTTTGGAATAGTTTTACGTTATAGCACCCCTGGTTATGCAAAGCGACAGCTTGGTTCAGCCTGGTGAAGTCTTGGTTTCACATGGTTAACTTTTGATTTGGCTATAAATATACTTAGGTATAATCATCATTAAGCAAGGTATGACAGCTGTGCCTAAGTCGGTGGCTAGACATGACTGTGATTAGGCTTGTGTAGACACGCATCGTTCGACGGTGCGAAGCTTGTTGTGCCACAGTGAAAGCGTAAATGCTAGACATGCAAAGATACACCGCGAACAAGCACAGCGTCGAAGCACAAGCGGAGAGGGGGCGAACGTGGTTGCAACACTGGTCTCGACGGTGAGACGGTGCGACGGAATTCGCCGGGCGATATCCGCGCGGTGGTCAGACGCCGCTTGGCGACGACAGCTCAAAGTCTCCCGCTGCCGCGCAACAATCAGAGAAGACGGCCCGGCCTCGCCCTTATTCATGGCCAAAGTAGAACCATAGAATAAAGAACCAACTTTAGAGAAGGGAAACTGTACCTTCCGCAGTGGTAGGAAAATAAGCAGCGGCAGCGCATGGAACTTAGCGGGGCCGACGCCAGCTGGCGTTGCTAAACCAGGAATCGGATTTGTAGCCTTAAATATATAAACTGGCCGTGTTATTCGAGAACGAGCAGAAATGCGGTTGTTTGCTTTGAATTACGGGTACAATCAGGCCTCGATGGGAACCAAAGGTCAGTGGGTCGCCTCGCATTGGGCGCTCACGGGAAGACTACAAATGTAGCTGTGCAGGGTGATATGGGCTGGACTAATTTTGAAGGGAAGGAAGCTCGCAGTAAAATTGAGTATGAAGAACGGCTGAGGAATATGAAAGAAAGTAAATTGGCTGTGAGAGTGTTTAGGCATCTGTACAGGAAAAACATTGATTCACAGTGGAGGAAAAGAACTAGGAAGCCTACCAGCAAGCATGCGGCCTGTAGAGTAAGCACCACAGCAACAAAGAAGGTCAAGCGGGAAGTCGGAGAGGCTGAACTAATCTCATGGGTGGCGGCAATGGAAAAGAAACCTGCCACGAGTAACTACTTAAGAGGAAAAAACGAAATCAGGAAAGAAACAATTTATAATAACTCAAAGGGAGGCTCATCACTTTTCGAAGCGAGATTGGGATGCCTTGGAACAGGTACCTATAAAGCGAGATGTAAGACGGAAGAAGCATGTGCTTGCTGCAGTAAAGCTAGGGAGACTATGGAGCATGTTTGATTAGAATGTGAAGACGTCAATCCAGCGATCGATTTAGGCACCACTGGCCTCCTTGAAGACCTTGGGTTCAGCAAGAGCAGTGGAAAGTAAACATGTCCGCATAGGCATTAGTAAGAGGTGACTGGAGGATTGGTGGAAGAAAAGTAGGGAAACGACAAAAAACGGAGACGTACAAGAGCACAGTTTGAAATAGGGGATCAGAAAATTTGGGTATGGTAGTTCATAGTGTCTTTTCTTTTGTTTAACCTAGGTAGGACATTAGGCAGTATAATAGCAAGAGCTTGGTGGCGCAACCCACCGCCCCGTTGCAAAGGGGACGCTCATAACATCCATCCATCCATCCAGCGGAAGTGCAGTTTTTTTTAGAGCCAAATCCAATATGACCGCTTTCCGCTGGTCGCCTGCGCTGGTACGCGCCGAGCTCGCCCTGCTGCCTATGCGGCATGCCTCATTGCCTAGGCTGCCACGTAGTCGGTGCGTTCCAATTGCCAGGAGACCAAAGAGCCTCTACTGACGCCCATACCAACAAGACACAAGTGAGTGAACAGGACGTGCGACTTTATTGGCAGAACAAAAGCAGTGCACCTTCTCGTGCAAGAGCAGAAATCAAATTTGCATTTCGAGATGCGCTGAGAAGCTCACTTACGTCTTCGCATATGGCGGTCTGGTAACGAGCGACAATCCGCAGCGCAAGCGAATTGGGCAGTGCACCACCTGTTTGCATGACCAGTCGCCGTAACTTGCATGGCGAATCAAACAGGTGACGCGGGCATCTACTGCCGCAGCCAACAGAGCGACATGAACTACACGGAATTTTAGCGTCAACTCCTTTCAGACCTGAATGTTTCTCTTTTGTTTTTTTTCGCGTGCCTCTAGTGTGTAATTCGCACTTCGTGTCCCGCATTCTCAATATGGGCATGGTCGGTTTTGTGGGCATCACAATTATGCAGCCACATTTACAGGCCTTTCCACCCATGTAGCTATCAACTTCATACCCTTCGGATCATGTAATCGCCTATGCTGGTCTCCATTCACGCCACATCACGGCCGATGAAGGCCCACAAGCATAATTTGCCCACTGCTGTTGCAAGATAGGTCTAACGGGGAGCACCAATTACAGTGTGTGTAAATTTGGAGTCATTGTCGCTGTGTGGACTGCAGGAGCAGATGGTTACCTTGTGAGACTGTTGCCCAATGCAGCTGACCAGGTCGCCACATCCAAGAAACAAAACGCGGTGACCATGATCAAATGAGACTCGGCATTCAATCACCGCATCAGGTTCAGACAATACATTAGCCAATGTACAGACTGTACATTGGCTAAGATCCCCTTGACAACAGTGAGCATTCACGCCCTAGAGGTCGCTTACAGAATATTGAGCTCTCTGACTTCAGGCACAGTGCTTGCGTTCGTCGCACGTGGCGGTCTAGTAACGAGTGACAACCAGTGACTCAAGCAGATTGGACAGTGTCCCCCTGTTTGCATCGACAGTCGCTGGAAGTTGCATTGCGAATCAATTGGGTGAGGCACGCATCTGCTAGCATAGCCAACACAGCGACATGAACTGCCCGGCATTTTAGCGTTACTTCCTTTCCAACCTTCACGTTTCTTTTCGTTCTTTTGGTGGTCTCTAATGTATCGCTCACACTTGGTGCACCACCTGGTGGGTGGACATGATCTGTTTTGTGGCAATAACCATTTTGCAGGCCTTTCCACCCATGTGGATATCAATCTCATACACTTCGGACCATGTAATCACGTATTATAGTCTCCGCTGACGCCAAATAATTGCCGAGGAAGGCCACAAGCAAAATGTGACCGGCTGCAGCAGGAAAGGACAGAACGGGGAGCATGAATCACGGTGCGTGTAAACAGGGAGTCTATGTCTCTGTGCAGACTGCAGGAGCAGGTGCTTACCTCGAGAGACTGTTGCAACTGACCAGGCCGCCACACCCGGGAAATGTTACACGGCAACCATGACCAAGTGGTTGAGCACTGAAATAGGACTATGCAATCAAATCACTTCAGCATGTCTCTAACATAACGCATTGGCACTACAGACTCTGCATTGGCTACGATCCACATGACAAGAGTGAGCATATACGCACACGTTTCGCTTAACGGCACATTCAACCGTCCGACTGCAGGCATATTGCTTGCCTTCGTCGCACATGGTGGTCTGGTAACAAGCGACAACCAGCTGGGCAAGCAGACTGAACAGTGTGTCCTGCATGCTTACACTTACAGTCGCTATTGAAGATGAGCAACTTTCATTGCAAAGCAATCGGGTGACGCAAGCATCTGCTGCAGCAGCCAACATAGCGACATGAAGTACCCGGCATTTCAGCGTTAGCTCCTTTCCAGCCTGCACATTGCTTGTAACTGCACATGTGTAACTCACACTTGGTGCCCCACATTCTCCCAATAAGAGCATGGTCGGTTTTGCGGACATCACCATTTTGCAGCCACTTTTGCAAGGCTTTCCACCCATGTGGATATCAACCTCCCACACTTGGGACCATGTAATCACGTATGATAGTATCCGTTGATGCCAGATCATGGCCGAGAAAGGCCACTAGCAAAATTTGCACATGGCAACAGTAGGAAAGGACGGAATGGGAGCAGGTGCTTGCCGCGAGAGACTGTTTCCCAATGAAATTGACCATGCTCCCACATACGACAGACGTAACACGGGGACGAGTACGAAGTCGGACAGCAGCGAAACAAGATTTCGCAATGAATTGAATCTATGTCGCTTGCGCAAAAACACAGGCTGTCGAGCAAGAATAGCAATCCTGAAAAAGACTAGGAATTAAATATGGGAATGAGAATGTTTGCATTCTAGAAAGAAGCTACCCTACCTTGCAAGCACTGAAAGCCAAAAACATTAAGAAAAGTTTAATGCTACATAGCACACGGTGCGAAGGTTAATGCAAGACACAGGCCAATGCCGCATCGGCTATTTCAGGAGAGGAATTGCACATGGCAACGTACACTATATAAAATACTGCTACGGATGTGTTATGCTACTAGACAGTGATTGATATTAAGCATGAACAAAGAATCGGTTGACCTTTAATGTTTGCATGCGAAAGAGGAATTATCTTTAACAACAATGTGGAATGAAAAAGCTTGTATTCATTGAAAAAAATTATACTTGGCACAAATGGTATTTGACAAGGCTAGGAAGCTCAATAAGGAAGGGCAAGCTGACGGAACTCTTTTGGCCAGCGTTGTCTGTGCTTGTTCAGAGGTTGCAGGTCCTGTACATCTAAAGACACAGAATTTTTGTTGTTGAGGTACCTGGATGACTCGGCCAATATCCGTGCTGGTGGAATGATGGCAGAGGCTCTTTTCACTCTTGACACAGTTGTCTGTAGACTTGATATCTCATCCAAATACTTCTGGAACGATTTCTTTGTTCGTGGCGTAAAGGCTTGCGAATTCGGCTCCAGCCGCTTCCTATTGGTGTAGATGGGGGCTCCCGTGATGATCAAGTTGTACTTTGCACAGACTCTGTTGGGGCAGACCAGGGGAACATCACATGCAGCTGAGGTTATCCAAACTTTTGTAGTGATTTCTTTTATGTTCGAACCAATTATGCTCAACTGTAAATACGAACAAACGTTCATATCATCTGCTACAAACAAATGACACGTATCTTCAAGACTAGCAAGCCAATACAGCATAGATCAAGCATATTTATTTCTGAAAAAGATGTTGCTTACCTCGTAGTAGCAGCCAAAGTCCACTCAATGACCTTGTTGTAGAAGGCAGCAGCTTCTATTTAGTGCGTGGAATGTGTTGCCTTATAGTGGTGCCGTCCTCATTACTGCATGTCTGGAACAGAAATTTTGGCTGCATCAGAAATTGAATAAGCACAATTTTGCAATATGAAATGCGGAAAGGTGTGACATATACATTGTAACCGTTTTTGACTACACAACACATGCAAATATACACTCTTCTAGGGTGCTTAGCAACATGGTAAATTAGTATTGCTACTTTGCATAAAATTGATGTCTGCCTAACTACAACGCATGTCAACACCTTAAGTAGTATTAAGATCACAAATGAGAGTATTTGTGGGCTCATTTATACACTAGAAGAGATCACACTGCTGGTTTCACAAGAAAATGTATGAAAGATATGAAGCTATTAGCAATGATTCATTGTTTTCCTGCATGAACGTGACGCACCGCTTCACTACAAAAAAATAAATGTCATCAAGTAAACCAAACTGAACAGCAAGAACATTTGGAACCAACAGGTACGAAATATTGGTGAATTATCATGCGTGCAACTGTTTAATACATTAAATTCAGTACTTTAGCTTTAGTTTATCAAAGGGTGAGTCGGTTCTGTGGACGAAAAAACTTGCAGGTGGACTCGAAAAAAAATATATTGATAAGGCTGCTCAGTCACCCATGGCTACGGCTACAACGAGATAAAAAAATGTGACACTTGTTCCGATATCGTTTCTCTTTCGTGAATGTACGTATGATGATGGCCTCGCAACTAAAACATTATTTTGGAAATAGCAACGGAGGGTCCCGACTGCCCATATGGAATGCAGCAGCTAGTTCGTTAACTTGTCTCCGCCTGCAAGTTAACGAGAACAATATTACATGAGGATTCAGGCAACGATATTAAATGACTCACGGGTACTGCTGTCCTCGGTCGCAGAATAAGGTCCCCGTTTGGATGCAGGTTCCCGTTTCGATGCAGTTTCGGTCGTGAGCATGGCTCACGACCGAAACGTAGCTTTCGGGCTTACATGTGTGCGTGAACACTGTTCCCTTCAACCCAAGTTAAATAACGCAAGACATCAGAGTGCAATAAAATACTTTTAGCAACAAAGAAGCAACCATTCTAAGTGCACGAACGAATGAATCCGTGCCGCCATGCACTCGAAAATACTGGGCAAAATTTCATATCCAGGCCAGAGGTCACGTGGAAGATCGATGACGCTGAATGCTACTTGCGTTTATATTGGCAAAAAACAACAAACTTTCTACTAACGAGCACAATATCTAATTATCAATGATAATTTGGTGTTCTTATGTAAAAAAGATGCTTCGGCAATTGTAGAAGAAAGCTTGTAAGAAAAAATTGCGCTTATTATGGCGTCTATAGCAGGATATAATGGGATATAAATAGGATTTAATAGGGCTCATTAAAGTTAGGAGGACGAAAGAAGCATATACAGTGCTCAAAACCGGGCACGTCCTGTGCTACCGGGGCTTAGCGGAGAGACCAAAACTAGTAGTCGGATTCCTGATTAATAACGATATAGCTGGTAACATACAGGAATTCTATAGCATTAATGAGAGTGTGGCACGTCTTGTTGTGAAACTTAATAAGAGGTGCAAATTGAAGGTCGTACAGGTCTACGCCCCTACATCCAGTCACGATGACCAGGAAGTCGAAGGCTTCTGTTAAGACGTGGAATCGGCGATGGGTAAAGTCAAAACAAAATAAATTATACTGATGGGCGACTTCAATGCCAAGGTTCGCGAGAAGCAGGCTGGAGATAAGTCAGTGGGGGAGTATGGCTTAGGCTCTTGGAATAGCAGGGGAGAGTTATTAGTAGAGTTTGCAGAACAGAATAATATGCGGATAATAAATACCTTCTTCCACATGCGGGATAGCAGACAGTGGACGTGGAGGAGCCCGAATGGCGAGACTAGAAATGAAATAGACTATACTCTGTGCTAACCCAGGCATCATACGAGATGTGGACGTGCTCGCCAAGGCGCGCTGTAGTGACCATAGGATGGTAAGGACGCGAACTAGCCTAGTCTTGAGAAGGGAACGGAAGAAACTGGTACATAAGAAGCCGATCAATGAGTTAGCGGTAAAAGGGAAAATAAAGGCATTCCAGATGAAGCTACAGAACAGGTATTTGGCCTTAACTCAGAAAGAGGACCTTAGTGTTGAAGATAGGAACGACAATCTTATGAGCATCATTAAGGAATGTGCAATAGAAGTCGATGGTAACTCCGTTAGACAGGATGCCAGTAAGCTATAGCAGGAGACGAAAGATCTGACCGAGAAACGCCAAAGTATGAAGGCATCTAGCCCTACAGCTAGAATAGAACTGGCAGAACATTCGAAATTTATCAACAAGCGTAAGACAGCTGACATAAGGAAGTATAATGTGGATAGAATTGAACAAGCTTTCAGGAACGGAGGAAGCCTTAAAGCAGTGAAGAAGAAACTAGGAATAGGCAAGAATCAGATGTATGCGTTAAGAGACAAAGCCGGCACTTTCATTACTAATATGGATGAGATCGTTCGAGTGGCTGAGGAGTTTTATAGAGATTTGTACAGTACCAGTGGCACCCACGAAGATAATGTAAGAGAGAATAGTCTAGAGAAATTTGAAATCGCACAAGTAACGCCGGGAGAAGTAGACAAAGCCTTGGGAGCTATGCAAAGGGGAAGGCAGCTGGGGAGGATCAAGTAGGAGCAGATTTGTTGAAGGATGGTGGGTAGATTGCTCTAGAAAAACGGGCCACCCTGTATACGCAATGCCTTATGACTTCGAGCGTACCGGAATCTTGGAAGAACGCTAACATAACCCTAATTCATAAGAAAGGGGACGCCAAAGACTTGAAAAATTATAGACCATTCAGCTTACTGTCCGTTGCCTACAAAGTATTTACTAAGGTAATTGCTAATAGAATCAGGAACACCTTAGACTTCCGTCAACCAAACGACCAGGCAGGATTCCGTAAAGGCTACTCAACTATAGACCATATTCACACTATCAATCAGGTGATAGAGAAATGTGCGGAATATAGACACAATGCTGTGGGGCTGCCGCACCGCGGGACGGCGCACGCAACGGCCGGCGCCATGGAAGACGACGAAGCGCATACGCTTCACGTCTTTTTTTTTTTTCTGGCCCGCCATTAAAGAGAGGCGTATATTTTGTAAGACTCGTCTTGAATCTACGTTACATTCTTCTGGTGAAGGTGCGGGGTACATGCTACCACGCCCAGATCGAACGCCGTCTACAAATCCAGTGCGAAGTCCGGTCGAGCTGACTCCTGTTCACGTACGGACAAGCCGTCGACTTTAGGGACTGCCACCTGAGCACGAGCCTCTACCCAATCGAGTCGGAAAGATGAGTACATCAGTTCCGTCTTCTTCCTAAGCGGCACCGACCGAGGTCGTCCTTAACCAACCGCGAATCCCCACATCCTTCCACGGGGACACATTCGAGGATGTTGAGGACCGGCTCGATCACGTTGAGCGTGTCGCATAATTCAACGGCTGGACTCCAGAGCGCTACCTACGCGACGCCTACTTTGCCCTCGAGGTCTATGTGCCGACATGGTTTAAGAACTGTGAGGCGGCCCTATCAACATGGGACGAATTCCGACGGGAGCTAATCAGCACATACGCCAGCCTTGAATAGCAAGGAGCGAGCTGAATCTGCAATTCAGGGGTGTGTACAGAAGCCGAACGAAAGCGTCGGCGATGTTTGTCGAAGATATGTGCCTACTTTTCTGACGCGTGGATCCATTTATGCCGGAATAAAAGAAGCTCAGGAAATTAATGCGCGGTGTCAAGCAATACTTATTCGGTGCCTTAATACGTAACCAACCAAAGACCGTTGCAGAGTTTCTCGCGGAAGCTATATCAATGTTAAAGGCACTGCAGCAGCGAAGAAGGCAGTATACCGCGACGTGTCGACCCTATCGCGTGAGCCTCTCGCTATACCTTTGGACAATAACGACGCCTTGCGGGAGCTCATTAGGCTTGTTGTTGGAGAAGAGCTCCAAAAGCATCAGGTGGCTCCGGTATCGTTACGGCGACTCGCTTTGGCTGAGGTCGTCCGGGAAGAAATCAGGCAGGCAGTACAAGTCCCGGAGCGAAGCGAGGCACCCCAGCACGAGGTACGGCAGCCACGGCCTCGCATGTCGCATGCGGAAGCTGCGCGAAGTTCGCTGTCTCCGACTTTTCACGATGCGCACGACGTCCCGGATTTTCATGGTGTGCGCGCCGTTGAACAAGCAACTGCCGACTTCAGGACACGCCGCACGCCATTCATGGCTGAAACACGACCACCCCGCAAGAGCGACGTATGGCACACTGCAGACCGGAGACCCTTGTGTTCTCATTGCGGTGAAGCCGATCACCTCTACAGGGCCTGTCCTTACCACCGAGCTGGGCTCAGTGGATTTTCACTGAATGCGCCTTGCCCACGCAATGGTGAACGCCCCCTCGAGATTGCAGCCTACCTCGTGGACGCCAGGAGCTCGTTTGGCCCACAATTCCGTGACCACCGGTCACCGTCACCTGCCCGATAAAGGTCTTCCATCCCCGTCTTCACGCCGAGCGCAACAAGGCGTCGTTCACCCAGCCCTGCCTCCCGGGAATCCTGAGTCGAGCCACCTACGGTGGTGACGTCACTGAGGTTGCGAACGCTGAATATCTTCCATTACGACGACCGCGAAATGACGTAATTGAGATTCAGAGAAAACAGTGTAGTTCGGTGTCAGTATCTTGCGACGTACCAGTTACCATAGATGACCACGAAGTCACGGCGCTAATCGGCACGGGTGCGGACGCGTCTGTTATGAGCCAGAATCTCACGCGCACACTGAACAAAGTTTCGAAGCAAGGGACCGGAACTCAAGTTCGTACTGTAGGAGGGCATCTCATAACTCCAATAGACGGGTGCACGGCACGAGTCAACATTCGGGGCTTCACGTACATCGGCGACTTCGTCCTTCTTCCTGAATGTTCAAAGGACCTTACACTCGGCATGAATTTCCTTCAGGCGAACGGTGCCATCATCGACCGGCAAGAGTCCAGAGCTAGCTTCGCTACTACGCAAGCGGTGCTGGCAGCCGTCTGTGCGACTGCTAACCGTATTGTTGCACCTATGCAGGCATTTTGACGCGGTTCCATCGAGCGGCGCAGGACCATCTGACCCAACGCAGCACCAACGATACATTCCGGAGCGTGGCCTTAGAGTGATCTGTGCAAGCAATCAAGCAGGAAATTCGCGCCTGCGCGGAAGGCTTTCGACGCCCCTCAAGCAACCCGATAAAAGGAGCCAGCGATAGCCACGGACACATCAGAGCGGTGCTGGCAGCCGTCTGTGCGTCTGCTAACCGTATAGTTGCACCTATGCAGGTGGGCACACACACATTCGTGTGAAAGTTTATTTCCTTGCATTTTCGGTTGCTGCACTGCTCTGGTACCTCTTGTTTTCTCTGACGCGTTTGTGGACAACTTGTTAAAATGGGGGATGACGAGGCTACGCAACTTGACAATTTTGCCAAGACACTCGCAGACGAGGCTTCCAAAAGCATTAAAGAAGTTACTAGGGTTCTGATAGAAACGACTTCTAAATTTATGGAGGCCATGACTGAACTTAAGGTTACCGTAAACAAGTTGAACTCATCTAGCGACGCCGTACAGGCTGAAATACCAGCAGTGAAGGAATCAATGGGTTTCATGAACACTGCCGTTGAGGTCTTCAGAACAGAAGTTAAAACGATGAGGCTTGAACTCGCAGAAGTAAAGAAGAACAATCTGGATATCCAGCAAGAAAATAAGAAGCGGACGAATGAAGTGAAGGAATTAAAAACACAATTGGTTGAACTGAAGCAATACAGCACCAGCAATAACATCGAATTGAAAGGTATCCCTGAATCTGATAACGAGAACCTCGGTAGCATGATGACACAGATAACTTCTTACCTACAAGTTAAGCTTTCTCCTGAGGAAATCGACGCTGTACATCGTGTTCCAACCAAGTCGAAGGGACATTCCAATGTAATTGTGAAGTTTAAGTCAAGGTCCCCACGTGACAAAATATTGCAAGCTGCGAAAAAGAACAGGCTAAATACTTCCGTGCTTGGCTTCCCAGAGAACGATCCCGTTATTGTCAACGAACATTTGTGTCCAGAAAAAAGGTTTTGCTCGGCAAAGCTATTGGCATAAAGCGTGACAGAGGCTGGAAGTTCGCATGGGTGTCTGAAGGCAAAATCTTGATGACAAAAACGGAAAGCTCGAGAGTAATGCACATAACCTGTGAAGATGACTTGGGAAAAATTGTTTGATTACAAATGCCCTTGAGTTTTAGTGCTTGTATACTCTTACAATGTCTTTGGCCATAGATGAAGATGACCTGTTACGCAGCGACAAAAATACATCAATATTTTACTCTAATATCCGCAGTGTGAGGAAGAACCTGAACCTTCTAGTGGCTTCCTTGACAAGACATTCCCAATCTTTTGATATTGTAGCACTTACAGAAACCTGGCTGCAAAAAGATGAGAAATTTATGCTTCCTGGCTATGTTATGCTATCTCATCCGAGAGAGTCAAGAAACCGCGGTGGTGGTGTTGCCTTTTTTCTCAAAAATGGTCTACCTTTCTCGTCTTTAACGCTAGTCACCCTCGGTCATACAGACATAGAAACACTGTTCATAAAACTGCCCCATTCATTCACTGCTGGAGTTATTTACCGCCCACCAAACTCGCGCCTTTCCTCCTTTCTTGATAAACTCGAAGGAATTCTTGAAACGCTTACTACACACTCAGAAGGCATAATTATTGTTGGCGATTTTAATATTGATACAAGCGCTGAATGCCACAAAGACTACGTGAATCTGGTAACATCGTACAATTTCCGAAATATGATTAATACACCGACGCGTGTAACTACCTCTTCTTCATCTATTATTGATCATGCATTAACAAATATACCGACTGGGATACGCGCTGGGGTTTACAGCTAACCCATCTCCGATCACCTCCCTCTTTTTGTTGCTGCTGACACTGATATAAAACCAGAGCGTGAGAGCAAAAAGTATGTATCTAAAATAGATTATGCCCCACTGCGTGAAAATCTATTCGCCATTGACCCCAGTGTAATATACCATGATGACGTCGATACAGAGTTTAGTAACCTAATAGACACGCTTTCGCAAATGGTTACTACCTGCAGCAGAAATATTAGTGTTCGCTCTTACGAAGCACCACTATGCCCTTGGATGACTGAGCCAATCCTCGCCGTTCTAAAAGAGAAGGAGTCATAGTACCGTAAGTGGAAGCAACACAGGGATAATGTTTACTATTTCAAACAATTTAACAACCTGCGCAATAGATCCGTGTCGATGATGAGGGCACGAAAGAAAGCATATTACATGCGTCTCGTTGAACAGGCTTCCGGCAATTCACAAAAGGTCTGGAAAATAATAAATGAAGTTGCTGGCAAAGCCAGTTTGCGCCGTTTTCTCCCGGAAGAAATAGATCGCAATACTACAGAAAGATTTAATTCCTTTTTCACCAATATCGGCCCATCATTGGCTGCTCAACTCCCTGAATCACAACAAAATGCTGCATCCAATACAGTTCTCAATACTTTTGTAATGTTGGAAATCGAACCCAATGAAATTACATCCATTATTCTCGGCTTACCAGGCAATAAATCTGCCGGACTGGATGGAGTTTACTCACGCATACTTAAGGAAAACACTGATATCGTGGTACCCATCTTATGCAAACTTTTTAATCCATTAAAATGTGTAAAGTACCCCTCCGCACTAAAGATTGCCAAAGTTGTCCCGGTATACAAAGACGGAGACCGATCCAATCCGTCAAGCTACAGACCCATTTAATTCCTAAGTGTTATTAATATTTACGAAAAGATTTTATCCAATAATACTGGCAAATTCTTAGAAAAATATAACTTACTCTGTCAACAGCAACATGGATTTCGAAAACATCATTCAACGGCATCTGCAGTCCTAAGCCTGACTCAATTAATTAATACAGCATTACATGAAAGCAAACTGGCAGCTGTTGTATTTGTTGATTTTAAAAAAGCGTTTGATACCGTCGATCACACTATTATGCTCAACAAATTAAACCACTATGGATTTCGCGGTGAAGCCTACGGCTTACTTTCCAGTTACATCGAAAACCGTCAACAAGCTGTAGTTATCAATAACATCATATCATCACTTAAATATTTACAGACCGGGGTTCCTCATGGATCCGTTTTAGGGCCCATATTATTTTCGTTATACTTGAATGATTTGTCGAAGGTCCTAAGTTGCTGTGATATTTTAATGTATGCTGATGACACTGCGATCATAGTAACAGCTGACAACTTGAGGATCTAGAAGCAAAGACAAACGCTGAATTGAAAAAAATTACAAGCTGGTTTTTTACCAACAAGCTAACGATTAATTTAAGCAAAACCAAATATATGGTATTTAGCTCACGAGCAAAAGTCATTGGCAGCTTCCAAATTAACATTTTCATTAACGACCACTCACTCGAACGAACACACTCATTTAAGTATCTTGGTGTCATTCTAGATTAACATCTTCACTGGAAAAATCAGATTAGCGCCGTTTGTTCAAAGTTGGCTTCTGGCTGTTATGCCTTATTACAGGCCCGTGATTGTTTTAACACACATACACTGCGTACCCTTTATTTTGTCCTTATTAACAGTCCTCTAACATACTGTGTAGAATCATGGGGTTTGACATACAACACTTACCTTGATCCTATCCGGCGATTACAAAAACGGGCTATCCGAATTATAACACAAAGCAAGTATACTGAACCAAGTAAACCAATTTTCCAGTTATTAAATATCCTTCCTTTTCATCTTTTGCGGCCTTTAAAGCTAGTGGTGTGTGTAAACAACATAGTAAAATATAACCAACCTTTCAATGCCTCCCTGTTTCGCTCTCCTTCTCGACTGACGAGAAACCGCACACATAGTAACTTTAATCGGCCACCGCATAATAACATCTACAGTGAAAAATTGGTGCAGTTTTCAGGAGCCAAAGTTTGGAGTGCTTTACCAGCAGAAATAAAACAGTCCCACGAAACAAATAAAGCATTAAGAACATACTTTTTGAGCCTTATTTGATCTATGTGACAGTCGTTCGTGGTTTGTGTTTGTTGTACAGTGTTGTTCATTACAGATATTTATTCATTCTGCTGTAAAATGCATATTACATTATTTTCTCCTCATTGTATAGTGTACCTTGGTCCTTCGCCGTGATTTTGGGCTTTCTATTTTACACAAGTGTTGAGTCATTGCCATCGTGTATTTTTGTTTCTGAATCCCACACTAGCCTCTGGCTATGGGTTTAGTCAGTGTTTGATAGTTTGTATGGCAAGCGCAGAAATAAAAAAAGAAAATGAAAAAAAAAATGAATGAATGAATGAAGCCATAGCGAACAGTAATGACAACGACAGTGACATCGCGCTTCGCGTAGCTGACGATCAGGTCACGTTGCCACCAAAGAGCAGCTTGCTTACCCTTGTCCGATGCAACATGGAAGACGACGCCAAAGGAATTGCAGAGACTAACATCCCCCTGCTTCTTGGGTGCCACATTTGCATAGCCAGAGCGCTTCTTCAGGTGCGAAACAAATGATCAGTCGTTTAGCTAACAAACTTTAGCAACGAGTATCGGCATGTACCTTTTACGTTACAATCTACGTTACAATATAACCAACCCTTATATATAGCTTCCATTGATTAGGAGAAAGCGTTTGATTCAGTCCAGGCCTCAGCAGTCATGCAGGCATCACGGAATCAGGATGTAGACGAGCCGTATGTAAAAATACTGAATGATATCTATAGCGGCTCCACAGCCGCCGTAGTCCTCCATAAAGAAGCAAACAAAATCCCAATAAAGAAAGGCGTCAGGCAGGGAGATACGATCTCTCCAATGCTATTCACAGCGTATTTACAGGAGGTATTCAGAGACTTCCATTGGGAAGAACTGGGGATAAGAGTTAATGGAGAATATCTTAGTAACTTGCGATTCGCTGATGATATTGCCTTGCTTAGTAGCTCGGGGGACCAACTGCAATGCATGCTCACTGACCTGGAGAGGCAAACAAGAAGCGTGGGCCTAAAAATTAATCTGCATAAAACTAAAGTAATGTTTAACAGTCTCGGAAGAGAACAGCAGTTTACGATAGGTAGCGAAGCACTGGAAGGGGCAAGGGAATACATCTACTTAGGGCAGGTAGTGACTGCGGATCCGGATCATGAGACTGAAATAATCAGAAGAATAAGAATGGGCTGGGGTGCGTTTGGCAGGCATTGTCAGATCATGAACAACAGGTTGCCATTATCCCTCAAGAGAAAAGTGTATAACAACTGTGTCTTACCATTACTCACGTACGGGGAAGAAACATGGAGGCTTAAGAAAAGGGTTCTACCTAAATTGAGGACGACGCAACGAGCTATGGAAAGAAGAATGATAGGTGTAACGTTAAGGTATAAGAAAAAGCAGATTTGGTGAGGAAACAAACGCGAGTTAATGACATCCTAGCGGAAATCAAGAAAAATAAATGGACATGGGCAGGACATGTAATGAGGAGGGAAAATTACCGATGGCCATTAAGGGTTACGGACTGGATTCCAAGGGAAGGGAAGCGTAGCAGGGGGCGGTAGAAAGTTAGGTGGGCGGATGAGATTAAGAAGTTTGCAGGGACCACATGGTCACAATTAGTACATGACCGGGGTAGTTGAAGAACTGTGGGAGAGGCTTTGCCCTGCAATGGGCGTAACCAGGCTGATGATGATGATAATCATGATGATGGTGATGATAATAGCAGGAGATATGGAAACTAACCCGAGCCTCCCTTGAGTGCTTCTACTATGCTTGTTTTATTAGCAGCGGCGCGCGGTCGATTTTTTCGCCCTCTGTGGCCATTTGTTGAACTTGAGTGTGTGCGGGGCCTGCTAGAACTGACTAGGCGAGCGTGGCTCCCTTCTTAGCCATGTATGCGGCGAGTCTCGGAGTTAGGCGGCGACCCAGCTGGGGTGAGCGCATGCGCCAATACGGTGGCGCCGGTGGAGCTAGGCGCGGCGCGTTGCCAAGGGTACTGCGCAGCTACGGTCAAATGAACTTCAAATTGCAGGCGATAGCGAAACTCTGCTCGACGCGGTTAGTAAAACGTTGGCTTTAAAAAACCGTTTCTGCATGTGTTGAAAGGCTGCTTACTTATGTTTGACTATACCATGCCATGCGGCTAAGCAGGAAGCAAACGTCTGCCATCTTGTATCAACATGCGTGCACATGACTTGATTAGGCTGAAATTGGCTAATTATGACAATATATTTATGTGGAAGAGTAAGAAATATTCCTGATATGCTTCCAGTGACAAAAAGGATTTTATCATGACGGTATTATACATGTTGTACCATTAATTATCCTTTTATTTTTCCTATTCTTACCACTTTCTCTTGCTCAGCGTAAGGTAGCAAGCCAGATACAATCCCGGTACCCTTCCTGTCTTACCGTGCTCTCTATGTCAATAGCACTTGAACATTTAAGTCTGGTAGTTTTACGTGCCAAACCACAATATGAGTCTGAGGTACGCCGTAGTGGGGTACTCTGGGCTAATTTTGACCACCCGAGGTTCTTTAATATGAGACAGAGTGAGACTCTGTCTCACTCTGTCCTAACATATACATGTGTGTGTGTGTGTTATATATGCAGGGTATATATACAGGTTACATTTGCATCGTGGCCTGTTTTAAGTCGTGTCGATGCTCAAGTCTGAAATAAACACGCTCTTTTCCTTTTAGTGCACTTTCCGGAAATGCTGCCCACCTTATGGATGTGCACCCCCAATATATAGGTGCATAGTGCCGTAGCCCATGTTCAATGGAATGGAAGTGATGTGTTGGATACGGAACAGGCCTCAAAACTTGGCGAATAAACTGTCACAAGGAGCCTGGAAATAAAATACATGACACAGCTTTACATCACACATTAAACTGTTGTTTGTGCGTATTTCTTCATCAAATCCCCATTTTATTTTATCCTTCCTCCATTTTTTACACTAGAAGAGCTTCTAACAGGTTGAATCACTCCACGATAAAATGAGCAAAACGAGAACAAGGTAAGCGTGGGAGCCAACATTTCGACAAGTGGACTTGTCCTTTTCAAGGCACATATGCTTACTTGGACACAGTATATAGAGTAGGATTCTTCTAAAGTGGAGAAGGGGTAAGAAGGATGGGTGCGGGAACGACCTAAGGTGTGTTAGGTTATGAGCGTCATTCAATATTGTTCTTCAATATCGTCATTCAATATCGTCAAATATTCTTCTTTCCCGCCGGTTTGCTGGGGCTGCGGCAAAGGTCCCCACGAGAACGGTCCGAGGGGTAAGCAATTTCGCCACTGTGTGGATTGTGATGCAACCTCACACATCGCACTCAGCTCTTGATGCCCTCAACGCGATATTTCCAACTCGGCCTCCTCTACAATACACACAATTGATGATGAATCAAGTCGCATGGGCGGCAAAAGCTCCTCCTCCCGACCTAACTCGACTTGTTACCAGCTTTTGCCATAATTTCGAAGAAATACGGAAAGAAAATTGGAGGCTCCGCGATATCGTGCTCAAGCCATAGAACGAAACTCGATCGCCAACCCCTAAACGCACTCGCTCCCAGAAGAACCGTCAGGGAGGTTCTCCGATACGCCGTGTCTAGCTCTTCCCCGACAACGACTGCAGTTACTCTCATATAATTAGGATCCTCAGACAAAAGCGGGCTCAAGAATCTAATAAACTGAAGCAAGCGACCCGATCAGATACTGTTAAGACTATGACAAAACAACTAGATGCCATGCAGACCAAGTTTCATAATATGTTCGACGAACTGCCTCGCAATGTCCTCAATGATGACAACAAGCCAATGCCACCTTCATGAGCTCTTTGGCTGACTGGGTGCAGTGGAACTGTCGCAGTCCTAATGAAGCGGGTTCCACACTCCACAATTATGTTCAAAGGCATAGACCCTTATTCGTTCAGGGAGAGAGCGCGGGATGTGCTCTCTCCCTGGTTCCCGTGCTTTCCAGGATCCTAGAATTCGTGAAGATCGCTTTCACCAAAAAATCTAGGTTAAGTGTTGTATACACAATGGAATTCGACAGCCTCTGTGCATGTGCATAGATTCAATAGTTCCGGTATTTGATAATCCAAAAAAATTCAGGACCCATTCCAGCCTGTGAAGGTGTGTGGACAGCCAAGCTGTGGAAGAACCGCCACCTACAATATGTCGAGGAGCCAGACAGTTAACTTTGGCAAACATTTTATTTTGTAACAATCAACACCACTGCTTTGTGGTCACTATTTTCAGTTTTAACCACAGAAAGGTTCTTTGCCAACGTAAGATCAGTGTATGGTTCATGAGTTTGTTGGCTGAGTGGCATCGGTGAAGCACATCAAGGCAAATTCGTCGTTGACGAACTGTACAAACCACCTGTTTTCTGGCTTGGCCGACGAGGCGACGAGTAAAAACACGGCAAACATGTACGGATTGACGTCAAATTTTTCAGACGGGTTTATGTAGACAAAGTCAGTTAATGGAATCGATAGTAAAATTTGGTACATTTTGGTCTGGGTGTGAATAGAACCCGGGCCTCTGGGATGCGAAAGCGAGACCGGCAGGCTTCCCAGTTTCACGGTTTTTGCGTACCTGGGGGGGGGGGGTATGAATCATTGCTCACGATGATAGTTTTGCTGGCTGCCTTCTGTCCGCCGAGGCAATCGTGCCGTTGGGGCGAGGGGGGGGAGCAGTAAATAATTTTGTTGTAAAAGTTGATGCCATGAGGCCAGCGATCGATGGGCGCGGCTTAATATAATACTTTACAATGACGTGCCCTTAGGGTAAATATAGTAAGCTAGCTTTATGTTTTAAATATGATTAGGCGGCGCCACAAAATCTGGGCCTGTTGGAAGACGCACACCGTGAAATTTGTTATGGCCGGAAGGGCAAAGCACCAGCCTTTTCTACAATGCCAGGTTATATGGCGCACCTCTTGCATCGCCTGCTACATATCTTTGCGGTGAGGCACGGAAGACAATGCTCACTGCCCAAACAGATGATACATAAAAAAAGCATTATTTACGTGGCTAACGCATTCCCAAAGAAAATTTGGCATCAGCTGTTGTTTTTTTTTGGATTTACCAGCATGCCGCCAAAATTTCCCACTTTCAAAAGGAGGCGGGGGGAAATGACACAAGTTGCGCCTCCAGCCTTGACACATACCCTACACGTACTGCGTCAGCAAATCACCCAGTAAGGCACATGATAAAGCGCATTGCGAACTACCCACAAAGATTCCTAGGAAAAGATGTAGTTGGAATCGTGCAAGCCCTCATAATTAGCAGGTTAACCTACCACCTCCCCTACCGTAACCTGACTCAGACCGAGAAGAACCGGGTGGACACGTACCCTCCTTCGCACGACACTGAAGACAGCTCTGGGACTGCCCCAACGTGCGTCTACGCAGCTCCAACTATGACTCGGGGTTCGCAATACCAGTCGTCACCAAGAAGAAGGCTACCTTAACAGCCAGTTACAACGCCTCCAACGAACAAGGCAGCGATGCCTCATTCTATCCGGGTTACGATACCAAACACCTAGAAAAACACAACAGGAAGACTACACACTTTTTGTGCTTAGCACTAAAAATAAAATTAATGCGGCCTCAGTTGCCCGGAATATGCACCTTGTCCGTCGCAAAGGCCGTAGACAGGCAAGAGCACAAGCCTTGGCTCGACTTTTTGGCGGTGAGACATTGGCCACACTGGTCTTATACACTGACGTAGCCCTTTACCCACTGGGACGTGCAGTGTGCCAAGTCGTACTAGATAGTAAAGATACACTGAGGGCTCTGGCCGCGCTGAACACGGTGGACAGTGGCACGGCGGAAGAGGCTGCCATCGCCCTAATCATACACACTTCTATCCTACCGGCGCCGGATGATCCCATCGCAGTAGTCACTGACTCATAAATCGCCTGCAAAACTTTAGCGCAAGGGATGGTGACACCCTACGCACACCGCGCCCTTACATGTTTGCTCCCCACAGCGTTACACAGGGTGCGTATCGTGCGGAAACATGGACACACCTCTCTCCGCAGTAATGAACGCGCTAAGACGGTAGACAGAGAGCTCGCTAACCAGGCGCTATTGTAAGAGCTGTCCAATCCAGACGACGCAACAACAAAATGACTGAAAAACACTGAAGCTCTGCTACATTACAAAGACAGAAGGAGACGCTCCCCCCTCCCCAACACACACATACCATTCTCTTAACCGAGAGGATACCGTCACGCGGCGACAGCTACAAACTGATTCCCACGACTCTTTTATCTTCAGCTCTCCCACACCACACAATACCCCTGATACTGACCCTACTGTTAGCCCAAGCCCACAGTATATATCTGCAACTGGGAATGCCCACACCCTCCGGGCTCTCCCCTATTCCTTCACCCTCACCGTCCTCCTGGCAGAGTGTGCTGACCAGCTTATACCCGCAAGAGCAGCTACAGCTGATCCAGTGGGCACGCGGAGTGGCGCGAGCCAATGCGGCCCTGAACTGAGGACTCCACCCTTCGGGGAAGTCGCCATACCTCTTTAATGATAAACGTTTCTCTCTCTCTCTCTCTCTCTATCTATCTATCTCTCTGAGAGTGGGGGGAGAAGTGTCCCCTGTACTCCTCTGTTAAATACGCCTGTCTCGCCGATGCCTCTGGTCTCTCGCGTAAGCGTTAAAGGGAGCACCATCCACAACACATCGTGAAATCATAGTGCCACAAATAATTACCTCCCAAAGCATGACAAACAGTTCCTTGAATTGCAACTAGGGTTGCTTTGTAATAAATCTTGTTTTATTATTTCTTTTAATTGACATGTCATTACAATATTTGCTGCAATGTAAAGGCAATGTGGTCAACGTGACGTCTTCCTTTTGTTTGATTTTTATCGTAGTATTATTTTATGATAGTTTGCAATATTTTCGTGTTCTTTTTAAGCTCATCAATCTTTATAGCATAGCTTGGAGGCAGTTAACACGTGGTTCTAGCTTTTGCATTCTTCAGTCTGTATACTTTCCCCACTCACTGTGATATCAATTTCTAAGTTACTATATTCATTGTTCATTTGACACCACGTTGTCCTTGTTATGCTAAGAGAGCAACTATCAAATGATCTGTGTTTTTGTTGTTGTTTGTGGCGTCAAAAATTTTGCTTATTAGAATTGTAGTCATTGTGGATGGGTTTGTAGCTAAAAAATATTGTTCAGACGACTTCTACTTATTTTGATCCCATTTGATTGTACTTACATTTTCCCTACACATTTACACAACTTTTGCACAAGTTTTCTAGTACCCCACTCCTGCCATAACCATCCGAGAGTTGCAGTATGTGTAGATAAAAAACGAACTGTTAGTTTTGTAATTAAGTTTTTCTTTGTCATAAGGTTTTGAATTTATGCACTTTCGGCGAATAAGCCCTGTACTGACCACCTGCTCCCGCGCGCCCGTTTTTTTTTTCTTTTTGTGTGATGCCATTTTCACATTAGTTGTCTGAATGACCGCTGTATACCAAAGGTGGTATTATATATTATTTATATTCGCGGACTTGTTAGCTTTCGTAATGCCCGTCCGCCTGTACAGGCAACAGAGTGCATGGTGTGGTTTGCACGATCGGTTGTACTAGACGCCTAAGCTTCAGCGCTCGACTCAACAGAATCCAGGGAAAGGAGGCTCAGATTAGCTTAAATTTTTCAAGACCATTTTTACAAGACCTTTTCGATAGCATCGTACAGGGGTTTAGAAATCAGATTTTACTAGATCAGGCAAAGCGATTATTTCTGTCACGCGAATCTTATGACTAGAGTAGCTTTTTGAAAACTTTCGGAATGCCTGTTCTAGAATATCTCAGAAAACCAAATAATTAAGCCGAACATTAGGCAACATATGTGACGTTTTAGCAACGACTGCGTCTTATGCGGGTCTTATTTAATCCGTTATCAACACTTTGAAGAAGCGTCATAAAACATTGCGTCTTTTGTGATAACTGGGATAGCATCAGTCATTTACGGCCGATTTTCTCCCGTCGTGCACCAGAAAATTCGTGTAACCTATTGTCCTCAGAATACTTCTAGAATACCTAAAGATACAGAGGTTATGCCTGATGGTACGACTGCACCTGTCGACGCTAACATACTCTTCCAAATTAACGAAGTCATCCTAGAAAATACAACCAGGCACATGCGGCAATATATCTTGGCCTTCGACCTAACGTTACCCATGCCATCATCCTGGATAATCTCGCCACCCTAGGGTTGAGTGAACAGATATACGGTATATCCGGAACTTTTTCATTTCGTTTCATTCATTTCATTTTATTGCCTTAAAGGCCCCAATATATGGGGTGTTACATAAGGGGTGGCAAGAATAAAAATACATAGTCCCAATAACAGGAAGTTTTTACATTTTCGACGAACTTCGATCGGCACATAGTGACAGCGACGTTGTTAGAAAGGCCGTTTCAATCTGCAGCTGTGCGAGGAAAACAAGCAATTTGAAAACGTGACAGTGCGTGAGCGTGGACGGGCAACCTGTAGCTGATGGCTGCTGCAGTGAGATATGCGTGTAGGGGGAAGGATAAAGGGTACGATGCGTGTAGGGCTATGAAAGGATTTGTGAAGTAAAGATAGGCTGGCAATGTGACGACGGAGTGATAAGGGGGACAATGCGCATGCAGTTTTAAGGAGTAAACGCTGATATCAAAGGAATATGACGAGTGAATGACACGAACGGCGCCATTTTGTACGAGATCATTAATTCGGTATGCTTGATGAGGATTCCAAATAGGCGATGGAAATTCTAGTTTTCACCTGACAACTGATTGTAGGCTAATAAATTTACATGTTGAGGAGCATGATGTAGATGGCGTTTTAAAATTCCTAACGTCCTGTTCGCGGATGATATTAGGTTAGTAAAATGAGAATTCCAAGATCGCCCGAAAGGGTTACTCCTAAATACTTCTTCGTATGAACTAGTTGTACCGGTACTTCAGAGGTTACGTAAAGAAATACGAGAGAATTACGGCCGTGGTGAATGGACAAATATTTACGCTTACATGGGTTAAGTTCCATTAGCCGCTAGTTACACCAGTCCTGGAACGCATTAAGATCCCTTTGAAGAGAAGATTGGTCAGCGGAGGAAGTAATAGCACGATATATGACACAATCAACCGCGAACATACGTATGCTAGATGCTACTTTTAACAGTAACTAATTTATGTATATTAGGAAATGTAGCGGGCCGAGCACGGATCCCTGCGGGTCGCCTGACGTTACAGAGACTGAATTAGAATTCCTATTATTAATGGTGACAAATTGTGAACGATTAGTCAAAAATTCTTCAATCCAGGTCAGTCTATTAGGGGGAAAATTTAAGCGGGAAAGCTTTTTCAGAAGGTGCTTATGGGGTACTTTATCAAAGACTTTAGCAAAATCTAAAAATATTACGACAGCCTGAACATTAGAATCAAGTTTAGGGTGCAGATCACGTAAGAATGCGGCAAGCTGCATCTCGCAGAAGTAACCGCGGCGAAACCCGTGCTGGGTAGGATTAAAAAAGATATTCGAGTCAAGAAATGCCATGATGTGAGTATAGATGACGTGTTCTGTGATTTTGGAAGGAATACGAGTTAGAGAAATGGAACGGTAATTTAGAGGTGAATTCTTGTTACCTGAGTTGTAGACCGGAACTACCTCCCCTTGTTTCGAATCTTTGGGCAGTTGGCCTGTGAGGAGGTATTTCGTGAATAACAAGCACAACAGAGATAACATGCATCTTTGGTGTTCTGCTGTATTGTAGCGCTGATGTCAATGCAAACAGAGGATGAAAGCTTTAAGTTCTCTATTAGGAAGAAAATCCCCTCTGAAGAAAATACAAGTGCAGGCATTGTCTCCCGAATAATTGCGGGGTTTGGAGGAACAGCCGGATCGGTTTCATTAGTAAACGCGGAAGAAAAAGCTGCGTTAAAAATGTTGGCGCATTCGGATTCACAGATAGTTTCACCTGATGCATCGGTGAGGGAAATTGTGCGTGTATTCTGAGGATTATAGACTTGCCAGTACCTACGGGGGTTAGAAGACAACATTTTAGGCAGGTTATAATGACAGAAAGTGTGTTTGGACTCCCCTCTTCCAGAGCGTTCACGCGTTTGTTTAGGTTGACCAATGTTGTGTCAGTAGTTTTCAGCTGCTGTTTAATGTCCTGCAAATGAGACAATAACGCGGTCAACCGGCAACCATAAAGATAGATTTTGTCCAGTCACAACCCATATTCGTTGGCAGCAAGGGAATAACGCAAGGAGCAGTGCTCTTTCCATTGCTCTTCAGTATCGCCCTCATCAAACTACCGGGACTGCTGAAGCAAATATCACACCTCATTTAAGACTTCTACGCTGATGGCATCACCATGCGTACGGGCAAGGCGTCCGCGGGAGAGATGCAGGTGAGACTACAACAGGCGACCTACATCGTGTATAGATATGCCGCGAAATGTGGACTGTGATGTGCCCCCCAAAAATTCAAGCTCCTGCTCATGGGCGTAGGCATGAGGGCATAGGAAAACCCCGGACCTGGCGTAGAACTTCAACTAGATGGGGCCACGATCACACCCGATCTCTCGATTAAAATCATCGGTAAGACTTTGTAAGAGGGCAGCCCAAACACACTGATGAAGTTGGATTCTACTACACCAGAATCACTACACCAGATTCTACACGAGATTCTACACCAAATACTACTACACCAGAATCAACACCAAATCGCGTAGTATGAAATAACAAGACACAGCGCGTCTTGTGCTGGTCTTCATTCTCGCTCGCACTGTGTATGTCGCCCCATGTGCAATCCTGAAACCGGGAGAGTTCTAGAAACTGTACACGCTAATCTGAAAAGCCTTGAAGATATCACTCGGGCTCCCTATGAGTACGTCGCCATCAAACCCACATTAATCTATCCCTAAAATAATAGAAATCCCATGCATCTTTCGATAAAACATAATTGTGGCATTCCTCTGCCGTAAAGTGCATCCCCAGCACCAGGGCGAACGGAAAGCTCGAGCTAAAACACTAGAAATTAAGTACAAAGAAGCCAATCAGATGGTTTATGTGGACGTAGCGGACTACACTCATGGGCACGACATCACGGCGTGGTCCACACTAACGCTCAAAAAGTACTCCCGAGACACACACTACGACAAAGGACTACCTTTCAAGCAGAAGAAACCGCTATCCCGCTGGCAATTGTCTACAGAGACGCAACCAAAAGATGCGGTAGTTGGTACTTTTGCCCGAGGAAAAATATCAACTACTGCGCAGAAACTACTTCAACAATGACCATTACTACGTAACGTAACTATCGTACGGACACCTGTTCACTCAAGTCTCCGCGGGATGCTCGCAGCCCACATGGGGGTGTGAAATTTAGCCGGCAGGGCACCGTGGCACGACCAGCAGAGGTTTGACCAGCCGATGGTTATTTATGAAGTTATCACCGAGCCCTAGAGACTAGCTTGTAATATCTACCCATCGGGACAGAGCTCTCTCATCATATAACATGAAACGATCGTGAAACAGATGCAGACCGTTTTTTCACCCCCAACTCACCTACACGCCAAGCTGCCTACCGTCTGCATCTCCTCATGCTCAAACGGCGGCAAGCCCGCTACCCTGTACAAAATGGTATGGGCATGTCAGCTTTACCGTTCCCTAGGTATACTTCATAATCTGTCTTACGAGAAGTGGGATATCGAGCTGACCAACTTTTGCCCTGAGGACCAACTCCGGCTGCTAGACTGGGCTATTGTTGTCGACCGGGGTCCTGGATTGGCGACAACGCACTAGGTGAAATTCATTTATATTGATAAATGCTTATTCCTACTCCCCTGCAGCAGAACGGGCTCCCGAAAGAAAGTAAGATGCAGTGCTGCTGACAAGCGCACGCGGTAGGTATTTCACTTGTCTTTTGCGCAGTAAACCACTGTATGAAAATGCGGCGCTGTGAGATTCCGTTCATGCATATTGTGCGTCACTACGCATTCAGTTTGATTCACCAATTTTGTGAGGACGTGTGCGTGCTTTAGAAATGGACATGAGATCGCATGGTACGGAAAGATTTCATGCTGTAATTTAGCGGGTTTTTTTTTATGCACAACGCATCCGCTCTTTGTTGCACTACTTTTAGGTCCGTTAAAGTCTACTTCCTCACCATTTGTATGAAGAAAGTCATGGATCCATACAAATAAATATTCCCGATAAAATTATCATCTCATCATGAGTAGAAATAGTTATACATTGTTCCTAAAGTCTGCTAGAAATCAACATCTTACCACATGGTGTGGCAAACCAGGAGATTGACTAAGAGAAGAACGAGGTCTCTCCTGGCACCACACGTTGACCCTTACGCTCAGTAAAGTGCTAACGTCAGGTGACTCGACGTGCACTTCAACAGGGTATACGCGACCATTTTGGTGGAGATTACTGCGTAAGCCCTACTGATGCCAGAGACCCCACCAGGCAGCAAGAACACCGCCCCACAATTGAATCACACCGGAACGTGGGAAACGTCATAAAAGTAATGACTGCGGCCACTGCGAACACTACAGAAAGGGTGACGCCGACTTATATGACACTGCTGAACCCATTAGTGCCAGCGGCACTAATGGGTTCAGCAGTGTCAATGGGTTCACCTAAGATGTTCCTGAAGCTGAAGGGCCTGCGGTCTAAAGTCACTAAATCACGTGCTAAGCGTTGTCTGTATGATCTGTAATGGTCGTAATGGTCGTGTCACGGCCATTCCACCAGAAGATGCTGTACATCCTCATACGCGCGGCCACAACTGCATTCTGGACAATCACCCCTTCAAATTTTATGTAGAGAGTGTTACGTGTTCGTGGTTCTTAGCCGAACACAGTGAATGAGCGTTTCAAAGACTCTGGTTGTACCTAATGTGGATGGGATTTTAAATTGAAATGAAGGGTCAAGGTGAAATAAATCTGATTACAAGTTCTGATCAAACCATGTCGCGTTGTAACAGCGGGCTCAAATATATCTTAGTATGTGGTGCAATTCGCCTTGTGTTATATAGGGAGATCATGTGTGGCGTTATTAACATGCGCTTGTCCAGCTGCCTTGTCAGCTGCAACATTTCCAGGGATATTGCAGTGGCCAGATATCCATCCGAACATTATTGTGACATTCCCTTCACTTGCTTTAGTGAGTTACTTTAGTGTTTCGTAGAGTAACGCCATGTTTTGCGAATTTCTGATGTGATGAAGTGAAGACAAAGCTGCCTGCGAGTCTCAAAGGATGACCCATTGTTCCCCTTTTGGCATTGAATTTCTGTATCGTAACAAAGCCAATATTGCAAAAAGTTTTGCTCTTGTTGATGTCGCCTGATATGGTTTAAACGTCTGTATTTGGTTCCATTCTGGAATGACAAAAACAGTTGTAGAAGAATTTGTCTGGCAAGAACCATCTGCATATCCTTCAGTATAGCCAAGGTATTGAAAGTATATCTGGTTTAACGCTAGTTGTTGGGCTGCTAGCATAAACGTATCTCGTTTGCGAATAATTCCTTCAAACGAAAGAGGGTTGTTTGGAGGAACGAGTCGCCATGGAGGGCACGAGATATCTGCGAACCGAAATTTGTGAAGTGGTAGTAGATTTTTGTGCAACTGAATCACCGTTTTGATGTTCGCCTCGTATCTCTCAATTGCTGCAATTGCTAGTGGATGCCTCTTGTGCTGCACTGAAACGCGAAAGTATTGTCGACAGGTTTCAACCGTACTCATATTAAGAAATGTAAAATGATATGCCTCTGCAATTACAAAGGAGCTTGAGGTTGCTCGAGGAACGCCTAAGCATACTCTGGAACTCAAAGCTATTGATCGATGAAGTCTCTCTTCAGATGAACGAGAGATTCCGTGCAGAGTAAGTGAAGAAAACGGCATGTTTTGCTTTATAATTGCAGTATGTACTTAGGTAGGGATGAAACGGACCCTCCCCTTGTTGTGCCTGATACACGGCGAAGAACATTTATTGTTGAGTTTCTTTGTTCGTCATGGGATTTAATGTGAGAACTCCAAGAAAGTTGTCTGTTTGGCATAACCCCCAGATATTTGTTTTGTTTCACTATGTCTAAAGGTTGTCCTTCAAGGCAAAAGCAGCACAACCGTCTAATGTGTAAGGCAGTTCCGTTCCTCTTTACGAATTTGCCCACAATGTTTACGTCGTCCTGCAAAGTTGATTGAACTAGGCTGGTACTTGAACCAGAGCGTCAAACACAAACATCGTCCGCATATATAGAGCAGGATCCCGCCGCGGCACACCGCTGCAAACATACATCCTGCGTGTTTGTTCCATGGTGTGTTTTTTCTTTTTGCTCCAAAGTGAAGTTTTCATGAGGAATGTTTGCCAAAGTTGTGCATTGTGAGCGACAGGTGCGTTCGTATTCGGTGTCGCTGTGGTTGGATATGGTGAAGTGATGGAGCAAAACAATTCTCAGGAGAAATTAGAAGAACGTTCGCGGATGAAACAGGCCTACGAGTGTCACAACAGAAAAAGTTTCCGCAGGTAGCCTCCAACGCAAAGATTCGTTGCTGCCAGCTCAGCGTGCAACTGATCCTAGGCAGCAGTGTTATAAGATAGCCGCGCGTTTAGCAGCGCCATTAAAACGTTGTGTAGCACTCTCGATTGATTTCTGTCCGCCAATGCTAACAGTCAGTCACTAACACGCCCGGCTTGAGCGAACGTCATTGAACTAGTAACAGACAGATGTTTCGTCGCAGTGTTTCTTTTCTTTATTGTCAGCCCCAGTAACAAGCCATATAAAATTATGACCGTTAAACCGGCGCCTTTACAAATAACCTTGGCATAAATTTGCGAACCTCTGCGGCATTGTTCACTAGCACGCGCCAGCTGTTGTTTACTAGCAGGCGTCAGCTGCAGAGTGCTTGCTGTGAAAGAATCAGGCAAGTTGTGATGCCAGACCTTGACGTGCTTTTCCACAACCTAGATCTGCGCGGCTATGTGATTCTTGCTATGTGTCCTACTAAAAATTCCTGTGACGGTGTTAAGGCAATGGTGCTGGATAAAAAAGTGCACGACAAGTTTGACACAGCTGCTTGTGAATCGACGTCTAATACCTCTACCCGAGTCTGTGTGTAAATGTTTGTGTGTGTTTTCTTGCATGCTTGTGTATGTTTTTTTTAATTTCCTCTTTTTTTTCATTCGAGATTTTCTATTAGATTTTTCTCCACCGCCTATGTGTGCATGTGTGTAAATATAGGCGTGCTTCCATGCGTTTTATATGTATTCCTCCTTTTATTTTTTGCTTGCGTTTGTTTTGTAAGTTTTCTTTCAGATACGCCATATTTCACAATTTAATTGTCTCTCTCATTCAAAGCACTAAGTCTTGATATCTCACCAGCAGTGGCTGCAACGTGACTGTGCTTTGAAGTGTAGACTGCTAACAGGGCCTCTCAAGCTTGCCCCGACTACCGCTCTTTCAACACGAGGCCTGTTAAGCTCGGCAGTGACTGCCCGAAGGAGTATTATGGGTCTCACTACGCGAATAATGTTTGAAAATTGTTCTCTTTTTCTGATTACTTGCCTGAGCCAAAATAAACAAAATAAATGACCAAAATAAACAATGCAACCACATGAATGTGCTTCGGCATGCGCGCTGTAATTGACTGTCAATGTTGCGCTGACTACTGCTTTTTCGCTCACAAAGACTACGACATGACTGCATTTTGAAGTACACGCTGCTAACGGTGCCTTTCACATGTGCCACGGGGCCACGGGACCCCGTGGTACTTATACCGGGTAATTATGCCACACGGCCGGTCAAGCTCGATGATGGCTATCCAAATGAGCGTTTTCGGCCTTCTCACATCGGCATTATTCATATCAACATGCACTAAAGAACAAGAGGTGCGGAAACTACGTAGAAACGCCCTACAGGGGCATGTTATTGAGCTTACGTTGAGATTATTTGTTCAAGTGGCTTAATAAATTAACAATGACTATGCTGTGGAGTAAACTGAGCCGACGGTGTGTTCTTCTTATCGCTTGGCTACATTTATTGGCCTTTAGTAGCGTGTACAGCTTGATGATTGCTACAACATGACTGCTTTTGTTTTCAGTTCGACATTCGGGCTTTCAACATTACCGGCCCATTTCGCGTCGGCTGCTGCTACTTCACCATAGGCTCCCGTCAAGCTCGACAATGGCTACCCGTATGACCAATTTGGCCCTCACTAAGTTAATGATATTTTATGATTGTCCTCTCATTCGCTATTCTTTCCTAAGCCAGATAACCAAACTAAACAATGCAACCACATGAATATGCTTTGGCATGCAAGATGCTAACATAGGTGGTCAATTTCTTATTGGCTATGGCTATTTCAGCACAGGTCTTGTCAAGCCGCGATAGCTACGCGATTGTGCATTTCGGGCCCCACAAGGTTATTCAGGGTAAATAACTGTGTCTGTATTCGGACTCACCCGCATTTAAACATGTTTTCATGGCCGTACTTAAATTGCGTACGATGCGGCCAGGACATTGCTTTTCAGAGTTGAGCGTCCAATAAAAGGGATATGCCATCAAATGATATTCCTATTTATTTGAGAGGTCATGGGGTGGATTCTCGGCTATAGCGTTCCCACCAGTGAAATTTTCGTAGCCCTAATGAGAGTTGTTCTTTCATTAATAAGAAGGCGCTGTACTTCGTCGAGTGGCTCAGTGCCAGACAGTTCGAAGTCGATGTAACTTTCTGCAGTGTCATGTTCACCCAGTTGCGTTACTATGGGTTCGATGTGGTCAATCCCAGACGTGTTAAGTCTGAACTTTGCCTCCAGGTCCATTACGTGCTGAATATTCTTCCTCCAGTCTTCCGCTACTACGTGCTTGATTTTCTCCCTCAATACGTCATCGACGGTGGATAGTTTGAAGTCACTGTTTCCACAGCTATGACATTTCTTACTCTTGCGAACATGAGCTTCATGGGATTAATTTCGCACTGGTACAGCCGGGAGTCTCAGTACAATACAGCCGGCTCTTTCAGTTGCGTTGCATACGAAGTAGCTCAGAAAGCGTGATTTAACAGATGCCATTAAATGAAGCAGCTGCTTTTCGCCCTACTATCACTGCAGGCGATTTGTGCTATTGAGTCACTGCTGTATTTTTTCCTTCTTCCAGGCAGTCATCGGAAATTTCTCTTCTCACCGGCTATGATAGGGTGGAGTGTCCGTAACGAAAACGATACTTGCTGGCGATTCCTGCACAACGTGTTTGTACCATCCCTCGTAACCATTGCCGTCCATGTCTTCGGGGTGGTCACCTGTCTTTTTTTTTTGTACTCGGAATCCATCCAAGCAGCCGTCGACTAAGCCATACTCGCTGCCGATGTGTGTCATGATCAGGCACTGGCATTTCTAAGAAAGTTATTTCAGTCCCGTCGACTGGTCATTTGCATGAGCGTACTGGCGTCCACGATTCTGCACCACAGTGTCTTTCCACACGATCGACCAAGTGTTTCATGTGGTCACCCATGTCTCGTCCAGGAAGAAAATGTTTCCGCCTTCCACCCGATTGCTCTCCATGTCACGAAGGTAGCGATTCCGCCATTTGGCGATATCACCACCGTCGATAAGCAGCGAGCTGTGACTACTCTTTCCGTTCTTGAAGCAGATCTCGGCAAGCAGGAGATGCACCATAGATCGCTTGAATGATGGGATATCCATAGGCGGTGAGAACTCGTTCGTTAACCTCTCGACCGTCGGTACCTCGTTGCAGTCAAGGAGATCATGCACACATATGAACATAGCGCGCACACGTGAATTTGTCAAACCTCGTGCTGTGTCTTCTCTTTTGTGCATTTCGTGGACAGTTTCGCGAAGTCATCCACAGTTTGCCACCCGCAAAATGCGAAGCTTTGACCTCCTCCCTTACCCTGAACACTGTCCTCTTGCTAACACCGAGCACCTTCACGACAAACTTGTTCGTGTCCTCCACGCTGCATTCAAGCTACCTGTAGCGCCAATAGGCTTACCAGTGGAGGATCATGTTGCGTGAATCGCTGTTCAGGATGTAACCGCTCTTCTCCTTACAGAGGTCCCTTGGTGAGTAGTAAATCATCCGTATACATCTAAACCAGTGCAAAAGCTATGCAGTACTGTTCTTTCCACTTTTGTCCCTTGCAACGAAGCTAAAAAAATAATACTGGGGTTTAACGCCCTAAATACCTTTCCGATTATGAGGAACGCCGTAGTGGGGGGCTCTCGATTTTTTTAACCACCTGAAGGTATTTTGCGTGCACTACAACGCAAGAACACGGGTGTTCAGCTTTTCGCCTCCACCGAAACGCGGTCGCCGCAGCCAGGATTTGCAAATGCTATCTCCTACTCTGCTTGCAACGGAGCTATGTCCTACTTTGTTATTTTTTCAGAAATTGTATGGAAACTGTAGGCGCATTCCTACCGTCGTCTTCGCCGTCGCCTTCGCCGTCGCTGTGATGTTCCCTATAAATTACAAAGGTGATAACACCACCGCCACGTGTCCTGTGCTGTAAGTGCAAGTGAAAGCGTGCGAGGGGAGCTGACTATATCGGCGCCAATCCGCCTGAGCGAAAGGGAGGAGCGCGGGTAAGAAGAACGCCCTCTTTCGTAGCTCGTGAGGCATCGAGGGAGAGGAGGGTGGGGGGAAGCGTTCTACTCCGGCTGCAAGTGCGTATGTGGCGGCTGCGCGTGGTCGCGCGTCTGTATCTCGAGAGCGATCTTCATTGGGAGCAGAGTCTAGCTGCCAGGATGGTTCGTAGCTTTGTGCGTGCTCTGTGTTTTTGGCGCTGAGTTTGCGTTGAAGCGACAGAGAGTACGAAGGTCACTTCGCTCGCTGCTGCTGCCGCACTTGCAAACATAAGCATTCTGACGGGGAGTTCCGCGGTCATTGAGTGTGATGTGTTTATATTTCCTGTGCGCGCTGACACCATGCTTGTTAATTTATTTAGCAAGCGAATGTTTACAAGTTAATACGCGCGGTAATTTGTTATTGCAATCGATGCTTCGATTTTATGGCGAAACTGCGACATTTTGGCGCTTGCTGACGTGCATATCGTGCTCTGTTGAAACGCGTTCACGTTTATGAATTATCTTGCATACATAACTTGCAGTTTAGATTAGGTCCACAGTTGTTTCTCGCAACTATATTAAAGTAGCAGACACACACATCCGTTTACCATTATTCCTTGGATTTATAGATATACAAAGTAATTTCCACAAGCTCATCGGCGCTTCTGTTTTCCTCCTCGCTCCTTTTGTGTGATCGATATGTAGGTCTGCCCTTAGGAACCATAAATCCCAGCAACTTGTTGCGCTTTCTGTTGTTGTTATGTCAAGGACGTTTAATGTAAGTTACCAGTATGCACGTTGACAAAAGTCGTACATGCGCGGCGCGTAACCCATTTTGCCATCAGACAGGGTCGAAGTGTCGTAATGACAGCAGATATTAAGTTGCAGCCAAATGTTAGGCGACATCAATTATCAAACTCCTGTAATCCTTATTCCATATGAAAAGGTCAATTCTTATTTAAACTGTTTCATGTTCAGGCACTTTTTAATATTAGGTACAACGACTGCTAAAATATATTTATGAAGGGTAAACAAGGTGATTCACCTGCAAAGCATAACGCGTGTTCCTTTTTTGGTCGTGCTCTCTCATTTTCTCTGTACGAGGTGCTCTTTGGCTGCGAAGAATATTTAATACTTCATTGTCACAAGTAGCACAATTTCAACATTAAAACAGACAGCTCGGAGTGGCAGACACTACTCGCAAAGTAAATTAAGATATCCATATAAACATATTACAATTTTACTCATCATGCTCGAACTAATTTTTACGGCACATATGCAATTTAGAAATTGAAGCCGATGAGCTTCCAATGCCCAATTTCTTAAAGTAAACTCAGGATGGCACCTGTTCCTATAGACGCACTGTCCAAGTCATGGGAATAATGTAATGTGTTTCTAGGATATTTGTTTTAATGTAGTGCAGTGTCATACACATAACCAGAGAGAGAGAAAAAACATTTATTCGGACCACCGAGGTGGTTGCTCTTTTGATTGCTAGGTTTATGCATGCTTTGCACAATTTGGAAAGATATGTTTCTAACCACACCATCTACTACTCGTAAATAACAACATGTGCCATAAAGTAGGAATAGAGCAATCTGTGCAAATAAAATTGGCAAAATACGTATAATTTTAGATCGCCACGTCACTGTTTTAGTGTAATTTTCTTAACTAGTCGACAATATATTTTTCAGTTTTTCGTGCAGATATCATCCGCGTCTTCATGTTATACAGCTAAGACTAGACTTGTGGTATAAGCCACAGTTGAGTTCTTTTTTTTTTTAATGTTCAGTGCAGCCTCAAAAATACCCTTTATATTTTCTTCACATAAGCGTTAATTAGATTTTGTCTATTTTGATGTAGTGTGACGGTTTTTGGTATTTTGGTGTTTGTCATTTAGTCAACCGCGAACAACACAGCTGCATACCTCTCGTCGCACAGCTGCAGTGACTCAAACAACTCTACCAGGAGCAGTGTCAGCCCGTGCGGTCCATGTAAAAGGTCGTCATTTCGTTGTCTTACCTGTCGTTTTACATTCACGCTACCAGAGTGTCACCAAACTGTTACGAGGAAAAGTAAAAATATTGAGGCTCAATGTTTGTTTTGCAGTCTCGCTGGAGAGAAAAAAAACTGATAAAAATGATGATAGAGGGAGAAAACGATGTTCTGGTGGTCATGCTCATTATCACCATGAAGAGTGATTTATTTTTTGCGTTCTTCAACGGCCATCACAACAGTTGGCAAATCTTACCATTGAATGTACGGCCCCACAATCCCTAGTTACAAAAAACTAAGCAATGCGGGAACTTCTAAAGAAAATATGTTCGCTGCCTAAATGCAGAACAATACTTCATTTAAAGTTCATAGCGGCAAAGCTAGCAGCATGTCACTATACTAATATTGTGCACCGCAAGCGTAAACTGTAAATACCGAACAGGGAAAAACTGAACATATAACCTCTTGCACCTGCAATGACGGTCACGGACTCTGCAAGCCATTTGCGCACCTGGGCGTTCTAATGTAAAGTTTTGCAACCTTACCCAATTCTGAAATCAGCCGTCGGCGATTGGTCGAACAAAAATTCGGACCACGCCCAATTTGCCTGCGTGACGCGCGACGTCACGAAAACTGCGATAGCTCCCCATTTAATAGGATGCGCAGGCACTGGCTACGCGTGAGTACACCGAATAAAAGAAAAATAAGCATTTCTGATACCGCGCCTTCTCGCCATTAGCCCTCTGCTATTGGTCAAAAGGTTTCGGGTTGCGCCCACTTCGCGTGTCTGTCACACGATGTCGAAAAACTGCAAACACTCACCACGTCAAAGTGACGTGTACGCGTTAAAGGTGCCTTAATATGCCGAACAACACATTTTTTTTTCTTTTTTTTTCTTAATAGCCGGCGACTGCCTCGTTGCGAAAGGAACAGAAGATAGCTGCCCGCCGATTGCTCAGGCACGGGCTATTCGCCCCTGCCGGAGAGCAAGGATTTCTTTGCGCATAATAAAACTTTCTGCGTGACAGTGTAAGGTTATCTACCCCTATCGGCCTATTTAGGAGACTGTTCAACCAACTCTTCTTTGTTGAGAATCCGTTTTAGTGGCATTCTTAACCTTCCATTGCATGCCGCCGCGATTTTCGATCAGCTACTGCAATCTATGTAAGCGGAAGCGCACCAATCGCAGGCGCCGGCGCCACCCTCCTCATGCACCTATGTATTTTCGCTGCGCTGGCTCGGCCCCATCGATAGCCCCTCCATTCGAGCGTGCTCTCCGCTTCTTGTCAGCGAATCAGACAAGAAACACCGCTCAATGTTGGCAAGTTAATTCATTTTTTTAAAGCAAATATAGGCAACAATCCATAAACGAGGACAGCGCTTGATTGGGTGGTTCAGACAACGCTGCTGGTCCCCGCCCGATGCTTGTGTAAGCGGTTACGTAAAGCTGACGTCAGGAGATAGGAATAGTTTAACATTATGTGGCCCTTGGAGTAGTTATGAATGTAGGTTCGAAAGTTGAACGAAGCAAAAGTTCCAAATGTGGACAGATTTGCGAACGCGACAATGTATTTTATCGCTTTTCAAGGTGTTTGCTTCTGAATTTAGGACGGTAATACATGTACACTGCTTCCGACCTAATACAAATTTTTTGCAAAGTTGAACACTATGTGCAGTGCTTCACTCAAAAACGTATTTTCTGTTTACATATGCTGCAGTAGAACAACATCATTTATGCAGCTTTTGTTTCCGAAAAGAGAAGTTGGAGCCTGAGTTTGCGTCACGCTTGCGCCGGAAATGGCATCTGTGCCTGCGCCAGAGTGGCACTGGAGCAAACGCTCTCTCGAGAGTAATTCACTCGGCCGTGGGAATGAGCCGACAGCTGCGCTGGCGCGTCGGCAGTAGGTTCATTTTAGAGGTGCTCTCAACAGACGAGTGTTCAGCGTTCAGAAACTGACTGCTCCACAAGCACGTGTCGATCACGAAAAATTAGGATTTATATTCGTGGTTTCCCTTTGTGACAACACTGGAGGTGAGTTTGGCTGATTCGTTAGGCAGCAAAGAGCATTAAGCATAAATAATAATTTATAGTTATTTTATGCCTTAGTGAAGAGTAGGAGAAGCTTCTTTCATTCTCTAGCACTGCGAATTGCTCAAAGTCCTGCAACGCATGGCGTTGTGTTGCAATCACCAGTGTGGAAAGGGAAAGGGAAAACCAACTCCATGCTAAACAACATGTTTTTCGCGGGCGCCGGTCTACTGCGACTTTTTCACATAATGCAACATTTTGCGGCAGTCGTAAACAAGAAAGAAGAGATAGGTGTCATTCCGTTAGACTTCTCGAACACTTATAACAGGGTAAGCCATGCGAAACTTGCACGGAAGCTTTGTGACATCGGTCGTAGTTCGAAAGTTGCCCGATGGGTAGAGGCCTATTTGAAGAATAGAAGGCACTTGGGGGAAAGTTCTAATGAGCGATTTTCGACGTTGCCGGTTAAGTTCGGCGTTCCACAGGGGTCAGTCTTAGGAGAGGCACTATATTTAATATACATGGCGTCCTTTTTTGTTTTTGTTTTTTCTTGTTTTGCTGCATCAACTTTCTTACTAATTGCCTATGGACGATAGCACCAATCAAACCCTTGATCTAAATTACTCGATGCGGCGGCCATTACTTCTGCATGAAATCAAAATGTTTAGTGGAATAATTACCATAATTAGGCTAATTAACCTTTTAAATAATCACTTTACGCCACGTACTTTAATCTACGAATTATAGCTGCTGAGTTCGCACAGCGCATATCCACTTGGACCGAATTCTCTGGACGGCACCATTTCCGAGGCAATAATTTTCAAAGAGTCCGTCGAAATGCCTTGGCATTCCAGTTATTTTCGTGCTTCAATGCACAAAGCAGCGGTTTCTTTAAAAAAGTAACTGGAACGCGAACGCATTTTATTGGACACATTGAATATCTATATCTAATAATTAATAGCCGTGGCTTTCAACCCTTTGTTTGGAGCACGTCTGTTTGCAGATGACTGTCCGCTCTGATGTGCAGTAAAAAACGTCAGCGATGAACTTGTATTGAATGAGAAGCTTGGAGAAAATGCGTCTTGCGGCAACCTAGGCTTGTCTTGCTTTGCAATCGAACGTAATCTGTTACAGACTTACTTTGTAGAGCGAACCTTCCAACGCTTGGTACGCGTAGGAATGTTGCTAGGTAAATATTGCTGTCTCCATTGTGCACGAACGAGAAAGCTAAACGTGGATCCCAGACCATATTTGCGACGTCCTAGCAGAGCATCCCCCCAATACATCATAATTAGGCCTTAATGCCTTATTCATCCAGAGTTGATGCCTTTAAACGTTCTTTTATAACAAAAAGAATTGCTGATTGTAATAAACTGAACTTCGATATGTTTGAAACTACTGATTCAGATGATTCTTTCGAAATAAATTTGATAGCGTTGTTTCACAGAGTTTTGATTATAAATGCAAAGTTTACTTAACAAGCTCTTGGTACATGGGAATAGTTTTTTGTGTGCATGCAATTCGTTCAGTTTGTATCCCCACCCTGCAGCAGCCTGGAAAGAGCTCGTAGTATGGGCAAATAAATAAACTGAAAAAAAAAAACGATGCTGGCAAATTTCACACAGCTTTTTCAAAGACGTATGATAGTGATGACACAAATCAGACCATCACCTCGTGAGAGCAACAGACCCAATCATACAAATATTTAGCGCACCATTTTCAAAGGCAGAACCGATCCATTCATATCATTTTTTCCTTGCATTTGCTTCAGCTTCGCCGCTAAACAAAAATTTTACATTGGCTGGCCGCAGCTAGTTCTGCTCCTCTTGACATGACAGCGTTCTGACTGACGTACGTTGTAAATTTGGGTGTGCTGCTGTAAAGATGACAGTGAGTTTAACGTGACGTCGTTCTTAATTGTTTCTGCTCTATACATTTGATGCCATCATACAGTACATTTATAGAATAGCTACCACTAGACGACCTAGAGTAGATAGTACGCTTTTTTTTTAATTCTTCAAATGAGATCGTAACGCCACAACAAAACAAGTTACTCTCCTTAACTGTGCCCGTTTCTTTCTCCTTATCATAGATTTAGGAAAACCACTTATTTTATTAACACGTGACGCGACGAGCGGAATAGGGCGAAAATTATCACTATTTAGAGTTTCTGAAGAAACTGTCAGGGTCCCGAAGGCTCCGACTCTTTGCCTACTGTGGCCATATTTTGGGAAGACAAATGCTTTTTATTAAACTCTCTTTCACACGTTCTCTCTCCTACCGCGCGCGGGAAACAAACGCCAATTGTGCCACAACGTAGAAGTAGGGAACTGAGTCAGTTTCGGGCTGGTTCAAAATTATTTATGTTGCGCAATTTTTTCTGAAGATATTTATTATATACATCATCTCTATCAAATTATCTTCAGGCATACTAGAACGGTTTCATAACGTGAAACCTGGAACAATCATGAAACTTTCTTCCGCATAGTGACATGGAACATTCCCTTGTCAGTGCCCCCCCCCCATAACAAGAAGCAATACAATAAAAATGCGTATGCTTGCAAAACGATGACTATAAACTGAAGTGATTTTATCTGTAAATCAGAACCATCTTCCTACACTGCGAATCTCTTTCCGCTTAAATCGCTGATAAATGGCAATAGTCGGCAACAGTTTTCAACTTACCTAAATCAAATGGTGTGTGTGGGACTTACGCCGTTCCACATATTTAAACGTGGCTCCAAGAAGAATTGTCTCAAACAATGTTCCCGATAACAGCCAGCTAACTGGTACACGGTTTCTGATATCAGTGGCTAGTGCACTGGAACACACTTCCACGTATTTATTCCTATGCGTTTTTACAAAGTAAATTATTCCGATCCATTGAGTTCCATTCCATACTTTTCAGGATTTGATATGGAACGCCGGTGTATATATCTAAGCGTGAATATTGAGCAAAAATGTTCCGCTTATTACTCGAGCCTCAGTAGAACGCGATTGAGAGTGTAGGGGTGACAACGCGTTTAATTTGCTTTCACGGCGGAAGGGGTGGATGCACAATTCATTTATTGTTGTATTGAATACATAACCAAAGAATTAGGATTTACACGAAGAGGAGCTGTTTCTTAGTTGGAAGAAACACGAAGAAAACCAAAAGGTCGTGGGTGAGCTCGTGCAAGAGAAAATGAAATGAGCAAGTGAACGTTGGGTGTATAACTCTCGCAAAAGAGATTAAAGCACAGCGAAAAGGTTCTCGAACATTTCATCAGCACTCGGAGCAACGAACAAAATTCTCAGGCAGCAGTAAGTGATGAAGACTGTAACACCATCGAAAGAGACAATGCTTTGCGGTATACATCACAGAAGTTAATAGAGATAACTTCGGCACGATAAAACGCGTTGTTAAGAATAAAAAAAGATTCAGCAACGACACAGAAGGCTGAGAGATCAAAATTGAGCATAGAAAACTTTTACTGAAAGAAAGCAGACGAAAATGTCATTAGGAACACGGCCGCCGGACCTAATCAAATCTCAATACAGCTAATCAGAAACCTCGACGCAAACAGCTAGGCATTCTTGTCTAATCCTATAGAGCAACTTATTCGAACAAGCAATATTATGGTTGGATGGGAATAAAGCAACTTCGATCACCTCTACAAAGGCAAAAGTGATAAGAATAAGACGAGCTCGTACAGGTCAGTTAGAGTAACGTTGGTGATATATAGAATGGCAATGCAAGCCACAAAATTAGAACTTTCTGAGTAGGTGGGGAAAAATGATGTACTTGTGGAACTATGGAATGGGTTCAGACCAGGCTGGTGATTAGAGGATACGTTTGTACTAACTCAGCGTATAGAGATTTCAGTAGCTCAGCATAGATCTTTATCGATAACATTTCTCGATATCGAAGGATCTTATGACAGCGTATACAGGGAATCGGTAGGGAATATTACTAAGCTCTAAGGCACAGAGGACGATTTTGTGGAGCTGCTGGTGGAGATATATATAGACAACCGACTACAAATTGTATGGGAAGGTCTAAAAGGTAATGAACTGGTGGTATTTCACCCAAGACTGAAGCAAGGATGTCCTCTGATCTCCATTGTTCACGTGTTGTGCTAAGGGAATAGAAAGACGACTCAAAAACAGCCAGTTAGGGTTGGGTTTATCATACAGGCGTAATGAAAAAATAGTGCAAAAGAACCTCCCTGGCCTGATGTATGAGGACGGCATAGTGCTACTAGCTGACAGCAGACGAGATTTAGAGACACTTGCGAATATCTGTGGCAACGCCGCGACAAATCTGGGCCTCCAGCGTAGCAGAGAGAAATCGGGAATCGTGCTCTTTTTAATGAAGAGAAGAGAGAAGCGTAATTACGTGGCATCGTTTTAACAGCAAACATATCCATTGTCAAGCAAATAAATACTTCGGCGTATACATAAACGAAAGAGAGGCTTACTCGAGCAGCCGCCAAAAGAATCTGAAAATAAAGGGGAAGCGGAATGCTGCAATACTGAAACACCGAGCAATACGGGGCCAAAATAAGCATGATGTGATGAGTGGGATCTGGAAAGGAGTAATGGTGCCAGAGCTAATGTTCACAAATGTTATTCTACGTTTAAAATCTGGTATCTTTTCGGGGTTGGAAGTTAACCAAAGGTCAGTAGACCGGTTGGCTTTTTGAGCCTAAAGTAAAACCACATGTGAGGCGGCGCAGGTTCACATGAGTTGGGCCTCTTTTGAAGTAAGCGAAGGACAGAGCATTGTAAGTTTTGAAGAAAGACTCAGGAACGTTGATCAAAATACATGCGCGGGTAAAGTTAATTAGCATTGATACCCTGAAACACGCGGACATAGAAAGGAGGCAGAGGTGAAGAAAATTTTCAACCAAGTGCATAGTGATTCAAACTGTAAATACTAAACAACCCGGATCAGATACTCCAGCGACATCCCATACGCCAGGGAGAGGCCGACATTGATAACCGAAGGCATTTGCTATGGATCCCGGCACACACTGGAATGAGCACCCCCAACGAAGCGGCTCACGGCGTTGCTCGAGACCTTACTCACCGAGCACCATCGGAGGAAGAGCCCCCGCGGGGTACTGCAAACGTCTGGGCATGGGAGGATCGTATGACCAATTTTCACGACATCACGGCACACTAACAATTACAAAGACGCATATACCCATTCCCTCACGCTAGGTTAGACAGGACGCAAGCAGTACACTTCAGACAATTACAAACAGACTCTTACAGAAACCCCAGACTCATGCACGCCATGCATCCAGACATGTACACTACAAACAGGTGCACATCGTGTGGTGAGGTTGCCACACTAAATCACATGTTATGGGAGTGTCGGGACCTAACAAACAAGTCGGGCAGTGCCGACCCCTCCGTCTCTTCCACCGCCAGCCTGCGGTCACGTTGGATGACCGCACTGCTCAGCTCTGACCTGACAGCACAACTCTGGGCCGTCCAGCGAGCCGAGGAAGCCGCTTTGAGACAAGGTCTCGGAACCGCGTCCGCGGCGGGTGCCCAGACCCACTAAAAAGACGCCGGACTCAAACCTTGTTGATTTGAAATACAAGGTTACGCTCTCTCTCCCAAAAACGCATTGCGCTGTAGAAAACACTTGCTCTAAAATGACAAACGTGCTTTGCAATAGGTTTTACTGCTGCGCTACGTATCGTCGCTGTACGCACGTTGCTATGCTTTCATGCTGGATACACTATAGCTACATATATATGCTTCGAGTTCTTTTGTAAAACCATAATAAAGTCCTTCCTTTCCTTAAAGAGTCCATGAAACGGCTTTTGTTGTAAGCCTAGACCTAGAGAGTTTCTCTCAAGGAATGCTTTTTCACCAGAGTTTTTTGTCAGCACGCTATAATACAGGTACGAGCTGCTAAACATTAGCGTTTACTCAAGCCGCGGCGTTCCGGCCACTGCCCCTCCCCATCCTCAAAAATTACACCGCGTGGCCATTGTAATGCGCAGAATCCTTCAACCGGTGTCGGAAATGTTGTCTGCTGCCTCTTTAGTTCAGCCAAGAGGGTTTGGGCAGCTCTTTCTACGCAGTTTTTCTCGTTAAGTCTGGGCGACAAGGAGCAAAGATTCACGGCGATCTTCGCGCGGTGGATTGAGTCACGGCGCCACAAAACGCATTGTTCACTGGCTTGCGCTACATGAAGCGCAAAAGAGACGGACTGCGCCACGCGTTCACAGCGCCTCTGCGAGAGTATAGCTAATTCGGAAACTACAAACTAGCTGATTACGGTGCTATTTCGGCCTGACAATTGCCTGATAACAAGTAAATACACAGGCACTTTTACGCTTGACTCTATATCATGCTCGTAAGATTTATATGTAACCTTCAGCGGATAAAATAAGTGCTGCCATGGTCAGGCTAGAGCTGGCACTAACTTTTGAACGTGGTGAAATTGCCTTTTTATAACGTTTTCTCTACTCTAAAGCTTTAAATGAAAATGGGAAGAAAAGAATGAACAACATCGCGAATCAGACCCTTGATTCTAGAGTGAGACGCACTGAAGGTAGCACTTAGCTATAATCAAGTTTATTTTTATTCTTTATTACGTACAATACCAAACGTGGAAAGATCATAAACAGCAATTTAAAATCGGTGCATCTTCTACAATATCCCTAAAAATATATTAAGCATACGCACGCATTCCGAGTCTTCATCAAATCTCGCGGCTTCCCTAGCTGTTGGCCCCAAATATGTGGGCCACGCGGCAGTCAAGTCGGGAAGCGAACGTGTCGGCACGTGGTCTCCGAGATAGCGCCTCTGTGAAACGTCGGAGGCAACGGTCGATAGTCGTGAAAGTAACACGTTGCCGGATCGCGTGCTCACGCTGTGCTCTCCACTTCAAGAGGTACAATGTAGAGTGCGGTCCACTGTTAAAGGGATCAGAGCAATGTCAATCCCATGTGAATTTTCCCCTCTGGCAAGTGTACAATCACTCCGACTCGCACCAGATTACTTCTGGTTGGCGGCGCTGGCATCTTTTTCCAGACTGGTGCAGTGAATTAACATAGCTTCAGCATGTACATGCAGCTGCAGCACAGAGTGACAGCCGCACATTAGAGTGTTCCCTTCAACAGTGGACCGCACTGTACATTATCCATTGTAGGCACTAAGTATTTAGGCCACTCTGCTACTACATTCGCGACCATCACTTGAATAAAATTACAAGAATTTTAAGCTGGGTTGCAGCATACAATAAATCTGTGCTGATTTTCCTTCGATACGTGGGGTGTGCCCTAACTTCAGTGCACTTCAGGCACCAGTTGCTGAAATAAACGGTATAGTGTGAGGTAAAAACTGAAAGATATTATTGTAGCTGTAGTTATTAGCCTGGTCGCAGGACACAAATAATGTATATAGCATGCCGGCTGAAGCACTCCATGACACAGGCCAAAATAAGTGGTGAATGTAGGTTCATGAACACAGACCAGATATTAAAATACGCACAAACAAGCAAGAAAACTCAGCAGATTTTCTATCTCTCATATGCTGAAAGCCCGCAAGTGTTGGAAAATTTACAGCATTCTATTTCAGTTCATTATTAACAAACATAACCTAAGTAGAAGCCTGACGACGTACAAAATACGGAAACAAAGAACTCTAATAAAAGGATCCTGAGAAGTTCCAACCCTAAAGGTGACACCGCGGTCCGCTCCCACGTGGGGACAGTTAGGCCTCAGCTAACCGTCGCATCGCAGGCTCTCTGAACAGCTCAAAGCTGACGGTCGTATTCCGAGCTCTTGATGGCCGAGTTCCGCTTGTGTTCAGTGATTTCCTTATCCTCTTGTAACGAGGAACACCGCCGGAGCATGTGTTCTAGATCGCATGTCCCCCCGAGCTAGGGCACTGTGAACTAAAAAAGTCCGGAAATAAACAGTGAATGAAGGCCAGATTGAAAGAATGATAGGTGTAACGTCGAGGGATAAGAAAAGAGCAGATTGGGTGAGGGCACAAGCACGAGTTCATAACATCTTAGTTGAAATCAAGAAAAAGAAATGGGGGGGGGGGGGGGGCATGGGCAGGACATGCAATGAGGAGGGAAGATAGCCGATGGCCATTAAGGGTTACGGACTGGATTCCAAGGGATGGAAGCGTAGCAGGGGGCGGCAGAAATTTAGGTGGGCGGATGAGATTAAGAAGTTTGCAGGGACAACATGGCCACAATTAGTACATCACAGGGGTAGTTGGAGAAGTATGGAAGAGGCCTTTGCCCTGCAGTGGGCGTAACCAGGCTGATCAGAATGATGATGATGAAGGCCAGACTAGGATAAGAGCTAGTGTGAAGCATCCCAAGGGTTATAACTTGAGGTATTGTGAGCTTTTTCTGTGGTGGAGGAAAGATTCATCTCCAGATATAAATGTTTTGCGAATTCATTAAAGGTAAATAGAGTGTGCAGGAACTCTTGGACATTGGACTGTGACAAGGCTCCTCCTCCCGTGCGGAGAGTTAGTACATGCGCCTGGGAGGGGGCAATGTCATTGAAATTAGTGAGCGAGTCCAGATTTAGGCCCAAGTGTGCGGGAAACCAAGCAATCGTATGTGGAGTGATGGCTCTGTTCTTAATAATATGATGGGCTTCTTTCGCGATGGAGCCCGAGGCGAACGGCCTGACTGCCGATCTAGAGTCTGAGTATATTTGCGTTCTGTTGTCGTCCAAAAGAGCCAAAGCAACAGCAACCTGCTCCACTTTAGAAGTAGTGGTCCCAGCCACCGAGGCTGCCGAAAGAGTATGGCCTCTGTGATCTATTGCCACTATGGCAAAGTGAGATGAGTGGTCATATTGAGCTGCATCTACAAAGCAGACTGATTGGTGTTTCGCCTTGATATTCTTCAGGATCGCAATTGTCCTGGCCGACGCCATCTCCCATTGTGCTGCGGGTGTACATTGCGAGGGACTGGCACAACGTAAATTCTTTCTCTTTGCTTTTCAGTAATTCGATTACTTCTCTCTTCAGGAAGTACTGCGCTAAGACCAAGAATGGCCAGAATCCTTCTCCCCGTCGAAGAGCAGGAAGGACGAGCCACTTTGGCCGATTCCTGCTTCTCAATATTCTCTTCCATTGAATTGTGTGCTCCAAGTTGATAGAGGCGTTCTGTGCTGGCGGTGATGGGGATGCCGAGTACCCTTTTGATGCCTTTTCGAATGAGAATGTTAAACTTCTTTTTATCAGAAGTGTGCCAGTTGTGTATAGCTGCTATATAAATGATATGACTCATAAGGTAGGTGTGGAAAAGCGTGAGCAGATTGTGTTCTTTCAAGCCTCCCCTTCTGTTAGAGACTCTGTTGATGAGCCTAATAACAGTTTCCCTTTTCGTGGTTATTCTACACGTACAAAATCAAATTTTTTAGTAGCTTCTACCATGATACCGATACTTGCAGCAGTAAGTTTTCGAGTATTTTAATCAGGGATACCCCGTGAAAAACTGCAGGCGACAAGCGGCATTCGTTAGCGTATGCACAAACACAGCGCTGCGCGGGCAACAGCTGAAATGCGCGAAATGTTTTACAAGTGATTGAGTCCGCAATCAGAAAGCGCAGTTTGTCTCAATACATGCCACGCTACGCATACGCCGCTGCAGGCAATACAGCTCTGAGTGCTAGCAATTTAATTAGCAGCAACTTTCCATGCCATTTATAATTTTAGCCAGAAAGAAGCTCCCTAGCCGGGACACAAGTTGAAACGTTTTATCAGGCGGGTCGGACCTAAAGTCTACTTAAGGCATGATTATAGCACTCAACCGGTACTGATTGCTCGTTGGTGCGTGCCCAGGTGAATATAATTCATTAATGCCCTATTGAGCCGTGGCGAAACAAAGTGTGACCAACAAATATTACCAGGCCATTTTATACTTCTGAACGACTGCTCTTATAAAAGAGCCCCTTTTGAGGATGGCACTGTGAAATGTAAGTGATTGGAGTGGTCCAAGTGGTCTAATGTTCAAGACACGAGGCATTATGAATAAGCATTCATGTTCAAATTCTTTTTCATGTATTGAGTTTCTGGTGATCTGCGCGGTCGCAGACACTTCTATAAATTCCTTTCTTCGCGTTCATTTCCAGGCCGCTACAAAGGAACGCGTTATATTTTCGTAACTTCTTTCATCAAAGTGTCTTGCTTCAACATTTCAGTCAGTACTGGGCGATACTTCAGAAGTCATTGTCTCTGCAGCCATCAAACAGCAGGTGTTGTACGTCATACGTTGCACATCCTGTCGGGCGGCCTGCTTTTCCGAGTGGCAGGTGAGAATCCCGTGGACGATATCAGGTACCTTGACACATTTTTACACTAAGGACTCATAACATATCGCCTGAGTTGCACGAACATCCGCCGCCGCATTCTTTGTCAAACATTTTGTGTCTCTAACACACAATGATATTTTACAGTCGCATGGAAACTCCATGTACTAGACGTGCTCTTTAAATAAATAAGAATTGTTCTTTTTGTGCCAGTGCATTTTCGAAGAGGCTTTATAATCCGATCACTCCTGACGCATAAAACAGCCGAAGCCATTATTGATCAGCTGGCTACACTGCAAGCAGAACGCGCAAAAGTAAGTGGGTCATATATAGCGAATTAGAATTAACCTGAGTTGTGCTGAACGCATTGAGTTTGCTGTGTTGCTTCTTATCTTAGGCTGAAAAGCGCCATTTTTCAACTGGGTAAAATTTCGGAAACTTGACATAATAAGTTGCTAAGCGCAGAATTTATAAGAACACAGCGTAGGTTGTCTCATATATATACATATATATATATATAAACGAGAAGAAACAGTTTACCTAGGGGAAGGGGCCCTATTTTTATTTGTCATATCATAAGAACCCAACCAACACTGACACCAAGGACAACATAGGGGAAATTACTTGTGTTTAATAAACGAAATAAATGAAGAAACGATATATTAATTGAAATAAAAGTGAATGAAAATACAACTTGCCGCTGGGGGGGAGGGATCGACCAACATGACATGCGAACGCTGCTGGATCGTTCTCCAACTGCGGCAAGTTGTTTTTTCATGCACTTTCATTTCTATTAATTTATCTGTTCTTTATTTCGTTTATTAAACACAAGTAATCTGCCCTGTTCCCCTTGGTGTCAGTGTTTGTTGGCTTCTCATGATATGACTATATATATATCCTGATAACTATAGTCACTTCTACGAACTCCGTCAACCTGATATGCACTTGTCGCCCGGCTGCCAAACGGCGTTCTTCACCATCTCGTAAAGTCAACCGTTTGCGAGAAACTATTCTCATGTTACATTGGGCCGTGCCGCGTGCTTCGACAAGTGACCTGCTAAGCTGTTCTAGCCAGGAGAACTACATGATCCGCAGTGATATCCAATCAAACAACGCACTTCGCAGTATGTATATATATATATATATATATATATATATATATATATATATATATATATATATATATTGGGACGCTTTGGTTGAGCACCTAGCACTTCCATTATCTGTAACCTGTTCTCCAGCTCAGCACAGGATCGACACAAACTCTGCTCATCCGGTCCGGCAAAAGCCTCACCATGCGTCGTCATCGGAGCGGAAAGTTATTGCCGAACAAGTTCAGGATATGCTGCAGAAGGGCGTTATTGAAAAATTCTGCAGCCCTTGGGCAGCATCTGTCATTTTTATTAATCTGAAAGACGGTTCTTGGAGGTTTTGCGTTGATTATAGACAAATAAACAGCCTTACCAAAAAAGATGTAGATCCATAGCCTCGGGTACGTGATGTCATCGATTGCCTGCATTCGGCTTCCTACTTTTCTTCACTAGATATACGATCGGGGTATCGGCAGATCCCCGTGCGCCCTCCTGACAAGACATCATTCGTGACGACCGATGGACTGTATCAATTTACTGTTATGCAATTTGGGCTTTGTAATGCTCCCGTTACTTTCAAAATATTTGTGGACTCAATTCTTCGCGCTGTGAAATGGGAGGTACGTTGGTGCTATCTAGGTGGCGTTGTCATTTTCGGACGCTTTTTCGAAGAGCATAACACCCGTTTAAGTCTCGTTTTAAACTGCGTAGAGAAGGCCGGCTTGGTTTTGAATTCAAAGAAGTTCCGTTTGGCAAATGACAAGCACTAGTCCTTCGTCATCTGGTTGGCAAAGATGTTGTCAGGCCAGACCCCCGGAATATAGAAGCCGTCAGTGCCTTTAAGCCACCTCCGACACTAAAAGTAGTCCGCAGCTTCTTGGGACTATGCTCCTGTATACTTTCGATGGTTCGTGCCCAGATTTGCAGACATTGCTTACCCATTCACAAGCCTCTTGCGAAAAGACAGTCCGTACGAGTGGGCGCCTGAATACGTCGCGGCATTTTCTCGACTCAATTTTTTTGCTGACATCAGAACCCATTCTTCGTCACCTCGATCCGTCTGCTCCTACTGAAGTGCACATTGACGCCAGCGGAATCGGCATCGGAGAAGTGCTTGTGCAGTGCGATAATAATCAAGAGTATGTGGTTGCCTATGCGAGCCGTTCTCGCTGCAAGGCAGAATTGAACTACACTGTGACAGAGCAAGAAAGCTTAGCGGCTGTATATTGCTGTTCAGAAGTTTCGTTGCTACCTCTACGGGCGTCCATTCACCCCTGCAACGGACCATCATTCCTTATATTGGCCTGTTGGCCTCCGTGACGCATCCGTTCGTCTAGCACGCTGGGCTTTAGGCTCCAACATTTAACTTCATTGTTTTGTACGAAAGTGGAAGACGTCTTCCTGACGCTGATTGCCTTTCTCGCCTTCCTCTGTCCACAACTGAGGATAATGCGGAGAATCTCGACACCCTCTTTGTTTCTGTATTTGACACGTCACCGGCCGTCACCGTTTTCCAGCGGGAACAGTGCAATGACATGTTTGGACCGCCAGTTCGCCGATGTCTGCAGTCCCAAGGCCAGTGGTCGTTTTATTTTCTCGAAGGACTGAAACACCAGTTGCGATAGCAAATTAGTAGATAAATGAACGAAATAAGGATAGTAGCTCTAACTGCCATATAAATTTGTAAGCATTCGCTTATCAACTAAATTAAGAATGATAGAATATGTAAGCGTGACTCAACGAGGACGCAGAAAGAGCCACACACGCGGAGACAGCGCTGTCTTTGTGTGTCTGCTTCTGTCTATGTACTTGTTCGATCGTGCTTACACATTTTATTATAGATTCAAACGAACTAGCCCGTCAACGTGTTTTAACCAGATTAACCATCAGGGTGTCACGCGTGCACAAGTAAACACAAACACATCTCGCTGGATGACAGCGGAAACTGTCTCTGAAATTGCTGGAGTTAGGAATCTGGGCAGCAGCCGTGAGCCCATTGACCTCCGTGCATCTGTCGCCTAAACGCGAGCGAAACGTGGAAAGTACAGCGCGTACGGAGCTAGCTGCACTACGTGCACTCTGCAAACGACGCAGATCGCTTTGAAGATGAGACGCTTGCGGGCGCGCACTTTGGCCAAGTCGCAGATTGCTTTCAAGACACAGAGCGCCGGCAACGCGCCCCTATGGCGTCAGCCAAAGGCGTGTACTACGGCGTCCGCAATTCGCGTGGCCAAGGCCGTAGTAGACGCCGCAATGTCTCAGCTCTGTACGGAGTTCCGGGCGAGGAGGACATCAAGACGCATCAACCGCCTTAGAAGAACGGCCCTTCTCCGTCGCCTGACTCCCTTTCCTTGCGCGCCACAGGAGAGAGCGAGCATCCAGGCCACGTTCCTCGCTCGCACATTGTTAGGGCTGGCGTCTGGCGCCACGTGCAGAAAGGAATTTCATCCAAACATCTTCGTCGAAATGAGGCGTGACTTCTCCTGTGATGGTTGGCGTCCCGAACCACGTAAGGAAAGGAATTTTCTCCGACCACCTTCGTCGAAATGAGGCGTGACTTCTCCTGCGATGGTTGGCGTCCCGCACCAAGTGCTGCAAGAACTTTCTCTCACCCTACCTTCTTCCACAAGGCTTCGTCGAAATGAAGCGTGACTTCGTAATTCTCCATGACCATTGTGTGTGTGTGTGTGTGTGTGTGTGTGTGTGTGTGTGTGTGTGTGCGTGTGCGTGTGCGCGTGCGCGTGTGCGTGTGTGTGTGTGTGTGTGTGTGTGTGTGTGTGTGTGTGTGTGTGTGTGTGTGTGTGTGTGTGTGTGTGTGTGTGTGTGCAAGTTCAGAGAGGCCATTTCTTCGAACAAACTGCAGGAGAACTTCCACGGACACGTAACGTGCAAAAGAGACGGACAGGCGTCTACAATTACAGGAGGCGGGACAACCTCCTCCTAGCAGCAGACTCGGTATAGCCAGAGAAGGAGGGGCCCTCTTTCTGTGCCGGTCACGTCACGTCGACGGAAGCAAGATCCCTCCCACGATTGTAGAGAGCCTATTTAAGGGGCTCCCAAATGTACTTTTGATAACTTCATGCTCTCCTCAATTTCTTTCACCAACTTTTGAATAAACCGTGCAAGTATCGCACTAGAAATCGCCTCGCCCTTGCTTGGTCGCCATGGTCTACCGGATGCCGGCAGCCCGCCGACAACGCCATGCCACCCAATAAGTAACGTCGGTCGAGCTTCGATAGGCAGGCGCCGCTGCTTCTCAGCAGCAGTACGATACGCTACCCTGGAGTGCGCAACAACACGCGAGATTGAACCGCGTTGGCCGGCTCCCTCTCACAAGTTTTCACTCATACGGAACCTCACGGCGACCCCGACAGCAAAAATGCACCTGGAGCGTCCATCTAATTCCGCAATAATTCCTCAGCAAGTGGCGCACGGTATTTATTGGTTGTTCTCCAAAGCCAGCAATGTGACGTTCTCCGTGCCACGCATGATGGTCCGACGTAAGCCATCTTGGATTCATTCGCCCCTTACATCGAATGCAGGAGCGGTTTTACTCGACTAAGATGCGACATTCTATTAAACAATGCGTGTGGAGCTGCGACAAATGCCATCGTCACAAGCGTCCTACAGGCGCTCTGCAATGCCTTCTTGAACCGGCCGCAGCGCCTACTACACCTTTTGAGCAAGTTGATATCGACCATACTAGGACCATTTTCACGATCTTCGAACAATAATCTCTGGGTCATCGTCTGTGTCGATCACCTTACTAGGTAGACGGATACCGCTGCAATATCTTCCTCCTCAGCCGCTTGTATCGCTGCCTCCTTGTTACTATATGTAACTCTTCGCCACGGTCTGCCTCGTGTGATCATCAGTGACCGTAGTCGCCAATTCGCCGCCACGTCGTACAAGAATTGATTTGGCTATGCACTTCACAGTTCCGGCACTCAACACCATATTGTCAGATGGTGGTGACGTTGACGAATGCAACAGTAATACTGTGAAAGACAAAACTAACTTTCATTGGGCGAACCTGTGCCCACAAAACAGGCTACACTTAAAGCATAACGATAGCGGCGAACACGGTCGGCGATCGTCGAAAATCTGATCAGCGGGTCAAGTGCGTCGGATTTTATACAGCAGTCGTCGAATGTTCCAGACTAATCGTTGGGACCCGCGTGCCTTCCACAAAGTTCTACACCATTCGCGTCACGCGATGAAACCAGATAACACAAGGTTCGGCGACAACAGACAGCCGGGTAGAAGCATCGATAACTTTCCAGAAACTTCGGATACATGCAGGCGCGTCCCGCAGTGTGCGAGAACACTTGTTAGGCGGCGAAACGTGGTCTCCCGATAAAGATAAGTACACGTGTCAATATCATCCTCAGACGACTGACCTTTTCGAGGGTGCCAACCCTGACCAACATGCTGGCTATGTATGTATCATCCAATCACAAGAACTGGTTTGACATCTTACCGTTTATCACTTACGCCTACTAAACAGCGAAGCACGAAACCACGGACTTCACACCTTCCTACCTATTCTGCGCTTGGGCACCGCGCAGCTGTCTCGATACCATTTTCCCTTTTACGCTCCATACAGAGGACTCAGTTGCAGAAATTTTGCGCCGTGCAGAAGAAGCCCGACAAATTGCTCGTCTGCACACATTGGCATCACAAGATTGCTCCAAAGAGCCGTATGACCACCGTCATGACTCGGTTTCATTTGAAAAAGGTGACTTGGTGTGGCTCTGTGGACACCTCAGGGCTGACGCGGATTATGCCTAACGTTCTTGGCTCAGTGTACCAGTTCTTTCAAAGTCATTGACCGCATTAGTGTTTCAACGTATGTGCTCGCCCCTAACTGGCCACCAGGACGCTACTCTAGCGCAACTCAAGTTCCGCACGTTACGCGCCTCGAGCGATATCACACTATCACTCAGCTCTAACTCCCATAGTGGGCTTCGTCTGCAAAAAGCGGAATGTAACGTCCTGGTTGAGGCGAAAGGAAGAGCAAGAAGACAACGCATCTTTTTGGTGAGGAGCGCAGAACGAAACCGCTGCTGGACTGTTTTCGCATGCTCATCCACATCATCATCATCATCCTGGTTACGACCACTGCAGGGCAAAAGCCTCTCCCATTCTTCTCCAACTACCCCGGTGATGTACAAATTATGGCCATGTTGTCCCTGCAAACTTCTTTACCTCATCCGCCCAGCTAACTTTCTGCCGCCCCTGCTACGCTTCCCTTCCTTCGGAATCAAGTCCATTAACCCTTAATGACCATCGGTTATCATCACTCCTCATTAAATTTCCTGCCAATGCCCGTTTTTGTTTTCTTGATTTCAACTAAGATGTCATTAACTCGCGTTTGTTCCCTCACCCAATCTGCTCTTTTCTTATCCCTTAACGTTACACCCATCATTCTTCTTTCCATAGCTCATTGCGTCGTCCTCAATTTAAGTAGAACCCTTTTTGTAAGCCTCCAGGTTTCTGTCTCGTATGTGAGTACTGGTAAGATGCAGCTGTTATGCCCTTCTTTTTTGAGGGATAATGGCAACCTGCTGTTCATGATCTGAGACTGCCTGCCAAACGCACCCCAACCCATTCTTATACTTCTGATTATTTCAGTTACATGATCCGGATGCGGGGTCACTACCTGTCTTAAGTAGATGTATTCCCTTAGCCCTGCCAGTGTCTCGCTCCATATCGTAAACTTGTATAGTAAACTCCCGATTGCTATGCTTGGTATACAATATCAATACCAGATCACTAAATGGGTTTTTTTCCGTTTATTTTTCTTCCTGCGCCAGTTTTCCTGACGTGGCGAAAACCTTCTTTCGTCTTTACATATGAGATGGCAAGGTGACAGCAAGCAGTGCGTCCTCACTGCTGCCCGATAGCTACATCCATCGGACCATCCACGCGTTTTAGAAAATACATTGCGCTATTTTTCATCTACTAGAGAACACAAAGAAAATAACGCAGTAAGATTAGTGTGAAAACCGTGCAATGAACGTACTATACGGATGGTCCGACAGTACAATCGATGTAGTTGGAGAGCGGCCGTGAGGATGCGCGGCTTGCTGAGATTGGTGAGTGTCAGATTTGAATGGAGAAAAGGTTTTTGCCACGTGAAAAACAATTGCCCCCCCCCCAAAAGAAAAGTAAGGTCAGACGTGCAATTTCACCCGCGACTGCAACGAGGTAATGAATGATGCTACCGCAACGCCACCATTGCCGCTTGCGTAGCTGTTTCTCCAGATGATATAGGATCCACTGCTCAAAAACTGTTCGGACTGCGTCCTCATTATTTTCGGTTATTCCGTCATTCTTAAGCCCAATTCATACGTTCCGCACTTACGTTTCATCCAATAGCACATTTGGCCCCGAGAGTCGCATCGAAACTCCTCTTTCGTTAGAATAGCGAGCTCTAAGCTGTGCTAGCATTGCTTGCCGTAGAAATGCACTACGTCACGTATATCTTTCCTCCTAGTTGCGCAGGATCTACCAAGCGAATTTGATAACGCGAATGTATGCTTGTATGATGAATAGCTGTGTAAGTATTGTAACTACTGTACTTTGGATTGCGCGAAGCTTTGCGGCACGCAGTTACGGAAGACCGTTTCTGCATTAAGATTTACCGTAACCTTAAGAAAAACTGGATTGTTCACGCATGCGTGCGACGTTGCCTTGGACAGTTTATTTTTTTGATATGCTGCCACTGTTCTTGCGGCCCATAAGTGAAATGCAATCTATGCGATATCACAAACACTTCACTTTTACAGGCTTACAAGCATGCATGCATCATCTCAGTCTCCTCGAGAATCCCGACTTAAAAGCACCGTTACATGTTTTTTTAATATTTATATTCATCGAGCCTCTAAAAACAGCCACAAGTAAAACATCTGATAGTTTACCTGTGTACCTGAAGAATATTCGAAAGTAACGTGATTCCTTTCGTCATAATTGTTACCTACTCGGTTGTTTCTGCAGGGCGCCTATGACAAGCATTACCATATTTTAGCTGTCTGCAAACTTTCTTGCTCGTTAACGCATTATCGCTCAGACACAAAAAAAAGCTGGGCCCGTATTCACAAAATGTTCTTACGATAAGAGCGTTCGTGTCAGCCATTAGGGATGTAGGATATATTGTTAATCAGGGCGATCAGCCAATGGAAAGCAGCATGTGCAAACGATAACCTTCGTGAATTCAGTCCCTCTTTTTTTTTTTTTTGCAGTTCGCGCATGCCAACACACGAAGCCTACATCATAAAGGGAGGTAAAAACGGAATATTTCGTTTTTATGAATAGGGCACGTCAGAACTTAGATTCAAGCGAACCTCTTAGCTTTTCCATCACAAAAAATGTCTTTGTCAGATCAAGATTAGATCTTTGGATAAACTGCAGAAATAAATACTGGTCATCGCACCTAAAATATAATGTTTCGGTAGTTAAATCAATTATTAGGATGATGACAGTGCCCATTGGAAGCTATAGAAACACTGCGGTTGATGTCTATATTGAGAAAAGCATTGAAAGAGAGAGTGGCACGTTGAAGAGGAAGTATAGGGGTCTCGTTGATCTGAATTTCCGGCTAAATCCCAAACTATGGCCATTGGATGTAGTAGCATTTTATCGGCGTTTGGAAACATTCATTCAAGATATTTTATCTGAGAACTGTGCTTGATAAGGAAGTGTTTACCCTGTGCAGAAATCCGGCGCTTCCGTGCAGACAACTGCAAATTGAATTTTTTTTTCATAATTAAAATTTGATATGGTGTGGTGAATGTTACGTCATGCAAGTTGCACTTCAGCACGTTGTGAGCGTCTAGGACTATTGCTGATGTTATAGCAGAACTATGCTTCTATAAACCGAGATAACGGTTTTATGTGAGCGGCAGCACTAACATTACCCTTATAACTAGTGTCGGTTGCAACTAACTGCGGTGGTAATAATTTCTCACCACTCTTTTAGGCGCGATAAAATGCTCACTTCAGTACAACCAATTCTCAATCATCCCAAACGACATTGTGTAATAACTTTAAACTGATAAATGTGCTCTTTCTATTGTGTTTAATTTACTTGGCTCAGTAAACAATCACAGCAAATGAATTACTTTTTTGTAGCGTGCACTGCTAATTGAGGACTCAAAGGGTTCAAAGTATTTCAGTGTTTGAAATTTGTGTGTTTTCTTTTTAAAACAACCAAAAGCAAATACTATATTTCTCTAGTACATGCCTGTTCTCAACGTACGAGTAATATAGCAGAAATTATTCAAGAATAATGCTGGCCCATAAACGCTATGATTTGCAGTTAAATTGCGATTTGTGCATTGTACGTCTGACCATAATAATCATTGTGCATTATTTCCAAATTTATTCGAATTTTCATTTTAATGCAAGACATCCGTGTATCTTTTGTTTCTTTACCACAGACAGAATGAATATTCTGGACATACCCCGAACTCTGAAATTTGCAGCGTTAGGATGTTTTTTTATGGCTGGTGTGGAAGTTATCAAGACAGGCCCATCTACTTCACGAAAGGTTCTATTGTACACTCTCATGGACATTGCATACTTGGTAAGATGCGTATTTTCGTTCTGAACTTCTCAAAGAGTTCGTTAACTGCTTTTATAGTGAAGTATTTGAACCTGGTGCTTCCATTTTGACGTGTCACGAGTAAAAAGAAGTTTTCTTTGCAGCAACAATGCAATGCCACCATTGTGCTATATAGTAAATCAAATATAATGCCAACACTGCAGAAATAATTAACACGGGCGCAGCTCGTTGCACAAACTACATTCACTAATCACGGATATCATAATATAGCTCCTATATCACTGTTTCATGGCTAGTACGCAACCATAAAAATGGCGCTTTGTTCTCCGTTAAATCTTTATCTTCCAACAGGTATCATGTGCTGCGACATGTTCCGTATATATATCAGAAATATACTACGTTTTCTGCAACGGCGCTGCAGGCATTAGCTGGACTGAAAGTCAAGTTTTTGACGTCGTCTTCATCTTGGTGTTCTGCGTCGCAATCGTAAGTAGCCCTGGGACATTTTGTATCACGTGGGAGCACTCGTATGTGTTACCTTGTGTTCGTTACGGCCAACCCTGTGACGACAGCACGACGGTCGCGAACAGATCAGCATGTTTTAGAAAGTGGCTACAAGTTGGAGTAGGGCTGTCGCTATCATGTGCTGGAACATGCTAGCACCCTATACAACTCACGTATGGCTCACATAGGCAACCATGTGAGGTACATGTGAGCAGCTCAATTGTATATGATCACGTTGTAAATAGAGTACTCTTTCAAATTAAGTAGTGGTTGCAATTTTTCTTGCTTTCGTCGACCTATTTGTGTTGCACACTGGTTCCTTGCACAAGTGCAGAAGAAAACGTATGCAACTGTTTTCAAAAAGTTCCTCTCCCTTTTTCGTAGTAGCATTGTTGTACCTCACATGGAAATGCCACGTTCCACATGCTGTCAGAGTCATTCTTCCTGGTCGTCTTTTATGCTAAGATTACTAGAAAAGGTTTCTCCCTTTCGCTATTTGGTAAATAAGCAGCGGTAAATTTTTGCACAGCATATTTCTATGCTGTTTCCTTCGTGCACAACAAGCCTCGTGCTTTGATAAGTCAATGCATGTTTCGACATACCCACGACAGAACATGCCGTTTCCCCCTTTTTTCAGCTAGCAACGGCATAACAGGCGCTGAACTTTGCCGTTAGCAACCGGCTTAAGAACATCTTACTCCCACTGCTACTCGCCACTCATTAGAGTAAAAATGAAGGGACTTCATTAGATGGAGTTGCATGGAGGAAGCCCTGTGCCAGCAGTTACACTGACTGCTGGCTGCAAAAGAGCCTGGATATGGTGTAAGGCTGCTGAGCACGAGGTCGCGATATGGAATCCCGTCCATGGCGACCGCATTTCGATGGGGGTGAAATGCAAAAACACCTGTGTACCCCGTGTACTTAGATTTACGTGCACGTTAAAGAACCCCAGCTTGTCCAAATTTCCGGAGTCCCCCACTACGGCGTGCCTTATAATTAGAAAGTGGTTTGGGCACGTAAAAGCCCATAATTCAATTTCTAAGTGTAGGTATTTGGTATTGTGCTCCGTGCAAGCTATCTCCCATGCTGAAGAGTAATCTAGAATGCGAATTGCAGGCAATATTTGTGGCAATCAACCCTCAGTGCACTTGACTGTCTGCTTAGTTCTATTAGTGGCCCTGTTGACACGTCTAAGCACCATGAGCTCTCTTCGGTTTGGCGACACTTTCCGGGCCAGTTTTTGAGAGTGCTGTGGTGACACTACATATGACCGCGTAAGCGTACCGGAAAGAGACAGTCGACAAGCTGTGCTGTGGGTGGCAAAAGAGAAAAAGCCCCTGTTTATTGCGATGTCATTAATATCCACTTCGGGAGACATCACGTGGTAATGCAGCTTGGCGTACGTAGCGTTGCTCAGCTGTCCGTAGTGACGTCACACGCACAACACAGGCCGGCGATAACAGGACAAGGGCTGTGAGCGATGCCGCACGAGTTCACGTACTGCATGTGAACCTACGTGCTTGTGAACCTACGGTACCTACGTGTCTTGTGGCCATTGCAAATCGATAAGGAAAGTTGCAGCGATGAACGAACGCTGCAGACTGCTGCTGATGGTCAAGTTTTTTCGACAAATGAGCACGTAGCAAAGGAAGCGTCAATAAAAATAAGACCTTCTTTCCTTCTTCACCAAAATTTGGTGCTCTATTCTAAGTGCTATCAACTTCTGAGGTATATCCTAACATCCGAACTCTGCGTTCGCATGATCATGGAAATTCTGTCACAAGGATTGTAGGAGCAAGAACAACTGAAAAACGATGGTCTCGTTCTTTGTTAGCCGCATTGGAACGAACTAGCTCACAATGAAGCTAGAGAAAGCCTAGGAGAAGATAAATCTTAAATTTATATGTAGAACTGACAGGGTAAGGGGAAATGAGAGCGCATCAAAGGACAGTTCTCAGCCTGTGAGGACCAAACCTGTCGTTCTGCATTTAGTACGCGGTAGTCTACCTACTAGGCTACCTCGATGTCATTGCTCTCGCAGGGGCGTATCTCGTCATGTTCTCCTTTCCCGTCTTCCCCAGCAATAATGGCGCCATTCAACGTCCATGGCTGCGAGCGACACTGGCCATCCATACCCCAAAAAGTGGTATAGAAACAGAAACAGCAAATTGGTTGGATAAAGAAGGTCATGAAGAGTTACAAATACGGCTACAAAAATATCAGGAGAAAAAACTCAGTGCCCTTCCACTCTTTGATCAAGGAGGACCAGCAAAGCTGTGTATGTGGGCCCCTTAATGGCGAACTGCACGGGCCTGCCACAGGTCGGCCCGGCATCGCACCATCTTCGGTATCGGCCCACATATGGCGAGTGCTCAACGCTTGCTTCACCTCCACCACGGGTCGGACTGGCATTTCAATAACTTCTGGATCAGCCCACGTACGGGGAGGGTTTAACGCCTGCTTCACTTCCGCCGCGAATCGGCCCAGCATTGCACTATCTTCGGGTTATTTCTCTACACGCGGACACGATAGTGGGAAAAGTAGCCCTTAACAACTTCGCTGTAAAAAATATTTGAGTGAAGCTTAAGCTTCGCCTTCGAAAGTGGAACGCGATAGCCTTCAAAGATCGCTAACTGCTTCTCACGATTCTCGGCAAAGGCAGTTTATGTAACCGTAATGTTTGCCGGGAAACACTGGCGGCGAGCTTTATGCCCGAATGCGAGCTTTCTGATAGAAATGCGGTCTTTTGCGGGGGCCGCGATGTGGGGGAGGGGAGCGCCTTCTGGGGTTGTTACAAGGAACAACTTCAGCTGCGCGCGACGTTCAAATTGGCACTCGCGCGCGCAATTCTCAGACGTCGTGGCGAATCTATGTATGGTAGAAGCTCTGGAGAACGGTTTTTTTGCTTCCGCATAACAGAATTATGTTTTCAAGTATATTAAAAAGCGCTGGATTTCTACGTGGAGGGAAGTATTAACGGATCCGTAGTCGAGATAAGCTCTTAAGCCAGTGAAAAACAAAGTGAACAAGCACTGAATTTTTACGCGGAGGGAAGTATTAACGGGTCCGCAGTAGATATGAGCAATTAAGGCGGCGAAAATCGAAAATGAAAGTGAGGAAGCGCTGAATTTCTACGCGGAGGGAAGTACTAACGGGTCCGTAGTCGAGAGAAGCAATTAAGCCCGTTAAAAAAGTGAAGAAGTGCAGGATTTGTACGCGGAGGGAAGTATTAATGGGTTCGCAGTTGCAATAAGCAATTAAGAGAGTGAAAAAAGAAAGTGAAGAAGCACTGGATTTCTACGCGGAGGGAAGTATTAACGGGTCCGTAGTCGATATGGGCCATTCAGCCGGTGAAAAAAAATGAAGAACCACTGGGTTTCTACGCGCACGGAAGCATTAATTGATCCGCTATCGAGATAAGCAATTACGCAGCTGAAAAAGAACTGAGGAAGCGCTGGAATTCTACGCGGAGGGAAGTATTACCGGGTCCGCAGTCGAGAGAAGCAATTAAGCCCGTTAAAAAAGTGAAGAAGTGCAGGATTTGTACGCGGAGGGGAGTATTAACGGGTCCGCAGTTGCAATAAGCAATTAAGAGAGTGAAAAAAGAAAGTGAAGAAGCACTGGATTTCTACGCGGAGGGAAGTATTAACGGGTCCGCAGTCGATATGGGCAATTCAGCCGGTGAAAAAAAAAATGAAGATCCACTGGGTTTCTACGCGCACGGAAGCATTAATTGGTCCGCTATCGAGATAAGCAATTACGCAGCTGAAAAAGAACTGAGGAAGCGCTGGAATTCTACGCGGAGGGAAGTATTACCGGGTCCGCAGTCGAGAGAAGCAATTAAGCCCGTTAAAAAAGTGAAGAAGCACTGGATTTCTACGCGGAGGGAAGTATTAACGGGACCGCAGTCGAGATAGACAATTAATCCGGTGAAAAAAAGTGAAGAAATGCTGGATTTCTACGCGGAGGGAAGTATTAGCGGGTCCTCAGTCGAGATAAGCAATTTAGCCGGTGAAAAAAAAAAGTGAAGAAGCGCTTGATTTGTACGCAGAGGGAAGTATTACCGGTCCGCAGTCGAAATAAGCAATTAAACAAGTGAAAGAAGTGAAGAAGCGCTGGATTTCTACGCGGAGGGAAGTATTAACGGGTCCGCAGTCGAGATAAGTAATTAAGCCGGTGAAAAAAAAAAGAAGGGAAGAGAATGATAGAATCGGAGTAGTTAAAATCAGAAGGAGCTTTATAGACAAAAAAGAACGAATCAAGGTGAGATGGACAAAATAACTGAAGGTGATAGATGTAGTAAGACCTAATTACATCAGGCAGGCTACGTGACTGTTTGTTGCCGCCCATTTCTAAAGGGATGCCAATGAAATTTTCAAGTATCGCAACGCAAGCTTGATGCGGAGATGTGACCTGCAGCTAGTTGTCTTTTCCTCCAACTTGACGTCGCAATTATGTCTACATTTCAAAAAACCATTACGATTACCTTCTCTTGGCTTCAATGTTTGTCACATTCTGGAATTATGGCTCGCAAAATAACTATATATTGTCTTGTACCGTGCTATATAGTGCTTGGTTCGTACCACAAAACTTGTAGCCTTTCCACACGCTTTGCTCTTATGAATAGGGAATCAGCTACGGTCGACTGTGGCTTTTAACTAAAGTCTGCGAACTACTTGTGGTATTATTTTAGTCAGTAAACGATAAGAAAGGAGGTTAACCTAAGCGCCCGATTTTTAGTCATATTATAAAAAACCAACAAACCGAGGACAACAACCGAGGACAAACCGAGGACAACAAACCGAGGACAACAAAGTGGAAATTACTTGTGCTTAATGAATGAAATAAAGAAACGATAAAGTAATGGTAATGAAAGTCGATGAAAAACAACTTGCCGCCCTTGGATAGCAATCCCACAACCTTCGAAGGTTGTGCGAAAGTTGTGGGATCGTTGAGGTCTCGAGATGCTTGTCTACACTTCGTCTGTGTTTCCAGTGCGCGCTGTGTCTAATATTTATGTAGAAAAGAAAGCAACTTTTTTATTGTATATTGTGGCTTCTTTCTTTTCTAATAGATGGTGATGTGTGTCATATTTATCGAGCGACGAGTTAGAGGCGCATGCGTGCCAGGTATCATATGCGTTGTTCACGGCATGATTCTTACAACGTCGATAAGTGACGTTTTTCGGGCAGTCGAATATGAGTACTCCTCCAAGGTGAGTATTTTTTTATTTCATGGCCAGATGTTTGTTATAAGCCATACGTAGTTCGCTCATCAGATACGGACGGATATACGCATCGATGTTCCGCTCTAAAATTTACGATGACGCATAGAGACCACCAATAGGCTTGTTATTTCTGCAATGAAGCACAGAGAACTCGCCCTATTAAAGCACCAAGCTTCGACATGAAAGCTTCGGAGTCAAACTTCATTTTGTGTGAAGCCATTTCAGAGCGATGTAAGTCACAATGATGAACAGCGCAATTATATACATATATATATATATATATATATATATATATATATATATATCCACACATATAGGCTGGTCGGTAAGTCATCTCCAAATTTGTTGTAGCGTACGCCCGATGACGTCTATGTTCACGCGACGTGTTGCGCTATGTCGTCAATACCAAGCATCGTGGAACTTTTCGATCGCCCACACAATCGCGAGGCACTGCCATTCTCATGAGCGATGTCGACTTTCAGGCTCCCTTAGTCGGCATCTGACGTAGGCAATAGCGTGGGCACACCACGCTCGACTATGAATCACGCTGCAGGAAAATGGCTCCTAATTCATTCGCAGTGGAATCTGTGTTCTTGCTGTTTAGAGCCTCTTCGTGATAATGGGCAAACATCGGTGAAACGGCTTTGCCAACACATCTATTTAAAACATTTACCACCAGCGAAAGCGTTCCTGCTTCGTGGTATCTCGTGAGGCTGAAAACGTTTGCTGTTAGAGGCCCACAAGCAAGTACCAAGTGGCGTCTGGTGCCACACTTTGTAGCAAGTAGTAATTGGTTGCTATTACAGCGATTGCGGCAACTAGAAGAGTTTTGTAAGTTCTAAAAGGCGGCAAAATCACGCAATTAGGCAATAACAACAGCCTACATTTGAAATCGTTAACAAAAGTGTTAGCAAAAATATTCTTCTGGCTTCACTTAAAATATGCAGTGGCCCGTCATAAGATGGTCGGTTGTCATGCGCTAAGAAGCCTTGTTTGCGCCAACTTTGAAAGGCTCTAGAAGTCACTTGGCGAGGACGGGGCACTATGAGTCTGTGGTGCGCAAAGACCCCTTTCGAAAACGTTCGGAGCACATGCAAGTGTTGTCCTTTCTGTAGCCATTTTTCCTAATCACTCGTATCATCTGGGTCGAGGCTGAATGTGAATTCTAAAGTGCTTTTACATGTCTTCGTCGTCGGATCGAATTCTCAAATACTTGCGTACAAATCAACGCTTTAAAACTATATGGAAGGCCTTGTGCTTGACAGGGCATAGCACGTCCATGTCCAGGTGTCATTTTTCTCCTTGCTGTCGGCGGTGCTTTAGCATAATGGCGTACAACATTCTTTTTCTTTCAGGCCGTACGCCGTACTTTCTTGCGCTATGTACGCAAAGATGGGAACAAGAAAACGGGGACATACATGGTGTTTTTGTACTTAGTAAAATGAGAAAGTGTGAACAACCACCAACAAGCCCCTTTCATCATCGTTTTAAGTTCCCAGGTGGTGGCGGTTGTCAAAGCGGCAAGAAAAAAAGTTCTAAATTCTAGCTGTAGCGGCCAAAATAATAACTAGGCAAAGTTTCTAGGCACTTCAAGCCGACCGAGGCAGGTGGTTTCGTGACTGAGGCTCGGGAATTCCACGCAGCCGTAACCTCGAATTGCGTGAGGAGTGTGCTGCACTGCACGGCGACGTGTCATTGAAGCTTGAAGGCTTCAATGTCCGCATGTGTGAAAGCAATTTTCGATGCGACTGTAACGTTAGCGGCAGAAAGTATCATAGAGTACTCGGCTGAAATGCCGCCTAGCAGAAGCGGACTTTGCAGTTCCAACTTTGACGCTGTAGCCCATTGACGCTGCACTTCGAAGCTGCAGTATTGATGACGCAAAGAAAACAATCCATCAGGTTGTGCGCAGCTATATTGCAACAGAACAAACACAAAGCAGTTTGCACTGTGCACCGTGTCACAGGATGTTGACACCGCAAAGGCGCTTCCCTGCGCTGCAATCATGGGAAGCGACAGAATTTTTGCAATTAGGCGGCGATCAAACACTTGTGTTCTCGCGTCGCCATATTCTCATATTCCCACTTCTTTCAAATTTCTTGATCTTTGCCTCCACACTTTTCCTGTGACAATATATTGTATGAAGATGAAGGGACAGAAAATTAGTGGAAATGAAGGCAAGCAGAAAGAAAAACAAAGAACAAGTATGAAACATATTCAGACGGCATATTTCTGCTTTTGCATGGTGCTATGGTAGATCTGGTGCGCATCTGGGCGAATCTGGTGCAAACCGCGAAGTACAGATGCGTTTCTACGGGCAGAAGTGTGCCTAGGACAGGTCACGTCAACATGAGATTGCTTGTCGTGCATTGAAATAGCTTAGTGTACGCGTCACTTCAAGTGCGACACGGGCTCAGGGATGATGAGAGCCTTGTTGGTGGTCAGTGTTGCCAACGAGAAAATAAAGAACCCTGTAGTCGAGATCCTCCTAAAATAGTAACACCCGTAAGAGGAGCACCTAAAATTCCCAAAAAGCCAGGAAAATTCAGATGGCAAGCAGAATCACGTTTAAGCCATATTTTATTCCCTCTACACAAAACACGACAGAGGAAAGTTTAGCAGAACACATTTCACGACGACGTAATTTTGATGGTGATGCTTTTGCCTTTGAGAAAATATAGCGATATGATGTATTGCCACCGTCTAAGCGAGTTGCGTATGATACGTGTACTGCCGCGAGACTCCCTCTTTCGCGCTTCCCTCACAACACTCGGCGCCATCTAACGGCGCAGCCATGAAGTTTGCGCGTGGCCTCCGAAATACAAGTATGTGTTAGTGCTGCGAAACGCGTCACGTGACAACCGCGCTCCTCCCTCGCGCTTAGATGATGATCATGTAATGGGATGGTGACAAATAGTCCCGCAGTTTGCTTGATTTATTCTGGCATAACAAAACCCTGAAAGCGAGTTACGTCGTGCCATAGTTGCGCGGTTAATTACATTTCTTTATGTAGCCAAAAGTCAATATGGCTTGTAAGGAGAGTTCGCTCCACTTTGCTGAATAAATCACTCCGCTGAAATTGAAAGTTTAGCAGGTAATCAAAAAATGTTTGTAATGACGGAATAATTATCTCGCATTCCTTGTGCGCCCACGGTCGCCACCGCACACAACATGCCTCCGAAGTGGGCGCGCTTTCATTTCAAAGCGGCAATTTTTGAAGATTAGTAAACATGTTCGTAAAAACACAAGGTAGATATGTAATACAGGCAGTTTGTCGCAGATTGCATACATACACTGTGGACTTGCTATGAAGTACGTATATCGCACCATGCGACACAACACCTGTCACCATTTCGTTCATTGCAAGGTATGTTGTAGAGACAGCATTTAAAGACTTCTGAAAATTTCACCAAGGTAACAAATTCTTTTCTGTTACGACCTTGGTGTTCCCCAAGGCGGTACAGGGTAATGCAGGAAAGGACTGGGGAATATGTGCTAATACCAGAAGTGGTAAAGTATAACACAGCGTACAGAAGTACCAGCTGTCAAGAAGAGAAATAGGGCAAACTGGCACACTTTCACTCGTGAGCCAAGAGAAAAAGATTTGTAACTCCCTGACTAGTGCAAACTAGCGCAGGCACACGTGTTGTAGCCCGTGCTACGTCATGTGACGCACGCGCCGCTCCTATCAAAATGCTACGGGTCGTTGGCACGAGGGAAGCATGCATGCATCTTATATCTCAGCCCATGCTGAGCTGGTATGCATGTGTACTGTATATTTGTGTCATTAGAATGAACGCTATTAATTGATTTTAAAAAAAAGCAATCGTGCCCTAAAGATTAGGCTATCCGGTTGTGGTTCTAAGCGTCAGATGGCTCGACCCTACGTACGGACACATGCATATCCTTTATGAAACGAGGCAAGACAGGAACCTCCCTGCCTACCTGACTACACGCATACCTACCTACTGCAAGAACCCTGGGATAAGCCAATGAACATTTAACATTAAAAAAATTGAGAAACCACAGTAAATTTTATTTGGCCTTTCTATTGAAAACGCACTCGGAAGCGTTGCATTCTAAGTAAGCAAACGAGTCGAACCAGAATCTTTTTTCATTAATTGTGGTTTTTGCTTGAGAATATGAAAACAATTACCACGGAATAAATATCCCCGCGCAGGCAACCTTAATGGCTGTATCTAAAAGAGCTGTACAAGTATTTTGAGCACGTTATATCGTGAAGAGAATATTTAAAAGTTGCATGATGAAATATAAGAACTTTCGAAACAGATTTGAACTACAATGCACACATATGCCTTTCGTACATTCGACTCCAACGTGTCAGTTTTCTTTTTTCTTTCTTCTTGTAATGTGGTTCGAGTCACGTAAAACACCCTGTCTAATGTTGCAACACATTGTTTAACCTCTTTTGAAAAAAAATCTCGCTTTAGAGACAATTTGAAGCAACGAAACAATCAGTTGCGGTGCCCGCACTTGGACTGAAAAAAATATAAATCTTGCAATTTGTTCACCTGACCAAACATTACATTCTTCTTCACTTTCTGAACACAAGCTCAATATTCAACCTGTATTTGTCTTTTTCTTTTTCGCATCAGCTATCTGAAAGTATTTTTTCCATTCGTTCTACGAAAAAAGCGACCATGTTGGTATGGGGCATCTTCATGGCTTTTGGAAACTTTTTGTTGTCTGGCTTCGCCTACTTGCCACCGGATAAACGGAATCCCAAGGTATTAAAAGTCGTTCTTCTTACAGGTATACTTTTGATGACGCGGCATGCATTTTCATCACAGGGTGCACACGAATTTTTTTTTTTTTTTTGCGATGACAAAATAGGTTTTGACAGCACGCATTGACCTCTCCGAGATCTTGCCGAATATGTGAAGTCTTCCCTACTTTGCAGTAAATAAATTACACAGATCCTACAGATTCTAGGAATCAATGGTAATCCGTAGCATATGCAGCATACCACAATTGCTGTTTTAACCTTTTTGTTTACGCGTACTTCACTTCAATGTTGTAACTAGTGAGCCTTGATAAGCACGCTTACACCCTCCTCTTGAGTTTGTCAGAGTATAAAAGCTTTCGATTAGCGATCGGCTTAGGGTCCAGCGGGAAAGGAAAGCGATAGCTGCATTAGAGACGGTTTGCAAAACTGCCGCGCTCCAACATTCAAGATGTTTAGGACACAGGCGCCAAGCGTTTTTCGAGTGCTAGCATGCATAAAATAAGTACTAGTGAGGCCGTTATTCTTTCCAGTTCTGCATTCTTCTGTTTGCTAATGGGTAGGGTATCTAGTTGCTATGCTGAGAGGGCTGCGCCCACGGCCGCCTTCAGACTCGGGGATCTGTAACGCAAAGTTCTTCTGGCCTGTTTAAATTCCAGTCCTGCGACAGGCCCTACGGATTAGTGAAAATTTTCGGGCCAAGCTCCCCTTCATCTGTCTTTCACGCGACGTCGCGAAAAGCGCGAGAACGCCCCCATCTGATATGATACGCGCACACTGATTACAAATGATGAGACCAAATGAAAGAAAAATAATTATTTCTCATTCGACACCATTTTCGCCATTGGCCCTCTCCTAGTGGTCAAATGTGCCCACTTCGCCTGTCCGTCACGCGACATCGTAAAACCACGAATTCTCACCACGTCAAAGTGACGTGTACGTGCTAACGACATAGTAATATGCCGAGCAAAGCAATTTTTTCTGAATATATCGAGGCTGCACCGTTCCAAAAGGAATAGAAGATGGCTATCCCCGGATTGCTCTGACACTGCCTACTGGGCGCTGCCGAGGAGCATGGATTTATTTGCCCATAATAAAAAAAACGTTTCGTTGCCATATTACGTTATGGAACCCTTGTGGCAGGTGTACAACATCGCTCTGCGAACTTTTCTTTGATGAAACTCTGTTCTAGCGGCCATTTTGCCCGTCTGTTGCATGCCGCCGCGATTTTCGGCCCGCCAACGCAAGCTAAGGGGAATCGGACCAATCGCAGACGCTGGCACCCCCTTCCGCATCCAGTTATTTCTATTATGCATTGTTCTACACGAATCGTATCACCTCCTTATGTAATGCTCCCGGGCCTTTAAGGATGAAATAAATCAAATGAAATGCAAGAAAGATATACTTTCATTGCGCTGGCTCGACCTCATCGAAACCATCTCAACTTGACCGTGTTCCTCGCCTCCTGTCAACCAAGTAGATAAGAAATCTGTTCAATGTAGGCAATGCTACTCGCATTTAGGGCAAAAAAGGGACATCCTATAAATGAGTTGCGCACTTCATTTGGTTTTCAAAGAACGGTGCTGGTCACAGCCTGATGGTTGCATGGTGGTACCTTAAATTTCATGTCAGGAAATTGGAATCAATACAGATTGTAGTAATTTTGCTTTATTGTGCCCACACATTGGTAAACATACTTTTGAAGGAGAAATTTACGCTACTTGGTCGGACGCACGAATGAAAGCATTGAATTGAGCACCGTAATCCTTGTCAGTTAAAAAAAGCTACGCAATGTCTATGAATATCAACATGAAGCTGTAATTTTCTTAGCTTCTTTCGTTTTCCACATGACTAGAAATAATATTCACGCCTATAAAGCGCTGCTACCCAGACACAAGGCAAGCATATCGCCAAAACTTCATTGTCCGCTTTGTCATGCAAGCAACGGAAATAAGTGTGATCTTGTATGTGCTAGATGGACCACTGCTCCAGCTAAGCAGGACGTGCAAGACACACACTCTCACCCAATCTCCTTTAAAGTGGCTTGTACCAACTTGTACGTAATTAACTAGATCTGAATATGTTCCTGTAATCTATTGCGTTTTTGGTAATATTCTAATTTAACTATTATATGCTGTACTCAGTGACACTCACTGTAATTCAAGTATTTCTTCAGTAACCGATTATAAGTAATTAGTCACTTCATTAGTGAGACAAACAAAGAGGAGACGAAAATTTGGGCAGCTGAATATGGCGTGATCTACAGTAGAACGCCCGAGATCATACCACGCAGCAGCAACACAGATGCTTAAGTCCAGACAAGAAAACGCGGCAACACAATATCTTTTTGCTCGTGTTAACGGCTCTACTAGGAGGTCACTTAATAATTCAACCGGTGCTGATGTTTGTCAAAGTGAAAGCCACTCTGGGCGTTAATGCCAATATATCAACTAGAAACAATTTTTGGAGCTTTTCGTCATTCCAAGCAGGAAGGTCTTCTTCAAGCCTCAGAGACAACGAACGCTGTTCCCTACAGAGAAACCAGCTGCTCAGTAACAAATTGGTGCGCAAGTTGTTCGTACATTACAGCAGCACTCTGCTACCTAGCCTGCACGTCAGGCGAGTTTTAAGTGTCACTGTTGATGCCTTTAACACAGAAAGGAGGGAAGATGGCCTATGAAATATTTTAAAGCCAATAGCGGATATAAAATTTCGGCATGTGTGCTTTTCTCTTTTACATCTAGTTTGACCTAACTGCAATGACGGACATCGGATTAGCATTGTAATGCGATCTCAGCATGCGGGGTGCTGACACTGTTCGTGCTGTATTCCCTCAATCACGCCATCCTTGCTTTTAAAACGAATTCTCAGATTTGACAGTAATACTACGTGGTACGTGGCCATCTTGCTTAGCGCAAGTTAGCAGCGCTGCAAAGGCTGCTTACGGAATTTCACATATTCTTTATTGTTTGTAATGATAAGCAATGTATGAAGGGCTCCAGAGAACGCACCGGATGTGCCAGGGCAGCTCGTTCTGTTTACGGTATCCGGACAGTGTTAATAAATGTCCGGCTGAAAGTTGCGTAGAAGTAATCGATTACTTTTTAGTAATTGCTCAGGTATTTCCTTTGGGCAGTAATTAGTAGCGACAATCAATTACATATTAGAATGAAGTATTTGTAATTGTGATCGGTTACTTTTGCCTGTAACATGCTCAAATTCTGCATTTTACTGAACTTTGAGTATCGGGTCATGTGCAGTTGAAGCGAAAGAGAACTACTATTAATAATTAATAACGCTGCAGGCACAAGGTCCTGATCAATTCAGTGCTATATAAAATGTGCACGTTGAACCAATCAAAGAAGCAATGGATTTTGTCACCGCCCCGCTGAGCTTTCCTTCATTCGCCTTCGCAAAACAACTGGGGCGAGAACTTCAGTTGTATTTAAAACAACTGCATGATCATATGGCTTTTTATGTGGTACGTCATGCCCTGCATATTACAGAAGGTGAAAAACCAGCGAAGAAACAAGCCAAGTTCATCGGCCTGTTTTCTACTCCATAATCACTCTTTGAAGTAAAAAAAGATGTCTTGCAGCTAATTGTTACATCTCTGAAGGAGCAAAGCCTTCTTTAACTTCTCGAAAACGAAGCTTGTAATTGTTTTTCACCTTTCACTTTTGTTTTCACAGCGAAAAAAACGGCAAGACCTGGACGGTTGCTCACCATTTTCTAAAGTGGCTGTCAGTATTATTTTCAAGTGAGTGCCCATTCTATTTTCCTAGAGACAACAAGAAATAATTCGCATTCTAATGAGCAATCCCTAGGCGGAAGTATGCTACACAAGAGCAAGAAACTTACTAAATATCCAAAATAGCGCAGGCTTATTTTCCTCTATTCTCTTAAACTAAGTGTGTGGGTAGGCGATTCATAAAGAATTTTATCTTTGCAGCTTCGCTACTTGCAATATTGAAAAACTGAGCGTTTAGGCTTAAACGCTACAACCCCGTGTTTTATGTTACTTTTCAAATATGCCCAAAAGCTGCTTTATTTGATGAGTTTGGTCTTTGCCACAGTTTTCTCCAAGTGGAGGGCTTACATTCTTCTTTTTATTTGATTAGCTTCTTCTCTAACGCAGGTACATCAGAAACACTCTTATTCGATCAGGAGTGGTCGCAGAAGACATCCCGAGGCTTACTCGACGCATTCGCTGCTGCCCACGCAGCGAGAACGATTGCCAGAAATTTATCAAGGAAACGCAAGTATCATAATGACAGGAATTGAGATTTCACTTTCTTAAAGCACACGTACGCAAAACGAATTGTTTGGAATAGTGTCATAACCTATTGAAATAAAAAAAGTATATTGACAGCTACTAACGGAATTGAAAATCTAAAAACAAGAAGAGGCTACGAAAGATGCTATAGGGACAGGCTTCGAACGTTCGCAGTGCCTAGTTTCTTTTTTATCTCTGTCGGAATTCTGCCCATGCCACCGGCAATGCCCTTGGTCTGAGCGTATAGAATGGCTGGGCAACTAGTCTATGGCAGCAGTGGAATAATAACGTACTTAACGAAACAGAAATCTAGGGGTGAAGTCATCAAATTTTAATCTATTAATAGAAGAAATAAGAAAATATACTTTTGTTCACAGTATGATGCCTTAAAAATTAAATTATCAGGTTTTACGGGCTAAAACCACTTTATGATTATGCGGCACGCCGTAGTGGAGGACTCCGGAAATTTCAACCACCTGGGGTTCTTTAACGAGCACCTAAGTCTAAGTACACGGGTGTTTTCGCATTTCGGCCCCATCGAGATGCGGCCGCCATGGCCGGGATTCGACCCCGCGACCTCGTGGTCAGCAGCCTAACACCATAGCCACTGAGCAACCACGGCGGGTAGTATGTTGCCTCTGTTATCTGTGGGACCCGAGCATCTAAATTGGGGACATACTATGGACAAAACTGCCTCTCACAGAAGCAGTGAGTGCGTCAAAATATCACATCGACGATGTTCTCATAGAATCAATTTTGAAATATTTTAAGGCCCTAGATTCGAAGAATACGCCCAAGATGTGCTTGAACTTTGAGTATAAATTACGATAAAATGAAAACATAACGAGTTTGTCTCAATGCACGATGTAAAACAACTCGGCACTAGATGCTAGGACGAGCGAAGTATTATGATCAGAATGGTGACAAGTGACCACTAGCTTCTCAGACAAGCCTTGTCAAATACTCGGCTCGCATTTCATCCCCGCGTAACAGAGCCTTGCTCGCCTAACAAAGGCATTCTGGTGCATTCACCACACAGTTCTGAATCATGCTCTTTCGTATATATATTGCATGTAATACAAATTTGAAGCAATATGCAGTGCACTCCACTTCTGAATATCTGCCGTCCTCAACACCATCATGATGTTTCATATTGCAGCCAAAGTGTCAGCAGCCCGTACCGTTTCGTCTGCCTGGTGCTGAGACATGTCTGGAGGGAACTGTTCTGGTCGAATGCTTTGACCCTTCTCTACTATTCATCGCTTCTGCTCCGAATTCCGCTGTTTGTGTGAGTTATGGGTTATTGTTTGCGTTCTCTTAGCTCCGCTCGCCAAAACTGTCTTTCGCTTTGAAGACCTTTTGTTACAATGTCATTTCCTTTCCAGAACTTCGCACAAGAAAGCCTCATAGATACTAGAAATTTCGACAAAGCAATACCGCTTATAGTATTATTGCCTTGGCCATCTAGTATCATTCTGGGCTATGTTGAGGGCTTCCTGTTTTTGTTTTTTTTTTCATTTATACTCAGAAGTTTTCCAGAATTGCCACGAACCAGACCATGTTGAACAGTGAAATATAAAAACACAGCTATCGCCCAAGGGTTGACGTGATTAGAAAAGCGGAATAAATTGCCGTTACTAATTTATGTTACCAACGCCATATTTCTCCATTATGCATATGCAAACGATTGCTAATAATTTTATTTATTATACTGGAAACTAAAACGCTACCTATGAGTGCAATTTTGCTTGTGCACCAATATACTGGTCGGTTGTTTCGAGGCCACGTAGTATGTTCTGGCTTAAATAATCTTAAAGCTGCTCTTTTCTTGATCATGAAGCACTTTTGTCAGTGGACTGCAAGGATTGTCCTGATACAAAGACGAATTTTAGGTAATCGACTCCTAAGCAACGCAATATTTGTCAATGAAAGTAAGAACCTCTCATGTGCTCAAAATGCTTCGCCGAAGCTATTTACTACACATAGTTTCAAACTTCATTCTTCAGTAAGCAGTGCGCCATTAAGATATTGTTTTGGTGTATCCAACACGAATCCCATCTGACCAGATAATCATAGGCTCCATCTTCAGAGAAGAGCACCTCCTTAACCAATCATAGCGTACATGGCAAGATGCGTAGGGAACCTAGTGTTTTACACAGTTTGTGCTGAGCTCAAAATTACAGCCTAAACATCGACACAGTAGTAACCCCTTTATTTTTTTTATGTGCGCAGTGGCCTACTGGAAGGTACCAGCAGCTTCTCCTTCTATCAATCTGTTGCCCTCCTGTCTACCTCGTGCATCGCCGAATGCCTTGTGTCAAGCCTGCAGTCTTACTGTATTGCGCAAAACCAAGTGAAGGCACAGATTTTGCTTCAGACTACCGTGTTTCAGAAGGTAAGCATTGTATTTTGCCAGAATGTAACAGCTTTCAAGTTCAGTAAAATACCGAGCAAACTTTCTCTAACACTGAACTCCTGCTTTTGATGTTTCAAAGAACACATACGTTGGTTTTATACGCGATAAATTCTACAGGTGCATCTGACAACCCCAATCAACGCATTGTGAATAAAATACAAGCTTCCTTAATCATTCACTGCATTTTTACGCTATTTGGATAATATACGCGGGTGATTAATTCACTTATTTAAGACCAACAGTGTGAAATGGAGCAGCGGATCATCTGCGCGCATTAGTCGCATTCAACTTCTCTTAACAAGAAAGGTGTTTCGATGTTACATAATAGCAGGGATGCTGCGACTATTTGAACACTGCAAGTTAGAGCATGAATGCTGCGTGAAAAGTAGATGTGTCAGGGTCGACTATCGAATGCCTTTCAGGGCTTTTGATGCAACAGCGCTTATAAGGTAAGCCTCTTGGCAGGCATGCTTGGAAATTTGGCAACGAACACACCTGTAGTTCGCTTAAGTTGTTCTTGTTTTATTTAATCAAACAATCACCTCTGGTCACATCCGACAGCAACAGCGCTTTTGTTTCTCAACCACGCACAAAGACTTTCTATCCCGCTCTTTCTTTCCTTCACTAGAGAGAGACCCCTACGAAAACCCAATAGCAGTAAGCCTAGAAGCTTAATGAGCTCATTTCCAGTCGGAGGTCTTAAAGGCTAACTGAAACACATTCAGGATCATTTACCTTTCCGAAATTGGTCCTTCCTTATTGGGTTGCTTTTTTTTAAGTTTTCTGCTGAAGTGTTCTCGTTTTAAAAGAAGCGTAATTACGAAGGGACCTTCTATGAAAAACAGTAAGCAACAATAATGAACTTTTAATAGCAACGGTTTCATTGCAACAAATGTTTTGTGATATGGAGGTAAATACAGAGTTCCTTCGAGCAAAACGGTAGCTGTTGTTTTCACAACATTTCTGTGCACGGAGCATATTGGTGCAAATAGATATTTTTATTGTAATTGGCTTCCCTCAAGAGAGATAGGATCATGTGCTATCACCATTTCATTTCATATTTTGGAAAGGCGACTCTCTTTTGTCCAGAGCTTTCGGAAGAGCTACAGCAAAACCACTTCTAAGACAGCGATAGGTGCTCATTGTGATGCTAAAGGTTGTCGCTTATTGTTCTATGCGCTATATTTCCCGTTCGTTCCAGTGAATTTGTTTCATCTGCAGGTTACATGCTTGTCAGCCTCTGCCATTGCCGAGAATCCTACAGGTCACGTTGCTTCGCTGTTGGCCGCCGACAGCTGGCAAGTTTCAGTGGCCCTTTTTTTCCTGCCCAACACTTTGATGGGCGTTGTGTGTGTGGTCACAGCGCTGGGTGTGCTAGGTGTCCGCATGGGGTTCACAGCGGCGGGCGTCTGTTTCCTGTGGCTGGTTTTCATCGCATGTGCATCGTTCTCTTTGGAACCATTGCTCGACAAGTACTGCGTGAGTATTTCGGGTACTTTTCGTGTGCATTTCATTATCAATGTTAAACTCTTAGGCAGAAGAGAAATCCATGTAGCGTCTCTTTCAAAACTGCATAATTCGTCCAGGGTTGTGCTACTGCTTAGAATATAACTACTATTCCTGCATATGGAAACCGCGGCTGCGAATAGGGTAACAATATTAAAGTGACAATGGAATTTATAAGTGGTCTCTTCTCCTACTATTTGGTACACTTGTGTATGGCAGCAATCATTGTTCGACACAGACACGTCTTTTGACACTTCAGTTAAAGAATGGGAAATAAAAAATTTGTTACACAAAGGCTCAGAGGTTGGCCTATCTTATAGCTTGCTCTACGCTGCTACTCCGCACTGGGCGAGAGGGATGAGGAGAAATAAAATCACGAATAATGCTTACACGAAAAGCAGGTGCGCATATAAAGTACTCTACGTTGCATTGAGTTGCGTGTAGAAAGGTAGAGTTGCACTTATCAAGGATGCGCTGTGTTTGTTAAGCCAATGACCCAAAACAAAAGCATTAAATAGTAGGCGGCTAACGACGAGTGCGCACAATAATAGCTTCAGCCGTTCTTGCATGACGGCCAGGCAAACATAAAACGCATGTGAAGGTGTTTCTGCCACTTTTCTGTGTTAAAGATTTGGGCCATTGACACTGCAGTCAACGAGATGTGGACGCGACACCATGGTACATTTTCATATTTGTGGGCCTCCCTTATGCGATCGCCTGTGGTCCCGATTTTCTTCCGGCGACTACTCAAAAGCAGAGTTGTGAATGACGTAACAAAGCATCGTGTTTGCTTGCGCGAACGTGATCTCTATAGCTCAACAGCAACATTCAAGATGCCTTCGCTTCTCCATCTCCCTGCTCGTTCGTGAGCCGTCACAATGTGAAGGTATCTTTTGAAAAGCTGCCACTGTTGCCATTTTCTTTCAGCAATGTCGAGAAGTTCCTACGGGTAATCTAAAATGCAAGTCTCGTCTCGTAACGAAACGAGTGCTCTGAAGAGCTGTTGGGATGGCAAAATTTCGTTTATATGTGACACGACTCCCTGGAGAGAAGTCAAAACTGATTGCCAGATTCGGTCAAAATTTTACTTTTCATAGCCTGCCGCACTATTTTGAGCAGCACAGCTCATGAAAATCTGAAAACAGTGTTAATCTCAATGTTCTGGACATTGCATCCCTTATTACGTAATAATTTTACAGACCATTATTCTACGTTAAAAAAAATTGCGCTAAAAGTACAACTTAAAGATCTATGGTCGCCCGCTAATATGACACCTTTCTTCCTTTAACTTGTGGGCGTAAACACATTGGCGGCTTTGATATGAGCGTGTGTACACTGCCTTTTGTTGAAAGAAGCAAATATATGAGGTGTCAGTGTTTCAATAAATTACGTAATAATGTTCTTTCTCACGTTGGCGCGAAATTCATTTTGGTTATTGCTATAGAATCAGACCGAACATACGCGTGTATTTTCGTGAAACATTCGTAGACTTACACGCGTGTAGTCGCATGAAAGAAGTCCGCGAATACACGCAAACTTGCGGTGCGACTGACCGCTCGAGGCTCTTTAAGTGTATGCGTGGGTTTCACCCGCGGTGCCTACTTAGCGGCTATGGTGTTGGACTGCTAAGCACGAGGTCGCGGGATCGAATCCCGGCCACGCCGGCCGCATTTCGATGAGGGCGGAATGCGAAAACACCCGCATACTTCGATTTAGATGCACGTTAAAGAAACCCAGGTACTCGAAATTTCCGGAGTCCCCCACAACCGCGTGCCTCATAATCAGATGGTGGTTTTGGCACCACCACACTGAACACTGTGGAAAGTGGCATGGCGGAAGAGGCTGCTATCGGCCTAGCCATCGTACACGCTTCAACTATACCGGCACCGGATGGGCTCGTCACTGTGGTCACCGATTCATAGACCGCCTGCAGGACTTTGGGACAAGGGACGGTGACACCCTACACACACCGCATCCTTACATCATTGCACCCCACAGCGTTACACATGCTGCGTATCGTCTGGACACCTGAACACGCCTCTCTCCATGGTAATTAACGCGCTGATGTGGTAGCCCGAGAGCTCACAAACCGGGCTTCACTGGAAGACCTGTCCAACCCAGACAACGCACTGGCAGAACCACTGAGATACACTGAAACTCTACAACAATACAGAGATAGCAGGAGGCACTTCCCCCGACCACCTAATTTCTCTAACCGAGAAGCTGCCATCGTGTGGCGACAACTTCAAACTAATTCCCTTCCCAGCCTCTTTTATCTTTACCTCTTCCACCCCGCACAATATCCTTAATACTGTCCCTACTGTGGAGCAAAGCCCACAGTATATCATTGCACCTGGGAGCGCCCACCATCCTCCGGGTTACTCCCCTATTTCAACACCTTCACGTTCCTCCTGGGAGACGGTGCTGACCAGCTTAGACCAGCCAGAGCAGCGATGGCTGATCTGGCGGGCATGCGGAGTTGAGCTAGTTAATGAGGCCCTGAACTAAGGGCTCACCCCTACGAGGAAGTCACCTCACCTCATTACCAAATTGCAATGATTTTTAAATAAAGGTGAGAAGCAGCAGATAAACAGCATCCAGCAGCAGCGAACAGCCCGAGCTCTCTTGCAAATCAAAGCACGGGTGGTCGTTGTCGTCTCCGAGCTGCTATCGGAAACACGAGGCGCGTCGGCTTCATTACAAAAAGAAATTCTCTCTCTCTCTCTTTCTCTCTTTGGCACGTGAAACCCCATATAATTTTTTATTCACGGTTTTCATTCACGTCCGCAAAAGCACTTTCGCGTAGCAGGTATTAAGCAAGAGAAAGTTGTATGAGGAAGTTCTCATGTTTCCCTACAATATTCAGCACAGTATCAGTGAGGTAGATTGAACGAGCTGTTTGAATTGAATAGGATTTAATGAGGTGTTTCTTAGATTGTGCCACGTAGACCTCACCCTGCAGTTTAAAAATTCTTGTCTCACCTTGTTCAGACGTTTCAAACTTTAGACAGGCTGCGGGTCTATGGAAGTGCCACTCATCTGATATTAAAATGCATGTAGTCACTAGCTTTCCTTGGTCGTGTACAAAGACTAATTTGAGTTCATTTCTCGCTCTAGCCGCTCCCAGGAGAAACGAGATCGGCAACTTTTGAAATGTCGCCAGTCTTCTAAAGAATGCCCAGTGTGAAACATTCTACATTACAATGCGGATCATAAACATTCTTTTCAGCAAAGAAAACCCCTTTTCGCTGAGCAAAACGGTTCTTCCAACGCCGAACTACGTGCTACCTTTCATAATCGAATGTAATGCGAGTGACCGTGGCATGGGCGTAGTACTGAGTCAGGTGAATCAACACGGCGATGACCTTTCTGTTATTTACGCCAACAGAAAAGTGACATCACGCGAGCAGGCCTCCAGCGCTACAGTGAAAGAATGTGCATGTATGGTATGAGCCGTAGAAAAGCTTCAGTGTTATCTCTGATCGCCATCGTGCATTTTGGAAACAGACCATACCCTCTTGTTTCGTTCAATCAAATGTAGAGGAAAAGCTGGTTCTTCCTAAGGTGGAAGTTAGCACAAAAAGAATTCACTTCCACAGTAGGGCAAAAGAGAGACAAAAATCACTCAACTGCTGACTGCTTCAGGCGCATTCTGTGGTGTCCCTCTGCTTATAGCACAAAGTCGGCGAAGCAGAACCTTTTTTATAGAAATTGTGACTCTCGTCACTGTCCGTCTATAGGAAATTATGGCTGCCTGCAGTTCAAAAATATTGTTAGTTCGTGTTTTGTCATATCATCATCATCATCATCATCATTGTCGTCGTCGTCATCATCATCATCAATCTATTTTATGTCCACTGAAAGGCGAAGTGTCTCCGTGTGATCTCGAAAAACCCCTCTCCTGCGCCAACCGATTCTAAGTAGCGCCTGCGAATTTTGTTAATGTAGTGACCCCACCTGGTCTTCTGCCGTCCTCTACTGCGCTTCCCTTCTCCTGGTAACAATTCTGCAATCCTAATAGTGCACCGGTTATCTAACCTACGCATTACAACACCGGCCCAACTCAATTTTTTTCTCTTAATGTCAACTAAAGTATCGCCTATCCCCGTTCGCTCTCAGATCCACATCGCTCTCTTCTTGTCTAATGAAGTTACGCCTAACATTTTTCGTTAAATCGCTCTTTGCGCGGACCTTAACTTGTTCTCGAGCTTCTTTGTCAGTCTCCATGTTTCCGCCATATGTTAGCACCGGTGGAATGCATTGATTGTACACTTTCTTTTCAATGATAATGGTAAGCGTCCAGTCATGATGTGATGATGTCTGCCATATGCGCTCCAACCCATTTTTATTCTTCTTTAAATTTCCTTCTCATGATCAGGGTCGCCTGCGAGTAATTGACCTAGGTAAACGTACTCCTTCACAGACTCTGCAGGCTGACTGGGAGTCCTGAACTCTTGTTCCCTTGCAAGGCTATTGATCTTTACCTATATCTTCTGCCTATTAATTTTCAGCCCAACTCTTGTACTCTCACTATTGAGGTCCTATAGTTGTTGTAATTAGTCTCGACTGGAGAATATCTTTTTGAAACCGAAGGTTGCTAAAATATTCGCCGTTGATCCTTACTCCTAAGTCTTCCCAGTTTAATAGCTTGAATACGTCTTCGAAACATGAAGTAAATAGCATTGCAGATTGTGTCTCCTTGTCTAAAGCCTTTCCTTAAAGGTGTATTTGAACTTGTGCAGAATTAAAGTAGCTGTGGAATCTCTGTAGATATTTTCCAAGATACTTACGTAAGCCTCTTCGACTACTTCATTACGTAATGCCTCTATGACTGCTGGGATCTCTAACGAATCAAATGCCTCTTGGTAATCTATTAAAGCTATATAGAGAGGCTGATCGTATCTGCGGATTTCTCAATTAGTTGATTCATGACATGGATGTGACCCATTGTAGAGTATCCCATTCTGAAGCCAGCCTGTTCTATTAGTTGACGGAATTCCAGTGGTGCCCTCATTCTATTTGAAATTAACTTGGTGAATAATTAATACAATACTGGAAGTAAGCTCATGGGCCTATATTGTTCAGTTCTTTAACTTCTTCCTTTTTGTGGATGAATATGGTGTTGGCATTCTTCCATTTCATTGGGACTCTTGAAGTCGTGAGAGACCTCGTATAAAGGGCCGCCAGCTCCTCAAGCATATCTTCTCCATCTTTGATTAAGTCGACTGTTATTTCATCTTCTCCTGCCGATTTTCCCCGTTCACGCCTTACCAGGCTTCGCTACACCGCTAACTCCACCGCTAGCTATAGAAGGAGCCTCTGTAACCTGTTCATTACTACTTCAAATGGAGGTATCGTGGCTGTGCTGGATACTGTTCAGGTCAGTATAGAATTTTTTTCGCTGCTTTTACTATATCTTCGAAATTGCTGTTGATATTACCCTGATCATCTTTTGGGCATACACCTTGGCTTGTCCTATGCCAAGCTTTCTTCTCATTGATTAGATGCTGCGTCCATTTTTTACTACTTCATCAGTCTTTGTTCAGTTATAATTTCAAATATCCCTTATTTTCTCTTTGTTCATCACTTTTGACAGTTCTGCGAATCCTACCTGATCTCTGTGTCGGACACTTTGATTATTTGTCGTGTCTTTATTAGGTCCTTCGTTACTTGGGAGAGCTTACCTACTTCTTCGTTTGGTGTCTTACCTCCCAGTTCAACTGCTTTTTCTGAAGCCAGCCTAGTTACGGTTTCATTATTACCTCTATGCCATCTTCATCTCTCTGTTCTAAGGCTGCATATTTGTTTCCAAGTACCAGCCTGGATTGCTCTGCTTTTACCCTTATTGCTTCTAGGTCGGCCGGTTGTTATTGGCCAATCTCGCCCTTTCTTTCTTCAAATTGAAGTGAATCCTAAGCCTCACTAACCTGTGACCATTGCACTTTACCCTACCTAGCACTTCGACATCCTGCACTATGCTGGGAACTGCATAAACTAGGAAATCTGTTTCATTATTTGTTTCACCATTAGGGCTCTTCCAGGTCCACTTTCTGTTGCTATGCTTCCTGAAGAAAGTGTTCACTACGGACAGCTTATTTCTTTCCACGAGTTTTACAAACATTTCTCCTCTAGCATTCCTAGAATGGACGCCGTAGCTGCAGCCAATTGCTTGTTCAGCAGACTGCCTTTTCCACACTTTTGCATTGAGGTAGCCCATTAACAGATTATGCTGATTTTATGCTATTGTCTTCGCTAATTCAGCATCTTCATAAAACTTATCTGTTTCATCATTATCATAACTGAAAGTTGGTGCGTAAGCTTGTACTGCCTTTATTCCATACCTCTTACTAAGTTTTATTAAGACTACGGCTACCCTCCCGTTAATACTGTAGAATTCGTCAATGTTTCCCGCTATGTTCTTACGGATTAAGAATCCTAATCCACATTGCTTTTTATCTGGGAGCCCTCTATAGCAAAGGGCGTGGCTGTTAGTCAGCTGTGTATAGGCCTCACCAGTTCGTCTAACCTGACTAAAGCCAATGATATCCCAAATAGCGCCTGATAGTCCCTCAAAGAGTCCTGCTAAGCTTCATTCGCTAGAGTTCTGGTATTAAACGTTGCCAGGGTCTGTTTCCACTGGCAGCCTGTCGGGGTCCAGAGATTCTTAGCACCATCTGCTGCGTTGCAGGTCTGGCCACGGCCTAGGTCAGATGCTCTGCATGCTTCTGGGGGCTGAGGGGAATTGGTTGATCGAATAAGTCATTTGCGAGGTAGTGGCCGAATACTGTACCAGGAAGGCCAATTCTTGTTCTGGTGATAGAGTGTCTTTTGTTGAAGCCTGGTGGGCCTTCCTAATTTGGTTGTGCTTGGATTAGTATAGCTTGGCTGGTCCTCGGCACTTTTGCCGGTGTCAGGTGTAGTGTAGTGTACTAGAGGAGGTGAATTATGGCTTACTGCCTTCAGATTAGAAAAAAAAGCCGATAATACGAGCTTCTGACTACGGCAACCGAGCAACCGAGATAGCTAAGCCAGATAACCCTGCAGGCTGAGAGGTCACCTTATGGTCCAGCCCAGAGGATCCTAAAAGTCTAAAAATTCTATTGGTTTATCCGCGATAGACGGGTTGGATAGGTTAGGTCGATCGGATAGGTAACACAATACACAATTATTTCTAAATGCTTCTAATCTCGTTGTTTCGAAATCTCCCGTACGCAGGTTACCGTTAACGCGGCTAAGTATACGAGAAGTATCGGCAACCTCGAACAACACTTAAAACGAGCAGGGTTCAAACGAATGGGAGGAGTGATCGTTTCTCTTACTCGAAAAGTCACGAGACTCGTAAACAAAAGATACATCAATCTTGCGCTGCGTCGAAGGCCGAGCCGTCGTGTGTCGATAAAGTGCACTGGCATACATATGTACCTAAATATATACGGAAACTTTCGCTCCGAACAAATCCAAAGACTCCAACGCCGGGCTTTTCTGCGACACGTGGCCCTTAACGCTACTCGCGTTCAATAAATAACGTGCACGATGCGGATGCTTCGATTACAAGAGAGGAGCATCTAAGCAACCAATATCCGGCAGCGAGTTTAGGAAGTTGCTCCAGATAAATTCTTGTACATTTTTTGTGTGTTATGAATTGTACAGTACTAACATATATTCACGCATGAGGTTCCCTGAATACCTTTATGAGATTGGTATAAGCAAAATCATATGTAGTTGGTTTTTTTTTCATTCGCTGTTTCGCCTTCTTTCGGCGTGCACTTAGACATGCACTCAGTGGCTATGGTGGTGGGCTGCTGAGCACGAGGTCGCGGGATCGTATCCCGGCAACGGCGACCGCATTTCTATAGGGACGAAATGCGAAAACACCCGTGTACTTAGATTTAGGTGCACGTTAAAGAACCCCAGGTGGTCAAAATTACCGGAATCCTCAACTATGGAGTGCTTCATAATCAGAAAGTGGTTTTGGCACGTAAAAACCCATATTTTAATAATTTATTTTTTCAGACATGCGTGGCTTAATCTTTGAGACAAGAGTATGATTACTGAACGGATAAACCAGGTAGTTGTTCAACTGCTAAAACGGCATCCGACCTGCCGTTTTTCAGAGAATTATACACAGGGAACCCTGACCATTAGAAGAAAATTAATAGAAGGATAAAAATGCCTTGGATGTCATGCGGCAGACATTGTCATCTCCTGACTTCAAGCTTACCTTTATGATTGAAAAGAAAGGTGTACAATCAGCGCATTTTACCGGTGTTGACATATGGGGCAGGGACTTGAAGACTGACAACGACGCTTGAGAACAAGGACCGCATAAAAGAGCGATGGAACGAAGAATGCTAGGCATAACCTTGAGAGAGAGCAAGATAACGGTTTGAATCAGAGAGCATACGGGTGTAGCCGATATCCTAATTGACATTAAGAGAAATAAATGGAGCTGGGCAGGTCATGTAAAAAAGCGCAGGTTAGATAAACAGTGGGCCATTAGGGTTACAGAATGCGTGCCAAGAGAGAGAAGGAAGAGGAAGACGACGCTGTTCGATCTGTTGTCACCTCAGCTCTGTAATTTTTGCATAGGTTTCGCTATTCATTAAGTGAGTTATTTATATCCTTGGAAAACGGCCGCATCTTTAAGGCGGTACTGTCCCTATGGGAAGAGTATGGCTGCTCCGGCGCCGGCATCTTTAAAGGGACAGCGCCATCCGAAGGAAGCCAGCGTGGCGGAGGCGGCCATGGCCTCGCAAGGTGTGGAGCTGCCAGACACCAGGGACGATAAGCAATCCAGTGGGTCATCATCGCTAAGTGGGGATGACACAACTATCCCTGACCCTGACGAGGAAGTGGCTGATATGGCGGATGTGGACAGCGACGGCTTCAAGGTGGTGAGTCATCGGAAGCAAAGAACAGTCGGAATCACAGTGGTAGTTTTGACAACAGAGAAAGATGTTGATTTGAAAGAGCGGAACGCTATCAGGCTCTTCGAAGCCATTAAAGTACTACTGGAGTCTGCCCCGATTCGCAGCAGCTTCACAACGCAAGGAGCTCTTTATTTAGATATCGCAACGGAAGAACAAGTTGACATTCTTCTCCGGTGCTCTCAGATTGGTGACATAAGAGTTACAGCCCGGCTGCCCCACTCCTACATGACTCACAAATGTGCTATTAGGGGAGTACCAGTGTGATATTCGGAAAGCGACCTTCTTGACTACTCGAAACCGCAAGGTGTTCTGCACGTGAAACGTCTGATGCGCCGGGTGGAGACTCAAGAAAAAAAATTAAATTAATGAGTTTTATATGTCAAAACCACTTTCTGATTATGAGGCACGCCGTAGTGGGGGACTCCGGAAATTTAGACCACCTGGGGTTCTTTAACGTGCACCTAAAAATAAGCACACGGGTGTTTTCGCATTTCACCCCCATCGAAATGCGGCCGCCATGGCCGAGATTCGATCCCGCGACCTCGTGCTCAGCAGCCAACACCATAGCCACTGAGCAACCACGGCGGGTAAGAAAAAGAAAGGGCATCGAAACCTACTAACTCTTTTGTGATAATGTTTCCTCCCAACACCGAGCCCCCCGAAAAAATTGACCTCGGTTTTACGAAGCATGCAGTCAAAGAATTCGTTGAACCTCCTCCCCGATGCTTTAGGTGCCAACGCTTTGGGCATGTAGCCAAAGCTCGCATCAAAGATCAATGTTGCAAACGATGCGGTGGCGCCCACGATTACAAAGCCTCAAAGGCAAATTCTTCTTGCGCCAATTGTGGTGGTGACCATCCAGCGAGTATTGGTGACTGCCCCTTCCGTGTAAGGGCCTTACACCGCCGAGTGTCCTTCATTAGTGGTCCCAAACGACCACCTACTGAGAAGCGGATACCTGGAAGTGGCGAGTTCCCGGTGTTAGATTCGGAAGTTGACTTCCTTGCGTTAGAGTCGGAAGTTCGTAGCGTGGTAACAAGCAACGTCAGTGAGCGACCTCAGCCTAGCAAGACGGCAAAGTCCTCTGTGGATGAGTCGGTTGTCCGATCTGCTGCAGCAAAAGTGTCTAAGTTTCTCAGCGACCAGATCACAGCCAGACTCGACAACATGGAGGACATTCCCTCGCTTCAGAAGAGATGAAGAAACCAGCTGCAGTGGCCAAGAGTGGGTCCCAGTCCGCAACTTTTGTTGAAGCTGTGAGGGAGTGCGTACAGCAAAATAAGGAGATCAAAAATCAGGACCTGTCCGACCTTCTGCGAGTTTTGTTTGAAGTCCTGCGTTCTATGTTCAAGACTGGCACCCTGAAGAACTTTCTACAGCTCGTTCTTTCCTTTGAGTCCATGATTACCACCTTCGCAGCGACCTTTACCTTATAATATGGCTAGTCTTCTTCAACCTCGTGCAAGTAAAAATTACCGAAAAGTGCCGTTTATTATGCAGTGGGACTGCGCTGGGATTATAAGTCGATTAGCAGAACTTAAATTATTTCTGAAAGATACGAGTGTTCCAGTATTGGCCCTCTCAGAGGCTGGCTTAGAAAGCGGGAGATCTTTGTCTGGATATGTCGCCCATAAGAACTGCAGCATAAAGTCATTTCCCGCGGGAAGTACCGCCCTTTACCTACGAAGAGCCATTCCTCATGTGGCTTTGAACGTCACCGATCTTTGCACCGATAGTATTGAGGTAGAGCCTGTGAGGATACGGCTTGGCTTCCGAACTCTTTCTCTTTCCGTATACGTGTCTCCACAGAAGAATGTAGCAAATAGACTTGTTTCTCCAGCTGCTTTGTGACCGTTGCCCAGCGCCCCGAATTATCTGTGGGGACTTCAATGCCCATCACTCTGTCTGGGGTGACAGGAACACAGATTCCCGCGGACGCAAACTTGTAGAAGTTATCGACAGTTTGGACCTGTGCGTGGCCAATGACGGAAGTCCCACTTTATTCCGGCCTCCAGCCTCAGCCACATCTATAGACCTAACCTTACATTCATCTGACGTCCGCGTGAAGTGGTCAACTGCACCTGACCGCATGGGAAGTGATCACTATCCAATTTTAGTGTTTACTGCCGACTTCCATATGCGCGGCTCTAAAATTAGCCATGTTATTAATTGGGACAAATACAGGCAGCAACATGCATGTGTTTCTGGTGATGTGATAGACAAGATGATTTCTGGTAAGATGGCTGCTGCCACAGCGGTCAAGTTGCTAATCATATTCCGACTCCGGATTTAAAACTCAAGAACCTTTGAGCAGCGCGCAGAAGGGCGGAGCGACAACTGATGCGGAAGAAGGACGACAGATCGTTGAATACGACCTTCAATAGGCTTAACTCTGCCATTCGACGCCATACGAACAAGCTATGTAGGCCGCAGTGGGCGTCCTCCTGCGCTATCTTCACGGTTTTCTCACCGATGACGACAATTTGGCGAGTCATTGGCAGTCTTGCTGGTGATTCTCGTCCTAGTAAACCTTTCGAAGCGCTTGCACTGCGCAAGCAGAAACCTCTCGTGTGCTTCGCAGAGGAATTTGCAGATGCATTTGTAAGTGCAAGTTGAGGAATTCATCCCTGCGCTCTGCCTGCAACATCTACGTCTGTGATGGACGCCCCGTTTACACTTCGAGAGCTACAGACAGCACTCAGCAGCCTGCGGCGTCGGTGTGCACCAGGTCCTGACGCCATCACCAACGAGATGATGCAGAACCTACCTCTGGAACACCGGAAGATGCTCCTAAGCTATCTCAATCGAGTGTGGGAGACTGGCGACATTCCTCCTTTGTGGAAGGTGGCTTGTGTTGTCCTAGTGCTGAAGCCAGGCAAAGAAATGACAGACTTGGCTTTATATCGTCCTGTATCACTAACGTCTTGCGTGGCTAAGCTCATTGAGAAGCTGGCAAGTAAGCGCTTATCTTGGTAGCTCGAAGATAAAAGGGCTCTGCCAACATGCATGACTGGATTCCGAACAGGTTTAAGCGCGCAAGATAGCGTCTTGGACTTGATAAGCCATATTGAACATCATAGAGCTTTCGGCCTTTCAACACTAGTTACTTTCCTAGACGTATCAAAGGCTTATGATAGCGTCATTCAGAGCTCAATACTAAATAGTTTGCAGGCCATGGGCGTACAGGGCTATCTTCTGCGATTCATTCACTCATTTATCAGTGATCGTAAAATTCAAGGGCGGTTAGGAAGTACCGCAAGCACCGAAAGGGCGGTATCGCGAGGTGTACCTCAGGGAAGTGTTCTTCCCCCAATGCTCTTTAACGTTGTAATGGCTGGTCTTCCCGCTGAAGTGCAAAAATATTGCAGGCATGTCCATATGTCAATATACGCGGACGACATTTGTCTTTGGTTAACCGGATATCAACACAAGCGTTTAGCTCTGATAGCTCGACAGGCATTACTTTCAGTTCTAAATTACCTTCAAGGTGTTGGGTTGACTCTCTCGGTGGAAAAATCTGGCTTCATCATGTTTCCAGGTAGAGCAAGAAGGTATGCGCGGCTGAAGGTAGACCTTGATCAATCTTGCCTTCGACAATTGAAACACAGGCGCTTTCTGGGCGTCATAATTGACTACCGCCTACAGTGGCGACGAGCTGTGGACTCGGTTGTCACATCGATATCGTCGCGTCTCAATGTGATCCGTAGAGTTGCAAGTGAGCAATGGGGTAAGCACCCTTCTTCAATGATCAGGTTGTACGATGCACTAGTGACGAGTCGAATAATGTATCAGCTCCCTTTAATTTCCCCATCGATATCACAGCTGGAGCGACTTGAGGTTCTGTAGAGAAAGGGCCTAAGAAGGGCTCTTGGCGTTCCGCAGACTGCTCCTAACAATGCAGTACTTTATGAATCTCTATCGAGACCTCTTAGCCTAGGTGCTTCACAAAGGTTATTGATGCAAATTGGCCGCCTCAAACAGACGACAGCCGGCCGTGCCCTTCTACAGCGCTTTCGAAAGAGATCTGAGTCCCGAGCGTACTTGGCACTAAATACTCTTGGTTACGTGGTTCTTGACGCTAGAGGTCGAACTAAGAGGTTTAAACCACCTTGGTCATTCGCGTGTCTCGACTGTTCGTTGACAATTCCTCTAGTTCGCGCTAAGCGGAGTTCTCCTCTGGCGGCAACGCGTTCGCTGGTACTGGAACATCTTGAGACTGAATACGCACGGCATCTTCAAATCTTTACTGATTGCTCTGTGGACAAGGTCAAAGGATCTAGTTTAGTTGCTTTTCACATTCCCTCTTTGAAGTATGATTGGCCTGTTCGCTTCACTGCAGTAGTGTCCTCCACAACGGCTGAAAGCGTTGCAATTGAGGCAGCTCTGAAGAAACTACGGTTTTGTGCGCCTCAACCTGTTGTCATTCTCACAGATTCAAAATCTGCCCTTCAAAGGTTAGAGCACGGGTTCCCTACTGATACCTTATGTCTTAGCTCCCTGCTCTCGGTGCACAATCTCCATATCAAAGGCTTCTCCATACGTTTCCAATGGGTGCCTTCGCACATAGGTATCATAGGCAACGATATGGCGGACAGCCTCGCCCATAGAGTGCTGTCTGGGAATCCATTGAGAAGAGTGCCTCAAGAGGACAACATACTCTTCAGAGAAGCGGTGTTGTTCCACTTCTGTGCTTTGTGGAGCTCACCTCACAAGCCATGTGTGATCAAGGGTCGCAAAAGAAACCAAGCCATCTTACTGCTCCGCATTCGCACGGGCTCTGCTCGCACCCCTTCGTGGATGTATAAGACTGGCCACCATTATGTTCAACGTGTGGTGTGTGCGGTGATATAGAAAATTACATAATGTGCTGTGCTGTGTATAACGCGGAAAGGAGGGTGTTTTTCGGGTCCCTCAAGAAGACAGGAGTTACTCACAGTTCTCTTCAGGGCATTGTTTTCCCGCGCGGCAACCGGTTGTGTTGGAAGGAGGTCTCTCGCCTTCTTTTAAATTACCTACAGGACAAGGATTTGGCCTCCACATGGTGAACTGAGGAGTGACGATTTGTAATTGTGAGGTCTTTGTCTGATTAAGTGATATATTTATTTGAAGTGTCGCTACGGTGGAGCAATTGCCGGCAGCAACTGCAAGGCTAATCCCACCAGTAGCCTACAACAACTCAACTCAACTGAACTCAAAGGAAGCGCAGTCGAGGACAGGAGAAGTCTAGGTTGGGAGATGAAATTAGGTAATTCGCGGGCGCTAGTTGGAATCGGTTGGCACAGGACAGGCGTAATTGGAGATCGCAGGGAGAGGCCTTCGTCCTGCAGTGGACGAAATATAGGCTGACGATGATGATGATTATGCTGATGATGATAATGATGACGATGAAGCTGATGATGATGATGATGATGATGATGATGATGATGATGATGATGATGATGATCTAGAAAGTAAGAAACTGCTTAATTGGGTGTTTTGGAAAGCACTCTACAACTTTCTAATTCGAATTTTTCGCTGAACTTTGTTGTTCAGGACTAATTATCAAAAAAGCAGAACAGAAAAAATAGGCTGATTAACTACATACAACAGTAAGCAGCATGCGTTTGGTGCATCGGCACATTTTTAGGCTCTGGCTAAATTTAGTTTGGAGACCCTGTATATATGGGGGGAAAAGAGTAGATGTGTTTATTTACGGCCACGTGATTTAGCACCGAGTGAGATGAACCGATTTTATGGCTTCGTGCGTCTGGTGTCACCGCACTGGCAGTGCATGTTTAGCAGCCAAAAAAGAAAGCGGTGCATTAGTTTCTACTTTAATAAATGAAACGTTCTTGAAAATGCCACCAAAGCGTGCCACCGCTTAAAAATTGGAAGACAACCATCGCCGCTCACACGCCGAGAAAATATACCGAAACTAATCCGTACAGTGAGCTAAGAAAGAGAACGTCGTGTACTGCAAATGAGTGCTCTGAATAACCTTCGGCAGCAAACCTGTCTATTCATTTTCCTAAATAACTATATTTCACAGTTTTTCGTCAATTGTCTTACAGTTTCTGCACATTTCCTCTTTTCTGCAGAACATCCTTTACAGATATCGAGATGAGCGACTGAAAAAGTTCACTGATTTTCTGTCCGTTTTTCGTCTGGTGAAGATGTCTGCACTTGAAGACGTGTTTCGAAGTAAGCTCCTTGAACTCAGACTGAAGGAGATAGACCAAGCGTACTGCGTCAATGTACTGGACAGCCTTCTGGAGACTTTCATTAGTGCATCTACATCTGTGGTAAGAAGGTGAACTGTGTCATTTGTATTTTGTGTATATACAATTTAGTAAGATACTGCTTGTGATATTAACGATAAGATTCCGTTGCTTATTTTGTTGACAGATTAGCAGAAAGAAGTTTATTCATGTGATGTAGTTAGGGGCACCTAAAGGCGAAGAAATAGTGTGGTAGCGCTTAAGCGAAAATAGAAGATTAAGGAGCAGAGAACAGTCCATGTCAACGTCTATAATGGCTGAATCCAGCACCGATCAAAGCGTTACACGCGAGCGCACTTATTTGTGGGGTAATATCTCCTCGCAGCATCAAGCCACCAAAATTAAGTGGCCATGCGTTAAAATTCCATTGTATTGCGGTTGATATACAAACCTACGAATACTTTGTTCTTTTTTAAGTGAAGCCTTCTTTATCTACCCCTCGAGTTTTTACGTGGTTGCTTTCTTCTGATGCACAAATGGTTAGTAACTACGCGGCTATATATATTCGTGAAGAAATCTATGTTGAAAAAGATTACACTTATTTTTTGCGATGTTTCAGCGGGGAACGCTGTTTTATCAAGAATCATTTGGCATGCCTAACGAGAGCATCTTCGAGCATTTATGCTACAGTCCTTGTGCAGCATTGCAGAGTAACTAGTTTGAAACGAAACGAAGAAAGCTCCCAGTTCAACATCAAATAAAAACGGAAAACACGTCGTGACTATATATGGACACCACGGGCGTAGTGCCCGTACTAAGGCCTGTCCGAAGCATAGTAATACGATCACGGGCGTTAATGCTTTTAAGACGTACGTAGTTCCACAGTCCTAATCTTCTAGCAGTGTACGAAAAAAGGCTGCAGAGCATAACTCCTGCATTCCGAAGCTGACACAATTAGTTACAACAGGTTATTCATTAGGTATGACTCGCAAGCTTCACGCTTGCGTTGTAGTTGCAGTGGATTTGAACTGAAGACGGCAGAAGTCTCACCTTAAATGCCTCAAAGGTGTGTCCGCATCTGTTCAAAAACACAAAAATGCACGGACGCACGCGCACACATACACACACGCGCACATATATGCATACATACATAGCAGGTACAATGAAGTGTGCTTACACGAAGTAGTGAAAAACATTTTATATTCAACACAGACGCCGGTATCCTGCTGACACCATATTAACTTCACTGCAGGGTAGCTACGAGAACAATTGACAAACCTAAATACCTGCGCTGCAGTCTCTCGACCGGAAATGTGAAAAGGGAAATGCAAATCGGACCACGGCACGAGAATCTTTGATGAAGTAGCGAGTGTGCGACATGCGTGGCTACGGAGTGTTTTTTGTATATCAAGTGTCCGGCTACCTGGGAAATTTTCAAATTGTTTGTGTGCTACACTCGACGCGCGCTGATGATGATATTGCTAGCTCATTGATTTCTTAGATAAGTTGATCTATGTTGCGAAGTTGACATCAAGTCCAAAAAAACGGGAAAGAGAAATGATAACCCCTTTTTTGCCTCGTCCTTGATAAAACATGCTCGCTTTCAACTTGGCACTCACGTTTCCACGCTAAGCTATAACTGCCTTCTTGTTTTATGTCGGATTAGGCGTATGTCATTACGTTTGCTTCATTTATTTTGTTCCCGTTCAAGGGCTTCCACAATACAACCGTAGATGATGAAAAATAATGTTAACTGAAAGCAGCATACGTCGAAAACAAGGACTCAGAAAATCCCGATGGTGTGCTAAGCAGAAAGAAGGATTGAATGAGGCAGAGTTACTCGGTCCAGGGACGTGGTGGCTTTTGCCGTGGCAGTGGATTGTCGGGCGCTCAAGCCGAGGTGAAGAAGCCTGGTGCCAGTGTACAGACACTGCAATCTTTGTTGCATTTCCAGAGTAAGTGGTGATAAACCGGATTGTGATGTTTTCCCTCAGGAAGCAATATACCTTGAGTAGATTTGAACCTACATAGCTATCGTGTGTCAGCGTATTGTTTAGAAGGAGGGTTAACCGAACAAGGTTTTAAAGAAGTTAACGTTGAAGATGTTCCTGCTTTGAATAATTCTTTCTCGTTTGCTGTAGTTCCAAAATATAGGAACCTCAAATTTAAAATGTTTATTTCAGATGATCATTATTGCTTTTGCAATCGTTACGTTCATGAACCCGGAGAAAATATTTAGCCCAGCTACAATATACTCATGTATGTACATCTTGACACTGATGGATGTTTTCACAAATACAATGGCCCATGCTGTCAGGCTGAAGAGCCCGGTGAGTAAAAAAAAAGCACTCTATCGAAGCAGAAGAAAAAGAAGTGCCCTGCTCGATGCGCATTATGAAATGAATGTTAAATACAGGCAGGAATAGTGGTGTCATTGTCGAATTGAGATTTTAAGATCTCATTAACCATCACGGCTATATTGCATTAAGAACACATCCCACAGGGCCCACAGAAACCTCTTAATCTTCGCATGCGCCTAGGTACAGCGTTCTCGTTGTGTCTCACTGACGCCCCCACTTTTTCATCATACATGAAGGGAGTTACGCATTTACGCTACTGCGCTCTCCTGTAGCACTCCTATCGTATACGATCTGAGACATGTAGTTGTGCTACCGTGTAGGCCGTCGTCACAACAAGGAAGCGTAGTTAATTGCTGCTAATTACGCAGTGAAATTCCAAGTTGTTGCCAATTGAGGCTGGTAAAAATTGCCCCAAACTTGCTTGCTGCGGCTCAACGCGTGTGCCGACGGCAATGCTGTGGTAGTGCTTCGTTCGAAGAGTTGGCTCAGCACTGCGTATTTTCGCGTTCTCAATAGTTCCAGAGAGGATGTCTAGCCACTCGTAAAACTCAACATCTTTGTCGTCTTTCCAGGCAAGGTGCATTGACCAATGCAGTGCTCCTAGGTTTCATTTGCAAGGAGAAAGCGGGAAGCCTGTATGAAAATGAACGTCAAGCTCATAGAGCTCGAAATATGGATACAGGATGCTGGTTCCGGGAAATAATTCTGCTTTACCAAATAAGCAGAAGGATAGCCAAAAACCAATGAGCTAAACAATATAACTGCTGCTTTCGCAAACTTAAGCCGGAGGTCAGATATGTAAACAAGATACGGGCAGTTGTCCGAAGCAACCTACCTGCGTAGTAATGAATCGTACCAAGGTAAACCAGGTGTAGTAATCAGGTTCAGTCACCACCAGCAGATGAAAATAGGTGCGATTTCAACTTGTAACACCAATAAAGCTAAGAAAAAATTACAGAGAAGTAGGAAACCCGGATGAAATCAAGCAACGTTGTAAGCAACAGCAAAGAAGAGGAATTGTTCACTCAGCTGTCAACAAGTCTCAGCGGCCACCTTTACCGATATGAAATTTGTGTAGGTACCGACCTCATGGTAGGACGGAATAACGCTGGATCCGTGCTGACAGAGAGCACTCAAATTGCTTGCGATCTTGTATGCACGACACCTAGTGATGTCGAGTGTCGTAATGGTGTCAAAGAATATTGTTACTTAATAAATGGGCGTTGTTATACTGAAAAGGGTAATATTACCTATTATCTAACTGAACATTACCCATTTAGCCTTGTAAACTAGCAGATATACGCAATAGAGGGAAAACAAAAAGAAAGCCTGGCTTCAGGAAGACAGTTGACGCTACTATAGGGTTAGGTAAGAAAGAATGTAGCGGTGGTGTAGAGGTAGAGCATCTGCCTCGCATGCAAGAGAACTGTGGTGTGAATCCCGGTGCCGCGCAATTTTCCACCAGATTAAAAAAAAAGTCCGCGTGTTGGTAAAATAGCATAAACAGGCCTGGAGTGCGGCATGATCCCGGTGACCAGAACCGGTAACGCACTCCCTCACCAGAGCAGGATTGGACACCCTGGTGCAGTACTTCGGCACAACCTCCTATATGAATACAACAGAAAAATGTATAACAGCTGTGTCTTACCAGTTCTCCCGTACGGGGCAGAAACCTGGAGGCTTGCGAAAAGGGTTCTGCTTAAATTGAGGACGACGCAACGAGCTATGAAAAGAAGACCGATGGGTGTAACGTTAAAGGGACACTAAAGTGAAAAATTATGACTTCTGCATCAGTGAATTACAGTTCTACAGCACCACTCTTACAACGATAAGACGTTTGGTAAGCCAGAAAAAGCGCAAGAAAGAAATACGGGTGGCGACGCCTAGTTAAGTTACCGCACCTGGGGGCTGTGACGTCTTGGATTTTGATGGCATCTTCTAGGGTCTACTAATTATATACAGCGGCATAGATTGACTACATTCTGTTCTAAAGGAACAAAATATTAAACAAGGCAAGTTTCGGCAACCAAATGCGAAAAGATACTTTTGAATCCCTGACGTGACGCCGACGTACCGGCGCTGGGGTTTCGGCGCGAAATTCAGATACTGATACTTGGACCTTCATTTTCTCATCTAATAATCAAACTAATTTTTTTAATGACCACCTGCAGGGTTCACAACCAATGCTTCACTAGTTTAAACTTATTTATTGTTTCGCTTTACTGTCCCTTTAAAAGATAAGAAAAGAGCAGATTGGGTGAGGGAACAAACGCGAGTTAATGACATCTTAGTTGAAATCAAGAAAAAGAAATGGGCATGGGCAGGACATGCAAGGAGGAGGGAAGAGAACCGATGGTCAGTAGGGGTTATGGACTGGATTCCAAGGGAAGGGAAGCGTAGCATGGGGCGGCAGAAAGTTAGGTGGGCGGATGAGATTAAGAAGTTTCCAGGGACAACATGGCCACAATTATTACATGACCGGGGTAGTTGGAGAAGTATGGCAGAGTCCTTTGCCCTGCAGTGGGCGTAACCAGGCTGATGATGATGAAAAAGAAGGAAAGAGAATATGAAAGGCGTGATGCAAAGACACTTGAAAAATAAACACATAGGTAACATGATATTCACCCAAATTTAACATTTAACAAATTTAATAGAAAGCTTCGCAGTTGTAGAAAAATTTGTCCTGCTGCAGGATTCGAACCTGGCACCCACGCCTTCGAGAGGCGGTTGCCCTGCCCTCTGAGAAAACCGGAGAGGCTAGCTGGGGCCTCCACAACTACGAAGCCTTCTTCCTGAGATTCCAGAATGAGTGTCCTTTGCAAATTCATGTTACAATCGGGTGGATAAAACTTTTCCCTTGCATGACACTTTGTCCAAATAACGGGATTCGGCAGAACGGTTTTATCAAGCGATCTTTCATTTTTTATTGGTTATGTGGAGCTGTTCCTAATGACTCAATTCCGTTCTTCTTTACGTTGTTAAGGTTTTTCGCAGCTGTCGAAGACTAATGTCATTTTTCGCTTGTGAAGAATGGAACTCTCAAGCAATTGAAAGCACTGGAGGACGTGAAACTGCCAGTAAGTCTTTTTCTCTTGAGACTAAAAGAATTTACAGTAGAAAAGTTGACGGCCCGTCATTAGTTGCGCACATAATTTTGTTTTTTCGTAATGTACTAGGAATCGTGCAAGCGTTCAAATTGACTATGAATGGAGTGGTACAACATTTCTTTTCATCTAACGCTATCACCCACCTCTTTCTAAATGCCTTGCTCCTTTAGTGGAAGAAATGTCCGGCAGAACTCACACCATGTCAAATAAACATTATGCGAAGCAAGGATAATTACAACAGCGGCGCCATATGTATGTCCATTATTATTGTTACTGAAGTTAACCGCTTGCACATGATATCCGCTTCGCTGACTTGCATGTAGACAATTACCTTTAATTCATTTCAATTCTTTATTGGCAGACTTAGAACATACAGAAATACCAAAACTGGTTGGGCCCATAGCCACAGGCTAGTTTCGGGTCCAATGAAAAATAAATAACAGTTGCAAGTACAAAGCAAGTAAGATACATCACGTGCATCAACATATTTGTCGTACACTCTTAACTTGCACGAGCGTACAAAAGGAAATGCGAAATAGTGAAAAGCATGTTATAGTATTAAACATTTGTGAGTAAACATATAAAACACATATAACTCGTGAGCAATTATGTTTTCGGTAATTCTGTAATTTAATGTCTAATTTGTTTACTGAGTAAGCTAACTGTAATTGAGTTGCTTTCTTTAGTCATCAATTACATGTAATCCGCTATATTTGTGACGAAAGAAGCTCTGACAGGAGATGCAGCTTTGAGCGCCTAGATTTGGTGTGAATAACAGAGTTTCACCTATTTCACCTAACGCGTTTCACCTATTGAAAGCTATGCACCAACTAGCCCCACAACGTGTTTTACAACAGAGTCCACAGGGATGAAAACATGTGCATAGGTTGCCTCTTTCCCAGTATCAACCGTTTTGCAGCCGCGAATAAATCACCTGAACATGGCAGGCTTCCGTATTTGCAGCTTCTCTTGAATTTCCGACGTCTGTACTTTCATCTAGTAATAAATGTACTTCCGTTTCTCCTGGAGGCGCAGGACGGCGGCCTTTTAAAGCAGTTAGAGCTGGTCCTCAATTTTTCGCTTAATGTAGTGAATCAATTCCCTGATGTACACCGAAGCTTTTCATGGGCTTCTATCGGTTTAATTTACGGGACTCGAGTGCACATTTTTTTTAATTGCAGCACAGGAACAGTATTTCTAGAAGGCAAGAATATGCAGCATCATAATGAAAACATTGCATATTTGGCCCCTTCATCAAGAAACGTGTAAGTTTGCAGCTGTCCGTTGCGATTCCTCTTTCAAGCATAAATGGAAAACGATTTATGGGCGCCGAGAGGAAGTCTACCACATGTTGGCAATCAAATTAAATCCGTGCTGCTGGGGCCCCCTAGAACGTTCCTCATCCCCTAACATAATTTTTTTTTATTTTCACTGGCCCTGTGGGGAGCATTTACCATTAGGCCGAGCAACATTGAAGCGCTCTTCTTCGTGACAACCTACAGAGCATTGAGCAATCACGATGTCTTGAGCAAAGTGTTTGGGCGTTACTACACAGCCATTCGCTGCGGCGCACACAGTGAGTGAGCTTTCGGTGTCTCTGCATGTATGTCCTCACAAGAAAACGAGGGAATGTTACCGAATAACATTTTTGGCAAACAATTCTTCGTAATGTTAACAACGTGTGAAGGACTGCAGAGGACATATTGGAAACGTTAGTACAGCTCATCTGATTTATTGAATTTGTGCAACGGTAAAGAAAATAGGGATGAGAACAACGTAAAATTAATCGATTACATTTTTATAACTCCTCAGCGTTGTGGGACAGTAATCGGTAAGTGTAATTACTTACTTTGTTTGAAGAGGTAATTGAGATAATAAACGGTCACTTTCTTGTACCGTGTAAAAATCCGCTGCTACAAAATATTTTTACACATGTGGTCAACTTTTTTTCTCTTTGTGTTCAACTTGCTCTTGTATATGAAAATATCACTCGTCTGGACGGTAACTTGTCTTCACTGTCGGCGCGTCTGTATCAGTGAGCGGTTTACCTACGCTTCTCCTTTGCTCAAGTTCTCGTTCCACGACCGTTTTCGCCCTATACTGTAATCTTTTACCGTGTTTCAGTTCCTCCGCTCTTTCAAAGGCTGGGAACACGCATGACATGTTATTTGTTTCGTGTCTCTTTCTCTTTTGGGGGGGTGCGGGGGGGAGCGGCAACCCGACGCCGATGTGCCCGATGTGCGGAAGGAAGCAACAGCTATCTAATGGTCTTCCAAAGAGCCCAGCATTGCAGCGCATTACTCACATTTTAATTAGTAGAACCATGCACATCACTCAGAAGACCTCAAAAGGCGCAGTATTTTACAATGACCGGCAAAGGTTCAGAGAAATGACGCATTCAAACGTACGCGTAATTTGGCTTATTGTCTTTCACATTGTCTTCGGGCCCGTGAATATTAGTTATATTGTGAATAACTTAAGTGTGTTAATAAATACGAGAAACATGTAATTTCTTTCTTTCGCCTCGTGTATTTAGGTCGCTTTCCAGCCAAATACAAATGTAAGCGCTTAGCCGAAAAAAACAAGTGCGATGCAGATGAACTTCCCACCCGGAAGTTGAAAGAATGAACTGCTTGAAAAATGAATATGCAATTTAAGCGGCCATAGTGGCGATGAGCAGTAAGCACCAAGCAGTGATAACTGGTAACAACAATTGGGTTTTATTGCAGCAGCTGTCGGCTAATATTTCCGTAATTTCACACAATATCAGTCGAGGAGGCCATTTTGCATAGGAAACTTTTTCTACAGAGTACTACTAATTCGATGGCCACCTCGCCCCACCTCCAACACCATTCTTATTCAATTATGTGGCCGACAAATGTCTGATGTGTCGTCTGTTGATTAAATCATATCAACCGAGTTGTTTCAAAATGTCACGTAGATAACGAGTAGGCAAAATTATATTTAATAGATATATACAGAGAATTCGCAGATAAGATGGCAGAATAACCAAAACCACGAACGAGTTCTTTCGACCATCCTCTTTGTTGTTCTGCTCAGCACCTTCTTCAGAACGCGGGAATGGCCTGTGACATAACCCCAGGCGGTCGGAGCGCCGTATACGCGCTTAGAAAAGGGAAGGGCTGTAGGCTGAAACGCACGGCTTGAGATGGGACACATGCTCGAAATTGATGCGGGGAACTGAAGATGACTAGTGGCCATACAACAGGATTACCTCGTATGTGAGCTCGGTGAGCTGCTGTAGAACCTTGTAGGGTCCGGAGTAGCGGGAAAGAATTTTCGAAGACATGCCGACGTGGCGGCAAGGGATCCAAAGAAGGGCCAAGGAGCCTGTTTCGAAATGAACGATTCTGCGGTGGCTCTCATAACGGGTCTTTTGAGTCAGCTTCCAGGCAGAGAGACGGTCCCGTGCGATGTTATGAGCAGTCTGAGCGCGAGCAATAGCGTGGCGAGCATATTATGTAACAGCGTGCGGAGCTGATGGAAGTAGTGCCTAAAAGGACAAGGTGGGGTGGCGGTCAAACAACAGATAAAAGGGGGAAAACCCAGCTGTGTGGTGATAGGAGGACTTGTATGAGTATATCATATAAGGCAAACTTTTGTCACAATCACGGTGATCTGCTGAAACCTACAAGGATAGCATCGTGATGAGCTTGCGGTTAAGGCGTTCTGGGGGTGGTATATAGGCGGAGGTTACCTTGTGACGTGTGGAACAAGAACGAATAATATCGCCGACAATGTGCGAAAGAAAAGACCGACCATGGTCTGTCACCAGCCGCTGTGGAGTGCCATGGTGGAGGATGGCGTTGTGCAGCCGGAAGTCAGCAACGTCCGCGGCGCAACTGGTCGGTAGTGTCCGTGTGATGGCGTATCGTGTCGCGTAGTCAGCAGCTACCGCGATCCGCCTGTTGCCCAAAATAGAAATTATAAACGGCCCAACGAGATCAAGGCTGATGTGGTAGAATGAACAGTCTAGTTGGAATGTGTACAGGCAGCAGTGGGCAGGCAGGCTGCAAGGACAAACGCTTACGGCGTTGGCAGGACTCTCAACCAACAACGTACCGGCGCACAGAACTGTAACGGACTGGCCAAAAGAATCGATGCCGCACGCGGTCATATTTACCGGATGCTCCGAGGTGGCCGGCTGCTGGAGTATCGTGCAGCTGGGGGAGTAGAACGGAGGGTCATAGGTACCACGAGCGGAAGCTCGGTACCGTCGAAGTTGGTACTGAGATGGTAGAGAATATTGTTGCTTAGCACGAACAGGTGGAGGGATTGGTTGTTGCGATTACAGCGTAGACGATAAATGATGGACCGCTAATTTTAATCACTGAGTTCTTGATTGTGTATGCCACTAATGTCGGAGATGTCGAGGACGCAGGTGTCGGAATCGTGGGCGGTGGAATCGGGAGAGTCCACGGAATGGCGTGATAGGCAATGGGCGTCCTGGTAGGCGGTGCCGAACATGTAAAGATCAAAATTGTATTCTTGAATTACGCCCGTATTCAGAAATTCATCTTGACTGAAAGCTCATGCTTGACTTGATATAAATGATGCCTAGTGCCAACACGTTCAAGACAATCATTGCGTTTGTTATGGTGCGTTCACGACAAGCGTCATTTAAATCAAGTCGTGCATGGGCTTCAAGTTAAGGTGCATTTAGGAATATGGAGGTTAGCATCCATTGACCAAGGCGTCCAGTCGGGTCTTTGAGAGACGAAGGCTAGCACAGCGCAGGGTGGTCCATGATGACTGAAAAGATGCGGCCAAACAAGTACGGTCGAAATTCTGCGATCGCCCTAACGAGAGCAAGGCATTCGCGTTTCTATTAATTAACTTGCTCCGCTTTAATACATCTCGCCATTGTTATTAATAATCAAGGGTCCCATTGCAATCTTTCACATTGGGACTCTCGTCTGTGTATTGTCTCTTGCGTATTCATTGTCTTTAAAGAATAATAACCTGAAACAGAACTTTACTGGAGTGATGGAGAACTTGCGCTCTAGAGGAGAGAGGAGGCGACTGGCGTAGGTGACAACACAGTCTTCGTTTTGTTGCTGCTTTGCGAGCATAGCGCCAATGCCGAGTCCACTCGCCTCCGTTCGTACTTGGGTAGACGCTGTGGGGTCAAAATGCGCAAAGATGGGAGGAGTCGCAAGCAACCTGGTGCGCATTTGGAATGCATCGGCCTGTATAGGACCCCATGAAAATCGGCTTTTGTTGTTCAGGAGCTTTGTTAGCGGACGGGAAATGTCGGCGTAGTTCTTCACAAGATGCCGCAAGTAAGAACAGAAGCCAACAAAGCTCTGGACGTCCTTGGCCGAAAGCGGCATGCAATTTTGTTGGGATTAGTTTAGACGCTGCGAAAACTCACATGGTTGCCTATGACAGTAATTTCATGTCGGCCAAATCTGCACTTCAAAGAGTTCAACTAAAGGCCAGCACGTCGGAAACCGTCAAGCACTGCCAGTAGGTGGCTGGCTCAGGTGGCTCTCAAATACTGGCAAAAAATGACCACATCATCAAGGTAACAAAGGCTTGTCGAAGATTTGTTGTCACGATGCAGAGAATCCATCATTCTTTCAAACGTGGCGGCGGCATTACATGACCCAAAAGGCATAAGTTTGAATTGGAAGGGACCATCGGGTGTTACAAATGCGGTCTTTTCGCGGTTCAGGTCGTCAGCAAAAATCTGCGAATACCCTGATAGAAGTTCGATGGATGAGACTTAGTTAGACCCGTGAAGACAGTCGTGGACGTCATCAAAATGTGACAGCGAGTAGACGTCGTTACGTGGGACTTTGTTGAAGGGCCCGTAGTCTATGCAGAAGCGCCAGCTGCCATCCTTCTTCTTTACTAGGATGACAGGTGATGCCAAGGAACTACAGGAAAATTCAGTGACGTTTTTGGTGAGCATCTAGTCGAGCTCGCGCTGAATCACTTGCCGCTCAGCATGGGACATCTGATAAGGACGTCGTCTGATGGGGCTGAGGTCTCCAGTATGGATCCGATGAGTTACAACGGATGTCGTGTCCAACGGGTGGTCGTCAAGGTCAAAGGTGTCGCGATTGGACACCAACAGGTGCCACAGGTCTGCTACGTGTGCTGGGACTAGGTCAGGCGCTATCATTTTGTAAAAACTGACATCTGTTGAACTGGACGAGGAGGTGGGCGTAGCGGAAGACGAAGAATCATGTGAAGCGAATTCATAAATGGCATGTCCATCGACACAAGAGACGTTGGCCAGAGCCATACCTACTAGAATAATTTTCTTGCACCAGCTAACGTTCAAGATGGGCAGTGACACTGTTTTTAGTGACTGTAACGAGGGTGGGAGGAACCGTAATATTTTGGGTATACACCTATCGGAGTCAAGAAATGATTATTGACGGAAATGGAAGGTAGGGCAGTAAAGTTCACGTTCGGTGGCTGTAGAACGTTATCGACCAAGCACAAACGTGGTTGACGTATGGGCGGAGCATCAGAGTGAAGAAGCAGGTCGAGCTGGGAGAATACCAATTCCACAATCAAACAGGGCGGAAAGGGCTGATAAAAAGCCCATGCCAAGGATGAGCTTACGGGAGCACTGCTCGAACACGGAAAGTAGTACTGTCGTGGAGTGGTCGACGACACTGATGCGTACTGAGCACATCCCAGGGACATCCACCGTCGGTGACACGGCTGGCTGACAACGTGGTTGGTGTGAGGACCTTTTTCAAGCGATGACGAACCTCTGGAGACATCACACACATCTGTGTGCTGTGGTCGATGAAAGCAGCAACGCGTACACCGTACATTTTAGCGTCTATTAGGTTACGTGTAATCGGTAGAGTGGTCAGGATTTTGCGGACCACTCCTTAATGCAGCATCACCTCCGGGCGCTGCGCCGCTTATTTTCCGAAGGCAGACGTCCAGTAGGCGAACGACGGGCGGCGGAATTATGGCGAGCGAGATGACAGACCACTAGAGAGCGGCGAACAGGACTGGTGTCCAGGCAGAGATGGTGAGCATCGATGTGACATGGTGGGAGCGTGGTGGTATGCGATTGCACAGAGTGACGTTCTAAACAGTCAGAATTGCTCTCAGGGCGACGGTTATGGGCACAGGGTGCATGAGAAGGCCAGCGCCAATGTCTGTAGCAATAGTGGATGACGTGACCTATACTATCGCAACTAAAGCAAAAAGGCCGGTCATCGGTAGTCCTCTATTCGGCCCGCTTTCGACGACGTAGCGGGGGCCTTGGCCCTTGAGCATAGGAGGCTTGGAGACGGTCAGTCGGGTGTTAACAGGCGACAGCACACACAGAGTCCAAGCCAACATTGGGCAGCTCCTGACGAGCCATGCCTTGGACACGTGGTAACTTCGGGGACGTAGACTCAACGGCGCGGAAGCACGTGCAAGCAGGAAACAGCCTTTTTGCATCCGATAATCTTTGTGACATGCGCCGCGGTGAACGGTACCTGTGGTGCAGGTACGTCTTCACACGACGATGTTGCTGTCGTGTTAGGCCGTCGCACGAACGTGAGCAATGCACCGACTTTTGACCTTCTCAAATCGCTTACACTCCCGTATGATGGAGTCGGTCGTGTTTCAGTTTCCAGAAGAGGGTTATAGCACCGAAAAAACACAACACACAGAAAGCGAGACGGGTCTCGCTTGCTGTGTGTTGTGTTTTTTCGGCGCTATAGCCCTCTTCTGGAAACATGCACCAACTAGCTCCCCAACAAGTATTACTCAGTGTTTCCGTTCTTGCAAATGAGGAAATTGAATGAATCATCTGCTATCTCATTTAAAACATGCCCCACTTCGTGTGACTCTGTGGTGTTGTCTTCAGCTTCGCGACAAAGGGCCAGCACGTCCTGTGTATCAGAAAGATAGGACTCCGTATATCTTTGGGCCGTGACACCAGCGCCTTCTTTGGCGCGGCCCTACGAACAATGGCTATTCCAAACAGATCGCGCATATTTCTTTTGCACTAATCTCAACTTACGATTTCGGGTTTCTTATTCCCCAACCAGACTTTTGCTGTTGATTGTAACTAAAATATAACATTTGCCAGCATGACCGTGCCGTCCCATCGGTTATTTTTACTTACACACTCATATATAGGGCCAACCAGTCGTCAATATCGCCGTCATCGGATCCAGAAGACGCGCCTCGATCTCTTTGATGCGCAAAGAAAAGCCCTGACGTTACCACCGCTGACGAAGTGGCCGTCTCTTCAGCCATTATGTGAAAATACAAGTGACGGTCGCTGTGGAGCTCCATCGTAACAAGTTCTTACCCCGAACCTCCACGAAAGATATGACGTAGATAAAGTGTAGGGAAAATTATATATGCAAAATGCCGTCAATTTTTCACGCACGACTGACCGTCTCCAAGTCTCTTATGCCAAGGACTAAGGCCCCCGCTACGTAAATTCCAAGCCAAGATGGCAAAATAATCCGAACCACGAACGAGCTCTTTCGATCGTCTTCTTCATCGTCCTGCTGAGCGCCTTCTTCAGAATGCGGGAATAGCCTGTGATAATATCACTAGAAAATTACGAGACCTGTAACATTGCAATATAATTTGCAAATTTCGGCGAAGCGCTTTAGGGTTATTGGGTTATTAGAATATTCAGTTCAGGGGCGCTTTAACGTAAAACTATTCCAAACTTTTCTATTCCAATTCTGCAGTCAGCCCTCCGCGATTGCTATAACACTTTTTTTTTACCACCCCCACTTCACCTGTCTATCACGCGACGTCACGAAAACTGCGATAGCTCTCCATCTGATATGACGTGTACACACGGATTATGCATAATTTGATCAAATAAAAGAAATATAGTTATTTCTGATTCGACGCCGTTTCCCCATTAACCTTCGGCTATTGGTCAAAGTGTTTCAGGCTGCACCCACTTCACCTGCCTCTCACGCGACGTCACGAAACCGCGAAAGATCCCCGCGTCAATGTTACGTGTACGCGTTAAAGATCCATTAATATGCCGAACAAAACTGAATTTTCTTCTGAATAGCCGAAGGATGCCCCGTTCCGAAAGGAATAAAATATAACTGGCGCCGATCGCTCAGGCACTGGCTACTCGCCGCTGCCAGAAAGCAAGGGGTGATTTGCGTGTAACAAAACTTTTTCGTGGCCATGTAACGTTTTCGTGAACTTTCGACACGTTTGCGACCTCATTCTGCCAACTATTCTTTGCTGAGGATCAGTTTTAGCGCCATTCTTAACCTTCCGTTCCATGCCGCCGCGATTGTTGACGAACCACCGCAAGCTATGTAAGGCAAAGCGGACCGTTCGCAGACGTTGGCACAACCCTCTTCATCCAGTTGTTGATTTTCACTGCAGTTGCGGGGCCCCATTGAATCCCTCTCCACTTGAGCTTGCTCCGCGCCTCTTGGCAGCCAATTAGATAAGACAACCGGCTCAGTGTACGCAATGTTGTTCGTTTTTCAAGCAAACAAAAGTGACCTCCCATGAACGAGCGGAGCGTTTGATTGGTCTATTCAGACAACCCTGCGGGTGACCGCCCAATGGCTTGACGTCAGGAGATTGAAATAAAAACGTATTGGAATAGTTTTACGTTAGAGGGCTCCAATTCACTTCTCTTTACCCGCTTTGAAATAATTGTACAATGTTCCTAGCGTTAATGCTGAGCTCGTGAAATTATCGACTGCTATAGCATAGGGGGCTCAATTGTCAGTCGCGTTTTGCTAATAACTATTCTGCATAACACTATTTTGCAGCTGGAGAAATCACCTTGAGTGACTGCTCCTTTGCCTGGGCAAAAGAAGACTCGAAGCTGGATCCTCCCGTTCTTCAGAATATCAGCCTCAACGTGAGCAGTGGTTCCATTGTGGGCATCGTGGGTTCTGTAGGAAGCGGGAAGTCTTCGCTCTTGTCTGCTGTCTCCGGTGACATGAGACGCCTGAGGGGATCCACAGCGCTTAGAGTGAGTGATCAACGAACTAGGTCTCTTTGTCACCTGTTTGTAGATGAGTTGATGGCACAGCTGCATTCCGATTTGCGCGCTTATTCTGATAATATTGCAAGCTAGAGGTCAGGAAACCAATTCCTGCACGAGAAGAAGCCCGATTCTTTCCCGTTAATAGATAACAACAGGTATAAACAGTAGGCAAGGAAACTACAATCAGAAGGTGGCCAGTAGATATTAATCGATTATTTACAATCTTGTTTTTAACCCTGAGCATTACACGGCAACTTTACAGCTAATACGTGCTTCAGCGTTCTCGACATGATGAGGGACCTCTTCCTCTGCATTTCTTTAGCGCATACTTCCGTCCGTCACTGCTTTAGCCTTCGAGGCCAGTAGGGTCTAAATTTACAATTATTGCTTCCACTGCATTTTTTTTCTCCTGAGAGAGTGCTAATGCCTACAGCAAGCGACTGATAGTGCAACACAACCGTTTCTACTTATGACACAACTGCTCTTTATTTTATTAGTGGCACAGAAAAATGTCTGCAACAATTTTTTATTTTCCAGCAACTATTAAAAGCACAGAAAAGTGATGACAGCTGTAAAGTATTACTGCAAAATGCGCATTTAGTTTTGTATAGAGGTAATTTTTTTAGTGTATTCACTGTGTTGCGTCCATTTGAGATTGTTCCTGCTATATGTCAGTTACTTGCCGCCTGTACAGCTTAATGTAATATTAAAAGCGGAACCAGTGGTTATGCATTACCGCACTTTTTTTACCGCCTTGCACGTTGTACGTTATCACTTTGTGATAAGTAAAGTCAAACTCCCACTCAAGTACGGAAAGTTAGCGCATGACCAATTTTTGTAACGCTCATCACTCCCTAGCACGGTGTTTCAAGAAAGTTCAGCACTCTCATTGCAGATCTACTTTTTGCCAAGCATCTCTTTTCAACGTCTAATCAGCCGTAATATTCAAGCATGCTGTCCACTTGACAGCAAGAACGATCTGCCACTATCAGGTCTTGTCCTCGCTGAGCGCTTTCCCGTGTCGTGGACGCTTGTCCTACTCTGGAGTTTTGGTTCATCTATGCATGTTTGTATGGGTTCGCTTGTTCACAATTTAGCGTTCCTTTACACTATGCACAAACCACTTAGAAACGCCGCGAGTGTCGAAAAAAATAGTTGCCTGCCGATCTTTTCTGTAAACTACAAAAGAGCAGCCATCTTTCCCACAGGAGCTTTCGCTTTTATGACGTAGTGCATTCATACCTGCATTGCCATGCGAGAAAAGACGTACTAAAATGCATATCAGACCATTGGTAGGCCCCAGGGTTTAGGAAACCGCACGAAGGAGTACGTTTCGCTAACGGTCGTTGTCATTGTAGAGTAGGTGTCGAGCAACGCACTACCTGGTGAGTGCCACCGTGATGTTAAATTCGGTGTGCTCTTTTCGAACATCCTGTGTGGAACCTGTTAATAATACTGTCACCCCCTTGTGGTGACTCACATGTGGCCTTGCACTGCTCAGCACGAGATCGTGGATTAAATGTCAGCCGCGGTGGTTGCATGATGGAGAAAAAAATGCAAGGACCCTTGTGTGCCATTTTTCAGATGCACGTTAAATGCCACCAAGTAAACATTAAACCTTAGTCCCCCACTACGCCGTCGACGACAGCTCACATTCGACGACAAATTATTGTGCTCGCCGCAGTTGTGATTTGGTTGTTTCTTGTTTTTCTGGGAACAAGTTACACAATACTAATTCGTAACTCCCCTATTGGATAGTACTTGCTTCTTCGTCGTCACTACAGCAAAACATTCTGTGGTTTGGCATTTAGAAAAAATTTTATGTACACACAGCTCCTGCATCACAATTGTTTGATTGAGTCAATGGAGCTGCCACGAAACTATCGAGTAAGTTGCAAAGAAACCGTTTCTAGTTGCTTTTATCGCCAGGATGACAAAAAAATACTGTAACTGTATTCCCACAAGCACCCAATTATTTACTGCGGTACGTTTACGCAGGGCACAATTGGTGTTGTATGTCAAAGACCTCATGTGTTCAACATGACCATAAGAGACAACATAATCTTCGGCAGCAAGGTTGATGAATTGTACTACTGGAAAGTGCTGAAAGCTTGTCAAATGATTCGAGACATCGAGAGTCTCCCGGCTGGCGACTTGGCTGAAGCAGGAGAGAAGGTAAGGTGACAGTATACCGGAGGGGGGAGGGGGTTACAGATAAGGCATCACAAATGCAGAGCTTTCAGAGGTGTTATAATATTTGGGACAGACTTTACGCTAAAGCAGGGTGTAACCACAGTACAATACCAAGTCACTCCTTTTAGGAAATCATTTTTACAAGCCTGTGGCACCTGAATGTGCTCGTGATTCTGCGTGCGTTTTCTTATATAAAGCTGATAGTATAGTAGCGATAACGGATACGATATTGCATGCCGGAGAAAATGCATAATTTTGCAGCTTCGTTTGATACATCTGTTTCGTTTCAGAACTTTGGTGTAGGATTTATTGTGCGCGAATTATACATTCAATAGATACATTCAATAGATGGTAAATACTCTAAATAAGTGGTTCTGAATAACGCGCAAGCCATGACCAATGTGTTATTTCTTACTCTGAAGCGGCTGTTACTAACTGTGTAGTTCCTGGGATCAATCGCACTTGATAGAGGCAGATTATGCATCTCGCTTCTCCGCAAATAACTCTAGCGAGAAATGGCTTCTTTTCGTCATCGCATGCCAGAAAAGTATTCGCTTGATGTGCTCGTTTTTGTTAGGGGCCCTGATAAGGGCAGCGCTCGCTTGGACAACGTCAGCGTAATATTTTATAATGTAAAACAAAATGAAGTGTTCAAATGTGCAATATAATTTGGAGTTAAGCAGTTCGCAATGACTTGCGAGCTTTGGTTCTTGATGCCTTTGTTATACTATTGTCGCAGGTTGGACTGCATTGGTGACTAATATTTACGGAAGAACATGAGCCGATTACATAATTCAGCTTAGTGCTGGCTAAGCCGAGTACCATAAGTATCTCATGTATATTAAGTATCTAAATGCGCGCTATATCGGTAAAGCATAGAACAAGCGCCTTATTACCGCTTACTTGAAAAGCACTGGCCAGCACAGTCGAACAGACGTTTCTGAATATTTTTACTCCTAGTTTACGTCTGGTCCTACCACTTGTTTCGAGTCCAGCTGCTGCTACCTGGTGCTTTCGCTATAAAGAAATATTTCCGTGATTGGCACCTTTGCTTCCAAGAAATTTGTGCGAAAGGTTTGCTCGTGAATGTTTCTCTTCTGTCACCTCTTACGTGACGCCGAAATTGTTACTTTATTCTCACCCTGTGCAGGGTGAAATGCTCAGTGGAGGTCAAAAACAGCGAGTAGCCTTAGCCCGAGCGGTCTACTCAAGAAGCGACATTTACCTTCTGGACGATCCCACCAGCTCTCAAGATGCCCGTGTTGCACGCGGTATCCTCGAGCGAGTCATTGGGCCACGTGGTCTGCTCGTAACAAAGGTGAAATATGTGTTTGTTAGTGCACATCATATAAAGGTATTTGCGGCCATTAACTATTTGCGTATACATCATTACATCGCGCTAAACGGTGTGAAACTTACGTAAAATTTAATTAGACAAGTTTACAGTGCCATCATAAGCATTAAAAAAATTCACTCGTGGGGTTCTTATGTTTCCAAACTGTACAGCGGTTTACAAGTCATGCCATTGCGGTGTACTTCGGGACTCCCTGGGGTCCTTTAACTGGCACCCAATGCATGGTAGTCGGGCGTTTTTACACTTCACCCCCATCGAAGCGCCGCTGTCAAAATTAGTCACCTTCGTCCGTCCGTCTGATCTCAGGATTTCGAGCATCCATCTTGGGTAAATTGTAAATTATATTTTATGATGTGCCGTGACCCGCTTTGCGTTCTCGCATAAATAATCATAATCGGCAAACGACTCGCCTGCTTTCCCACAATACACGGTGGTGAAACGTCTCCAGAAGAGCGAACATCTCGCAAAACAAACCTGTCTCTAGAAACAATTTGATTCGTCCTGCGAGGCACCACTTTTGTCGCGAAACATATATAACTTGCTCCTCCGCGTTCTCCGTTAGAGCAATTTTAAGGATTTTCGAGAAGTCAGACACTTTTGTCATTTTTTTTTTCGAGCTGCACGTCATCATTGGTATTTTATAGCATTTGTTTGAATATTTATGTGTCGCTACTCCCCCGTATAGTCTGATATAGATAGCAGCACTGCCCGTGCACGATGATAACATTCGGCAGAGACACTTAAGAGTCGCTTTGGTGAAAAGCTTTTACTTAGGTATTCATCCGCGCATCGTTGTTCACGTTATGAACTTTTGCACGACGTTCCGTTTGAGACATGATGGCGGTCGTATACCCTATTTCGCACACATATGATTGGGCGTCGACGGTGGTTCTCGTTGTTGGTCATGTTTTCCTGTCACGTATGTGGCTTCTACATGCTATGCACGATTGGCCAAGAAATGAGTACGCGGTGCACAGCGATGTCGTTTCGCGTTGAAGGATTGTTAGAGCGTGAGAGAAGACGACGACGACGACGCTGACCCGCACGTCATCAAAATATATTATTTAATCAAACCGATTTCGTTGTTGACCGTATTATTCATTTCATTCTTCCAATATTGCCTCATTTATAACTATATATACATTTTTTTACATTGAATGGCTGCCAACTGAGTCGTCTTGAACTTTACTCGCTTTAATTTATCCATCGAAATTACAGCTTTCTAAATTTACTACTTTAACACATAGGTAAAATCTCGCCGACTCTTAGCCAATCGTCGTGAGTGGGTATGAGCCAAATATATTAAGATCATCATCATCATCATCATCATCATCATCATCATCATCAAGTGTTGCATTAGCCTTTCCAAATAGCGAAGTCGCGATGCCGGGTTATGTAAGACACTGAGAAATATGGCGTTAATCCAGGCAGCTCTTGGCGCGTATTTAGTGGCTCGAGCATCAATTGACACTCTATGTTATAGCGCAGTACTTCCGGTTCACCACCTGACACGACCCAAGATGAAATTCAGAAGAAATCAGAAAAGAATAGAAAAATATAGTATTTTAGAATATTCGTGGGTTTCATTAAAGATATGATATCAGAGCATTTGTTTAGTAACAAGTTGAGTTACTGAAGTGTCTTGAATAATTAGAATTAATTAAAAATCACTAGTTACCGCACACCGAAGCACCGAATCGTAGACATTAGAGACCCGCCACGTGAGCACGACTTTGGCGAAATTCTTGCAAACCCGTAAGTCGAAAGCGCAAGTGTTGACGTCACTAATGACTTTACACACAGAAGGTGGCACGATACTTAAACGGCTAATTAATGGAAAGCGGTTGCCTGGCGTAGACTGAGCGTCTGTATAGCAGAGGAGATGTGACGCCACTCCCTCCTGTCTCGCATCTCCTCTTCCAGAGCTCACCTGGTCGCAACAGCTTCGCGCGCGCGCTCGTTACATGATCTGACGTCAACACCGGAGAGGCTTCGTAAGGTGCGCTTCGTGCGTCGCTCGCTTGGAGGCTACGCCCGCCAGGTGGCGCGCACTGCGCTTCCTCCTCGCCCTCCCTCGCTCGTCGCCCACATATCGTGCCAAAGGAAATACGTTGGCTCGCTTAACCTAAGGAGCACCAACTCCGAGGTGCCAATGCCACTAAGAGACACCTAAGTCAAAGATTAGGGTCGCCTACCATTTTTACTGTTTCCACCGTCGGCTACTTTTCGTACCATTCTTTGGCCACATGCTGCCACATTTTCGCCAAATAAGGCATGTGATGCTTTCGCATTAAAGGTACTTATTGCTTTTACAGTTCAGGTGACCATGTGAGAAACGACATAAAGATGAGTAACGATTTCGCCCGGTAAAGAACAATTATTCCCTCGTTGTAGTTTCTGGTGCAGATGTTTGATGGGGATGCTAACCACGTTAAAATATGACGTGCCAGGAAATTTAAAATATGTAAAAAATATTGTTCTCGCCTTATGCAGGGCGCGGGTGGTTACCCTTCGACTTTTACATGTCCGTGCGTACCCTAACCTCGCGGTTTTTCATGCCATATACCCTGAAAGATATCGCAGTGCGGACTTCCCTGCCTGTGGACTAGGGGCAACATTGGACCATGTGTTGTGGGAGTGTGAAGCCATCGGCTCCTCCTTCAGCGAGGATAGGTAGGCTGCGCTCTTGGGCAGCCCCGAACTCAGTGACCAAACCCTGGCCGTCCAGAGTGCCCTCGATCGGGCCGTCAAGTCGGCTTGGCGGTACCTACGTGGGACTAGCCGGGTGGCGCGGGGTCTCCCCTGCGTCTTCTCTGGACCGAAATAAAGTTACTTCACTCACTCACTCACTCGTTGGAAAGAAAGACGCGTCTTATAGTAGTTTCGGTGTTTCTGTGAGGCAATTCGACAACTTGTTTCAAAAATGCTGTTAGGGCCTGTAAAGCCACAGTACTGCGTATATACATTGTACTATACAAGTGCAATCTTGTGCTTACCTTATTCGATTCCCCATAATGGCAATTCTGGACCTTCCGTTAGAAAATGTTGTACAATGCTATATTGTGCACGGATAACCCCTCATATTAAAAAGCGCTAGCGTTGCGAAAATATTTTATCTGCGCACTTTACCTTTAGAACGAGCATTATAAAGCCCTGTGCTGCCGTTTCATGGACGGACAAGTTTCATTCGGCACCGTAATGGCCCGTTCTGTGCTAATACATGTAATCCGCGTTATCATTGGTTATTACAGCCAAGCAAGCTCCGTGCAAAGATGACGCGGTAGTAATCGTGTCTGGGAAGTATTACGCCAATGTACGCTACGATACAGAAATTTTAAAATGCACGCATGCCTCCCTTGTCAAACCGGCCAGACTTTCCTCTTGCAGGGCAGACGCGCCAGAATTCGCATTCACGCGATGGGTGCCGCCTTTCGCCTACCACAATTCAGCGGTAGCGCAGACTCGGGGATTCCTTGGACACACCTGGCGTTTCCCCTCGAAAATGCATTACGTTTCAAGATATAGAACAATTGAAAAATAACTAGTCCAGAACTCAGCACCATAGCATCTCTAAGTTGGCGAGAGGATACCTAGATTGGGATGATTTTGATGTCTCGACAGCTGCGCGCGTGTGGGTAATGCACACGCCATGACAATGCACTCCCATTCATCGATGCAACGATTCTATACCTCGAATCTCCCTTGCGATTTCGTCCGTACTGTGACGCTATCGTGAACGCTGCACATACCTGGAGTTTTCTGTTAGGTATTGCTATAGTGGGCGAAGTCTTCCTTTAATGCAATAAAAATTCGCGACAAATGGTGAGATTCATCCTCCGTCACAACGATCACGCGAATGCTTCGGCTGAGCCACAGACACTCTTTGAAACCTCAAGCGCGGGCGCCACATGAGAATTTCTTCCATTATTATTCCCTCTGGGCAGCTGCCGGACTATGACTGGTCCAAAATATTTCCTCACAAGACACAGCTCGCCTTTCGGCGAAGTCGCTGAAGCCTTCCATATTAGGACAGCGAACGATTGAGTTATTCAAGCGTCTATTACTATCAGCGTCAAATAATTTGAATATGTGTCTAGCACATCCAGGATACCATCAGTTTAACCTTTTACTTTATTGCACAGTCGCGATCGCGACGCCCTCATATCTTGCACATATGACTTTTTTTTTTTATTTGTAGGCATGCTAACCTTTTTATTTTCCAACAAAAGATTAGCTGATAGCCAGCGCATGTGCCTATTCTACTTCCTTGTATTTTCGTCTCGTTAGCGTTGCCGCCATGCAGTGAGTGGTCACCAACTCACCAAGTCTACTATTCTGTTGCTTGTAGCGCCCTTTAATTGCGGTGCATGAGCGTTGCCATGCTCTACGACCAATTGATATGGTCGCTAAAATTACACTTTGGAATTGTGAACATAACTCGCTCGCCGCCTATTATTCGTGCTCTGCTTGTAGAGTTGTAGTGTAGTGTACTAGAATATGGGTAGTGTGTTCAGCGAGGGCTAACGGCTGCCGCACTTGATGTCAAAAATCACGAGATGGCACCACCAGAGCATCAGCTGTCGCATCATGCGCCCTTTCAGATGCGCTACGGCGCTTTGCACACACACGCCTAAGAATCTGCTTTTTAATTGCTAACACGCCAACGATAACACGTCCCTGGTTCGACGACATCGTTCAAATAATTAGGTTTGGCTTCTCGGTTGGATCCATCGCAAGGCTGAAGAAGAGAACTCATTTCTTAATCCAGCTCTACGTTGCCCGAGCTGAGTGCCTTTGCGATGCTATAATATGGCAAGCAGTTTATAACAATCAGGAACTATGTTGATGTGGGATGATCACTTTATTCACAGGATTGTCTGGAAATCCTGGAAAAGTTCTCTAATGCATCGTGGCTTAGCCAGGATCCGTTTACTTGATACGATACTCAAAGTATTATGTAAGGAGACTGGCTATTTTATCTCTAAATCACTGGATCAACAATCTATTGGATATACCAAAAGTAACTAATTACAAAATTATTATTCACCTATTTGCTCAATTCTTTATATAATATGAGTAATGCAAACGAGCAGAATATTATCTTTTCAAATAATCAATTAATGAATTAATAATCACAAGTTTATTATCTGACTTACTTCGAAAATTAAGTAATTAAACATATTTCAATAGTTCGGCAAGTAATTAATCTCCTTCAGCTCCCTATATTGCGGTGGTAACCGCTGTGGATAATTCCAGCATTTATTTTAACCAATGCGTCGTTTCAATTACATCAACTAAAAAGAAACACATACAACTCAAACATCGACATACGCGCTAGCGGCGTTCTACCAACACAACTGACAGGAACGAGCGACGGATCTATCGATGCTCGAGGGGGCACTGTTGTCGTGTGGGCTGGCATCCAAGTGCCCGCCCTCTAAACTCTTGCCGCCTCACGGCAATGCATGGCGCATGCCCCGCCCCCTTGGACACACTACCCCCTTTCAGTACTCTTTAGCTGTAATTCTCCAATGTAGCTCTTCACTTTGACGCCTTGATTTTCATGCTCCAGACACGCCTCTTTGTAACCAACAACACCAAGCTACCGTTCAGTCCCGATAAATGGGTCCTTATGAACGACAGGACGGCAGTGCTCTTCGAAGATCTGAACAAGCTGAAGCAGCACTCGGGAGCACCAACGGAACTGTTCAAAGAATCGAACGGTAAACCAGTCCGCCAAATCGAACCGGAGGAAAGGTAAGGAAAAGCACAAAGCTTTTCGGTACTAAAGAAACATTTAGATGGCACCTAATAAGGTGAACACTAATTCACGTGCGGTTGTTACATGCACGAAGATCATATTGCAAGTTCTTCGCGTCGTGTGCAAAGCCCATGAATGTTTAGCTACAAGGTCTTTGAATACTTCAGAGTTTGTGAGCTGAAATTGCTGTTAGCTGAATGGTAGCGCCTGTCTCGCTCGCCTCCCTTTGTGTTTTTTGTAAACTCTGCGCTAAAACAGTATTAAGTCATAGTATCATTTCGATAAAAACGCTAAGTTGTGTGAACTTATAGCAGTAGAATTAGCCTGTAATGGAATATTAAATGTGCCAATGTAATTTTCCGATGATGTACACAAAACTCGTTAGCAGTGCGCCGATGATTTGTTCTCACATTCAAAAGCACCTCATATATTTCGATACTTTCCACTAGTAATTTGCCAAGGGAGCTGTTATTTATGCGCACCCTAAGACTAAGAAACCTCACGTATATTAATATGCCATGTGCATTACCAGTAGTGAATACGTTGCCAGAACTCAACTATTTCAATGATCAATAAACTTGGATATATGTGGCACAAAAGCACTGCCATTTCTTACCCGCAAACTGACTGTCATCAAAATAAAATATTTTCTCCCATAACAATAAATTCCCAAGTTTGTGCCGAGAAATATATTGAGTACTGATCAGATCATTTCTTTTTCAGGAAAGACGACGTAGGAATGGTGACAAACAAGGAAGCAGTAACGGTTCTTAAAGAAGAGGGTCTGTCTTCTAATAAGGTAACGTCTTCTTTCTGTTTGTTTTGTTTACGAATTTTGTCGACAAAACTTCATTGCGTTGGTCATTATAAAATACCTTGAAATATCACAGCAGTATATACGGACGACGGATATATTTCACAACATGATGGGATGCGCAGAATATAAATGGGCAATTATTACTTTCTTTCCGAAGCCATAGCTTGTAATTTATTTGAAGTAGTGTGCTAGAAGATCCACAAGCCTTATACAGGCACATCGGCCTAGCCATCACACGCGTTATATTTTGCTACGTTCTTTGAAAAAGAATTACAAAGTTCTTTTTGCACCATTTGCTGCTGCCCTAGTCATATCAGTGCAGTATGTGCTGACCAGCCTTCCTACATGAATAATCATCAATTGGTGCGCGCAAATGCGTGCTGTAATTCTTTTTGCAGTGTTCATTTTTACTTCGTATTCTTTATGGACCACAGCCCCTCTTCCCCCCCCCCCAGTAATTTTTCTAGAATATTTTCCATCACAAAATATACTTTTTTGATATAAAATTTCGCACGTTTCTCCACAAGTTACCATTGTTATATTTTCTTTTCTCACATATAGGGCAAACTGGACATTTTCATAGCATACATAAAACACTCAGGCCCTTGCACAGTGCTGGCACTGCTTTGTTTTGTGTTCAGCGCCACGTTCACGGCCGGGCAGTTTGTCTGCATCAGAGCGTGGGCGGCACTCAAGACCCGTGAAAATGATGTGAGCCACTCCAGTCGCAACGTAATAGTGTGGCTTGCCTTGACCTGCATAGGAGATGGTAAGCGGGTCCAACATTCACATCTCATGCATCACTTGCGGCCATGTATAGCTCAACGTATTGCGGCACGCTGATAAGATGCGTTACTTAACGAATCTACGCAAAAGTATCTATGCTGACGTTTTCTCTCGTACATTCTTGGAAATGTTTACATACAACCACCTATATCAATACCTGGTAACTTTTAGTTGTAAGTTTGGAACTTTTTATTCAGTGAAATATGCTCCCACGTTTCTTCTCAGTACTAACCTTAATTCATTAAGAGAATAAATTATGAGGTTCTACGCGCCAAAACCACGATCTGATTATGAGGCACGCCGTAGGGGGGGACTCCGGAAATTTACACTACCTGGGGCTCCTTAACGTGCACCTAAATCTAAGTACACAGGTGTCTTCGTATTTCGCACCCATAAAATGTGCCCCCACGGCCGGTATTCTATCCCTTGACCTCGTGCTTAGCAGCCCAACACCGCAACCACTAAGCTACCGGCGGAGGGTAGCCTCAATTCATCTTCTTCCCCTCGCTGCTTCAGTTTTGACCCGTTTCCCCTGCGCTGAGATTGCTTTTCTCGCTGCTTCAGTATTGACCCGTTTCCCCTTCGCCCCCAGAGCTTGCTTTCTCTCTCTCTTATGTTGCCACGCAGTACTGTCCCGACTGGTCGGGGGAATTCTGCTCGCTCGGGGCACTCGGCACTGTTCCCTCAGCCTCCACGACAAGATGCTCAGTCACGTGGCCAGCAGCCCGCTGTCGTTTTTCGACGCCACGCCGCGCGGAAGAATACTGAACCGCTTTTCCGTGGACCTGGAAATGAACGACAGCCGCGGGTTCGTCGCGATGAAGCAACTGTACCAGACATTACTCAGCGTCGTTGCACGGCTCGCCGTCATCGGAACGCAGGCGTTTATCGTTTTTCTCCTGGCCTGTGGTGCAGAGATTGTACTTGTCCTCATATTGGTGAGTACGGCGGTTTTCGTTCACCTCTTATCGCGCTTTAATCACTATCAGCTGAGGAATGCTTGTTGAGGACGCAGAAGCAGAAATATCGTAATGCTTTTAGGGAAAGCATTATTCCCGTCATTGGCGATTGCCAAGCACCAGCGTATAACCGGACGCTGAAACTTAACTCATCGGGAGCATCAGCCAATAATCAGATGTAATGAACAAAATTCGACCTCCAGGAAACATTGCGTGCGTAGTTTTATTTCTTCTTTGGTGGTCAATAGGCAGTCTATTTACACAGATTGAAGTAAGCAAATCTTCGTAACACTAATTTCGGCCGAGGTGTGAAAATTAGTGCAGAAATTATTCAAGCATTGGTGAAAGCTAGGGCTACCTCTACTCACGGTACTTTTTGTTAAGTTGTCAGGCATCTGTCATGTGGAGCCATGTCCATGATCTCTTTCTTTCAGAGCTGCTTGATGTCTGACTTGCGACATTCCTTACTTAATCATATTTTTGTTAGTTTTTATTATACAGCCTCTAAAAAGTGAACCTTCTCATGCTAGTGCGAGAAAATTTTAAAGATTGGTGCTTAGCGTTTCTGAAGAAGCCTCAAACAGTTCTTTAAAGACTACTTGCCGGCCAAATCATGGCTTGGAGTACATCTTGTCCATATCGGGTGCCTCAACTATAATGCAACAAGTTTTTTAAAGAAAGCAAGGTTGCCTGTGAGGACAAAACCAACTTTATGTTGTTGACGGCAGCGTGAAGTGGCAACTACTGTTTGAGCATTGTTCCAAATAAATGCTTTTTACTTATACTTTAACTTTTTTATTTATACTTAGGGCAACTATGCCAATTCAATTGGTGTGTGAACTGATAAAATTAAATCGTTTGTGACGCGTTATATATTGCATGCATAGTTTTTATTTTTCCGTCTTTAAAAGGAAGGCCGGTAATATAGAAAAGAGACGCGGCTACCCGTTAGCGCCGTCCCAGTACTGCTCTCAAGAATAATGCAAATCAAACAAGTGTTCTTTCGGACTTACCGCGTGGCTGCATCGGTTTGACTGGGTGTTCCATCTTGGTATGTCCAACATAAAAATGTTGGCGTCGGTGAATGAAGCTGTTCATATTATCTGACAACGGCGTCTTTGAGCAAGTGCCTATCCCTAACATTAAAACGTATGTGGTGCATTTGCCCATTGCAGGCTAGTTTGCGAACGGAAGCAGACATGTTTGAGCATGCTGAATGGAAATTTAGTTTGTTAAACCAAACTAGGACATCTGAGTAGATGGAAATACTCCTATCGATAGCCGACTTTGAATTAAAGTTTCTGATTTAGGCAACTGCAACATAGAAAAGGTTTTTCAAAAAATACTAAACACGCATTCAGACCTTATGAAAAAATTACGGCAGAACTGATCTCAAGATGACTGTCGAGGTTAATGCGAATACCCAACCAGCAATGTAGTGGTAGGTCATACTCCTTAAGTCGCACTTCTTTAAAACGTGTAGTGGTGATTATTATAGTTTCGTTACTTCACATATGTGAAACATACTCCGATATCGTCCAACTTTGCTATTGCAAGCTCTTGCCAAAGTCAACAATCAGCATGGCGGAGTGACGACGACTGTATGACGCCGGCGCATAGACGATGAAATATAGAAGGAATCATATTTTTCAAATGACAAAGGCGTATTATGACGACGGCATGACAGCAAGGAGATTTTCATTCCTAAATTATAGTGATGGAATACCGACGACCACGTGTCCACAATGACATAAGGACCACGAGATGAGAACTGTGTGGCGATGATGGCGTGACCACGGCAATAGGACGACAACCGGATGAAGAAGCGGGAATGACGACCGCACGATGAAGGCGGCATGAGGACGACGGTGTCGCAAAGGATGCATGACAGCGTATAGGAGACGATGGCGTAATGACGACGATGGCACGGCAAAGCGGCACAATCCCGATTGAATGACGGCAGCATGATTAGGATAAAATAACCAACGATAAATGACGAATGGCATCAATACATCTACGAAAGTTTTACGACGGCGATGGAGTGGCAGCAATGGCATGACGATACTGAAGTGTTGACGATGGCGTAACGATAGTGGGACGATGGTGGCATGACGGTGGCATGATAAAAGTCGGATATCGAAGTTACAATGATGACAATTGACAAAGAGGCCATTCCAACGACGGTGTGACAACGTATGTATGTCAACGATGACATGCCAACGGCATGAGGAGCATGGGGTGACGACGAGTGTATAATCACAGTGGAGTGGCGATGACTCTATTATGACATTGCGTGAAAACAATAGCGTAACGAAAACGGCATGGCGAGAGTCGGTTCAAGAAACTGAAGTGGCGATGATGGCACGACCACGATGGCACGACGAAGATCTCATGATGATGACGGCATGGCCAAAGATTAATGGTATTGTCCATATGGAGACGACGCAATGACAATGATTTCATGAGAACAGTAGAGTTATCACGACTTAATTACGATTACATGATTTCAATAACAGTAAGATCAAGAAATGACGTTCATGGATCGACGAATCTGGTACGACGACTATGCTATGGCTACATTGGCTAAAGTGAAGTGGTGACGACGATCAAACGGCAGCGTGACGACGATGCCATAATGACAATGGTATTAGGACGATGGTATGACAAATCGGATGTAGAAGTTACAATGATAACGATGGAACGACCGCGATGGGTTTTCGACGATGGTACAACAACGGCAAGAGAACAATGCGATGAAAACGAATGTATAATTAAAATGGTGTCACGATGACTGTGTCACGACACTTGTATGACAACAATGCCATAAAGAGTCGGATGGCGAAGGTGGAGTGGTGTAATGACAAGACCACAACGTATGACGAAAGCAGAAGAAAAAGCGGAAATGATGACAATGGCACGACGAAGATGGCATGATAACGATAGCATGACAAGAGAAAGAGAGAATGAAATATAGGAAGGCAGGGATGTTAACCAGTGAAGATTCTGGTTGGCCACCCTACGCTGGGGGAAGGGCGAAGGCGAAGAGAGAGAAGGGGCAGAGAAGGTGTAGAGACGTGTACGGACAGTACTTGAGTTAAAGCCGCTCACGCAAACCAGAGGTTCTGAGAAAGCACAGAAGTGCCTTCACTGCTTTCTGAGCCGAGGATCCGTGGGGACGGTGCTCTAGTAATGTCTGTTCACTCAGAGGACGATCATCTATTTTCCTCAATGTGTCGGACAAAGATTGTCCTTGTGCTTGAAATTGAGGACAATGGCACAATAAGTGGACAATTGTCTCCTCACATCAGCAAACATCACATGCAGGACTATCAGCCATTCCAATTAGCGCTGAATAGGCATTCGTGAAGGCAACTATACCTTATGACAAGCTATCCATTATGACAAACTATGCATTGTATAGTCTATGTGACGATGACTCAATGACGACGACGTCTTGATAATGGCAGTTTTATAAAGACTGACTGGCGATAGCATGATTAGAATAGCAAGACGAACAAAAAAATTTCGCCCATGCACCCCGTACAGATGGCAAACCAGCGAAGCTGAAACGTGCGGCCCTGGTGTTTATCCCTGGGTTAATTCCGACGGTTTCTTCAACTCTCTCAATTGTTGGTTACGTCATTGTGTTTCTTAATGGGATTACACACACGTGTGGCTTGGATTTATCACATTGTTTATTTGGAATGCGACACATATGGCTTCGCATAATTACCATCATGGAGGGGTGAAATGAGCGGTCCATTATGTTATTCCAGCGGGTTCATCAAAGTCTTTCTGAAAATATTACGCATTTCTGTTTTGTAATGCGTTAATCATAGTGTTTATATATGACTCGGTTATGCAATGTAGTTACCAAGTGACGCACCGGGGCGGCACATCTCAATTAAAGACAGGCACACATTTTTGAACCTGGCGACATGTATGTCGACAGTGGTATGTCGACTATGGTACCACGATGACGGCTTCGTGGGAGTCCGATGTCTAACTTAAAATGATGACGGTAGAACGATCGTAACTCGATCCCGGTGATTGTTCGACAACGTATAGAGGACGACGGCTCTATGACGACAATGTAGGGATCACCATGGCTTGACAATGGCATGAGGGCAAAGTGTGGACGACGAGTGTGCAATGACATGGCACACTCGTCATTGCCGTTTGATGTTGTTACCAGCATTAGAAATTTTTTATTCATAGTAGTTTATTTTAACTGTACAGCGAAGAACGACGCTTACACATGTGCCCGAGCTACCGCAACCACTGCTGCTAAGTCGTTCCGCTTACAATGCAATGATGAAATATTGACGTCGTTGGAACGATGAAGGCGATATGACGACCGCGGTGTGACAATTGAATGACGCTACTGTTGTGATGACAATGATAAAACGACAGCGTGACGACGACGGCATGACAACGACAGTCTTACGACCATGTCATGATGTCTACTGCATAAAGAGAGTCGGATGAGAACTGTAATGACGACAATGTAACGACTACGACGGCATCACGACCCCGAACACATATCTAGGGGCCCGAGCTATTAGGCAACTAGAGTCACGGGGTTTGAGTAGAAGGCGTGATGATGACAGTGTGACGACAATTAAATCACGAAGCTGGAATGGCGGCCCCGGAATGTCCCACTATGTCAGAGTAACTATGAAGTCATGACGACTGTGGGACGCTGATGACATGATGAAGGTGTCGCTACGGGTGTTAGACGACAAATCACGAAGGACGGCCATACAACGACCACGGCTCCCTCACGACCACAAGCCTATGGTCTTCTGGTCGTGATGGCGCCTGGGCTTGTGGCGCAAGGTATTGAGCAAATTTGATCACTGGATCAGGTAGAAGGTGTGACGACAACGGCATGACGAGAGTAAGCTATTGCAGCACTCACCGACTCGAGAACGTGGGGACGCTGAGATAGGCGCTCTCAGCAGGCGCCTTGATGTCGGCTCTGAAAGATTGCGAAAAATAAAGATGGGTGGCACGTGCTCGATGCGCAAGCACGGCAAAGGCAGTTCTGTTCTAGAAGCCTGCTACGCTCGTCAACTTGTTCTGGCACTCCGCTGCGACTCCTCGGTTCCCGACAGCGGTGTCTACGGCCGAATAGGTGACCCACTGACTACAGCAACCTACCACACCCAGGCAACCTTGCTTCTGGAGTTACCTCGCGCACACGGGACGTCGCAGCTCACCAGCTCCGCCTGCTGACGTCCTGGCGCAAGCACGCACAGATTTGGTTCGCCCAGGTCCAAGCCATCTTAGATCGGCACAACATCATCTCAGAGACTTCTCAGTTTCGCCATTTACTTTGCAATTTCTCTCCTGAGGTGGTCCAGAAGGTGGCGGACATCATCGCTGCGCTGCTGGGCGATGCGCCGTACCAGCAACTTAAGCAGAGCATTCTAGATCGCACCCGGCATCTGCGAGCACGCGCCTCCAGCGCCTGCTCACATCCGAGAAGCTTTCAGAACACTGCCCCTCCGAGCTGCTCAACAGCATGTGGCAGCTCATGGGCACAAGCAAGCTCAACTCGAACGGTGCGCTGTTGAGGGAGACCTTCCTGTAGCGCTTGCCGTAGTCCATTCAGCTTGTCTTCGCTGCTCCAATGGTCTAGACCCTCGAGCGCCTCTCCCAGCTCACTGATCGTTTCCAGGACACGACTTCTTTGGTCACCGCCCTCTCTTCAACACCAGAGTCCTCAGTCATGTACCGCTTAATGTCCCTGATTCACTCACTCACCATTCCTATCGACCACCTGAGGACATCCTCTCTTGATCAGCGCGACTCCACCTCAAATCTTAGCCGCCATTCGTCTTCCCCAAGCTGTCTTAACTCGCGCAGTCCTCGAAGCTTGCCTGTTTGCTGGTATCACCTCACTTTCAAGCACCGTGCCCGCCAGTCCAAGTCTTCATGAACCTTGTCAACATACGAACCACGAGATCATAGATGGCGGTATGTGACCTCGCCTTACAACCCGGTCGCCTTTTTCTTAGTCACGGATCGCATTCCCAGCGTGCGCTACCTTGTACACACAGGTGCTGAGGTCCGCATAGTGGTATTCTCAAAAGTGACCGCACTTTTAAGGCACCTGTACTTACATACCCAAGATTTCGCAGCCACTCAGAATGATGCAACATCTTTAGCAAAGTGGACCTTGTCAATGCTTATCACCAAATCTCCTTTGAGCCTACCAATATCTAGAAAACGGCCATTACTACACCTTTCGGCCTATTTGAGTATGAGCGCATACCTTTTGTGCTACGCAACCCACCTCCAACGCTCCAAAGATTCCTACCAAGGTAATGCGTGGCCTCCCTGCTATATTTGCCTACATTGAAGAGATGTATAGTCCGGAAATTTAACTACACAAGCTCGTGGGCGTCACCACTCGGAACTCTTTCAATTCCTTCAACAATTTGGCCTAGTTATCAACCCCCAGAAATGCGTCTTCACGTTTTCCGAACTTGAGTTCCTGTGCCATATATCTCGGCGCTGGGAATTCGTCCATAGCCCTCTCACGTCCAGGCAGCAGAAGGCTTCCCTGCACCCACTACCCTAGTCCATCTGAATGCCTGGGCTTAGTGAATTTCTCACGCCAATGTATTCCGCTCTATGCCAAGCTTCTGCAGCGACAAAGTGACCTTTACACAACTAAGAGCGCGTCATACGCAATTTCTTGCTCTCCCGAAGCTCAAGCTGCTTTTAGGGCTGCTAAGCAAGCCGTAACCGACTCAGTACTTTTCATCCTCCCACGGATTAACGTGCCCACTCGCACCATGGTGAATGCTTCAAGAGTGGTCATCGGCGCCGTTCTCCAAAAGAAAATTCATTCCTTAATTACTTTCTTCTCTCGGAAGCTACAGCCTGTCGAGGCTCACTACAATGCTTTTGCACGCGAGTTGTTCGCGCTAAGTACTCCACCATACAACACCTCCGACACTTCTTGGAAGGCCAGCCGTTTTATGTTCTAACCGATCACAACACTTTAGTAGACGTTTTCCGTACAAACTCTTCCAAGTATGTCGCACATGAACTTCGACAAATGGCCTGTATACCAGGGTTCCCAACGGATATTCGGCACATCAAAAGCACCGACAACAAGGCAGCTGACGCGCTCTCACGCATTATTTGCCTAGGCACTTTTACATCTGCTGCGGATTGGGAAACCGTAGGTCGGGCATAGATGGAAGAGCCTGAGTTGCAACCGCTACGTGATCACTCCCGTTCCCTCCGTCTGCAGCTTTTTCTTCGTCCGTTTGTGCCTGGCTTACTCTGGTACGATGTGTCAGCGGCTGCATCTCGTCTCTTCATTTCGGCAAACTGTCATGAAGCGGTTATCCAGCCACTTCACGAAATCTGTCGTCCCAGCATCCGAGCCACGCAGTGCCTCAGTACACTGCGGTACGTCTTTCCGAGTATTAACACCGATGTTCGCTAGTTGGCCCCCTCGTGCCTTGCTTTGACAGGCCGTCAAAGTTACCCGCCACACCAAGTCTACCACACAGATTTTCTTGTCACCTGGCTGCCGCTTTGAACACGTGCAACTCGATTTGGTTGCACGATTTCTTCCCCTTCACGCCTGCCGGTACATTCTGACAATGATTTACCACTTCAGTCATTGGCCCGAAGCCATGCCCATTCTGGAAATCACTACGGAAACGGTGGCAAAGTTTTCGTTTCAGCATGAATTGCCCGTTTCGGATGCCCCAGCATGGCTAAAACGTATGGCGGCCGGCACTTTTTATGTACTTTCTTTACTTCCCTCAACTGACTGCTTGTCACAAGGCACTGCTTTATTACGGCATACCGTCACTGTGCCAATTGCAAGGTTCAGCGGTTCCATTGCGAGCTCAAGGCTGCCCTCACTGCGTGCCTGTATCGAGAACACTGGATCGACCACCTTCGTATGGTGCTTCTTGGCCCACGCACCGTCCTTCTTCTTTGTCGTCGTGAGCTTGACGGTTCAGCGGCCGAACTCGTCATCGTTGAACCCCGCGGCTTGCTGTAGAATTCTTTGTTCCTTCGGCCCCTTTGCCCCAGCCGTTGCAGTACTTCTAACGCCTACAGCATGGCACTGAGCAAGTGTGCCCTGTCCCGACTCGATCACCAGACCATAGCATCTTTCTACATCCGGAGTTTGCGTCTTCAGCACACGTTTTCTCAGGCGAAACGCTGTAGAGGTATTGTTTGCACCCTCTTACGATCATGTCCTCCAGAAGACGCTGAAGTCGGTCGCCATGCTATTAAATGGCCGGGAAAAGGTTTTCTCGTTAGACCACTTCAAACCGGCCTACCTCGAAGACGCCTCCCACACAATTCCCCACAGATGTCACCAACGTATTCACTCATATGCATACCACCAAGATAGCCCTATCCCCGCCTCGTCGACGCTTGCATTTCACTGCTCCCTCTTGGCGAGGAGCGCTGTAGTGCCCACCGACGCCGCATTGCGGGGACTAAGGTCAGCGCGCTGAGCCGGCGCCTTGCTGCCGGCTGCAAAAGTAGCGGAAAAAAAAGATGGGCTGTACGTGCTCGATGCGCAAGCACGGCACGGACAGTTGTGTTCTAGAAGCCTGCTACGGTGGTCCTTTTGTTCTGGCGCTGCGCTCCTCTGCGACTCCTTGGTTCCCGACAATATTACGAAGCTAGATGACGATAATGGAAGGACTACGACGGTATCAGGTCCCGGGGCACATACCTAATGGCTCAAGCAGGCCGACAACTTGGGCTGCGTCGGCGTAAGAGGATGGTTGCATCCATAGATAGATAGATAGATAGATAGATAGATAGATAGATAGATAGATAGATAGATAGATAGATAGATAGATAGATAGATAGATAGATAGATAGATAGATAGATAGATAGATAGATAGATAGATAGATAGATAGATAGATAGAAAAAGGCGGAAGTGGGCAAAAAATGCTATTCGCATTGATACGATAAGTGCAATTGAGTTTCAGTGTTTAGGAATTGCAGTCACGAGGATGTCTAAATGCCTCCTATTGAACAGACACTATAAACTTCTAATTGACTTCGTTTTAACGCGATAGCGTTAAGGAGCTCGTGTCGCAGAAAATCCGGTGTCGTCGGTGTCGGCGTCCGCGGCGTTGGCCGTGAGCGATAAATCACGGCAGGCACTTCATAAATAAAAAGCAACTTCCAAGATGGGCTCGGTGGGAATCAAACCAGGGTCTCCGGAGTGTGAGACGGAGACGTTACCACTGAGCCACCAGTTCGATGCTTCAAAGCGGTACAAAAGCACCTCTAGTGAACGCGGTGTTGTCTTAGAAACGAGCTGTTTTTAAGGCTCAGGCGTGCGTCGCTTGCTCAGGCGCACATTTCGTTATCGCGCCGAACGCTGCGTTGCTCGACGCTCACCGCGTCCGATGCGGGGCGCGTAGTCGCTGCGCCGTAGCCCATTGTCTTACACCCCTTGGCGGGTCGACGGGAACGCTGTCGCGTTCCACTCTTGAAGGCGAAGCTTAAGCGTCCTCCAATTTTTATACAATTCCATTGAAACAGCTAGTAAGACTACTTTATCTTGAGAAAAACTAAAAAGTACGTTTTTTGGACAGTTCGTTTGAACCGAGACAGAAAATTATTCTGATTGAAAAACATTTCTTCTTTAGGCAAAAGAGTTTTTTTTTGTTCTCAATGGAAGTGTTACCTGTAGGGTCAAGTGAAAAATTTCTCGTGAGCGAAATAGACTTTCCTTTTTTTGTTTTTTTTTGCTATCATCAATTTACATTTATGTGCAGTTGCACCACCCACGTAAATGTAGCTAAACAGATTTCACGTCAGCAAATGAATAGCCTTTTTTTAAACGATGCAGCTGCTCACAGGACTAATCGTGGCACCCTGAGCATGGCACGTGCAGTGGCTGCTTGCATGAGTCGTGTAGTGCCGCGTTTCTGCTATGCTCCGCGCAGCATGGATATGTATATTTACATCTACAATGTGTTTCAAACGCATCGCAGCATTTTACTGTAATACACACAGAAAACTGCAGTCATCGAGAGAGTGAAAATTACTCCTGTAAGGAATATCAATATGAATTCACGCAAAAGTCAATACCATATATTTTAAGATTACCAATGAAGAACAAGAAAGCTAGTGTCACAAAAGTGCAATACTTTTTTTCAATTCATGCTTTGAAGTTTGGACAGTGTGTCGGTTAACAAACAACTAAATGAAACCAATTAGACCTTAACATATACAATCATTTGTATTGGTTATTGAGTTTTATGTTATGGTAATAAAAATTTTATATTGTTTCGTGAAGTTTATTCTTTCTTTTGAACATGAAAGAAAATATAGTATGAGCTAAAGACACGAAGCCAGATGAGGGCTCTTACTCCGCCCAACCTTGCAAGCACACAAAGTGCACATGTCCGATGCAATTTAATATATTGAAATTGTAAATATATTATTCGTGTATACAATGCGTTCAAAGAAGCAAAGAAAATAAACAGAAAATGGCACAGAGAGTCTGCAAACATGGACTAATGCAAACATGGACAGTGAATTCAGGCCCACATTGTAAATGGAATCGCACACATACAGTATTGAAAAGGTAAAGTGAAAAAACAGAAACGAAGTACTCAAAAATCAATGAAGAAATCTTCGGTCATGTACAGTAACTGTAAATGTAATAATTAGGTATACAAGATCAAAAAATACTCAAATAGCGGTTAAATAAATCTCACTTTGTTCCACAGTCTGAATTCAAATTAAGGACGAATGAACCACAACAAATATTTATAGAAAGGAATACTTGAGTTTGCCACTGAGCTATCAGTCTCTTTTATCAATTCAAAAGTAAAATAGCATGCTCTGCTTTTCTCGCATTTCCAGCGCCACGTCATCACAGCAACGATTATTGGCAGGCAATACGAGAGTACAAGACTGTCTAGGCTCCTGCAGCTCCTTACGGAGACTCTGGATTCTGTGGGGATGATTCGCTGCTACCGGGTAATGGAGAAATTTTGCGCCCGTTTCAGGCGACTCATCAATGACTACACAGAAGCCTTCAATGCCTTCATTTTGTCATACTCCTTCACCCGCCTCATCGTGACCTTTTTTGGCGTGCTTGTTATTTTCCTCGCTGTGATCGTCGTTGTGGCGCCGAATCAAGGGGACCCACAATCTGCAGCCACGGTTGGCCTGTCGCTTCTATCGGCTTTGACGGTAGGTTCTACAAGTGTGATTCCTCAAAAGCAAGGGCGATAGCCTCAACTGCCGTTTCAGTAATAACTTTTTCCCCAGTCTTTCTGAAGCTCGTTAGTGCTTTGAGAATTCGAAAAATACGATAACTTAGAAACCCCATTCTGTTTGAAAAATATTTATTTTAGGCATAACATTGCCGTAAAGTTTGACAGGTATTCCAACATCCCAGGCTATTGCGATCATGTTTACAATTCATGAAAGGCCGCTCAGTCATTATTCAGATCTCGGCATCGTCATTGCTGCGAAATAACAATCGGTACTGGGCTGCGGCTGCTCCGTTTGTGGCTGTTAAAAAAGCACATTTTCTCTTTTTTCGTATCATGAGACTAAATTCGGCCACATAAACGACGTGATCTGGATGCAGTACAAATGTGTTTTAATGGGTTACAAGCAGGCCTGCTTTTACTCTTCTAGTATAGTTACCGAAAATGTGTATACAGCTGTCTCGTGACGATAAACAGTTTCCTGAATTTTTTGGCGCAGGCGCTTGTAATTTGATCCTCTGGCGTGTATTCAGAACGTGTGCTCAAGCAAGAAGAAGCACCTTCTTTTCGCCGTGTCAAGACTTTTAATGTTCCCACCTGTATCTGACACATGGTGCAAGATATAATGACGAGAAATAGCGCATGGAAGACAAGGAACGATAAACAAATACGATACAGGTGCTGCTACTGCAACTGCAATTTATTGACAGAAACACAAATTTACACGTTGGCACAACACGTGTAAAATCTTAAAGATTAGTGGCTAAATAATCCATTTATTGCTTATCCAGCATCACAGATGACTTCGAAGCGCACATCTCACCGGATTTGTCAATAAAGAATGCTTGAGCAATCTCCCACGCAATCCTATCTTTGTGCCGTGAGAATACCTTAGTTCTGAATTTAAACTTACAGCGCAAACACCTAAGACGAACCACAAAAGGAAGATACGACACACACTGGCGCCAGTGTGTGTCATAGCTTCCATTTGTAGTTGGTCTTAAGTCTGCGTCGGGACAATACCTTAGTTTATTGTATCAACGGTTTACACTTGCATTGTCTGCAATGTAGGCACAAATTATATGGCGGCTGCGTTTTTAGTGGAGCTCTGTGGTCCATTAATAGGTTATTCAAACACCATCTGATTTGAACGATATTCTACCTCCAGCAGAAGAAGAGCCTGTGATGCACTACATCCCATCAGGGTGATGTAGTGCATGCATCAGGGTTTGTAACAGCACAATCACTCCAGTTTTGGCTATCGCCTTCAGACTTCCTTTCTAGTGCTGTGGAGACGCGGCACAACTTATTTCTTGTCGAAAGGACAACGTTTATGCTATATCGGCTTCCCAACTTCTTCATGCAGTGAGAAAAGACGCGCAGATGCGGAATACTAGCGACTGGCTTTTCTTTAGCGTTAACCTGTCTTGTCATGGCACCCTTTGCTCTCAATTTTCACTTTTTAATAATCGTTCACTGAGGGAAGCCAAAGAACTCATTGGATAATTTGACTGCTTAGGTTTTTTAGTTCACCAGAAAAGGCTTCAGTCATTCGATGTGGGCATCACTCGCGCAAAGCAGATTCCAAACAAGATGTGCAGATACCGTTCTTCACTAACTTCGAGTGACCAGAGCGCAAATCCACAGTAGGCTTCACAGACCTCGGCGAATACAACCAACAAGTGCGATCACAACAAATCCGGATATGTAGATCCAAAAACTCGATGCAACCCTACTTAGGTACTTTAAACTTGAAGTTCACACCACGAACATTCTCCTTAAATAGGCTCACCACATTCACTGTAGCACGTACTCAACCATTCGCCCCAGCAAAAACAAAATAATTGGCAGCATAGTGCATCTTTGTTAGCACAACACCTTCCAATACAACCACAACTGCCTTCTCGTCTCTTTTTCACGCGCTGTTGTTCGTCAGTATGGAATACCAACTCTGCCCAGCAGTCAGTACTCCTAATGTATATATTATTATCATACACCACAACTGGGCCCGAGTACATACGTTGGCACAATGCATTAGAAGCGGCTCGTTAACGAAGTATGAGAAATAACACGGTTCGCTATGTGTAGTTTCATTGCAGGCGTCCAATTGAAACACCGCGCAGGCACCCATTTGGGCGTTTCTGTAAGTGCCCTGATAGTTATGGAAGTTGTTCATTGCCATAATAATGGCCCTGGGCAAACCAAAAGTAAACAATAATTTGCAGACACTGTCTCTACAAAATACAACGCATTGTCACTTTGTGAGTATGTCCACCAAATTGGCTTCTTGTGCAAAAGCAGCAATAGTTGAGAGAGTAAAATGTGAAGAATGTTAGTGTTGTATAGTGTCTGTACAACCAAAGTCAACGACGACTCAATACGGCAATCATACTGCCTTAGGCAAGTGACTGCGCGTTTCTACTTACATCAGTATGTGATGTTTGTTTCCCTGCAATCAGTACCAGCTGTTTCTTTCTTTATTTTGTTTTGAATGGCCTTTCTTTAACATAGCCTGTGGAAGATAACGCAGTCTGGCTTTTACTGGTAGAATACTAGAAGAGGTAGACAATACTTTTACAAAGAATTGAAATTTCTATTTTGCTAAATAAAAAGATTCCCTGATAATCTTTCTTCTGTTATTCACTTGTGGAAATTACAAAATTCAAACCGGGAACTGTTGAAGTCGTACATGCATAGTATCATTTTCGATATTTTCGTTCCCTCAATACTGCTGAAACATCTATTGACTCTCCTGTACTATTCCACACCGTTATGGGGATTTCTTAAGACGGCTAACCGGAACGCCTTTAATTTTATGCCACATCTTAGAGAGAGAGAGAGAGAGAGAGAGAGGAAAAGGGAAAGGCATGGTGGTTAACGAGATGGGAAAATACGGTTTGCTATATTACACTGGCGAGAGAGGGGAGGGGGGAAGTGATAACAAAGTAGAGATAAAGAAAGTACATCTTAAAACATCTTAAAGATCAATATGGCCTAAGTGGCACTGGCCTTCCGATTTCTGGTGAGCAAATTTTAGCTCAATGCTGCGCATTGTAATTATTTCCGAACGTACCATAGTTACTCATTGAAAGGCAACTCGCGGATATTTTAATTAGCTATGTGTACAGTGTGATTTATCATTCAAATAGTATCCGCATCTTCAGACAATCCCCTTGAACTGGCTAAATTGCTCTTTCGCCTGCGATTATTTTTAAAAAAAAGCGTGCTGAATCTATCAAAATACACAACATATGGTATATTTTGAAAGCTTCCCTATTCTATAACATTGGCACATCTTCATACCGGAAAACTAGACAGAAAATTCGGGCAACGAAGAGCTGACTCAACGAAGCACAGTTTTGCCCTCCATTGCCCCGTTTTATTCTTTTTCTCGTCTAGCTGTGTCTGCATGATTTCTAATGCCCCGTCACGCCAACGGCAGCTCCAGTCTTTCCCCAGGAGCAAAGTTTCAAAATGTGATACGCTTCTGATATAATGCAAAGGTGCCGCAGGTTAGAAAGGCTGTGCAAATTAAGAGCCCGCGTATTCAATCAATCACGCACCTTTCTTCGGTACTGCATAATTAAAGTGATTCAACGTGGTCTCGTAGGATGCTGTTTCAAGCGTCTTTTTTCATTTCACTTTCTTTTATTGCTTCCCTTCTCCGTTTTAATGCATAGTATCACGTATCTGGTTACTTTGCACATTACGGAATCGGTTTCCTTGTTGCGGCGACACGATGGCTAAACGGCTGCGTGCGACATCAGAAGGCAACGACGGTTCGCAAATGTAGTTTCTTCACCATCACTTTCATAAGTGCAACACGTTACGTGAATACTCTATTAAAGACATGTTTACTGATGCTTATCTATTTTTCTTGCATCCCCGAAAACAGAAGGCTTTCATAACATCTCGTCAAATGCTATTTCTAGAATGCACAAAAGCTTAGGAATTCACAGCACCGCATTCTTTTTTTCTAATATCGGTTATTTAATTGATCCTGTTTACATGGCGCGTGAGTTCTTTACCAGTGAACATGACCAGTGCTTCGTTAGTAGCCTAATTTTAAGGCAGCAAATTTATATCAATCTGCTACAATATAAATTTCTAAGTGAACTCAAATAATTATGAATATACAAGCGGCCCCTTTGTAAATTATCTTGACTAATACAACGTTTATTAAGGCGAAATCCTTTCTAGGCTCATGGTGAAGTTTGCGTCAGCAGACCTGAGCGTCGGAGTGGCCGCCGAAGCGTCATCAAGCCATACGAAGACAGATTAAAGACAGAAAAAACAATGAAAATAGATTGATTGTGACACTTAGTGAACGATAACATTATAATAGAGATTAGTAGAAGGTAATAATGACCAGTAATCAACAATAATGGAAACTAATGACTTGTAATGACTACTAATGACTATTAAAATGACAAATATGTCTAAGGACGGCTTGTAATGACCACAATTGATTACAAATGATAAATAAATGCTTAGTAGTGAGTGTTGAGGACTAATAATGACTGAAATGACTTGTAATGACTGGTAATGACTACGAAATGATCAGCATGTCTAAGACGAATTCTAACGACCACAATTGCTTACAAATGACTACAATGCTTAGTAGTGACCAGTCATGACTAATAATGACTGGAATAACTTGTAATTAGTACTGCTGACCAAGATATGACCATTATGTCTAACGACGGCTTGTAATGACCCCAATTGATTACAAGTCACTAAAAATGCTTAGTAGTGAGTAGCGATGACTAATAATGACTGAAATGACTTGCAATGACTAGTCATGACTACGAAATGACCAATATGTCTAACTGCAACTTGTAACGACTACGATTCATTACAAATTACTACATATGCTTAGTAATTACCAGTAATTACTAATAATGACTGAAATGGCTTTCGCCGTTCGCCTGTTAGGATAGATCCTAACAGACCCTCTAATTTTTTAGAATATTTTTTTCAGTCGTGGTTGCTTAGGGGCTACGGCACTGTGCTACTAACAATAAGCACGAGGTCGCCGGATCGAATTCTGGTGACAGCGGTCGTATTTTGATGGGGACGAAATGCAGAAACGCCCGTTTACTGGGCTTTTAGTGCACGTTAAGGAAAACCACGTGGCCAAAGCTAAACCGGAGCTCCCCATTACGACGTGCCTCATAATCATATCGGGGTTTTGGCGTGACACCTCACAGTTTTAATAGCCTTAAGTGGGTATCTTATGCTCCATTTAGTTCAACGCTCCAATTAAATAGACTTTTTTCAGTATCCTAAGCTATAATAGGTCCTAAAAATGCGCAGCAGCTCTTGAATACTTTATTCATTTCTGCTGCATTACTAAAAACGTTCATGGGTGAACAAGAATCTTTCACCAGTGCATATATTTTTGTAAGGCACTTCACTAATAAACTAACTGAAATGCACGCAGGTTTGTCAAATTTAAAACCTTCTTTTTGCATAAAGGTACCATTTGCCATGACGGGTGTCTTCATGGTCCTATTTTGGGCTGTTCTGGGTTTTGTGGCGCTGGAGCGTGCACTGGAATACACGGAATTGCCTATTGAAGAGGTAAGACAACCCTGCATGCATTCTCTGGGACTGTCCAAATCCCTTTTCAAAACTCCTAACATATCTTGCTTTATAAATAGGGAAAATATTGCAAATCCTAATTGCGTCTATTTTGTTGATTAAATATCAGTATATAAACACTAAATGAAACAAAAATGGTTTCCAATCCACGCGAAAGCCTTTCTAGGCTCATGGTGAAGTTTGTGCCAGCAAACCTGAGCGTCGGAGTGTCCGCCGAAGCGTCATCACGCCATGCGAAGACAGGCTAAAGACAGTAAAAAGAGTGAAAATAGATTGATTGTCACAATTAGTGAACGATAACATTATAATAGAGATTAGTAGAAGTTAATAATGACTACTAACCAACAATAATGGTAACTGATGACTTGTAATGACTACTAATGACTATGATATGACCAATATGTCTAAGGACGGCTTGTAATGACCACAATTGATTACAAATGATAAATTAATGCTTAGTAGCAGTGGTTGATAATCGAAGCTGTAAAACGACAACAAGAACGATAACTCATTGCGGCGTAGGTTGAAATTATTCAAGTGGCGACATTCACCAGCACTTTGCCTAATTGTTAGCCTAAAACGTATCGACAGCCTGCGACGTGGCTTGAGCCGCTACTTCGTGCGCGTATACCAAGAGTGGACCAGACAGAGAAGAGAAATCTGCCGCGAATCGTATGCGCAGTGCTCTTCGGGAGTCCTCACTACACGTGGCTTTCCTACAGCATTGTCGCAACAGAAATCAGCTGCAAGGCAGGTTCTTCTTTAACGTATGAAAGTGCAGTTATGTCACTTTCTGCTTCGTATGCTACAGTCAAGCTGACGTCGCTGCGGCAGCTTGCACAACAGCAATGTTTACCGGGAGGCTTATGCGGGCAGCGCTACGTGCTTCGCATTGCACGTAGGTGCAGGAGAGCTTTATCATCAGTTATGTGCATGGTTCGCCGCTTATTTTGAGTTCATTCTTTGTTGAAACGTATGCTGTTTTTTATACTGTATGCGCGACTCCAAAGGATGTATTCTCTGCTCCCTCCAGTTTGCTGAGTGGTTGTAACCTCTGCCTTACGGTGGTGTGAGCCATTGCATTTTGGGCGTATGAACAATTTATGAAGACAGTTTTCTGTCGACGTTACGCCACAAACGAATCCCGGGATCCTAGCCACTGATAGCTTCGCTGTACAAAAGGTTCCACCATTCTTTATCGTTCATTGAAGACAGGCGAAGATGAACAGTAAAAATAAAGCTATCAAATGTGAACGTACTGTAACGTTTAGTATGAGCTATAATGCGGAAGCAGTGGCTTGAGCAGCGCTGTAGCAAAAAAAAAGTCATAGTATCGCCCGAAAGGCGAAGTATTCATTGCGATAGCAAACTATTAGACACCCATACGAAGTAAGGATGATATTTTTGTAGCATGTATCAACTTGCAAACATTCGCTTGCTAAGTAAATTATGAAGCATGGTGCCAGAGCGCACAGCGAACTCTCGATTATTGCGGACACTCACTGTCAAAACGCTGGCGTGAGGAACGTGGCAGTAGCAGCGAGCGAAGTGACCTGCGTGCTCTCTGGCGCTTCAACCCAAGCTGAGCGCGGGAACACACAGCACGCATAAAGCTTCGAGCCGCCGACGCCCTGAAGATACGGCCGCGCGACTGCGCGCAGCCACAACATGCGCAGTTGCAGCCAAAGTAGAACGCTGCCCTCCCTTCCTCCCCTCCCCCCGGTTCCTCGCAACGTTGGGTAAATCCCTCGTCACAGAAGATGGCGCGCTTGCTCCACGCTTTCCTCCCTTACGCGCGGGCGAGAGGGAGCCGCGATCTTCGGCTCCCCTCACACGCTCTCAGTCAAGCATACAGGTAGGGCGAGCGGAGGCGATGTTATCGCCCTTGGAGTTTATACGGAACATCACGGCAATCGCTACACCGACAGCGACGGCATAAATGCACCTGTAGTGTCCGTATACTTGCTATCGCAACAAAAAAAAAGTGGAGAGTGTTTCGCCCTTCCAGGAATGCTAGAAAAGCGAAACTTCTGTCGTCTGCAATTTTTGGCTGAAATAAAGCGTCGAACCACTGTGCAGCTGCCGGACCAACACAGAATAAAGAAAAAAATGAAAAGCTGGAAGGTGATTCCACCTCCAGTGGAAGTCGATGCTTCAGTCTTCCTGAGTGTGTTGGGGTTGAGGTAAGGGCGAAGTAACTGCGCGCAGCACGATATCGCGCCACCCTTCGCGCGAAGGAAGAGGAGCGTCGGGAGCCCGAATGTATTACTGCACTAACTTCGGGATCTGCACGGATCTTTAGTCTAAACTATCTTAGGGATTGGCTCACACTGTTAGACTGAACTATTTTCGAGATCAGGCCACATTTAGTTTCATGATTACATGTCAAATATATTAATAATTTGCGCGTTTTGACATGTAAAAACTGAGGTGCGATTATGAGGCACACAGTTGTGTGGGAAAATCGTCCATGGCGTAATGGTTACACTACAGGGTTTCTACACTACAGGTTACACTACACTACAGGGTTACACTACAGGTTTCCAATTAGGTCATCGGACAATTTCATATATTTATATATTATACGAAGGACGTACCGTTGGCTGCAGTAGCAAGGTGCATGGTTGTGTTTGGACTCCTCAACCTATGTTCAAAATATTCGCCGTTGCGACATTATGGCGCGACGCCGCACTTAAGGCTTTTACTGCTGGACGCCCTGTCAGCTACGAAGCGTCTGACAACGTTGGCATGATGAAGACCACCAGCAGTGATGTTGCGTGCGTCGCACATGGACGCTGCAAGGAAGTGAGACCGGTGGGAAACCGTTGGCGTTCAGTAAAGGAGCAAATCGCCCACACGAGCTGTGTACATGCGGTAAACTCGTAAGCATGTTCCACTCTGCTTCTTGAGGCATGTCTTTGTGTTGTAATTGTTACAGTCATCTGCTTCTATGTTGGCTGTACCATGATAGAATCTAACCGGCGGACATGTTTATTACAGCGAAGCTGTATATGCCTAGCCGATTTGTCCGTGCGTCTGTCTGTCGCCTGCACGCCGAAAAATCATCCGGTGCGACTCCATGCGCATGCGCGAACAAAAAAGAGCGAAGAGGCGCGCGAATAGCTACGCCAGTAGTGACGTCATTGCTCTCCGTCGCAGCTGACCGCGCGCAGCAGTTTCTCTCCCGCTTCAAAGGGGAAGGCCATGCGTCATACATACTCCTGAGGAACAGGCAGCTTTCGATTAGCAACGCCACGAGCAGAACCAGCAAGAACACACGAGAACAGGCTCGTGTAGCCGAGCGCAAGCAGCAACTGCGTACCGAAGATCCGGCAGCCTACGAAGCCGTTGTTTAATGAACTGTCCGGATTAGCCCAGTGATAAATACCGGGCCCACGCGTTTCAGCTTCGGTTAGCAATCTGTAAGGAGTGCTTTGGCGGTGATTTTTTATTTGCACACATATATACGCATGTATATCCGGAACTTCACGGCGACAAGTGATCCTACGGCCTTTTCTTGGTTGCGCTATCTTCTGGATCGGCCCACGACAGAGGCTTAAAACACACCTTATGCGGAATAGCACGGGTAACTCGCTAAGAAACCCTTTGTCTTCGAAAAAAAATTCGGGTAGTTACGAAGCGCCGGCAGCCGTGCGTCATTACGTTGCAAGCTGCGCTAAGGGCTATTGACATCCGCAGCTTCCTAAGTGGGCCCGTGCATTACCGCTCCGCGAAGAAAGCAGACGGTAAAAAAGAATGGGAGTATGCCAGTTGCTGGAATGGCGAAACGCTGAAACGGCCTTCACTCCTTTATTTTGCTCGAGAGCGTCGTTCCGGTCACGGTTCTCGTGTCGCAGCTCATAAGGAACATGCACGTCTGGCCCGAAAGCGCCTGTGGCAAGCCGCAGGGCACAGAACGCACCAACACTGGCATGCCGCCACTTGCGGCTGTCTTCAGCACCGTGACAAGCAAGCAATTCGATCTCAGCAGCAATCACTGTGCCTGAGAGGGGTGCAAAGCGTGGTGGGGGTGGTAGAGGGGTGTGTAGGGAGTAGTTCCCCGAGGTGTTTGGTCAAGCCAATGAATCGGCTAGTCATCACTGGTCTCCACCATTAGCGGCGAGCGGGATGGCGCAAGAAGTAGCTCGCTGGCCCATTCGTGCTGCGGCAGGAAAATGTTGCCACTCACGTTTTTTCTTGGCACGCGTTTTTTTTCCTTGGAAGAGTGTGGACGCACCTGCACAGAACATGACAGTACTCACTTTCGTATGGCTCTGCTCATATCCATAAAAATAATCCAATGATGTAGCCGCGCGGCTATCGCTTCCAGAGCCGGTAAAGATGGAGACGGTTCACTGTCATGTAGCGCAAAAATCTAACAGGCTAGCGCGCTCGATCTGAGCGGCCGTTCCCGAGACCCCACGGCTGGCCATCCTAAATAATGCATGCCTACGGCGCTACCTCTTCGCACCGCTTCCCGCAATCTCATAGCTCAATTACCGGATCAAAACTAAGCCAGGTCGGCCGCCTGTCGATGGGGTCGAAATTCAATAGCGCCCGTGCACCGTGGATTCGGTTCACGTTGAAGAGCCCCCAGCAGTCAAAACTAATCCGGAGACCCGCCGACTACGGCATACCTTGTAATGCGCATTGGTTTCGGCAAAAGCAATCGTATGTTGGTTTTGGCGCGTAAAACTCCATAATTTATTTTTTAGGCATGGATAGTACATTTCCGTTCCGGGTCTCGTGTTGCCGCTGAGACAATTATTAAAAGCCTAATCTTCTCACCACCTGGCACCCCCGACTTTACCTCGTCAACAGCGATCTTTGAAAATTTACAGCGAGCCTTCGTCCATGACGTGGTGGAGGGCGCCTTCTAAAGCACAAATATTGCTAATGACAAGCCGCTGAATTCTGTTCGTCCATGCCACAGTTTGGTTTGCTTGCAGTGAACAAGTTACCCCTTCCAGACTCCACTTCATCAAGTTGTAGAACACTTGCTTTCACCGCACTGCTTGCATCTTCAAAATCTAACAAGGTACAGCTACATAAAAATTAAGAATTTCAGTTGTTTAGTGAGTTGTGTGAAGTTTACAGAGTGCGGAGTCTATGCAAAGCTCACTACAGGAACATCACAGATGAGAACACAAAATATTTCGTGTTTTGAAAATCTTGACAGGCACTTATCCAGCCACTTGAAAATTGTGCCTGGTGCATAATATTATGAAAAGCAATGAAAGAAGCGAGCCTACTACATTAGATATATCGACACCGAGAAAAAACACCCAACCCTCCACCTTCGCACTCGTTTTGTTAAAACATTCAACACGTAATATTTCTTTTTATTGTGGGGTTTAACGTGCCAAAACCACTTTTTGATTATGAGGCACGCCGTAGTGAAGAACTCCGAAAATTTCGACCAACTGGGGTTCTTTAACCTGCACCTAAATCTAAGTACACGGGTGTATTCGCATTTCGCCCCCATCGGAATGTGGCCGCCACAGCCGGGATTCGATCCCGTGATCTCGTGCTCAGCAGCCCAACGCCAGGTCCGTTATTCAACATTCCAGCGTAATTCCAATCATTAGTGTTTCAAGATCAGTGCGACACATATTAAAGTTCACTACTTTCATATGTGCGTTTGCTGTTGATGCAGTATATTGTAGTACACAATTGTGTACGCAACGTCTGAGAGGGTAAAAATCTCTCAGACTCACTGCTGCATGGTGGGTGGTGGCCCTTCCCACCATCCACTGCTCAGTTTGGGATTTTATTATCTGGCATATAAAAACGAAGCTTTTCCTTGCAAACGCTCCCGGACCTTGATAAACGGGCCCGCAGAGTGCTGCTGCTGTTAATGTTCAAGCTGAGTAGCTCACACACACAAAAGCACTGATATAATTCGTCGGCTTACATTTATATATATATATATATATATATATATATATATATATATATATATATATATATATATATATATATATATATATATATAGCCATAGGTGCTAACCTACACATGTGCTGGTGCGTGGCTCGGTTGCCCACAAAATTGCGCAACTAAACGACTAAAAGTAAGCAAATATCCTCAATGCAATAAATATACGACTTCCGATGCGTAAGTCTAGTTTGAAGGGGAATCTTTCTGCGCTTTCATTCCCTGAGGTTTGCGCATCTGCTTTTCGGTATGTTTCTTGCCGAGTAAAATGGGCTAATCTCGGAGAAAGAGGACTAGTGAACTGTGCCGATCCTGGAGATGGCGAAAGCTGGGCTGGTTGCAGAGTCAGTGAAATGCGCGGTTTGTGGGTAACGTTGGTGGCCTGCTGGGGGTTGTCTACGTCCAGCTGAGCAAACACTTAATTGCTTTACTGCAAAACGTGGTGCAGAAGATGAGCGGTCTCACGGTGTTTAATCACCAGCTCCACGAATGTATCGCTTCTCGTAGTTTCGAAATGCGCATTGATTCTGGATAATCATTTATTTTCTCGCTGGCACTTCTTTTCCTGTCATATGTGGACAGATTGTCCGAGACGTTTATATATTGCGAAGAACGCTGTTTCTCAAACTCGTTTCCCTAGACGTTTACATTGAATAAAAAAACTATGCGGTAATTTTTATGCAACTGTGCAAGCAAAAAGATGCGACTTAAAAGGGCTAGTAGCTGGCGCTGTAAAAAAAAGACAATTTAACAAAGAAACCAAGTCAGTAAAAAAAAGTTTCTTTTATAATTATGCGGTTGTTGATAAGAAACATTTCCCTGATGAAACGCACTTGTTGTTACCTAAGTTAGAGCTCTTAACTTTCTCGGTGATAAAGAAAAGGGTAACTTCTTATGAAGAAAATTACTTCCTTAAATGGCTAAAGCTGACTGCCCTACTACGCTGTGTATTAAGATAAGCGATTGACGTACAATTTGTACCACAATATTTTTTGGCGTGGGTGGTATAACGCTTTGTACAAATCTTCAAATATATCTTTGTTTTTTACGCAGGATACTTTGTGCAACATAGTGCCCCCTTTTGGTAAACTAGACATGCCGAACGCACGGCTATTCCTGAAGCCTTACGACGGTTTGTGGCCCAGTGAGGGTGTCGTGAAATTCCAGAACTTCAGTGCATCCTACCGGCCTGGCGTCATAGAAGATACTCTAAAAGACATCTGCTTCGAGGCAAACGCCGGAGAGAAGGTGCGGGCTTTTGGTTTTACTGTGTGCAAAATAAAGTTAAAACAGAGGTACGTGCACGTGTGTTTCCAAGTGCCATCCAGTGTAACTACACGTGAATTCCTAAATGTGGTCATTATACAGGAGTTACTCGCCGTAGCCTGCATTGTGAAAGACTTTAGATGAGCGATTTCGTAGATTTCTTAGGTAAATGTAACGCCGTGTAACAAGCAGGTTGGAAATTCAACAACGTTACAATATGGCTGCATCTACGAGAGAGAGGTAAAGCAAAGATAGGAAAGGGAAGGAAGTCAACCCGACAAGCGTCTGGTTTGCTATTCTACACTGGGGGTAACAGAAAGGGGAATAGAAAGAGTAAAATAGGGAGAGCGTGAGCACTGAGGGCACGCGAGTATATGCATAGGGACACTATAAGCGATCTTAAGGAAGCAATATTGTATTATTGTGACTGAGTCAATCAGTGCGTTTGCCAAAATAAACAGTTTAAAGAACGGAACCTTATATTATCATTTCAGACATGACGCTCTCGCGAGCATAATCTTACGTGCACAATTTCCTATACCAGATCACAAAATTTCAATGGCTACAAAGATTTCCTCTGCTCTCTCGCTCAGAAATGCGGCGCCCGATAAGACTGACTGACCGTAATGGTTTTTGCGTAAATTGACCTAAGATTACCAAGATAACAGGCTATGTGGGGCTGAATTCATACTCAATAGGAAGGTTGCGATCAAACTGTCGACGCAGATGAAATTGTGGAATTTCTTATTTGCCATCAAAAAATCAAGAAGGGGGCTGACTGATGAAGTACCACATTGAGGCATAAAGGTTGTAAACATGGATGAGGTGCTTGAGGCACATTATCCCTATTTAGAACCTTTATTAGGGATTACTACGCCCTAGAAATGTACTGCAACTGACCATCCCCATTGGCACAGGCGATGCAACTGGCACTTACTATAAAACACGTCTGCACGATTATCCACTATGACACTGCACCGGTTGTCCATCGGCAGCATCGTTTGGCCACGCATCTCGATGCTGAATCAATAGTCATTGCTGCTGAGGAGTAACAGTGTTACTGAGCTTTACCAAAAAAACATTCTACAGAGTGTTCCAGATCTCTTGTCCGAACCGTGATGTAAGTTGCGAACAATCCATATTCAGTAGACTCTTTGAAATGTTTCGCGGGTGTAACAGCAACAAATTATTTTGGCCCTTGTACTGTCTTACCATAAAATACAGATGTCATAAAAGGGCCGTAGCTTTACAAGTTACTATTCAAAATACTGCGATAAGCCGACAAGCTGCCACTGTAAGATCATTTGTGTGGTGCACAATTTAGTGCACGAACATAAATGCTACGTGTTGATTGTTACAGCGTGAGCTGTTATGGGGTTATTCCAATAGCCTGTTTCGGTTGGCGATGGTGTCCGCATCCGCCGCCACCACTGGTGCCCGGTATCCATAACAGCTACCACCGGAAATGAGAAAAAATGCCCAATTCCCGCCGGTTTAGAACCCTGGTCCACTGCGTAGTAGTCAGGTACTCTACTACTGAGCCATGCCAGTGCTTCCTGGTATGCAGGGGAAGAAAGCCTTACAAACGTGTTCTAGCTCGCGAGCAGACACGCGTTGTGACATGCGAGCCGCGTAGCGTCATTACGTGCACATTTTGCATTGCAGGGGCATATTATTACACCAGGTATAACGCCATGTAGCAGATGCACAGGTAGCTGTACAAAACAGTTAAAGTAGGTCTGGGGAAGAAAAAGAAGTTTAAGGAGATATGCAGAAGAATGATACAAAAATATATACTGTGTACCTGGTTAAATCAAGCTGGCGAATTGACTATGTTACCACCGCGTTTGGCAGGGGATGCCAATAAACCATCATCATCATCATCTTCTTCATCATCATCAATAGCATCACATCGTGCCACTTGCGATGTGAGATGCGCGCCGCGTAGCGTCTGTACGTGCGCGCTTTGCAATGAAGTTGCGTATTATTACACCAGGTGGCACGCCATGTAACCGTTGCAAAAATAGCGGTACAACGTTGATAGAGAAATCTTGAGTAAGAAAAAGAAAATTATGCAGATGTATAAATATTGATGTAATGGAAAACATGCATGTCATACTGGATTAATTCAAGCAAGCTAGGTGACTGCCACCCTCCCGTTTCAAAGGAAATGCAATTAAATCATAATCATAATGAGTGGCATCGCATCGTGCCATTTGACACGCGATGTGACATGCGTACTGCGCAGCGTAGATACGTCCAAACTTTGCACTGCAGCTCCGTTATGTTCCATCAGGTGTCCCGACATGTAGCTGTTTCATATAGCACTTGTATGCTGCATGTAACTGGACCTAGCGAATTCAAGCAGACTACGTGACTATTTGTCACCGCCCCATGTCAAAAGGGATGCCAGTGAGCCAACGTAATCATCAGCAGTAGCAACGTACGGTACCCCGTGTTGAGGAATGTGACATGTGCACCATTAAGTCTTGAGACCTGTGTTTACTCTTTGCCACAAGTTATGGGGCCTCCTCGCAAGGTACGAACCGCGGCTGAAGACGCGAATAATAGAGCTACGCGCGCGGCTGCAACCAGGCAACATCGGGCTCAGCAGACCGCTGTGCAGAGAGCAGGACAAGGTGCAGGGCAAGCCACAGCTCGCCGTCGACGCCGGACGGACAGTTGAGATCGTTCTCGTGAGAACGACGCGAAGAGACTTCGCCGTGAAGACCCACTAGTGCGTCGTGCTGAAAATCCATCTCCTATGGAGCCTCTCCTCCATCTTGCCCTGTGACTCTGTCACACGCAGGCCTGTTACTTTTACAGTGGAGATAATGACAATGATCTAAAGAAAGGAAATACGATTTTAGAACCTCGCTGGGTTTCTCATTGCGTCCGCAGCTTCGCCGAGCTGGGGGAGAGAGAGCTCAGAGAGAGTTAAAACAGAGTATAAGATAGCATCGCCCTGCATAGTGACTCTGCGAGGGTGGGTGGAGCCTAGTAGGGGGAGAAGAGAGAGAGGTGGATTGTGAAGAGGTAGAGGCGCTATTTTCTGTAGCGCTTTGGCAGCACGACTCAGCTCCTGGGGGAGAAGGAGTGGCGCACACGCGAGCGAGGAACGCGGCCCGGATGCGTGCCCTTTCCTGTGGCGCGCGAGGCAGGGGAGTGAGGTGAGGGAGGATGGGCGTTCTTCTTCGGCGGCTGCTAGGATGCCTCATTGTCTTCCTTGCCCGCCGCTCCGTACAAAGTGGAGGGAACCGGGGCGTCCACTACTGCGTTAGCCACGCGAATCGCGGAAGCCGTATTAAGGCTGTTTCACATGCTGCGACTGCAACGACGAAAATCGGTGCTGTCGCACTCGTCGCAATGCGATTTTTAAAGGGCTCATTTCACATGATTGCGATTTCAACAATGCGACTGGTGCGACGCCCAGGGTTGCTTACTGCCAGGTTTCGTGGCACACGCTGCATAATTCTTTTATTGTAATGAATAAACATTTACACTATAATATTATTGACTTCTCTTGATTAGAAGCAAATAATATGTACGTTTACTAATTTAATAACGTTAGTTAAGATTTGTCTTAGAGTGAGCGACGGCGGTTTCTCTAGTTCAGTGCGACATCGCGCACGTAAACAGCTGTTCGCAGGTGGTACAGCGGTTCTTTATTCTACGGTTCAGTGCTGTTTGTTGTCTTATCTACCTTCTATGACCGTTTCGTCCTGCCTGCGCTACAACAATCTACAAGGTGACCTATCGACAAGTTCATATAGCTACCCTCACCGCATATGCAGCATTCGAAATTCGGCTGCCACGAAGTCGTGCCAGCCCAACAAGATCCTCGCGCTACCTGTGCTCGGCGTCAGCTTCTGGGGAAAAGATGCGTGTATATTGCCTGTGATTGCGCATATGTGGTGCCGGCTCCTAGCCATATTCTAACGCCAAACGCAACAAGAAGCACCAACCCGAACGCCCGCGTGTGCCCCTGAACGAAGCCTCAAACGATCTGTGTGATTACGACGTGGAATAAGAATTGTGTGGTGAAATTCTACCTTAGCGCTAGCCTGGTTCATCCATCGCCGTGCTTGCGCTGCGAATATGTACATGGGATCCGTCTCTAAATATTTCTAAAGGCGCAAAAGCCCACGCATCAAATGTTTCGAGCAGTTACCGTCACTTTTGTAAAAACCTGTACGTTGTAACATAGCATTCAAAAAGACACGCTTCTCGTCCACTTTGTTGTCCCGTGTGTCGCGCTGGTAGTATACTCGGAACTTCTAACAAGAAGACCATATCAATACGCGCTATTCGTAAAGCAGGATCGTAGGCCCACGGCAGGCGCACTTGCCGTAGAATTTTTCAGCTTTCTGCTCAGCCTCGCACGCCTCTCACGGTTAGCCTGTTTTGTGGAGATAAATATTATTATTATATTATTAATGTTATTAGATATTATAGTTTTTTCACTATAATTTATAGCAATCATCCAGATTTCTTAAGCTAGTCAGGCATTTCACCTGTCTTAGATCAACATTGTTACGACATGCTTATGGGAATCATTTCAAACTAGATTGCTCAGCCAGAGAAAGTACAAGTGAAAGTCTCAATTTTTATTCCAATTTGGTATTCCTAAACAGATTATATTGGCAGAATTTTATGCCTGCTTGCATTTTCTGCAATTCAATGTTCAGAGGTGGAAAAACTGATTCCTTTTCTTGCTGTCGAAAGGCTGCTTCAATGTCGATAGCAAGCTATAATTATTCATTTCGAAAGTGTTAAGCAATGATTATATGTCTAAGCTTATCAATGCGTTTTTGTTCCACGAACACAGTTAAGTTTTTCTCTCCCTCTCATTGACAGCCATGGAATGAAACCGTTCAATTTCATAAGTATCAGGATGCAAACACTCTGGAGTTTGTCCTGAGCATTTGTCTGCATCCTATAGTGTGCATGTTTGTATCAAGTTCTGGTGTACAATCGCAGTGATCTACACATATTGTTATATTGCAACAAACGAATTTATTTAACTTTGTTTTCAAATCTACAATGTGGCCATGGAGTAACGACTACATTAATAAGCAAAAAGAACTGCAGATTCAGTGTACGTGTTGGAATCTATGTGAAGTGAAGTTTTTGTCAAGTGGTCAATTAAATGCTGTTAAAGTAACTGCGATATATACAATTTGTCTTATTTTCAACAATCCGACATTTCATCTTTTCCAAGGTTTGCTTATGCACAGCATAGGTCACAACCTTAATGGTATGTAATTTTTATGCATTGCACTGTTCACAAACCATACCGAAACGCAAACGGCAGTTTATGTAGATGCACGCTGCGAGACATCAAAACAGAGACGTATGTTGAGCAAGGAATGGTGCGAGATGTATGCAGATGAATGAATGACGTGCTTATGTACTTGTTTATTTACATACCTCGCAGGCTGCAAGGTTGAAGTATTATGCAAGGGGTAATAAAAAAAGTTGTTACAAAAGGAAAAAGGGCACAACATTAAGAAAGAACCAGCAAAAAAAGCAGTACCAATACATTGCACCAACTAGCCCAACGTGTTTTACTGGCACAACATTATACAATACTTAACAAACATAAGAGAAAAAATTACTGCCCATGCACCTTGTACAGATGGTAAACCAGTGAAGCTGAAATGTGCGGCCCCGGTGTTTATCACTGGGTGAATTTTAATGGTTTATTCAAGTCTTTCTATATTATTGGTTACGTCTGTGTTTCTTAATGAGATTATGCACATGTTTGGCTTGGGTTTATCACATTGTTTATTTGGAATGCGACACATCGCACTTTGCAAGATCACCATCATGCAAAGTGCAATGAGTGGTTCATTGTGTTAATCCAGCGGGTCTATCAAAGTCTTTCTGAATTATGATACGCATTTGTGTTTTGTAATGCGGTAATCATAATGGTTATGGCTCATTTATGCACTGTAGTTACCAAGTGACGCACCGGCGCTGCACATTTCATTTAATTAAATACAGGAACACACTTTTGAACCTATCGGAAAGTCGAAGAGAAACTGCTGCATGCGCGCTCTGCTGCTAGAGAGAAACGACGTCACTGTCGGTCTAGCCAATGGCCGACCACACCTTTGCTGCGAGATAATAATGACATCATGATCTTGTCTTAACCCCGTCCCCCTCTGTGTCCCTTCCTTGCAATAATACGTAAATAAATGTATGTATGGATAAGCATTTCTATGTCTACCCAACAAGCAATTTCTCTGTCCATTATGCAAGACGAATGCAATGGCTCACACCCCTGCACTAGGATTTTTGGTATCGGACCATGAGTGCTTTGCCTAGGCATATACAGCTTCACTGTAAAAAGAATGAACACCTTTCTGCTAGAGACCAAGGCGTGCTAACAAGTGAAAGTTTATTGAACATGCCGAGTAAATGCTGGTTGACAAGCAATAAATCGAAGTTACACAAAAAGCAGAAGCAAAAACTGATGTGTGTTCCTACAGATCCCAACAGAAAACGCATCGATCTCTGAAAGTGTAACAGAGGCCATGCTGACAAGATTCTCCCAGTGTATTTGCATCTACAGCTTCCATAATTTCTCTAGGCAGCCGATCTCCACAGAATGCTAGCTTCTTCCTCTACAATGCACTCTCCACATTTGAGCGTGCATTCTAGAGGAAGAAGCTAGCATTCTGTGCAGATCGGCTGCCTGGAGAAGTTTTGGAAGCTGTAGATCTAAAAATGCTGGGAGAATCTTTCCAGCACGGCCTCCGTTAGAAATGGATGCATTTGCTGTCAGGAAACGCACATGAATTTTTGCTTCTCCTTTTTGTGTATGTTCGGTCTATTGCTTGTCAGCAAGCGTTTACTCGGTGTGTACATTAAACTTTTGGTTGTTAGATCATCTCGGTTTTCTTGTTCGTCCTATGTGTTCTCTGATGCCATTTGCAGCCAGGCTATTCATTATTTTTTTAGACTGTAACAAGTCACTTTAATGGCCCTTGTGATGCTTCTATATACGTTATAAAATCTTTTATTTGGCCAATGTAGCAAGAATGTATAGTGTGAAGCAGTAAGCACAGGGTACGCTAACTTCAAATTAAAAGGTTTATTGTTAAAATGCAGTGATCTATAAAGGTTATCAGAAAGTAGTACAGCAATAAAACCTGATAAAGACTAGTGCTGGATGAAACCAAACATAAAAGCGGGAAAGGGAGAAAATACATATAGATATACAAGTACAGGGAAAAAAACATTGTGATCACCAAGTCTGCATGGGGATACATTCCAGGAAACTCATTCTTTTTTCCAATGGCATGGAACTGGAAGAATGTGCTTGCGTAAGCAAGCTGTCAGTCTGTCTACTGGAATAACAACAGTGTTTCTTGAAAGGTGCTGGCATGCAGGATTGGCAATTGTAATGATTTTTTTCCTGCACTTGGAATTTTTCTGTATTTTCTTTCTGTAGCATTTTTGTTTATGTTTTGCAGCATCAAGCACCAGTTTTTATCTATCCTTCAAAGATGTCTTTCTTTTTCTGAGGAAAACACGGGGAAGGCGGAAGATGGAAATTCAAGACGATGAGCAACACGAGAACAAGGTGAAAGTAGGAGCCAACGTTTCCACAAGTGGACCTTGAAGACGACAAGTCCAAATGTCGAAACGTTGGCTCCTGCTTTCACCTTGTTCTCGTTTTGCTCATTGTCTTTTTTTCTGGTAGTTTGTATAACTCGCCACATTTTTACAAATGAACCACAGTTGAAAGTTAGTCCTCATCCTGTTGATACTGGTTCATGCTATGCACTCTTTCAACATTTTTGTGTGTGTGTGCGTGTGTGTGTGTGTGTGTGTGTGTGTGTGTGTGTGTGTGTGTGTGTGTGTGTGTGTGTGTGTGTGTGTGTGTGTGTGTGTGTGTGTGTGTGTGCGTGCATGCGTGCGTGCGTGGTGCACGCGTGGATTTGGATGTGAAATCGGGCCCCTGGGCAGAGGTATCATTCTTCTCCTGCGCAGCCTTAGGAATTCTATAACTATAGTGCAACAGAAATACGATGGACAAGAAGAAAGTCAACACACAGAGCGCTTCGTTCTTGTCGGTTGTCTATCTGTTGCACTTTAGTTAATAATGAGAACACACAAACTCATCCAGTTTTCAGTTATTATGTCGGGCTTATAAGCCAGCTTGTGTCCTGGAATATCTGCGTGGCTATGTATCCTGTAGTTTAATTTCTGGCCATGTGCTTACAAGTCACGTGTCAATCTCCTGATTTTCCTGACAATCTTGTGTGATGTGCAGGCCCAGACAGTTTCTGGTGAATCCATGCAGGATGTTGTGCAGGGTGCTGCTTTGATTGCTTTCAGTTCAGCTTTTCTAGGTGTAGGGTGACCTGAAATGGTACTCACTTATTTGGGGTTTAGTTTTATGTAGTGTCATACTACTGTTAAACTGCTATTTCCACATCAGTGTACTATGTGTGCCTGACGTTTGCTTGCATATTCATGATTAGCAACCTCCTCTCTGTGTCTGGCAGTTGCATATAGTCTCCTGGCCTAACTGTTTGACCCCATATTTCACGGTATGGGCCTGTTGTGTTTCAAGTTCAGGTGCTTCCGACGTTGTTTCTAAAGGGAGGGGTAGTCGTCCTTCCATCTCATATGCTAGCTGGCACAGTATCTTGGGACCAGGTTCTGAGCTCTAGAGGCAAAGAATTTGTGCTGCAGGCTGCAACTCTACTCTGTCTAGGTGCTTGTTCGTTTGCTCTTTCTCATAGAAGTCTTCAAGCATGGTAAAGCCTTAAATACCTGTTACCCGATGCCTGTATTCAACGAGTTGTCTTTTTTGTGTGGCGCTGGTAATTCATACCGTACCATACCTTGGACACAAGCACAGCATCTGCGATTTTCCATAGTATCCACTCGTCCAGCCCCCATGATTTCAAGATTATTCTTTTCACCAGGTGTAGAATTTGCATCCAGGCACGGCATAATTATTTCACCCACATGCTGGCTCTGCTGTCATGGTCTTACGCTAGCTGAGGATTTGTGGATGTTGACTTGCAGCTATGTTTCTCCATCTATTGGGAGCACAATGTGCAATCTGTAGTAGTTCTTGATTGTAGTCTTTTTTCCGACGTCGATGTAAGCCGACTTAACAGAAAGCGAGAGACGAGACTGGCCAAGAAAGTTTGCAGTGTTGCCGAGGGCTTGTTGCATCATTCTTGATTTCTGTATAAGATAGCTTTCCCATAGACTGTAATACACCATAGGCTGTAGTGTTTCTTGAAGTATGCCTGTGTTGTTGGTGTGGGTGGGTCAAATGTACCTCCAACTCTTGCCTGGAATTTTCTGTTTTTCAGAAAGTTACTGTTTAAGTGCTCTACCTGAAATGTTTTTGCTCATCGTAGCTCTTATTAGAGTAGCATGAGGTACTGCTGTTAAAAGCCTCTTCACTCTCTTCATTCTTTCATGAGCGGTATTACACGATGTCCTCCAATAATGTTTCTGCTGCTTATGGCCCACTCATATCTGCCAGAAGGGACAATTCTTGAAAAAGGTTTTCTTTGTGCTATGTGTGGGACATAGTATGAGCATTCATGCCTTGACATTTATACTTCTGTAGAACCAGCTTCCTGACTGAGTACTTGCTATACCTGATTACGCTTATTTGTGCAGTGCTGTTGAACAATACATATTGATGCAATGAATATTTACTCACTCGAATTATCACAAAAGATGGTTGTTTTACAATTCTGCCCTTTGCTTTCTATTGGTGCTAGATTTCGCATAAGCATGCTCCCTATGCAATAGTATGTTGAAGTTTAAGGGTTCAATAAAAGGTGATGAACTAAACCTAAGTGCAAGAGCTTTTTTTACCCATGACTCCCATCGAAATGCGACTTCCATGGCTGGCAAATCAACCCCTCGCCTTGTGTTAGCAGCAGAATGCTATAGCCACAGTGGCAGGGTAATAAAGTGAGGAACAATATTTTTGTCTATAGATTTTAGATTTTTTTCTTGCCTGCATGTAAGTAAAATTTGGAATATGTTTGCCATTGCAAAAAAGCCCAGTTTGTGGTCCTTCATTGAATAAACCACATATTGTGAATAGTTGAAATGCAGAAATTTGTTCTAAATTCCTCGGGTGATATGTTTTGGAAGTAGCATGGTATTTCATTACTTATAAAGAGTGAAGTTCAGTGTTTGACGGAAGCCCGTCTGGTCGGGATGAAACATGGTTAAAAGGTTAACAAAAACCCGGGGCACTTCGCCGACCAGATAAATCTTTATTTGGTCGGCGAAGTGCCCCGGGTTTTTGTTAACCTTTTAACCACTTATAAAGAGTAATCACAGCAGATATCGTTATATGGGTTTACACACTAAGATATACAATCACGAACTTATTAGAAACATGTAAGGCAAAAATGATTCTGCACACTTGATCAACTGTGAACGAGCAAGAACTGCTTGTGCTGGCTGACTTCACTGCACAGTTTTGTTTCGTTTTCTTCACCGTGTAGCTTTATACTGTTTTATCTCCACAAGAACAGGCCGTTTGCCTGCGTTTCGCACTGTCGCACAAGTTTTACATGACGGTGCAGGAGGGTACGTTGTCACGGTGCCACTATAGCAAGCAAGTAATTTACTTAATCTACTAGCTGTAGTGTTAATTACCTTTCAAAGCAAGTGTTATTACAGATGCAGTAAGAATACAAAGTCTGCAACATAGTTAATGTTAATTGGTTTCTGTGCAAGAAAAGAAAATTCTCCAGAGAAGATGTGCAACTTAACGTGCATGTAATATTTATTCAAGCCACGGATTTAATGCTATTGTAGCAAATTCATTACGATAGCCTACACTTTTGCGTTGTCAAATTTAATAATAAATAAGCTTTCAAGATGCATCGGGAAATTCACGCTTGAAAACAGACAAGAAAATGCAACTGAACGGTACCGCGTTTAGCACAACGTTGAAACTTCGGGTACTTTGCTGTCTTGTCATGTGCCCTTACCGAGGTTGAAATAATTCAAGCAGCTTCGTAAGCGCGATTTTTGCATGCTGCTGAATAAAAGAAAATTGTGACGACCTCGTCGTCTGGTGGGAACGAACACTTAGTAGTGACAACTCGCAAAGGCGTACGAAGCAAACGTGAAAATGCACTTCATTTGCTGCGTAGCGTGTCAAGAAACGCATAGAAGTGGGAGAATGGAATCTGCTGGACCAGTTTTTTATTCTCCCTTCCCGTACGTACCGAATTCGGCAATCCACGTCTCCGGCACTGTACTTGTTGTGCGAGACGCCATTTTCAAAACAAACCAGCGAAATAGCTCCGCGATAGCTCTCCGCGCAATTTCGACAAAAATCGCAGCGATCGCTGCGGCGGAGCGACTGTGTGACCAACCGGTTGGTCGCAGCCGAAAATCGGCGGGTCGGCACTCCGACTGCGATTTTCATCACAAACGACGGAAATCGCACTTCCGGTGCGACGAGAATCGCATCATGTGAAACAGGCTTTAGGCGCCTTTGGCGGACGCCGTAGGGACGCGTTGCCGGCGCTCGAGCGCATTGTGTGCGATTTGGCACTACTTTACTAGCCTTCCAAAAGCTCCATTGGTGTCTAGTGTTTGCCATAGCAGAGCCACGCATAACTTTTATTAAGGCGAAAGCCTTAAGAGGAAGCTCTAGCTCGGGCCCAACTCCGACGTGGCCTATTCAAATACATGTAAAACGCAAAAGCGCTTTTCTGAAATAACCCCTGGACCAATTTTAAGGAAATTTGTTGAATTTGAGAGAGAAACTTAAATTCTAGTGACTGTTGGAAGCTGAATTTCGATTTAGGGCCTGAATTTTGTTATAAGGATTTTCAAAAAATTCGAAAGTTTGAAAAAGATTGAAGCCCGAAGTTTACATAATAATAGCTCTGCATCAAGAAAAGATATCGCGTTTCTGTAAGTGGCATCCATCAGATAGTTGAAAGCGAACAAATTCGGTGTGTCATTTTATATCTTACCAGAAGTTGTTACATTGTTTACAAGTGTTCTGCAAAAGCTGCATTTCAATATAACTAAATTTTTTCAGATTTATGAGTAACCTATCAATTTTGTGCGCTTTAGATGCACTATTAGATGCAATTGACAGAATCATTTTATCAGTTTTCGTTACTGAGTTACAGAGTTGTAAACTTGATAGTTTCGTTCCTTGAAAATTTTTGATTTTTGCCATTTTTAAATAAAAGAATGAGGACATAAATCAAAAATTTGAAACAAACCGTCACTAGATTTTAAGTCTGTCTTTTAAATGCAATAAACCTCGTCAAATTCTGTGCAGTGGTTGCTGAGAAACACTAATTCTCATTTTACATGTATTTAGATGGGCGCACCCGAGCTAAAGCTTCCCTTAAGAGGGAGCATCAGCTCGGGTGCTTCTATCTAAATACATGTGAAAGGAGAATTCGTTTTTGTCGGCCACCAATGCACCAAATTTGATTGTATTGGATTTGATTTGGGTGTATTTGAAAGAAGAGCTAAAAATCTAGTGACTGCTGGTTTCACATATTTAATTTAGGACGTCAAATTTAGTTAAAAATCGCCAAAAATCGAAATTTTTCAAAAAACGAAACTGTCAAGTTTACAACTCTAACTCTGCAAAGAAAATTGACATCACAATTATATGAATTTCATCAAATAGTACATCTAAAACGGACAAATTATGTATGTTACACATGAATAAAAAATCTAGTAATATGGAAATGTAGCTTTCGCAGAACCCTCACACACAACGTAACAAATTCACATAAGATATAAATTTACATATCGAATTTGTCCGCTTTGAGTGATTTAATGGATGCCGTTTACAGAACCACGGTATCTGTTTTCTATTTAGAGCTAATTATTTGTAATAATTGTAATTTCTACTTTTTTCTGAATTTTACATGTTTGAAAACTTTTTTAACAAAATTCATGCTCTAAATCAATATTCCGCTACAACTGTCACTAGAATTTAACTTTCTCTCTCACATGCAACAAACTTCATTAAAATCGACCAGGGTTATCTCAGAAAAGCGTTTCTGCGTTTTACATGTACTTGGATAGGCCACGTCGTAGTTGGGCTCGAGCTAAAGCTTCCTCTTAAATGCCTAATCAGACGTTGGCCTTGAAAACGCAGCGTGCGGAACTGAAAGTCATGTGAGCTCGCCTCGTGCAGAGACGCGCTTGCAATGTTCCACTGCTTGCGCGCACGTGGCCGTCTGCTGCCACAGGTGGATCCGACGCCGCTCATCATTCCAAAAAAAGAAAACGGCCAAATGAATATTATAGAGTTATTTCAGGCACTTCAACCCATGACCTTCTGAGGAAGTCGAACCCTCTATGTTGGAGTCAAAAGCACGACATTTGGCGATAAGTCGAAGACACACTTAAATAATATAATGTTAATTACGGCACTCATACCCAAGGTTTTTGGTGGGAGTCGCACCGTGGACCTATGGTGGGTGTCGAAGCCACGACGTTTGGTGTTAATTAGATCGAAGGCAATTAAGGGACCGTTAAATAAGGTAGCGTCAATTGAGGTACCCGAAACCATGACTTTTGGTGGGGGAAAAAGAGTAATAAAAAATACCAACGCATTCGAATGAAAATGTGGAGTAATTTATTGAATGTCTCTTCAGCGCTCAGGCTTTTGCCTTCACCCTATTCGGCGTATGGCAGAGCGGCTGTCAATTTTTGAACCTAATATGCATGAATAACCGACTTCACAAGCATCCGAAATGTACAACTGACACTCGTAGCATCGATGTCGATATAGAATTCAGGAGCAGGACGCCATGTCCACTAGGTTATGCTAGTATAGACGGTATTTGCGTTCAGTCACATGCACCAGAATAGCGCTAGAACAATACTACTCTGTGAGCTGTTCAAATCAAATTACTTCAATTGGCTGGAACTTCATCAGAAAAGAAAGCTCGGCTGTCGCTAAGATACTGTAAAAACACAAATAGAGCGTGATTTCGAACACATCTCAGTATAATAATCTTTTCATCAGAGCTTAAAAAAAGAAACCTACATGTTTGGTGCACAATTGAAAAGACGTCAGAAAAAATATTCAACAAACAATTTCAAAATTCGACAAATGAGCGTTTAGCCAGGCTAAGATTTGTGTTCTTGTTTTTGTTTTTGTTTTCAAGCAAGATTTTAATAGCATATACCCATGTCCATACATCCCAGGTGGCTGTCGTGGGAAGAACAGGTGCTGGAAAGTCGTCACTTGTGCTAGCGCTTTTGCGAATGATTCAAAGGACATCCGGTGCGATCACTATCGACGGAACAGATATCTACGATGTGCCACTTAAGAGGCTGCGCTCGGCTATAGCAATCATACCACAGGTAAGGCAGAAGAAGCGACATATTCTTTTTACAGCGAAGCTGTGAGCCTCTAGTTGGTTGCGTTTTTCGTGTCTGCGTCCGTCAGCAAAAATGTGGACTGTACAGGGCAAGGAGCAGTGGCTCGTGCTCCCATAAGGCAGAGGCTTCAAGCCGTCAGCAAAGCGAAACAGACAGCGCTTACATTTACTAACGACTGCTGCCGGGATAGTTGGTTTAGAAATGGTTTTAGGCGCAAAAAAAATAAGACGCGGACAACAGAATAAATGTTGAATAAATTGAATGAATTAAACAAATGCGCCTGTCCGTGTCTTTTATTATGTTGTCTGCGTCCTATTTTTCGCTCCTAAAACCATTTCTAAAAGGGCATACATTCTTTGGAATCACGCATACAACATGCAGAACAGCATACGTTTCAATAAATAGCAAGGGCAAACAATCATCTAATTATCAAAACAATCACCCCGCGAATACATGCAAAGTGCATTAAGAGGCCTATCGCACGGCAATTTTTTCGTGTATACGCGAGCTTCTTTCCCGCTCGAAAAACCCATTTTTATGTAGCACGTATTGAGCAACAGAAGGCTGTATCGAGTGTTTTTCATGTTGCTCTACGATTTTCCCATTCAGAGTGTTTCATCTAACTATAATATATGAGAAATTGAGTAAATAATTTAGACTAATTATGTAATTATGTGGAGGAGGAGGAATAAACTTTATTAGTAGAAATGAGCCGACGGTGAAATCGTCCCAGGTGGGCGGCGTCCCTAGTCCAGGATGCCGTGGGCCTGAGCCGATAGCTTGGCCCTGCTCACCAGGCGATGCTGGTCCTCAGGGCTCGAGCTTGCCAGCTGGGCCTCCCACTGCTCGACGTCCGGTGATGGGCGGTGTCGTTCGGTGATGGGCGGTGTCGATGGGTTTTGTTGACATTCCTACGTGGCATTTGTATATTTTTAAATCTCGCTTCTTGATAATTCGCACACGATTATATATAGTTCTACGACGTGACCGACTACCTAGACTTCACACACATAAACATTTTTCCACTTTGACACACTTAATGATCCTGCATTAAAAGGTGTTGTTTCCTGAACGCATATTTTATTCTTGCTGGCACATAAAGGATTATTTAGTTAAAATAGAATTTTGGATATTCATGGAAAACACACTCAAAGGGAGCAGCCGTAGGTGTTAAGATGCGATTAGGAAGTATGCAGGACCAGGATCGTGCGATCAATCGCTGAACTGGGGTTATCGATGCGATATGCTCTGGGTGGCTCCAACTAGACACACACGAAGAAACACTACATACACATGCTTAACTAAATTACATTGGAAATTACGTTGCTAATGCTAGGCCAAAACAAAACAGCAACACTAATTCTACAGAAACATCTGTGTTCCTGTACCTGGCGCCTGGAAACTCGCCCAGACTATCCTCATTCCAAAACCTGGCAAGGAGCCTGGCGTCGATAACCTTCGCCCCTTCTCGCTAACGTCGTGCGTGGGTGAAGTGGCCGAGCATGTCGTACTCAACACAGTCGGCCGGTATCTCGTAGACCAAGACTGCTTCACACACCGCATGAGCGGCTTCGACCCGGGCTCTCGATGAAAGATACAATGCTTCTCCTGAAACACCAGATCATAGACGCCGGGGCCACTTGAGGCACCCGCGCCATACTCGGCCTCGTCTGGGAGAAGGCGTTCGATAACATCGAGCACTCGGCAATACTTAAGACGATCGCGGACCTAGGATTTGGGCGCCGGTTCTACGAGTTCGTCCGCTCCTTCCTAACCGGTTGCAAGGCAGTGGTCCGTGCCGGAGACCTCCCGTCGAAAGAAGTCGAGCTCGGACAGCATGGCACCCCCCAGCGTTCCGCCCTCTCGCCGAAGCTGTGCAACCTTGTGATGATCGGGCTTTCCGAACGCCTCTCGAACATACAAGGCCTCAACTATACTGTATACGTAGGTGGCATCACCATCTGGTGCTCCGAGGGGCAGGATGGCTTTATCGAATCCGCTCTGCAGGAGGCAGTTGAAACCACCAAGCACACGGGCCTGAAGTGCTCCTCGACCAAATCGGAGCTGTTGCTGTACTGTCCAAAACGACAAGGCAAAAAGCCTAAGGGGTAGAAACCCCCGACAGAGCGCAACATCACCGTCCCCATCAAAGACGGTCGCCCCATCCCCAGGGTCGACTCTATCCGAGTACTGGGAATGATAATCGAGGCGGGTGCATCAAACATTCAAACGGTCCACAAGCTGACGACAAAGGCGGACAGCGCGATACGACTCGTACGCAGAGTGGCAAGCCATCACCATTGCTTCGAAGAAGATACTCTGCTACGTCTCCTACACGCTTTAGTCCTGTGTCACTTTACCTACGTCGCAGAAATGCACAAGTGGATACAATCGGAACGTGACAAGCTCAATGTACTCATCCGAAAGGTAGTAAAGCGGGCCCTCGGGCTCCCGATCACCACGCCGGCGTATCGACTTCTCGAGCTTGGGTGCACAATACGCTCGAAGAGATCACTGAGGCTCAGGAGAGAGCATAGACGATACGACTGACGACGACCAAGGCGGGCCGTCACATCTTGCACGAGCTTGGCAACTTGCCAATGAACACCCATGATCCACCGGAGTTTACACCGGTTCCCCGCAAGCTCGGCGACCTGATCACGATCGCGCCCATTCCGCGAAACGTACATCCAGAACACAATCACGGCAGGCGCCTAGCCCGGGTGACCGCATTCCTCAAACGCACAAAGAAAGCGACACGACGTCGCTTTCGTGGACGCCACCGCCAACCGATGCAATCGAGCCTTCACCGCGGTGGTGGTCTTGTTCTCGCAGCGGAGCCTAAATGCAGCCACGGTACTCACACGTGACCCCGAGAGGGCGGAGAAGGTGGCAATAGCCCTGGCAATGCTCGACGACAAGCCAAAGATAGTATTCAGCCACTCGGGACCGGCCATCAAAGCGTTCGAGAGAGGAGTCGTCTCCAACCAGGCGTTACACGTCCTCCGCGGCACTGATCCGAGCATCCTCAGGCCGCACACCGTCATCTGGTTTGCCGCCCACCTGGGTCGGATCCCGGGCACCCCGCCCAACCTCAACGAGACAGCCCACGACGCTGCGCGCACGCTTACCGACTGCGCCGTCACCCCCGGGCAACCGCGTCTCGATGAATTGGGGGCGAAGAGGGACGCCGCAGTAACGTACAACGAAATCACTAAACACATTTAGTTGAAACGACGTCTCTCTTGGCCCCCGCACCCCAATCTAAACAGACCGCAGGCGCTAACGCTACGCTTGTTACAGACACATACCTATCCCAACCCCGCCACGTGACAGATCATCTAGCCAGACGTCTACCCTGACGATGCGTGTCCCACCTGCGAGGACACCGCGACACTCACAAACGTGCTCTTGGACTATAGAAAGAAACGCTCCGCCCGATTCTATCTCGTACAAGTGGGAGAACAACACCCTGCGAAAGCCGCTACTACAAAACCAGCAATGGGTCGTCAAGCAGGCTAGTACAGCGGCCGCCAGATCCTCCCTGTCGGTCTCTGCGTGGGAGACGCCCACTGCACGCTGACGTGCGTCCTGCAGTATCTTTAATAAAGTTTGCCCAGTCAAATCTGTGCTCCACATCGTTATTGCCTTTCGTAGACATTTTTGTGGAACTGTGAATAAAACAGTTGTCAGTCTGCGGTTTATCATGTGTGTCATTGTGTTCCTTCGCATGTGTGTTGTCAGAGCAATGCAGCGCAGCCTGCCATCTATTGCTGAGGACCAACCAGCCTTTATGCAACCGTTTTTAGAAACAGGGGTATTGAAAAATTGCCGGAGGAGGATATAAAAAGATAAACTGATAATGATAGCGGTGGTGAATCAAAAGTCAATATCTATAGTTGAAACAATATATCTCACTTTTTCACAGGACCCATCCTTGTTCTGCGGTACTCTACGCGAAAATTTGGATCCTCAAGGTCGCATGCCCGATTCTGAGCTTTGGAGTGCCTTGCAGAAAGTGGGGCTCGAAGAAATCACTAGGAGCAACCCCAGCGGCCTGTCCTTTCTGATAGCTGAAAAGGCAGAAAACCTAAGGTACGTGTGAAAGATGCATGCTAGTGATCGGTTATCCGGATTAGTCATAGGTATATAAGGTCATAAAGTTTTCACTCACGGTAGCAATGATCATTATTACATCGATTACTGCAACATACTAAAAATGAGAAGCCAGGCTAGTGTTCACAAGCCTTTTCACTCTTTATATATCTACAACTCACAAAAGGGCTAAAATAGTTTATCGTATTCGAACTATGCGGATCTTCATGGGAGCAGGTCCATGTGTTCGCTTATGTGCTTAGTGCATTGTAAACAGCGCATACACCGAAAAAGCATTTTGTGGCAAGGATCACCGACACTTTAACACAGAATATCTAACCGTCTACTTGTGCGAATGACGTGCACTTCTTTCAAATGCATCAGCTTTTTTATTGTTTGTATTGGATGAGTCGCATCTACACCATCTGAGATATCTGTCGTTTCCACCCCTCGCAGTCGCTCGAACTGCAAGTTCTGGTTGCACAGCTGCTGGTCTTGGTGGAAAAGCACATCGTGAAATTTAAAAATGTTGCACTAAAATGCATGCGAACCCACTACACACAATAAATTGCGCTTGCAAAAGAGGCATAGCGAATGAAAGGTTAAATGGGCCCTCGCCAGGTGACATTTAAAATGTTGGGCATACGCTGTAAGTTGTTGCGCTACGTCTTGGGAGTGTTCTACCGCAAGAAATTTTTCAAAACTGTTCATTAATAGCGGAAGTAGAAATATTTAAGTGCCGCAAACTCTTTATTTCAGGACACGAGCGTCACCGCCAACATAGACACTCTTTCCACGTGTCACGTCTAGCCTCCAAAGTCAAAATTTATTTCCTGCGTTCTCCCATCCCATATAGGAGCTCGAGAATCGCGTGACGCAAACGTCACAGGCCCCGCCTCCTCTTTTCTCTCCTCGCTTTTTGTTGCGCTGCGCACTTCCGCTGACGGTCTTTCTCGAGCGAGCGGTTGCGTTTGTCTCGTTTCGTCAGCGCACTATTTTCCGCAATGTGCATGAGAACAACTAACTAGCAGTGTAAGTCAGTGCTACACGAACAATGCGAGAGATACAACCGGCTCACAGAGCCTGGGCACTATAAAGTAAAGCTATTCGAAACTTTTTTATTCCAATTTTTCAATCAGTGCGCCGCGATAGGTCAAAAACTTTTTTGGACCATCCCCACTTCACCTGTACGTCATGCGACGTCACGAAAACGCCGATAGCACCCATTCTGACTTGACGCGTACACACTGATCATGCATG